>NC_089495.1:141132974-141732974 GCF_036850765.1 Saccopteryx bilineata
ATGAGCATAGTCAAATACACAGATCATTAGGTTAAGACTAAGACTCTCTGTTGACTTAATCTACTAAATGAATACCATTGAATGAAACGGGACTCACACATTTTGCAGCAGTTAACAGACATTGAATTTGTAAGATTCCATCATTACCTTGTTTTCATGTTACTAAGGAGGAGAGCTGAAGAGAATACATGGCTTACCAAATTGATTGCAGACATTAGCAAAAATGCAAATAATAATAATAATAAACAAATTCATAAAATGCTTTAACATGGAAAGAGGTAAGCACACCATTCTCTCTTTTACATTTACTTCTTCTAGAGTGAGTTCTTCAAACCTGTTTGAAAAACACTTCTCTTTTAACAATGTAGAGCATGTACTTGAAAACAAATGTTGAAAAAAAGAGGTGAATTTATCCACTGTCTCAACACTCAGCTCTAGAGAAGGCCAGCATTTAAGGTCCTGTCTTGTCTCTTTTCCAATTCCCTTGAAAATTATTTGCTTTCCTCCTCTATCATTTTATATGTCAATACTATGTGTTTTGGTAAAAGTATTTTAAGTCGTTTAAAATTTCATAGTTTCAATTATTGTAATAGCCCGCGGCCTTTTGAATTATATTCCCAAATTTGGTCATTTGTATATTTCCAAAGTTTAGGGATAACAAACATCACTGAGTTGATTACTCAGGTGTAGCAAGCATTGCCCATATTTTGGATGATGTTTTTAGAATCAATCTCCCAAAAAGAATATTTCCATCTAAATGAAAATGATTTGAAAACGCTTTTTAATGTATTTGCACACCCTCTACAGAAGGAATCTCCATAAATTCTAAAGGCTGAAATAGCGCTGCCTCCCCAGGAAGTACTTTGACTCCTATCTTGATAATACAAACAAAAGCGATAGGTTGTTCAAGCCTACCCCCCAGGATGATACCTATTTATAGCAGTGTATATGGCATTTCAATAGCTCTATTTCAGAAAAATATTGACATGATTTTGAAACATTTTTTTTCAAGAGGCAGTCATGGAGAAGGAGGTATGGATTTTCTTCTTTTCTTCTCCTTCACAGGACAGAGCTGATCTCAAAGAGAAGACATTTCTGGAATGTGAGATGAACTCAGTGAGTGTAAGGAACAGAATTCTAATGGTTATGGACTCATCACTGAAGGAATTCTCTGACTAGATAGCCTGGGCTGGAAGACTTTATATCTCTGAAAATGTCCAGAGAGAGCGTGGATGCCCAATTCTTGGACAGATTTTTTTTTAAAGATATTCTAGTTCTGGTTGAGTAGCCCAGCGAGATGAAATATAAAATCACTTTCTGTTCAAAAACTCTGCAACATGCTAGCCTCAGACTGCCCATCTTGGATTCAACACATGCAATCAATGGAATGATTTGGAAACTATTCCATTTCTCAAGAGACTGAAAACAGAGTTTTATTCAATTATTTCAATCTTTCCCTCTGTTAGCACCTTTTAGAAAGCTACTGAAAGGAACAGGCAGTTGTTTGCGATTTTTTTTTCCTGAAAGCTTTGAGTTTAGTTTGCTCCGGCCTTGGGCCTCTTTATGGTCTCCCATTGGACTCGCCAATGGGTGAGAACGAAATAAGCAGCAGGAGCAGGTGAAAGCATCTACATACCTTCTACACCAGAGCGGCGATGGAGACACAAAGGCGAGAAGGATTTGGGAGTTGAAGGAAGCCCTGCTGAGGCAGCACAACGTGCCCGGGGCCATTCCAGCGAGGCCGCACCATGCGTATTGATCTTGGACTTGAACCCGGTCGCCGTCTCACTGCCCAGCCAGCACTCTGCCCCCTCCCCGTGTGCTGACTAAGCTCCTCTCCTTCTCCCTCCCAGCTTGTCCCAGGCCACGTGAGAAAACCTCAAAGCGATGTGGGATAATTGCTTCAAAGGAAAAAGTAAAATTAAAAAAAGAAATCTTTGTTTGAAGAGAAGGGCAGTTAGAAAATACTGTTCTTGTTGAACAAATTCAAGACATTTTTTGAGAGTGAGAGAGGCTAAGATATTTATTTCTGTGTGTTCACATAGAGAAAGAGTAATAGGAATTACTGATGGGCATGCTAATCGAAAGGGCTACCCAGGTATAAAATGTGCCCCCGAGAGGTGGTGAGTTTGAAGTGGTTATGGCGACATATTGACTAGGTGTTGTGTGACTGAGGAGGGGGACGTAGGTCAGGTCAGTCTATTAGAGTTCATAATTATACAATGTAGAAGGAATTATGGACCTGTTGACCTTTAGCTACCATCCTCCCAGGGAGGACTGGACACCAGCGATATGACCCATAGTTACAGTAATTGTTCAGGTGGACCTCATAAATGAACTGAAGTAATCCTGGGAAAGAACTTTCAAAAGTGAGAACGTCTCCTCCAGACACATTCTCTAATCTCCTCGGCTGTCCCTTCTGGGCCCAGGAGCAGAGAAGCCCCTGCAGCCGCAGCGTGCTATAGCAAGTGGGGCTGTTCCCGGTTGCGCGGCATTCAGCAAAAATTCAGTTTTTATTTGATCTACATGGAGGCTTTTGTCACCAGCCCTCTTGAACTGTTAGGAAATCAGAATGCAAATTGATAATGACACACAACACAGCCCTGCCCTGGGAGCTCCCCGAAGGCTGCTGAGATGCCCGGGAAGAACTCGCATGCCCTCCTGCCAATGGCGTGTTGCTCAGCACTTGTCTGTATCCAAAGGCACTTGACGGTGGCATTCTTCTTTCCCTTGTCGGAGGCAGAGCAGGACGGATGAAAGAGGACATTGGGACCAACACTCTTCATTTCCTTGCAGTGGGTACTCAAAGCAGATCCCCTTAGGAGAGACTTTTGTGGTTTCACGAAATTACTACTTTGGCTATTTGGCTGCCTTTTCCAAAAGCGCCAATTTGGCTTCTAAAGTAAACAGACTTCATATGAAGAAAGGAAAGAAATGCGTATGTGGTTATCTTAAACATACTCATTTTAAGTAATATTTTGGTTACGCAAAGAGTCAAGTAACAGTATTCACTGCTCATTAATAGAGGAAATCATAACATGTAGTCTTCCCAAAATGTATAAGGTTTTTTTTTTAATTTTTACTTGAAAAAATGAATTAAAGAAAGATATTTTTCCTTGCTAGTTTATGAATGCTTATATAGACTTCTCAAGACTGTCCGGTTTGAAAATAAACATTTCTCTCTATTCTAAGATGATGACAATACTTGGTAACTTTTCAGAGCCTCGTGGAAGGAGTGCTTCCCTGTGGTGCCGTGCGGGGACCTGGAGGATGGCCTGCCCACTCCCCCCGGACACCCTGGCCCCGCCCTGTTAGGTTTCCTCGGATGCACAGTGGAGCCGCCTGGAGGCCATGCTGCCCACCGAATGATGACGTTATTTCAGATGCTTGTTCACAGGCCGGTTCTCTATGGTCCCAGCTGCGACCCTGGCCCTCACACATGGCAAGTCGCTTGTCTTATTTAGTGTACCCTCAGACAGAATGGCTGGAAAGGGGCTGACTTCTGCTCTCTGCTACGCTGCGGGTTAGACAAAATCTTGGTTGGTTTGGATGGATAACCCACTAAACCCAAGTTTAGCATGACAGGAAAGAACAATTGGGTTTTTGGAGTCACATCACCACTTGGGGATGAAGTTCAGATATGGGGCTCATTGAGATGTTTAAAGGGACCTCACTGGCCACCTGCGTCCTCACCCCTCTGGAAGGGAGCCGGCTCACCTGCATGCGAAGCCTCCTTCGTCCCATCTCGGGCCAACCAATCTCCCTGCACTCACCAGCACCCAGCAGAGGAGGTTCCTTGTAGTTGTCCGAGTGGGTCTTGTTCTGCCTGACTTTGTACCTTTACATCACGGGTGTGCTGTTTCCTTTATACTGAAGAGACGCCTCCTCTATGCCGCCTTCCAGATTCAGGCAGTAAGTCACGCAAGAAAGCTGTATTGAACTATTTACAACCCCTACACGGTTCTGAATTAGGTGCTAACCTCTCTGACTATCCATGGTGCTAACCATGTATATGCTTCATGCCCCGTCTGGAACGGTAATTTCTGGAGTGCCAAAAGTCTGTCTTGCTCTCTTTTCACTGTCAATTGATTGAGGTTCTGGTACCAAGTATTCAGTCCTACTTCTCAGGCTAGGTTCTAATGAAGGTGGAGAGCTCAGTGGGCCATCCACACCAATCTGGCCTTTCTCCTAGGAGTCTCAGCGACAGAGCCGTGTAGCTCTAGCAACTCAAGAGGGGTTCGTACCTCAGCCTGGCCCTATGTCACATCCTGTGTCCTAAGGACATGTGGGGACATGTGAGCCCCTTTAGGCCCAAGATCCTCAGAACAAAGGCACTTTGGCAAGCGATCTTCGGTGATGGTAACAGACTTGTGAGAAGGCCATCCAGTCCTTTGATTGCTGGGCTCATTTTTCCATGTTACATTTTTTACATTACATTTCTGACATTTCTCAAGGCTGACATTGCTTCCCAAAGGCCAAGGGAGGAAGGACGAAAGAGATCATTCTCATCGCTTGCTGTCCTCTTAATTGATTCCCAGGCTGACTGAGAAAATTCTGCATCCTGTCCCGACCCCACCATTTCTGGTGGTTAGAGAGACACATGGGTATTGCCAAAGCTCCCTGAGACCTTCACTCAGTGTGGGGTGCTGGAAGGATCCGGGAAAAGAGGGAGGGCCATTGACTTTGATTTCCTTCTTGGGGTCCACACTGATATCTCCTGTGAAAACTCAAAACTCAAGAGACATGCCGCCAGCCTTTGCTCTCAATTCAATGTTGTATTCAATTTATGTGTATGCAATGCATTCAGTGATGATCTGAGGTGTCCCCTGGGTGCCAGACTCTTCATTAGCTGTTGGGGACAGTGACTTTAAGGAGCTCCATTTGTAGATAGCATGAACCCTATAGATGTCATCCTGGGGACCAATTTTCCAGGAGAACATAGAAGAAAAGTCAATAAACTCTATTGCTTATGTTGCATAAAAGACAACAGGTACACCATGCCAAGGAGAATGTCTTTCAAAATATTTTATTCAGCCTTTTAGGGCATGTCCAAGTTTTTACTGCTGTGTAACAAATGACCCTAAACATAGGTCATTAAAACAACAGCAATAGTAAAGTATAGAGGCAATCTTGTCATGTACAGATCACTTGTACTGACTTCCTTAAAAGTAAAAACAGGTGACTGTTATACTGATAATTAAAAAAGATTAAAAAATAAGAAAGCATGAAATAAGGTATAGCGAATATCCATCAATAAAACGTACTTGTGCTTGAAGAGAACACAATCACTTCTGATTCCTTTTCCTGGCCGTCTCTTGATGGGTACACAGATGGGAATTGGAGGAACAGGTAAGTCTAGTCAAAGCAGAAGAGCAGAAGGTAAGAGCAAGATGCTGGCCTTGGGCTCATTAGCATAAGTCAGTCAGCAACTTGGATTCAAATTTTGGAGAGGGTTTTGGAGGGGTGTCCAGGTTCCAATGAAATGGCAACGGATTGTGGAGTGTGTAACAAGGAAGTAAAATGGACAAGGATTTCAACGTGACTTGAAATAAGTTTGAGTCTTAACTTGGCAATGAGCCTTAGATAAGTCACGTTTTTAAAATAACTTTTCAAAGACAAAGGGCACAAGTAAAAAAAAAAGAACAAAAGGTCACAAGCACACCTCATAGAATTTCAAACACTAGAAGACAGACAGGGTCTGAAAGCATTATAGAAATGCAAATGAGCAGACGTCAGATTTCTCATTAGTAATGCAAGATGCTGGACCCTGAGGGAGTGATGCTTTTCTGGTTTTGAGGAAAAAACATTTCAACTGAGAACACTATTGTTACCTTTGGTGGGAACTTGTGGCTTCCTCATCAATAGCCATGTTTTCTTCTCCTGCATGTTGGTATATCTCCAGTTTTGTTTAGATATTTGTTGAGCAGGAATATGCTAAGAAGGGAAGGCCCCTTCCACAGCTCCGGGCAATGGATTATTGGTGTAAATTAATTGCAATGAAACCATTCCTCTTTGCCATTGATTATTCAAAGTGTGGATGGTAATACAATTCTAACCAAGAATTGTTTCTGAGAAAGCTGGTTTACCCGATCAACACACAGAGCTCTCCAGGAAGGTTCTCTCTTCTCCTGCCACTCATCTTTCTGCCTTGACTTCAGTATTTAAGGACATTATGCTTGGATCTGTCACCCACCTTGTGACTATGAGGTAATAAGCCAATGTACTGCAGATGGGCAAGTCGAATAATAGCAAGAGCCTGGGGCATTGATAGCATAGTTTAGTCCACACCAAGCCTGGTACCTTCTACCTCCAGATTTTCTGTTACGTGAGATAATTAAAGGTCTCTATTGCTTCAGCTATTGTGGAAATGTTGTGTCACCGTCAACGGCAGGCATCAGAGAAGAGACACGTGTCAACTTTTCTATTAGGCATAAGATGCGAAGATATTTTCGTTTTCCGACTTGGAAGTAGTCAAACTTTCACATCTCAGGGACTTCTTTCGAGGGATTTAAGTGAAGATTTATTCCAGTAAATGGAGGGAGGCAGTCAGGAAAAAAAACAGAACCCACCCCCGAGGAGCACAGAGAAAAGAACTAGGATGCCAACGTACGACCTAGAAGCAATAGCCAGACTGGGCAGAAGGAGGAAGGGACGGCCATGCAGACCGGGAGGGAGGGAGGGACAGTTGGAGGGAGGGTCCAGAGTTCTTAAAAAAATGATAGTAAGTGCTGGACTAGTTGGATAAGAAGTATGATTGAGAATTTGGACTCCAATAAACGCATCATATGGTAAGGGGAAATAAATACAGAGAGAAAAAAGAGACGTAGGAATCCTTGATATGTGTGTCTTAGGGAGGGAAGACGTAACGACCAGGAAGACCTGGCACAAGTGTGGTGTGCACCACGGGCTTGCTGCTGACACGGGAGGGAAACTAAGGGAGAGGAGCGTGCGGTCTCACTGAGTAGAAACATTCACCTCTGAGCACTCCATAACTTGGATCTACCTAGGCTTCACTATAAACCATCCTTACATAGTTTTAAAAATTAAATATAAATAGATGTAATATAATCATGTAAAGGAAAACAGGTGGAATCAACCTTCAGACAAAGAGCTGAAGTTTGGGTTGTGGTTGTTGAACAACAGGTACAAAACATTGTTATCTATAATATAAAAGTACAGCTAAACATCTAACAGGAATTCACAGCCAGGTGGGAAATGGAAAGAAACTGTGAAAGAATGAGTGTCCTTTGTTTACAGTCTGGTAATAGTATTAGATATTGGCCAGCCCCAGTAAATAAGAAAGCAGTGTGTAAATATGTTATTTGATGTTAAAAGTCACCAATAGAATAATGAAGAAGAGAAGAAAATATCAACTATTGGGAGATTTGGGAAAAGCAAAGAAGAGTGTAGATGAGCAACATCTTCATGTTTGATGTTGAAGTATATCATGCCATCCTCTTGTCCCCTACATGTTTTTCCATCCCACCTCAGATGGTCACCTGCTCTACGAAACATTCCTGGTCACCTGTCACCCTTGCATCCAGGCCAAAACAGTCAATGACTGCGAGCCCCTCTGCAGCATTCTTCCAGCCCTTTGTCGATCCAACGGTACTTTTTAAAAATTTGCTCTGTCCCAGGCTCTGCTGGAGGTGCTGAAGACACACATGTAAACAGCTGCCTTCTCATGGGACTGACTCTTGATAAGGAAGGAAAGAATTAAAGATCTGATTACATAGTCAAACAAGGACTTTCAACTGCTATAAGGCCATGAAAGAGACCCAGAGGGAGAAGGGAGAGCAGAGACACTCAAGAGTGGACCTAGTTTGGGGAATCCAGGAAGGCTTCCATGAGGAGGTGATAAATGAGCTTCTATCCAAATGGTGATAGACATTGACTAGATTAAGGGGTTGAGGGATGGAGGAAAGGACAAGGTACAAGGAGCATGGTGCAAGGCGGAAAGGAGTGTGCCAGGCCCAAGAGAAGTGCTATGAAGGCCCCGTGGTGTTAAAATGAGGGGAGTGAGGAGGAGACAGTGCTGGTGAGGGAAGCAGGGTTGCATCTCACAGGGTCTGGAGGCCACTGTATGGGTTTGGATTTCTCATGAGAGAATGAGGAAACCCCTGAAGACTAACCTCAATGAGATTTGTTTGTCAGGGGTGAGCACACTACAGCTTGTAGGGCGAGTTTAGCCAACGACCTCTTTCTATAAAGAGAGTTTTATTAGAGCCCAGTCATGGTCTCAGTTTGCTTTTACTGTCCACTGCTGCATTCTCACTATGATGGCAGAGTCAGGGAGATGCAACGGATACGCTGTAGTCTGCAAACCTTAAAATACTGAACTATCTTGCCCTTTACAGAAAACAGCTCACCTGATCAGTGGTGGTGCAGTGGATGGAGCATCGACCTAAGATGCTGAGGTCCCTGGTTCGAAATCTCAAGGTCGCCATTTGAGCGTAGGATAATCAACATGACCTCATGGTCACTGGCTTGTGCCCTAACTTTGCTGACTTGAGCCCAAGGTCTCTGGCTTGAGCACAAGGTCACTGGCTTGAGCAATGGGTCACTGACTCTGCTGGGGTCCCTTGTACAAGGCACATATGAGAAGCAATCAATGAACAACTAAAAGTGCCACAACTACGAATTGATGCTTCTCATCTCTCTCCTTTCCTGTCTATCTGTCTCTCTGTTTCTCCCTCTTGCTAAAAAATAAATAAAAAGATAAATACAAAAACAAACAAACAAACAAACAAAAAGATTCCTGGAAGAGGCTATTCTGTGAACAATGGGGACAACCGTCCATGCCTGTATGCTCGCTCTTGCTGCCCTGAGACCATCTGTGTTTACTAGAGTCCCCACTATTAGACCGTGAGCTCCTGTGGGAACAGGGACCACAGTCACGTCATGACGAGACAGGACTGTACGAGGGACAACTGATTGCATCTATCCTGCTCCTTCATTTCAGGGACCAGCTAATCTGGCTGCTCATTTCACCAATTTGGAAATCAAGTGAGCTTGAGACAACTTCCCTAAAACATCCAGCAAATGAATGTCAAATGTGGGTCTCAAATCTTGGTTTCCTGACTCTTGTTCCTGTCATCTTTGTCTTTCCTTTGATTTGGCTATCCAAATTAGTCTAAAAATAAGCAATCATTTGAATATCACTAGAACCAGCAAACTGGAGATATGTATCTACTTATAGAGTCACGATGACTCATGTATGAAAAAAAAATGTGCCTGGGAGCTTTGTCTAAATCCGTGTTGTCATCGCCTCTATAGAGCAGAAGCTTGTGCACTATCTTGGCAAGCTGAGCTCAACCAAACCGCCTAGAAAGCTTTGAAGATTCTGGGAGGCATCCCCCACGGAGGCCAGCGATGCAGAAGGCTCCGCGTGGCTGTTCCTCATGCCTGCTTGCCCTTCCTATTAGGAGGCTGGGAATGTAACGAGGAGACAAGCACCACAGATGCCGCCTTTACAATAACCAGAAGAAACTGCCGGAACGGGCACAACATGAAAGGATAATTTTGCTTATACAAAATAGCAGACTGCAAACTACAACCAAGAAAAACAAACAGGCAGATGGAAAGAGTGGAGGCACTGGCACAGCTGTAAGCAGGATTTAGACACCCAGATGCAACATAATTTGGGGGTGGGGTGGAGGGGATGCGGGGGAGAGGAAGAGTATCTGAAAAGAAAAAAAAAATCTAGATTGAGAAAAGATCCTGGAGAAGAGTTCCTCATCTCTCTGCCTGCAGGTTAAACTTTGTCACATTGTCCTCCTTACACCAGGGTGGCTGAGGGTCCATTCTTGGGAAGCTCGGAGGCATCCTTCCCAGCAGAGAAGGCTGCCGGGTAAAATCCACGGACAGGACAGCAACGGAAGGAGAAAGACGTAGCTGAGGCCCAGGAGCAGGTGAGCAGTCGTGTTGGGTGTTATCAGCATCATTATTTAGATGGCAATTCAAGTGCCTTGTTGTCTTTCCAGATAGAGCTACCGGCACAGGGAGGGGCCAGCAGAGACCACCCTTGGACCTGTGCACGGCGTTCCTACTGTGCGTTTAGCATTGGGGTGGAAACGATAAATATTGTCTGAATTAATTCCCCCACCCAACAACAAAAACAAAACAACAAAACAAACACCCCCCCCAAACTCAGTGATGTGCTGTTCTGCCTATTTTTTAGGGATTACGCAAAGGAAGGGGTAGGAAACCGGAGGGGCTAGACCCTTATAAATGTTCTAAAACCTTAGCACGCCTTCTCCACCCGCTCTAACACAAACACACGAAGGAGTCATCGGAAGAGACACTTGTGTTATGTTAAACCTATGGTGGCACCAAGAAAAGAACCGCTGTGCTGGCAGAGGAGAGATGGGAATGAGGGCTTTGTGTCGCCATGCCACCAAGGACTGTGTTTTTACTTCTCTCCAAATGTTTCTCATCCTTTCTTGCTTGTGTGTTTCTTTCTTCTTTTTTTTTTTACAATTGGTTGAGTTTTTACTTCCCCTTTATTGCGAGCCCCTGGATAATGGACATCATTCTTCTTTATATCCAGAAGACAGGAAAGAGCCTGGCCCTGGGTGGGGACATCACCCAGCTCCGGGAGGCCCCGCCCATGTAGGAGGCCCCGCCCATGTGGGCGTTGCTGAATGATGAGGGCGGAGCTGTGCTGCATGGGGCTTCCCCACAGAGCAGGTGTTAGTAAATGGGGATGAGGGTACGGTCCTGCTCGGGTCACCCAGTTTCCGAGGAGTCCCCATCCCAGCCACAACTGGCGTCTCCTTCCTCTGAATTCCTGAGACACTCTGATTGATATGTACCTCTCCCCCAGCCCGCCACCTTCATCACATTCTCATCCCAGTCCCTATACCAAGCCGATGTGATCTTCAGAGCTATTTCTGTCTATGGCTGGTTGTCCCATTAGCATCCTTGAAGTGGCCCTGATTGAGTGAAGTGACCACATAGTTTGGATACAATTATGTGCCTCTTTTCTAAACAAGATTTCCTTATTTACAACATGTAGCTCGTAAACCCTCTTTCACACGTAATTGATGCTAAGTAATATTTTCTTCGTTCCCTTCCAGAACTTCTGGGTCAGCAGAGTGCTGGGCTCTTTGCATGGGCGTGTGACTCTTTCCCGATGGCCATGGGACCTCTCTACTTGCTGCCACAGGAAATGAGGCGGAGTTCCTATATCTTGGTATGTATCTTTTTGTGGAAAGAGGAGAAAAAAAAACATCACTCTTGATTCCAGCTCCTGGGCTATTCCCACCAGCTATTTTGGGGAAGGGGGATGCCAGTCTCTCAACACTTTCCCCAGAGAAAAAATGCCAATGTCAGTGTCAGCCATTAGGAAACTTCATTAAAGGGGATGAGAAATGGGCTGTGGACATTTTTATGAGCCCAGAATACTCTGCTTGGAGATTTTATGGAGACCACAGGAAGCCAGAGAGACAATGACATTCATGCCCTTTTTTTAGACGCTGCTGAGGAGAAATTTTTGTGCTCAACAAAGCATGTTTCTGAAAGAGAAAGTGACTGGTGTGGGCCACGTCAAAGTAAGACTTGCTCAGAGAATTGGAGGATCTGTTAGAGATAGAATGCTCCAAGCCAAGTAGCTGTGGGCTCAATGCCCAAATCCTTCCAGAACTGCAGAACAAATTCTTCCTTTGGATTCCAGGGTACTGTGGGAACTCATCTTTACAGAACACTGTTCTGTTTAAATTTCCACCGCTATAGCACATCTGTAATCTCTATATATTCATTTTCTCCTTTTTTCCCCCACACAACAAAATTAAACTCGGGTTGAAAATCTTGCATTGACATACAAATAGGAAGCAGTGAAGTTAGCATTTGATTCTGTATTTTTTTTCTTTGCCATGTTAGTTTTCTACCCAGGCTCAGAGATGTGGATTTAAGACAATGATAGGACAAAGGCTGTGTGTATAGAATTGTCCCTGAATGAGGTCAGCAAGTCCCGTGGGTCTGTGTTGAGATCTACCAGCTCAGCAGAGATTTTCCTCTGCAGAGCAGGAGTTGTGTTTTTAAGGCACTGACCCACGCAGTGGAATAGGAGGGAAGTGTGCAAATTCCTGGCAGCTAGCTTTCTGCCTTCACAGTATTGCAATTGTGTCTTGTCCCTGGAGTTTTAGGAGAGGGAAGGGGCAGATTATCCAGAATATTCTTGAAATGCAGAGCTTTCCTATTTATATTGCCATCTTGTGGTAGTCACATGTTACTGCAGTCCACATTGACTTCATGAGCCGAACATTTAATTTTAACAGTATTTATTTCACTCTTCCAAACATTGAGTGAGAAGTTACTAAGCACCTGGTGCTACCAGGCAGTGGGCTACACACTTGAGAATATTAAAACAGACTTAAAAAGGAAACATGGAGAAGACCAGAAGGAAGCTATGATAGAAACTCACTTCTGATAAATATAAGAGTTACAGTTCAGTGAGCATCTGATGGGTAGAGTCCCAGGTACTCAGTAATAGCTATACTATGTGCAATTATCTCATTGACTCTTCTCAATGATCTTAGCTGGTGAGTATTCTCATATACATTTCAGATCTGAGGAAACTCAAGCTATGAGAGGTTACTTAAATGACCCTCGTTTACAAAGCTTGTGAGTGGTAAAGTTAGGTTTTGAACCCTGATTTTTTTTTTTTCATTTTTCTGAAGCTGGAAACAGGGAGAGACAGTCAGACAGACTCCCGCATGCGCCCGACCGGGATCCACCCGGCACGCCCACCAGGGGCGACGCTCTGCCCACCAGGGGGCGATGCTCTGCCCATCCTGGGCGTCGCCATGTTGCGACCAGAGCCACTCTAGCACCTGAGACAGAGGCCACAGAGCCATCCCCAGCGCCCGGGCCATCTTTGCTCCAATGGAGCCTCGGCTGCGGGAGGGGAGGAGAGAGACAGAGAGGAAAGCGCGGCGGAGGGGTGGAGAAGCAAATGGGCGCTTCTCCTGTGTGCCCTGGCTGGGAATCGAACCCGGGTCCTCCGCACGCTAGGCCGACGCTCTACCGCTGAGCCAACCGGCCAGGGCTAACCCTAATTTTTTTCATATCTCAAAGCCAGAAAGACACAATATTGTGAATAAACAGTAGAGAGAGGCTGAGGTCAAAGGTAAGGGGACACTTGAGAGAACTTAAAGAATAAAGCAAATTCCATGCAATTCAGCCCTGGCAATAATGGGTTATCAAACTTTCCAGATGTCTAGTGGTTAAATTCTGTATAATTTAGCTTAATTCTAAAACCAGAAAAAAAAACAAAACCCACAAAAAAACGAAGTTAACATCATTATGTATATACTTTGGCTGGTCTTCTTGTGCAAGGTCATACATACATGCGTATATAAACAAAAAAGGGGATAACAGTGCAAGTACTATTTTATAATCTGGTTATTTAATACAATTTATTAGATTTTTATTGCTATATTCCAAAATTACCACAGACTTAGTGGTTTAAAGCAACAGCCATCGATATTATAGTTTTATAACTTTGAAGTCCAAGCAGCCAGTGGGTTCTTTGATCACTGTTTAACGCGGCCAAAGTCAAGGTCTCCTCTGGGCCGGGCTCTTAGCTGAAGACTCAGGGAGTCTCTTCTTCTGAGCTCATTCAGGTCGTTAGCACAAGTCAGCACTTTGTAACTGCAGGATGGAGCACCTTGTGCTCTTGCTAGGGCCTTGCCAGAGACCCTTTTCAGCACATAGAGGTCCTTGACAATGGACTGTCCATCTCAACAATGAAAAGCCCCCTCCCCATCAAATGTCTCTCAGGTATCTAATCTCCCTAATGTCCTCTTCTGCTAGTATCAGGAGAAATCCCCTGTTTTTAAAGAGGTTTTGTCATTACGTTAAGCCCACCTGGATGATCTCCCCTATCATAAAGTCAACTGATTAGTCACCTTAATTACATTGCAAAGTCCCTTTTGTTATGTGATGTGATACGTCATGGGAGTACCACTGGGGACAGAAGTCATGGGTCTTCATAGACTTCTGCACATCACATTGAAGTTATTCCTCCCATATATATTTAGGGAAGGTCTGCTAAGTGCTGGAGTTCCGGCTCTAGAGCTAGAACAGTGAACATAAGAGACAGAGACCCTGCATTCAGGAAGCTGAGGTTCTAGAAAGAGGAAGATTTCTATCTCACAAAATATGCCTGTGCTTTTTCTTATTTATTGTTGCCATAATCCCATAAATATGCTCTAATTTAAGTAATTCTTATTACTGGGTGGTTTAGGTTGTTTTCTATTTTTGAATGTACAAAAAACACTGTGAGCCCTGGCCAGTTCGCTCAATTGTAGAGCATCGGCATGAGGAAGTCTTGGGTTCGATTCCCAGCCAGGACACACAGGAGAAGCGCCCATCTGCTTCTCCACCCTTCCCCATCTCCTTCCTCTCTGTCTCTCTTCCCCTCCCACTGCCAAGGCTCCATTAGAGCGAAGTTGGCCCGGGCACTGAGGACGGCTCCAGGACTTCTTCCTCAGGCACTAGAATGGCTCCAGCCACAATGGAACAATGCTCCAGATGGGCAGATGGGCAGAGCATTGACCCCTGATGGGCATGCCAGGTGAATCCTGGTTGGGCGCATGTGGGAGTCTGTCTGATTGCCTCCCTGCTTTGGGGGGGGGGGAAGAAAAAAGAACACTAAGATGGGCATTCTTTTGTATTATTAACAAGTAAGTGCCTGGGAATGGAGTGTATTGGCCAAAGGGCATGATTTTGATACATAATCTCCAATCGTTTATTGGGTAGCCTGTACTAGTTACATTCCTGCCAGGATTTTTAATCTTTTCTCTTTTGCAAATCTTTCCCGTGAGATTGTGTATATATACACATACACATACACACATGTGTATATATATTGTCTTTTAATTTTATTTATGATATTTTTTTATAGAAATGATTTATAAAATTCAGCTGATTTGTGCTGTTCTTTGTGTTTGTGTTTCTGGAATAATAATTGGAGGAGTCTTCCCCAACATCTTATATAAGCATGCACATATCTTTTTTTTTTAATTTATTTTTATTATGGAAATATTTAATTTGGGCTCGAATTGGGGATTCTATGTTATTTTCTTTCTATAAGCATGACCAGTTGTTCTGTCATTATTTCATGGAACAGATCAAAGTTTTCCACCTGTTTGCCTGACCAGGCGGTGGCGCAGTGGATAGAGCGTCGGACTGGGATGCGGAAGTACCCAGGTTCGAGACTCCGAGGTCACGCGCGGGCTCATCTGGCTTGAGCAAAGAGCTCGCCAGCTTGGACCCAAGGTCGCTGGCTCCAGCAAGGGGTTACTCGGTCTGCTGAAGGCCCACGGTCAAGGCACATGTGAGAAAGCAATCAATGAACAACTAAGAAGTCGCAACGCGCAACGAGAAACTGATGATTGATGCTTCTCATCTCTCTCTGTTCCTGTCTGTCTGTCCCTGTCTATCTCTGCCTCTGTAAAAAAAAAAAAGTTTTCCACCTGTTTTACATGTTTAGGCATGCTGTATCCTCTCCCAGACTGTCTGTACGACTCCACGTTCTGGCTGTGCTGATGGCCACCATGCTGCCCTGATTATTAGAGCTTTTTGCTGTTACAGTGTCTGGTACGTGGCCCACTGCGTTACTGCTATTAGAGAGAGAAAAGGTCTGGCCGATCTCACAGTTAATCTTTTAGGTGCTCCATAGATATGATTTTTAGCTCCCATGCAGAGTGCTGGAGTTCAGCGTGAACTTGAGAGCAGCCTGGGAAGGCTTACCGGCTTTGGAAGCAGGGTAATGCACCGCATAGAGGCCTGTGGTCGGTCCCAGCCCACACCCAGCCCCCCTGTCGTTTGATTGTTAAACTATGGTCTCAGGCCAGCGGCCAAACACCTCAATCGTCATCCTCCAGGCTCCTGCTGGCTTCATCCTGATTGTCAGTCTCCAGTCTGCCTGGTGACCTTGTAAGCAGCATAGCTGTCTTAGTGGCTTGTCCAGTCCACTCTGCTTGGGGAGCATCACTATGGTCGTCTGGTCTAGTCCTGTCCCTGACTGGCATAGGCATGCTGGGGCCTTTCACTACCTGTGTTATGAGTTAGAGGGGCCTTTGTCTAAAGATTTTAGTCCTTAGGTGTCTAATGATCTCATCTCTTTTCAGACTCCACTTTGCACCTCTGTTCAGCCTGCGCCTCCCTCTGTCCCCGCAGCAGCTCTAAGCACCTGCCAGGAATGTCTTTGCGGACCCAGCCCCCTGTGCCCACAGGCCCCTCCCACTGTCCCCGGCTCCCTAGGCTGCGGAATTACACACACACACACACACACACACACACACACACACAGAGCAACCCTCAGCTCCAACTCCATCTTTCCCAGGAAGAGTTCTGTTTTCCCATCTTCTCTCCCAGACCGCTCCTCCCACCTTTTCCCACATGCATGAGGAGCAGGAGAGCGACTTTAAAATTTTCATGTTATCCTCACCTCTCCACTGAAGAGTATATTTTCTATTTAGATGCATGTTTTGGTAAATATGAATTACGTAAAGGCTCAGGACACATCGTATTGGCATATGAATTTACATCCCTCAGCAGCCTATAATAATTGAATTACAAACTAAGGTAATACATTTATTTTATATATGTACAGATACACATTCTTTCACAGCTATTTGAATTTTTACAGCACTCCTCCCTCCGGTATCATCTCTTCGGATTTCACACCCTCTGTTTTGGTCATGGCCCTTAAAAGCAATCTTAGCTCTGCTCACAGTGTGAACTATCTGATCCTTTGTTTGGGGTAATTTTGTCTTATGAGTTAAGCACGGAGTTTGCAAAGCCTTTCTCTCTTATGGTTAATTTTGGAATCTCAAAACTACAAGGAGATGTCATTTCTTCCCTGTGAGCTAATCAGTGTCCCCATTGCCAAGTTCACATGTGCTGACCCTGGAGCCCAGTGGCTGCAGTTCCTGGGAGTCGAGAAGGACTTTTACATCCAGTTGCTCTGCCTGGTTCTGCAGACCTCTCTGAAATTAACTTGGAGTGGTATCCAGGCCACCTGGGTTGCTATGGAAACCAACATGTCAGATCAGCAAAAACTAAGGTAAAGATTTGGAAGAAGTCACTGATGCTGCCACCTCTTTTGTAGTTTCTCCTGTGCTCCCTTTGTACAGTCAAATGTGTGTGCGTGCGCGTGCGCACGTCTGAGTATGTGTGTGGGATCCTGAATGAAAGCTTGGCATCCTAACCCACGTGATTCCTTTGAGCTGTCTCCCCTTCTCCGAGTTGGGACTCCCCAGCTGGTTTTTATGATGGGAGGGGTCCTTCTGATGGGCAGCCCCGGCCGTAGGGCCACAGAGAGAGGTCAGCCTTCCCCACGACCATCTAAATAGACTGCGGAGAAAAAATAGTTTTGTAAGACGGAGCCCCCCCATCAGGCCGGAGGACCAAGCCGCCTTCCACGGAAAGGAAAATAAGAAACTGTGGTTGGTGCTTTGCTAACGTCTCTGCTGTTACTGCAGGGCTCCCATCCAGAGCCGGGGAAAACATTTCATTCAGAGCTTGGGAAGGCTCTTAGAAAAGTCCCTGTTTCGTCTGAGTCGCAGAACCCACCCAGGCAGTGCAGTGGGAAGTGTCTCCAGCATCGGCAGTGCCAGCTGGATGCGGCTGTGGCTTTGGGCTCTGGTTTGGAATAAGGTGGATGGCCCGGAGGCTCTGGCCTCTGCTTGCTCAGGCTTCCATTCTCTGGACGAGCAACGGGGCGAGCTCTGGGCTCCTGCTTGTTCTCTGCTGCTTCACACACATGCTGGGCTCGGAGAGCCCCGTGGCAGCACATGCTCCCCGTGTTTGGGACAGGGTGTTGATGTGGGCGGAGTCGGGTGCTCAAACCCCTTGGGGAGGAAGTAAATTGTTCTGAGCACTGACTGCATTCCAAGTACTTTCCTTGGTGTTTCAAACATGTTATCTGAAACTCACGTAGTTAGCCAACCTACATAAATACAAAAACTGAGACTCGAAGCTGTTAAATAAAATGCCCCAGGTCCCATAGCTGGTCAGAGGCCGGTATGAAATTTGATCCTAAGCCTTCAGGCATCACACCCTACTTTTCTTTTTATTAGTCTTTCTATTAAAACACACTATCTTCAAGAAAAGAAAAGGGGAAAGAACCAAATATATAAAATCAAAAATAAAAGAGAAGTAATAACTGACAGCACACACATACAAAGGATTTTAAGAAAATGCTATGCATCACTGTATGCCAACAAATTGGATAGCCTGTTTGAAATGAGTAAGTTTCTAGAATCTTATCCATTTCAGAATGGATGCTCTTCTGGGCAGAATCAGGAAGAATCTAAGCCCTCACTCTGTCACTGCTTCCTTAACCAGGATTTCCTGCTGGTGATGTAGACAGATCTTCATGCTTAGCAAACCTGATTCCCTTCATTGTGGAGACACTAAATGCAAGATACACAGACATAGCTATAGATATGAATACATAGGCATGTTATACTAGAAAGCACACAGTGCCGAACATTGAGTCTGAGCACTTGTTGACATTCTTTCTCCCTCAAATTCTTTTATACAGAGAATATCTTCACTATTGATCACACGCTCAGAACAAGAGGAAATGACATTAAAGTAATGCATGGTGGTAATACAGGGTATTTTTTCACCACACGATACCATTAATCATTTGTGTGGTCAGTCAAGTCGGACATTACTACCAAGTTCTGCCGCCGTCCTGTTGGATATGGTATGAAGATGGTCTTTTCCAGGTAAGCTACCCATTCCAAAATAGAAAAACAAAAGCAACAAAATCTGCAAAATTTTATAGAACAACATTGTTATCATATCCACCTGTCCTTTTGTTACTGGTTGTGTACAAATCTAACAAAAAACCAAAACAACACATTCAGACAGAAAGCAAAAATTCAGAATGCTGAAGTCAGAAAATAGTTTTTATAACTATGTAGAAAGTAAGCACAAAGTTTCAGGGACCATAATGTCTCATATTTGCTGATACAGAACTATTTTCCCACTTGTGAGTGGGTGGGTGGCTAAAGATGCAAAATTTGGAAGCCAGTGTCTAAGGTGTTCAGCTGCAGAATGGTCTTCAGGGTCTCTGCTGCCTGCTCCCTATCAGAGCTTCCCCCATCTCCACGGAGATGACTTCTGCTGTCGTCGTGGTTGTCTGTTGACGGCACGATCCTCCATGACCAAAGTAGGGTTTCTGTCACTGGCTACACTACAGGGTTTGGCATCCTCTCTTTTCTTTCCTTCCTCAGTGACTCAGAGAGAAGCTGGAAGCCACGTGAGAAGCTGGTGACATAGTCATTTCTTACAAAATGCAAAGCTAATACCTATGTAACTACTTAAAAATATCCCCCCAATACCTGTAAGAATTGTTTCTTATGCCTCTAGGAAGGAATTCTTCCAAGAGTTCTGCACTACATGTCCCGTGTTCACTAGACTCATGAGGGCAGGGACTGTGCTTTTCATTTCAACGTTGTTTTCTCAGAATCAGAAATTGTTATTTCCCATCATAGCTACATGCAACAAAACTGAATACGTATGTTTATCCTATATGGTGTGATATCAGTTTACTAATTTGCGTATTTGTAGAGCTCTACAACAGAAAGAATAAATTTAACCACAAGTTAAATTATAAAAGTGTCAGTTGTTTAAAAGTGGTTATAATTTGTCATTTTTCTAAGTGTTAGTATTAGTTTCAATTGTGGAGAGCTAACACTTTTACCTTTGGAGAAGGTGGCTCGCAGTGTTATCTGCAAATATTGCTAATTTGCATCCTGTCCCAGGGGATCTGTTTGTTGGTTCATTTCAGATCTTACTAGGTTAGCTAGGAATGGAGCAGGCTTCTAAATCTATTTCCTGATTTCAGGTAAAATGCTTGGACTGGTTCACTATTAAATATGAAGATCAGTATTAATTTGAGATATGAATTCTACAAAATGTTGGTGACAGTTTCTGATGTCATTTCTGCTACTCTCTGCCTCTCAGGAAGATTGTAATTTGGTATTGCATTTTAGTCAGCTCCCATAAAATATTAAAAATGAGTTTTATGTCTTTCTTTTAGAACAAAGAAACAGAAAATGCATCTAATTAAAGATTAAAAAATATAGAAGCATGTAAATAAATTAGGACTTATAACCTCAACACACACAGAGACAACCAGTATTTAAACTTTTCCCCCATGTATAAACACTATGTATGTATGTGTGCAGAGCTTAGCAAACTAATTTTTCACTAAATATGTGTAAACAAACTCTTCATGTCAATGAATATTCATGTATGTTGCCATTTTAAGTGGCTGACTCTTCCTTGTATAGTGGTACCATGAAAATGAGCACATCTCATAAAGTAGTGTATTGAGAGTTCATGGTGGTAGGCAGAGGATGAGGAGGGTGAAATGCCCCTCATACAGTAGATGAGGGGATGGGTGTGATTTTCGGGCCATTGTCCAGTCAAGCCCGGTTTCATAGAGACATTACGGAGGTGGGGGGCATGTGCGCTCTGCCTCTGTTTCCCTCCTGACCAAATCTATTTGGCCTTGGTGCTTTAGTTTAGACATTTCTAACCTTGTCTTCATGGCTCTGAGGTTTCGTATCTTTTATACCATGATGGCAGCCACAAATATGTGCTTATTCAAACAGCCAGATATTTCGGTTCATGCTAGAATATTACGTTCCCTTCTGCAGAACGAACTGTGGGAGACTGAATGGAAAAGTCTTAGTTTGGATCCAATCAGTCAAAGCTTGTTTTGATGCTATTGTTGATACATTGTGTCCACTTACTACTAGGAATGGGATGGAAGAGAGACCAGCTCAGAAGTAAAATACTATATAGCTCAAGGGCTTGCACTGTAGGTCAGTTCTATTGTATCACAACAAAATTGCACAATGACCCTCGAAGTAGGGATATTTTGACCCTCTTTACAGATTCAAAGACAGAGGCTCAGAAACATTATGCAATTTGCCAACATTTGGACAGTGCTATCTAATGCAGAGAGGATTTTAACATGTTTTATCAGATGGCAAAACTACACTTCGTTTCACTGCCTTTTATGGTCTTTGAAAATTGTGAGGCAATGATGGACAGCGTCAAAGGTGCAGTCATTGGGGTCATCAGTGATCGTTCCTCAAGCTCAGAGATCACGTGGTGCAGGGTGAGGGGCATATCCATTAGAGCTAAGTGGGGTTTGCACCGGGGTCAAGGTTAGGAGTAGCTTCATCAATGAAGAGCCTGAATTTAATTCTCTCCAATCCAATGTGACTCAATTGAATTCAAGCTAAAATTACTTTTCCTTTTTATGTTTTCTGAGCACTAATTATGTAGTCAATCATGTACTTTCTCTCTGTTTGGACAGAAAGGAAGTCCAGGTCTGGACAGATGTTACCCTTTGGGATCTCCCAGTCCACCAGGGATACAACCAATAACTGCAGAACAACGTGCCAGCGATTTCATGCTAACCTGTGTATTGATGACAGTGGTGGCAAATGCATACACTGCGACCCAGACAGCCCAGGTCCTGGGTGCAAGTTCTGCCACTTCCTAGCTGCATAACTGTGGGGCATTCGATTGTATATAAGACAAGGATTAAACATTCTCCAAGAGATGTTTTTTGAGGATCAGAAGGCATGTGACCTTAAAAGTCCATTTCGGTTGCATAGGAACCATGGTCTTTCTTGGGGGATTAAGTAAGTACGATGGTCTTCTTCTCTTTGGTAATTAATTTCACCCACACTTCTAGTAAGAAGCTGAGACCCCCTCTGAGAATAAAAGGAACCGAGGCCTTGATTCCTGAGGAGACAGAAAGTGACTGAATTAGGTCTGTACAAGACCCAGGTTTCTAGAAGAAAGAACTGCTATCTGTGAGATGGTTAGAGAAACGCATTTTGATCCAGCTGTCTTGGCAGAATGAGCTGAAAGAATTTTGTGACTTGGAGCTGGGGCAGCATGGGGGGCACCACTGACCACGTGTGTCCTGGGCAGAGGGACTCAGCTTAGGGACCACGTGGGGCTGACGTACACTGTCGGCAAAGAAAGAGGTGGCTCCGTCATGCCGGAGGCAGAAGTGGCGGGGAGAGAAGCCCCAGGATGGAGACTCAGGAGAAGATACCTTTCTCTCTATTTGTTACCTTATTATGTTTCATCGGGCAGGACTCCATCAGCAGAGACGGCAGGGACCCGTGGTGCCACCAGCAGCCAGGCATTCATGCAGGGTTTTGCCTTGAACATCATCTGAAAACCTACTCTCTAGTCCAGAGCATCAAACAAGCAGGTGACCGCTTTGTCTTTGTCACATGTTACTCTCTCTGGGACAGAGATATCGGGATAAGGAATTCTGTGAGAAGTTGGGGATTCTACTAGAAAACAGATCATGACTTAGAAAAATCACAATATTTAATATTCAGGAGCAGACTACTTTAACTATACCCAGAGGTTAGTGGAATCTGAAATACGCTGGAGACAGTAAGAACTCCTTTGCCCTGAAGTGAACATTTTAATAACGATTGTTGTTTCAAACCCAGAGGGACCCATTCATTGAGGGGCTTTCCTCAGCCAGCAAACACAATATGAAGCAATGGTGATCTTTTCTTTGTCCTAAGAGTGCTTGCAGAGGACAGAGCTTCTTTACCATTTATGACCTGTTTACAGAAAACAGCGACGTAGGGAATGAGTAGCTCTGCATAGTTATATCTGAAGGCCACCTGGCCCAGGTGGAAACTCAGCCAGCGCGGCTCCGAAGGCCCTTTCAAGGACATTTAAACTTCGCAACACCAGGAGGCTGGAAGTGTGACCCCTGAGACACCCCACTCAGAGCGTGGTCAGAACCCACCAGAAATGTTCCTCCCAGACGTTGACCACGAAGTCTGCACGTGGGAGTTGGAGGAAGTGGGGGGATGACTCACATCTTTGCATGTTTACATTCTGTCTTCCAGAGGCTCCAAGTTAAGCACATCCCATGTGACAATGTGTCCTGGCTCTATTTCTTTAACTCGGGGGTCACCTGAGCACCAGGCTCCTACCAACAGATAAAGAGGAATCACATAGGCTGTGAGTTGTCCTCTGCGGCCAGGCTTCTCTCTCTCTCTCTCTCTCTCTCTCTCTCTCTCTCTCTCTCTCTCCTCTTTTTCTTAATCTGTCTTCTCTACTCCTGTTCCTGTTTGGTGCCTACCTCCTGATTTTTATTTTCTCCTCTGCAGTCTCTTCTGCCCTGATGTGATTAGATATGTGGTGCTCTCGAGGCGATACTAACATTTTCCCAGATTGCAAACCTTATCTCCTTCCTTGCTCTGCTATTTCAGACATGCTGCAAGCGGGTGCTCATCTGTCCTGCGGCTGATTCTGGGATCTGGGCTCTGACCTGGGCTAAGAGCTCAGATGGAGGCCCCGATGTGCCCCAGGGGCTGGGCTTCATGGTATCTATCAAGGGCAATGATAAAATATCCCTGGGGAACTTAATCATTTCCTATGTCATGGGTGGCGGTGGGCAGTGGTTGGTGGTGGGGAGGATGGTAAATTTTCTTCCCTTTTTGTGAAAAAAGAGTCGTTTGTGGAAGGATTGGGGCTTTAGCAGTCAGAACATCCCACCTTCCACTTCCCAGCCTCTCCTGAAAACCGACACAAGCAAACACAAGCACACAGGATGTGTGTGTGCAGGTGCACACCCACTTCTGCGTCCTTGGTTCCCAGTGGCCTGTAATAAGGTGTCACTGCTTTTGTTCTGTAGAGGAGGTGAGGTCAGAGGGGCTCTCCGAGAGAACTATGGTGACCAGCTCTGGACTGACCACTTTGTGCCTGTCGCTGCGACCTTCCCAATCCTTCCTCTTCTGGCTGTGGGTGTTATAGAATGGGAAGATGTCTCGCGAACTCCTGGACTCATTACAAGCCTTTTCAGTGTCTTAAATAGGAAAAGTCAATTAATAAAGGTGCAATCATAAATATTAGGTACCTTCTATTTAAATAATAAAATGCACATTGTTTTTTTAATACCTGCAGAGGGCCAGGCTTTGGGCTAAGTGGTACCTTTATAGATTTTACATTAATGTGAGAGAAAACAGACAATAAGTAAGCACGGATATTAATCAAGAAAGATGAGGACCTAGAATGACAAGTGTTTTGAAAAATAACTTAGTGTGATATGCTGGGGCGTCCCCTGAGTAAAGGGGCACTTTTCTTTTTTTTTTTTTTTATTTTTTTATTTTTTTATTTTTTTTTTTTTTATAATTTTATTTTTTAAATGGGGTGACATCAATAAATCAGGATACATATATTCAAAGATAACAAGTCCAGGTTATCTTGTCTTTCAATTATGTTGCATACCCACCACCCAAAGTCAGATTGTCCTCTGTCACCTTCTATCTTGTTTTCTTTGTGCCCCTCCCACCCCCTATCCCTCTCCCATTCCCCCCTCCCCCCCGTAACCACCACACTCTTATCAATGTCTCTTAGTTTCACTATTATGTCCCACCTACGTATGGAATAATACAGTTCCTGTTTTTTTCTGATTTACTTATTTCGCTTCGTATCATGTTATCAAGATCCCACCATTTTGCTGTAAATGTTCCGATGTCATCATTTCTTATGGCTGAGTAGTATTCCATAGTGTATATGTGCCACATCTTCATTATCCAGTCATCTATTGATGGGCTTTTTGGTTGTTTCCATGTCCTGGCCACTGTGAACAATGCTGCAATAAACATGGGGCTGCATGTGTCTTTACGTATCAATGTTTCTGAGTTTTGGGGATATATACCCAGTAGAGGGATTGCTGGGTCATAAGGTAGTTCTATTTTCAGTTTTTTGAGGAACCACCATACTTTCTTCCATAATGGTTGTACTACTTTACATTCCCACCAACAGTGTATGAGGGTTCCTTTTTCTCCACAGCCTCTCCAACATTTGCTATTACCTGACTTGCTAATAACAGCTAATCGAACAGGTGTGAGGTGGTATCTCATTGCCGTTTTGATTTGCATTTCTCTAATAGCTAAAGAAGATGAGCATCTTTTCATATATCTGTTGGAAGGGGCACTTTTCGATCAGAGAATAGAAGAGACATCTCTTAAAATGGGACTCTACAGTCAAAGCCCAAAGATGACGATGCAGTCCAAAGCATGCTGACTCAGGGCACGCAGTCTTCCAAAGGGACACTTCCTGCACAGAGCACAGTAGTGGGTTGACATTCAGTTCTATTGTGTAAGCTGTGCCTCTCAGGCAAACTATATTCTGAAATGTGTCCTAATGTGTCCCTGTCCCAAAATAAAGGACCCTGGCCCTCCTGCCTACCCCATAGCAGGGCTGTGAGGGTGCAATGGGCTAATGCTTAATCACCAGTACTTGCACATTCAACGAGTGACACCAGTGCTTCTTACTACGGAGGATGGAAAGAACACATTTGCGTATGGATGTGTGCTAAGGGTCACCATGTATTGGGGTCTTTGTACATGTCAGTGTTCCTGTCCTGAAGTCCTGAGACCCCTTTGTCATCCTGGCATGTTTTCCATTTTAAAGATGAGCCAACTGCGCGCACTGGGAAGAACTGGGAAACTTGGGGATCCCACTCAGTGCTCTGCGGGAACCCCCATGTTCACTAGTTCACGGATTGCATCAAGTCTGTTGGCAACAGGTGGCTCCTAGCGTGCGATCCTAAATTCGGAATACCAAGGGAGTGATTAGTGAGGGCAGATTTCATTCTGTTCACGGGACCAACGCAGCCCAACGAGGCTGCCGGAGCAGTGGGCAGGCAGTGGCATGTGCAGAAGAATCTGACAGAGCAATGCGGCTGCTCGGACCATCTGGTGATGCTCGGACATCACAAGATCATCAGCCTAAAACTACAGCTGTAAAATAATACAGCCACTTGGTAGTAGAGCGTTCTCTTTATTGTCTCTCTTTCTCTTCCTCGCATTTTCCCTTCAACTAAAAGAAATCCCCATTGCTAAAACTGTTCTGTATTTCCTAGGGCAGGAGTCCCCAAACTTTTTACACAGGGGGCCAGTTCACTGTCCCTCAGACCGTTGGAGGGCTGGACTATAAAAAAGCTATGAACAAATCCCTATGCACACTGCACATATCTTATTTTAAAGTAAAAAAACAAAACGGGAACAAATACAATATTTAAAACAAAGAACAAGTAAATTTAAATCAACAAACTGACCAGTATTTCAATGGGAACTATGCTCCTCTCACTGACCACCAACGAAAGAGGTGCTCCTTCCGGAAGTGCAGCGGGGGGGGGGGGGGGGGGGGATAAATGGCCTTCCGCATGCGGCCCGTGGGCCGTAGTTTGGGTTCCCCGGTCCTAGGGGATGTGCGTTTCTGACAGATTTGCCTGCTTCACACTTGACAGCTCTATTGAGGCCCATTTGCGCAGACTGTGTGCGCGCGGGGGACTGAAGGACCCCACCCGCGGGTTCCAGGCTCCGCCTTCTCTTTAATAGTCCAGGACAGTATCCTGTCTGGGACGCTGGCAAACAATGGCTGCAGATGGCACGCACCTGTGCCTCTCGGCGTCCTTAACCGTAGGCATCCTGTTTGGTCATTTGGAAATAACAGTTCCCAGCGGGATTTCTATTCCGGTTTTCTCTCCACTCTTTATATTTATAAATCGGAATTTTTATGGAGATTCCGAACTCTCGAGGGTGATTAGACACAGTGAACCGTACATATACTTAGACGCAGTATAGACCACTCCACAGGGGGTGGGCGGGGGTCTCACTCTTCGGTTTCTCTGTACTAGTCCTGATGAGAACCCGAACCCTGGAGGCTGGGGTGCTCGTGTCCTTTCTGCCTGGTCAAGATGCCCGTGGTCTGGTCTGCAGTGGAGCACAGACTGCTGTCCTCAGAGGTTGTCCTCGGTCCCCAGCTTCCTTAGCGCAGTGGTCCCCAACCCCTGGGCTGCAGACCGGTACCAGGCCGTGGGCCATTTGGTACTGTATTTCCATTTTATTTATATTCAAGTCTGAATGATATTTTATTTTTAAAAAATGACCAGATTCCCTCTGTTACATCTGTCTAAGACTCACTCTTGACGCTTGTCTCGGTCATGTGATACATTTATCCGTCCCACCCTAAAGGCCAGTCTGTGAAAATATTTTCGGACATTAAACCGGTCTGTGGCCCAAAAAACGTTGGGGACCACTGCCTTAGCATGTGCTCTGGGCCTGCGTGTACACGGGCTGATGTGTGCGCCTGGCTCTGCACATGGCTTCCCGAGACTGGGTTAAAGCAGCCGCTCTGTGTCTAACCCATTTCCTCTGCAGGATCAGTCTTTCTGTGACCTTGAGCAGCAGGAGAGACACTTTCAATCCTCCTCTGGGGGAAGCATCACGTTGGGCTCAGAATCTGAACACGTGGAGCCCAGGACACTTCCTCTGTAACGTCATAAAACATCCCCCGAGCAGCCGCAGCTCAGGAGTTGTTGCTGATATTATTGTTTATCCCTTTATGCGTGGTGTCAGCTGGACTGCATTAACCGCAGTTGGAAATTCCCAAGCAGTGACTCCAACCTGTGGGTCACTGGCCACCTTTAAGCCACATGTCACTGCCTTATCTAAATCTTAGGCGGTACCGACACAAGCCAGGCTGCTGGGAGCTGTGAAGCTCCAGACATGGGCATTTGTCTCACCTGGGTGCACAAGTCACCGATGAAGAAGAAAGAGGGCGGAAGCTGTGTAGCCACAAGCCTGGATTGGTGGAGCGTGACTGCAGCCCGAGGTGTGAAGGCTGGACCTTGCCCACACAGATGAGGATCACGAATGCTCGGGGGACAGGTGAGTCCTCAGGAAGCCTGGGAAACATTTGAATTGCAAAACACACCTCTTTTTTTTTTCTTCTATGTATTATATCTACTTAACAGACCAACTTAGAAGAAGAAATGACTGTTTTAATTGCCTTCTACCCACACTAGCTAAGGCCGTAGAATCTGCTGACCTTCCCGATACTGTCTGACGTCCTCCTGGTGATTGACCATGCTCTTCACCACTCACCTTGGAGTTCCTTAGTTCCTCTTCATGCCACATCCAGCTCCTGTCAGCTGGACCACGTGGTGAGCCACCTCGGGGAACCTGCAGCTCTGTGCAAAGTCAATAGGCTCTTGACTTAGTCTGCTCCTGGCCTACAGGGCTTTGGTTCATGTGTATTACAAATATGCATCTTTGAATTCTTATAAGGTCCTTGCTTACCGACACACGGTTGGATTGATCCTCATATCACTATTTTCATCAAGTGTAAATAGTAAGTTCTGCTAATTAGAGCATTCTCCTTCCAGACCCGGCGTGCTCTCATGCCATCTGCAAAGGCAGGATATATGAAAGATTCTTTTTAATGACTTTATTCTTTGAATCTCTAACCACAGAGAGGAAATGGAAAAATAAATATATCATGCTTATTGCTTCAGAGTATGGTTTGCTTGTCTAGAACCACATTTTAATTTGTTAGCCATACCTCTATATCACTCTGAGTCAGCAACCACATTTCCAAAGTGATGCACGCTCTAATTTTTTTCCAGTTCCATGATTTAGCTCTTTCTTTTCTTCCTTCATCTTGATTGGGAAGGTGATACGAACTACAGTGGGAAATGTCCACCTTGGAATCATCAGACCTCACTTCAAATCTCAGCTCCCTAGGTCCTCATTGGGATATGGCTTAGCCTGTGTCCTTGACTGCAGAATAGAGGTATAGGCTCCCTTATGCTTTGTGATGATTATCAAATAAAAGTCTGTGATGGGACGTATGTCTTAGTTCAGTTACTCTTGTCTCCCAAGACCCCTCCTACTGGACTGACCATCTAAAGATAGATCTCATTTTGCTCTGAAATGCCCATCCTTTTGACATTCTAAATAACACAGTCTTTCACTATTTCTGTTACTACTGAATTCTTTCATCCCTATACAATTCCACTAACCAGTCTTCCCAGCTTTTAGTCACTTCTCATCTTCTGCAGATTCATGACCGCCAGCAGTCTTTACGAGACAGCACGCTATCTGCCGTGTCATCTCTGCTCCAACGTGGTTACGGCCCCATTGCCCACATAGGTGAATTGGAAGGTTGTCATTTATTCACTCTTTTATTGACTGATTTGATAGACAAGTGTGCATTGATCTCTGGGATCTGCTCACGCCCCTTGGAAGGCACCATGGAAACTCAGATAATGAGGGCCATTCTAAAACCACCACCTGGTGAGACAACGGACAAGCGAGTGGCTTGAGTGCAGTGATGTGGTACATACTGTCCGAGAAAGGCAGTCTCCTCTCTCCAACCCTAAATCCTCAGTTTCCACATTTGGGTTTTACGTGACTTGACGTCTATATGCTTTGCCTCAGTGGCGAGAAGTATGGGCTCTGAGATGGAAACAGTTGCTTAGTGAGTATTTGGCACACAACTCGGGTGGGGGGTTTCCTGGAATGGTGTGAACGTCCCCGGGCAGGTGCTTTTCCTGCTCCATCTCTGAGTCCTCGGACGGTGCTGGACGCGGTCGGCTTTCCCCGGCAGCTGGACGAATGATGACTGGAAAGAGCACTGGCTTCAGAGACAGACACTGAATTCCATCCTGGTTTTGCCAGGTAACAACTGCAGTAATTAGAGGTAAGGCCTCCTGTCCCGGAGACTTGGTGTCCTCAGCTGTATAGAGTGAAGCTGGTGAGACACTACTATTAAGAATTGCTGCATTCATTACAATAATGGAGAGTCAGTCTGTGAGTCTGGATGTATGTAGCACACAGTAGGTGTTCCAAACCTCCCTTATGGAAATACGCTGAAGTAAGCCAGGTAAGGCATCTCTGCATCTCATCTCGGCGTCTCTGCAGCGCGGAGCACGTGACCGGGAGAATCTTTGTCCTCTGTGGACACGGGGCCCTGCCATGGGGCCATGGTAGAGCCTCGCTGAAGGTGGCAGCAAGCAGGATGCATCGCTGCAGGGCAGGCACCCCGTGACCCAGGCAGTGGCAAATGCATTTCTCTGAGGCCACTGCACACCAGTGACCTCACTGAGTGGGGAGCAAAAGCCAGCAGGCACATAGCGTAGATACGATTTGTCATTTAAATGGCGCACAGGCCTTAGATCTAGCTGCACAGAGGTGCCCACTTAAACACGAACAAGGGCTGAACCCATTTCCCATGTGACTCACGACCTGGCTTCTCCGCTTCCTTCAAAATGCCGAATGCGGCTCTCTCTCTGCGTGTAGCTCTTTACGGCATTGTTCGAACTTTACTGAAATGTTCACTTTGCCTCAGGCTTTCCACAAGCTGAAATTTTCAAAACCCTGAAATTCCTTTCTGCAGAGGCAAGAGGTGGTGCCTGGTTTCCTGCAGATGAGGCTTGTGTGGGGGTGCATTTGGGGGATGAGCACAAGGTGCAGTGTGCAGAGGTGTGGTAGACTGGGGCACCTGGAACCTGTATAATTCTGTTAACCAGGGTCACCCCAACACATTCAATTAAAGTAAAAAAAATAAACAAATAAAACATCTCAAAAATAGTAAATGAACAGAGAATAATAAGAAAAAAAGTATATTTATGGATTTTTTAACATTTCTTTCAGGGCACAGGGCATGTCATGTGGGAGGTGCCTGAGAAGACGGGAGACCGGATGTCCTGTTTCTGGCGGCCATGTGGTGCAGCCTTTCTGCACTGTCTGCAGTGGTAGCAAGACAACTGGAAACTCCTTGGCGAACGGACTTCTTGCAGTTAAGAACGTATGTATAAAGTCTGCAACCAGGAATTGCAGGAATTACGTATTTTATAACTTTACATTTTTCTTTATGAGTCTTTCCCCAGAGATTCAAATATTAAAACCATAAATCTCAAACAGAGGCAGAAGGAGGTCTGTGGCTAGGAGCCAGGACTGTCCCTGGGCCAGAATCTGGGCTTGTCGTGTAGCATCTGGGAACCATGTCAGCCCAATGTCCATTCTGACTGGCTTAAAGGACACACTTCTTTTCATTCTTTCTTTTCTGTCTTCACCCAGCTCACAAGTGCGGAGTTCCTACTATGTTTGAGGTACTCCCGAGGGGCAAGTGCTGCAATGCTGACCCAGTGAAGGGAGACACGTGATCCTCCCAAGGGGTTGGTGAGGGTTCGAGAGACAATGTCTCCTTCCTCCACACATTCTGTCTGCAGTCACAATAGAGACACCCGCTCTAGGTTACAGCTGAATTGAAGGCTAGCAGGTGACTTTATATCTCTATAAAAGAGCCCCTGTGATTGAATGTGCAGCTTACTAAGGATGTTAAAGGCACACAGGTTAATTCAATACAGAAAAAAAAGGCTCTGAGACTTTCAGATGAGGGGGTGTGTGAACTTGGGGGAGAGAGAGATCACTTCCTTCAGGTGGAAGCTGGGCAGCCCCTGTTCTCTCCCCCCTCATTGCCAAGTCCAGCCCACGCAGCCCAAGCCCTGCCTGACTCCTGGGGGGAGTTCCGGACTGTGTGTGCTGTAATTCTGCATCTCGGTCGCACGGTGAGCTTCAGCCCTTCCCCTCCCATCACCCGGCTGGAGGTATGTTTAGTACAAACCTGCACTGGAATTATAGAGTCTGCTCCTCAGCTCAAGTCGGCTTGACTAGAGCCAAAGACCTCTGATTAATTCGTCCCTGAGTCAATTCCCAGAGAGCCTGAACAGAACATGTACTGTTTCTGTCTCTCCAGAACTCACAGAAGCACCTTTGACAGGTAAAAACACAGAGCCACAGTTCTCTGAGGTCAGGACACACAGTGTCCCTTCTGCCATCTGCAGGCCACATCAGAAATGTGGGCTGCTGTCCCCATAGCAACCCCAAACTGGGGAGCGGGAAGTGATGATTAGGAAAGCAGAAATGTCACAGCATTGTTTGTTTGTTTTTTTACCACATTCAAGAGCTCCTTTTTAAATTAAGCATTTTTGTAATTAGTATAATTGTTTTTTTGACTCAAGCAGTCCAAAACAGTCTATTCTTAAACATTGCTTCAGTTGAGTTTCCTGCTCTACCTTTGCAGTGATGTCACACTAAATTCTCTTTCCTAGAGATAAGCAGGGATCCCCACACAACTGGGGGAGGCAGAATTGTCACCTCTGCACATGGAAGTAACTTGGGATGAGGAAAGTCAAAGTACATGGGCCGTGTGGAGTCAAGAACCTCACAAAGTAACTGTATAAAAAGGAAAAATGTGCAACGGTGTAACATCTACTGTTATAACCTGAATTTTGTCCTCCCCTAAAATTCAAATGTCGAAGTCCTAAGCCCCCCAGTACCTCAAAATGTTGCTGTATTTGGATATGGGGTCTTTAAAGAGAGATCTCAGAAGAAACCTCCTCTGCTATCACATTGTCCTTGGACTTCCAGCCTCCAGAAGTATGAGGAAAAATATTTGTTGTTGAAGCCATCAAGCCTGTGTACTTTGTGTGGTGGTTCTAGGTGACTAATGAACCTGTCCCGTTGGGGTTGCTTCAAGGACGTGAAAATGCTCATTGAGTTGACTAACCCCTAAGAAACACAGTTCAGACAACAGTGAATGTTGCGTTGGAATGATCATAAGGGCGAAGAGAATGAGACAGCACCAAGGCAATTTTGGGTGGCGGGAGGCATGAAGGAAACCAAATTTTAGTCTAGACAACAAGAAAGCGACCGAATGTATTGCATCAGCCTAAGAGATTTTAGGAATTAGTGGCCCAGGTGTACCAAGAAAAGAAACCAAGGTGGGGCTGACAACAGGAGTCATCACACCTCTATTTAAGAAACGTTTCAGCATTTATCACACAATCACACTGCAGAATGTTACTTTCCTTCTCCCTCACCATAGAAAATGAAAATTCACTTTCTCTAGAAGAAGAGCAAGGAGGTCTCCCCCACCCCTCACTGGGGAATATAAGACAAAGTTAAAAACTAAAACAAAACAAAAAAACCAAAATCAGAGGATTAAGGGAAGCTTTACCAGAGTTGAAACTTTCAGCTTTTCCTGCTAATGGCTCCCAGAATGCTAAGTCCCCAGACTAAAGGCTTGGGAAGATTTCAAAAAGTTTCTCTTGGAAGTCTGAATCATCTTGAAACAACTAAAGATATAGACAACGGTGTTCCCCCCACAAATGGTGAAGGCAGATCAGCCTTCGACCGGATGTCCACATCTAACTACAGAACACAGACAATGAGTGGAGTGGCTACTTTCTAAGCTCTCCCGTGTCACACAGCCAGTATCATCTAGATTCAGAGCAGAGAAATGACTTTATTCAGTAAACAGACGCCCTAAGGAATTAGGGACTGATTCTCACACAACACCCTGCTGAGAAAGGCGCACAAGACCACACACAGCCAGACAGAACAGAGAACTTCCATTCTGTCTTTTGGTGTCCTGGTCCTACAGAGCACTGGGCAGCCAAGGATCAACAGACTTTGAGAAAATCATCTAATAGTAAATGAAGAGGAAACTAACTGTAAAAAAACCCAGTAACTTGTAGAAAACTGCATCTGTGGATCCTTGTGGTGCAAGGAAACCATGACACAAAGTGTTACATGACACATGTAAGATGGAGATAAGACAGGTGTGGGATGAATGTGTGCGTGCCGACATCTGAGTGACAGGGCCTCTGAAAGGACAGGCCAGACAGACAGGGTTGGGAAAGTTAACCAAAGAACCAATTTAAAAATATTCTCAAAAGTGATAAAACAATGTTCATCTTATGAGGTCCACCAGCACCCAGTAAAGCAGCTGAGCCCAGACCCATAGGCCTTCCTCGGGGCCCATCCTCCGAGATTTCAGATCTGATGGCAAAGAAAGTAAGATAGACTTCCATTCAGAAAAAAACTTTTTTTTTTTTCAGAAAAAGGGGACAAGAATCAGAATTTTGTTATTTCCTCTTAAATAATTTTGGAAGTTCAAATAAAGGCTATCTTGGATATTTGAAAAAGCACTGTAATTTGCAGCTTAGAATTTGATATCCAAACAAACTATCAATTCAGTTTTAGACTAAAGCCACTTGGAAAGCTACTAGAGTGTGAATTTAAACCAAAATGTCAGAATTAAGAAAATTTAAAAGGTAGGAATATCAATGTTTTGTTCTAGAGCTACAAAGGTAAATACAAAACGAATCAATTACAAGAGTTAAAACTGGGTATCTGGGAGTGTGCGTGCCGACATCTGAGTGACAGGGCCTCTGAAAGGACAGGCCAGACAGACAGGGCTGGGAAAGTTAACCAAAGAACCAATTTAAAAATATTCTCAAAAGTGATAAAACAATGTTCATCACTTTTATCCTAGAAAGGAAAATATATTTCTTAATGAGATCTGTTAGAACTGTTGAATAATTTTAATCTTAAAGAATAATTTTGATAAAAATAAAGCTAATTTAAAAAATTAAGTGGGATAATATAATTAGGATGCACCGCACACCATACGAAATCGGTACTTCCACTTTTTGCCTAATTATTTAATGGTGAGATGTTGAACAGGTTTGAGTTTCCTAACACATTCGATGAGAGAATTGACTTAGATTATAATAACCCTTTTAAAAACTCTTAAGATTGTATTAATCTACTTGATATTTACTAAGACTTCAGTGAAATTCTAATAGATGCTATCTTTGAATATTAAGTTCTTTCATCCCAGATTTTAACTTTTTATCGTAAGTTCAATATGAAAGCAAGCGGAATCTAGAACATACTTGCCAGTTGTCTTATTGTTATAAAACATACAAACAAAACAAAACGATGAAATAGATCATCGAGAGAAATGTAACCTGTGGCTCCTTCTCCATTCCATAAACGGTCCCCACACCTACGTTTTTCTTCTCTCCTGGTGACAGAGACGTGTCCCAGAGGGGACAGCCAAGTGTATCAGCAATAGAAGACTTGGTCTTGAGAGCTGGCTGCCACCCCAGCAGCGTGGCAATCTGACACACATAAATCCACTTCACAGTGTCTGGTCTACGGTAGACTTTTAATAAATGCTGGTTTATAGGATCATAAAACCACTGCATATACTTGGGGGCAATTTAGAAGGAAAAAAAATGTTTCCAGAGCTATGGTAGCCGCGCTCCACCGGCCAATTGACAGCAATTCCTCCGGGGCCAGTGCGCCCCACACAGGGTCGCAGGGTCACAGTGGCAGGGGTCGAGGCTGTGGCACCCCCGTGCTCCTCCCCTAACTCTTTATCCTTCCTCCTTGCAAGTGAATCAAAGGGAAACAGAGACAGAATTTTGGCGTGAATGCTGGCGGGGTTGCAAACAGAAGAGCTGACGGGCGGGCGTGAGTCTGAATGACTTCTACCACTTCTCCACCCCAACCGCCTCCCGTGCACTCAATTTAATTAATTTCAACTCGAAACAGATTTATTTATGTTACTATTTTACAGAACGTTCCCGCGAAGCTCTCTTGATTTAAGCCAATGTCTAAGTGCTTTCCTCTCTTTTATTTTTAAAGGAACTTGAGACTCTGGTCCCCATGAAAGAGGAAGAAAGTGTCACTGATGTCCCGCCTCCCGCGGCGGCCCTGACTCTGAGCGGACTGGATGAATCACCTTTCCTAGAAGCACAACAATGAGATCATCACGTCTGCTCCCTCCCCGCTTGGCGGCCAGAGGAATTGGTTTCCTCCGTGCTCAGAGAGGTCTCTATTCTTTTTTAAAAGTCCTTTTCTTGTTAATACACTAGAGTTGAATCGTAGTGTTGGAACACAGAGAGAAAAAATGAACCAAGATCAATCTGTTTCTTAAATTCTTTTATTTTTTAAGGGCAGTTCAACCCGTCTCCAAAAATAAAATTGTAAGAGTGATGGCAAAAAATACATCTGTATTTTATAAATACCTCTTATGATGGGAACTCATCACTTTGGGGGGGGGGAGGGGGAATTAGTTCTGCTTTTAATGATTCCCTTAGCTTGCTCTGGCTCAGAGGGACCTAAAATCTGATGTCCTACAATCTTTACTTGTTAGCCCTGCCTCTGACTTCCAGTGGTCAAGAGAGGACGCCTCACTCTTCCCCAGCTTATAGCCCTTCCGATGTTTGAAGACAAATATCACAGTTACACGATCTGTTTTACTTCAAGGGTAGAATCTATAGAATATGGTTTATTTTACTCTAGACATTTAGTTCTGCTTCTAGTTTAAAATTTTGGCTTGAACTGACAGCAACAAAAAAGCCCTCCAATATCTGGTTTTACATTTCTTTAAATGACTGCTTCACTATTTTGATGAGTTGTTGGCATACAATAGGCAAAATATCTGGGCAAATATATTTTCCCTGAATTATATAGCTAACTTGGCATTGTTGCCACACAACCAGTATCTAGACCACATTTAATTACAAAACTGAGCATTTTTTCTTTTAGACATTTTTAAAAATTTCTTACTCTATTCCTGTTGTCTAAATCGAATTACTGCATCAATTCAACTTTAAAATCCATATTTATTCTTTTTACCTTGCTTTTGTACAAACAGAATGTAACAAAGTATGTAATACTTATTCTATTTTTCTCTAGGATGCTACTGTTCAAAGTCTAACCCCACGAGGACATTCTTAGGGTCCCCTTGAAATAGTTGAATAGAATGCCAGCTTTATCCCCAATGACAAAAATAAGTTTCCCAAACAAACAAACAAAAACAAACAAAGCAGTGAAAGCCGGAGCACGCATTCCAGCAGCATGTCGTACAGGAGGAAGAAAAACCCACGTGGGCTTTTCAGATATTTGATCTTGAAAGAATCTTATGATTTCCTAGGTGGGTTTAAGGGCACCAGTTAATATTCAAGTAAATCTTGAAAGTACAGGCTGAGAATTTTAGAACTGAAATAGAATTTAGAGATGCAGAGCGCACCAGGCAGAGAAAACGCTACCTCGGCCCATTCATGGCTGTGCTATTTATAAGCCTACAACCGAGAGAAGGAAGTGACCCTGCTCCTCCTCCAAGACTCCAGGCTTCTCACACGCCTTGCAGAGTGGGAGCTGAATAGAGCTCTGAGACCACTGAGCCACACAGAACAGGGCTTTCTAAACTGAGTGAACAGAGGTGTTGAAATTCGTGGGAAGTGCTAACTTCTCAGGTGGTCCTTGACCTCCCTGCTGGGGGAACTTGGGCTGTGTCCAGTAGGAATTGAAGTGTTCTGGAAAGTTCAGAAGAGTTGGTCCCTGGCACGAGCAAGTGTGCTGAGATCACTCATAGACACTCGGGTTGGTTGAAGTGAATGATGCCACGTGATAAAATTCGGGGTAAATTCAAGTGAACCCTGTGGCTGAGATTATGCACAATGTGCTAGGACTGTGCAACCTAGCCAACCAAAGATCACCTCTAGAAGTTATCTGTAATCTGAGCACTGCAGCGTGAGTGGGGGGCATACTTCCTTTCTGATAAGTCCAATATAATTATTACAGCGGCTGCCGAACGCCGGGTTTTTAAGCTTACTGTATGCACCATCCTATGCATGAATTTTCCATGTATTATTCTTTAACCAGTCTCCTTCCTCCTTGATTGCATTTCTGCCCAAGACGTTTTCCTCCTTGCTTTTGTCTGTGTCATCCCTCGCCAACGCTGTCCGGGATGTTTGGGAAGAGCAAAGCCTCAAGTGGCTGTCCCTTCATGGGGTCCCCATGCATAATCCCTCTGAGTACAATAGGGACCGGTTCTGCTCTCTCCCCTAATCCTGTTCCTTTCACACTTGGAAGAGTCAGGCCATCAACTCGCTTAATTCCTTAAAATAGCTATTACTGCACTTCTCAGAAAATTTCCTCAGCTTTTTCCGAAAAGTTGCTCAGTCTTGATTTAGTTTCTCATTTTTAGGAGATGGAATAGAAACCGCAACGGTCCTTGAATATACGCGTCCTGGATCAGTTATATTCAAGCAGCTGAGGAAGCAGTGCCAGGCTCACAGTGAACAGTCCGGCGCGGGGCAAAAAGAAATCTGGTTTATTTGACTAGCTCGGGCCACTGAAAGTCACAGTGATAGCCACTGAGAGGGGTAGTCTCTGTTGACTCTTCCCAGACTGCCTGTCCTTCCCATTGTGCCCCAGGAGGACACCTTCCATATTGCATCTTCTTTAACAACCCAGCTGGATACAAGAAGCCCGAGAAGACAGGTCTGAGGATCTGCGTCACCTGTCCTGTCCCCATCAGGTCAGTGTTGGAAAGGAGCTACACCTTCACCAAGGCCCAGCTTCTTCTGGGTGCCCCCGCCCCCCGCTCCTGCTTTCGGGGTTCTGTCGCTTTGCTCTCTCCTCTGGTGCTCCCAGGCCTTGAGGCGGTGCCCAGCTACGATGGCAACTGTGCTTATGCCTCGTAGGTCCTCTCGGCCCTCTCACCCCTCAGCCGGTAGCTCCGTTAAATATCCTTTGTTTACCCCTTGGAGTCTGCCTTCTGTTCAGATCCTGGTGGCTATGATACTTGCCGATATCACAATGGTAAGAAAGGCAGGTGACGGTTTGGAAGGTAAACCCTTGATGTGTTTAGATTTATACCTGGATTCAGAGGAAAAAGACCTAGGCTCTGTTCCTGGTTCTGCTTTGTGACCTTGGCAAAGTAAAGTGACTCTGAGAGACTCAGCATCCTCATCTGTAAAATGGGGATACTAAACTCTCGGCCTCACTCTATAGATCAAATGATTAAAAACTGAATATAGACGTCTGTTGCTTTTCTTTCCCGAATGTCCATCTATTTCGCTTTCTGTTACAAATGCCTGATTAATACATGGGCCCTTTCCACTGTTTATCTTTCCCAGTCCATCTCCCCTCCTGGCAGCTTCTGGATCGACTCCTCACATCCCTTCCTTCACTTCCAAACCTCCAAAGATCCTGCGATCGACACCATTGGCCACAGCCCCTGATCCAGTGAGCTCCATGTTTGTGTGGGTGGGGACCACCCAGGCTGCGAGCTACCCACTTTGGGATAAATGTTTCCATCCGCCCCCACTCCCCCCCCCCCCCCCAGCCCACCAATAAACCCTTTCTTTATACTCACTTTTCTGAGATGTAATTAAGTGGCTTGGACTAAAGTGCCTTGTTTAACTTTAAGACTTGCCTACGTATTTTCAGAGCTTTTTCCAGGAACACCGTTTCTGGCTGCCTCCAGGTTGGGCCAAGGAAGGACTGGTGCTTAAAACTTCCCATCCAAGCCACGCTGGCTCTCCACAGCTTGAGTTCATTTATTTGGGGAAAATTAAGGGAAGAAAAGCCCACCGATGGCTCTTCTCTAAAAGCAAGGCGGGTAGAAATGCCAACTGCACTACAAGTGCCCAGTCACTTAATAAAAGTCCCTTTTATCGCAGCCCAAAGGGTTTGGAGAGTAGTGGGATTTCTCATGATGAGACTGAACCATTTAGGGGCCCGGGTCTCCTTCACCACTCCGAAGTCTGGCTTTCTCATTGGTAAGATATAAAAATAATAGCAAGGTCTCTGTTGGGGACGTTACCAGTAATGCAGGACTGGTGGGAACAGCAGGGATGCTGATACATGACAGAGCACTCCATGCCAGTGGTCCCTGGGAAGCCCTCACAAAATGTTTTATTTAGTGGAAACTTCTCTCTTGTCATAGTATATATATTTTAAAACGTTCATTTTGAGCTCCTTTTCCATGTTTAATGATTTCCACCAACTTTCTGACCAGACAGTTTCTTGATAGTCAAAGTGTTTACTGTGCAGAAATGAATTGATGACTAAGAATATATCAAAATTATGAATAAAAAAAATGAGTGCGTCATTCAGAATTCGTGGGCAGCCAGGACACTGAGCGTGGATGTTTGCTCTCTATTTAGTAAGTTGAGTGAAACTGTAATAATAAGGAAAGGAGTCCTAAACCACTATCCATAAGGAACGCACTTGGGGCCAGGCACTGTGGAAAACACTGAAGGTGTTCAACTCCATGGAATTCTTGTAACAAAACTACAAGGCAACTAGTATGCCCCCCATCAACGGGTGAGAAAACTGAGGCCGGGAATTCAACTTTCCCAAGTGTTGCACGGTTAATAATGTACCCCCCCCGCAAAAAAAAATAATAATCCCTGGAACCTGTGAGTCTGTTTTCTTACATGGCAAAGGGGCTTTGCAGGTGTGATTAATAAGGATCTTGAGTTGGGGAGAATTTTTAGATTTTCCAGGTGGGTCAAAGCTAATTACAGAATCTTTGTAAGAAGGAGGGGTCAGAAGGACAGACAGTCTATGATGACACAAGTGGGAGTTGGAGCAGTGTGGGGCCACAAGCAGCGGACAACGCAGAGGAGAACTATTCCTCTCTGGACCATCCAGAAGGCCCACAGCCCGTCCGACAGCTTCCTTTCAGCCCAGTGAGGCTGATGGCAAACTTCTGACCTCCAGGACAATGAGAAAACAAATGCATGCTTGAAGCTACTACGTTGTCGGAAATTCATTAGAACCGCAATTGGAAACTAATGAAACCAAGTGACTTGCCCAAGGCCACGCACCGGTTTGAGGTGTGAGGGAGTGCAGAGGGAGCTTGTGTTCTAAACAAGGCCCTGGGCCTCCAGAAGTCTACATTTACCCGCTACATGCCTTCTTCCTGAGTGTGTTAACTGATGGTTAGCCAGTGTGAATAGTAATGTCCATCTCACAAAGCACTTTTAATGATTATTATTCAAAGTCCTGAAACATAGATTAAAAATAAAAAAATAACATACTCTAGTTTTCGACAAAGCTGGTGCCGGTTCCTCCTGCCTTGAATCAGAATGACCTGGTTTGGCAACAGAATGTGGGGAGAGAGGCGCTGTATAAATTTATGTGGCCCCTAAACCTGCTCTTGGGATGCCTTTGGCATCGCGGGAACAAGCTGGGTCCAGTCTGTTTTTGGATGAGGCCATATGGAAAGAACCAAGGCACTCAGCCTAACAGCCGTGCGGCATGGACTGCCAGGCTGGTAAACGGCCATTTTGAATATTTCTGTCTCAGGTAAACTTCTGTCTCAATATGGGCACTTAAATAAGCCTGAGCAAGTCAACCCACAGAATCGTAAGAAATAGTAATGATTGTATAAACCACTAAGTGTTAGGATGATTGATCATAAAGCAATAGATACACATGGTAAGTGCATGGAATATAATGTGTTTTCCCCCTTTGAATAAGAAAATATTCAATTCCTAAAAAGACTATTTTTTAAAGCAACTGCAAATATTGGTTTGATGCTGAATGAAGTTAACATCCTCTCTTAACGCCAGGCCGTAAATTAACAAGACAAAGTTACTTTCTACAAGGATGTTAGGGATCTCACGTAGTTAATTTTCCCAATAATCCAATAGTTTCCTTATTTTTGGAGAAGGACACCAAATCCCAGAGAGACTGATTCTGGAGATTGTGGTCATAGAACCGAGAAGAAGCAGAGAAATACTGATAACCTAGATGTGCCTGGCATGGAAGTTGTTCTTTTTCCAAACTCAGCTGCAAATATTCTCAGGAGCCCCTCTAGACATCATTTTGCCCTTGTAAATGTATCCAACTAGTTTTCATCAGTGAGTGGGAAACAGCCAAGCTCTAATATTCTCTGAGATCTCCCTTAGCGCTCAGAACCCACTGGTAACGGTTGCCAGGCAAATGTCTCATGCTAAAATTACCTGTCTTATGAGAAAATGTGAAAGCAGTTTTTAAAGAGCCGTCTCCTCTTGATATTGGTAGCTTTTCTCTTTTATCTCTCTCTGAAATACAACGTGAAAAAAGGTAGACCTTCAACAGAAAACTCTGATGTTGTACATGGTAGCTGGTGATCCCCAAAGCAGTCAGAGGAGAGGTCGGACCAGGCTGCCACCCTTGCAGAACACATACAGAAAGGAAAAGTGCATGCACAGAACGTAGGGAAGAAAAATCCTTTTGATTCAGGCATCATCCCGAAGCACAGAGGTTGCCGGTTCGATCCCTGGTCAGGGCACATACAGGAACAGATTGATGTTCCTGATCTGTTCCTGTATCTTTCTCTCTCTCTCTTTCTCTCCCTTCCTTCCTCTCTCAAGTCAATAAATGAAAAAAAATTAAAAATAAATTTTAAAAAGCTGTTTATAATTTACCCAATATAATAAACTTACTTATTATTTCATTACTGGGATACTTTTGAATAACATTTTGATGTTTCTACATTAGAAGAGTACTATAGACTAATTATAAAAAAGATTTAAAAAAGAGCAGGTATGGGTAAAAACTACTCATAGTCCCAAGTAGAGACAATTATCCTTGACGTGGTGGTATCCTTCCAGCTTTGAAGGTATTTCATACAGTTTTTTACATTGTGGCATAATTTTGTATCCTTTACATGTTTTATTATAATGTAAGCTTTTAAAGTTTGTTATAAACTTTTCACGAGATCAGTAATTTTTAGTGTGGGCTGGTACGTTTCCTTTCTGCTCAAGGGCATGGACATTGCAGGAGGTGCTCTTGGCTCTAACAATGACTGCTGACATTACTGGTATTTAGGACAAGGAGCCCAGCCTCTTCTAACATGCAGGACAGTCTGGAAAAACAAAGGCTCAATTGCCCTCAATGCCACAACTGAGAAACACTGAATATAGGGTACTATCATGATTGTATAACTCATTTGGTGCAAAATGACACAGTCACTTTGGGAAGACAGTTTGTCATGGTCTTACTAAAGCTAAATGTAATCTTACCATATAATAAAACAATAGTGCTCCTAGGTATGCGCTAAACAGATTTGAAAGCTTACTGGAACACAAAAACCTGAGCATGAATATTAAATGTTCATAGCAGTTTTAATGGTAATCATAAAAAACTAGAGACAACCAAGATGTCTTTCAATAGGAGAATGGATAAACAGTGATTCATCCATACAGAAGAATACTCAGTTATAAAAAGGAACAGACTATCAAGCCACAGAAAGACATAAATGAGTCTTAAATGCATTCTGCTAAGTGAAGAAACCAATCTGAAAAGTCTACACAATGTCTTATTCCATTTATAGGATGTTCTGGGAAAGAAAGACTGTCCAGACAGTAAAAAGACCAGCAGTTTCCAGGGGTTGATAGGTGAAGCACAGGAGAATTTCTCAGGGCGGCGAAACTATTCTGCATTACGTGCTAATGGTGGAAATAATGACATCACAATGTGTCGAAATCTACTGAAATTTGTACCCCAAAGAATGGATTTTCTTGAATACAAATTTTAAAATAGTTATGAGAATGAGAGATTCAGAAATGAAACATGACCTTGACAAAAAAACTAACTACAGTATATAACAAATGTATAAAATAAGCTTCCAGAGGGTCGGGGTTAAGGTTGGGACCTAGCACTTTGTTGTTGTTTTTTTCTGTGTGTTTTTTTTTAATTTTTCTGTAGTGAGAAGTGGGGAGGCAGAGAGACAGACTCCAGCATGCGCCCAACCGGGATCCACCTGGCATGCCCACTAGGGGGCGATGCTCTGCTCATCTGGGACGTTGCTCTGTTGCAACCGGAGCCATTCTAGAGCCTGAGGTGGAGGCCATGGTGCCCTCCTCAGCTCCCGGGCCATCTTTGCTCCCATGGAGCCTTGGCTGCAGGAGGGAAAGAGAGAGACAGAGGAAGGAGAGGGGGAAGGGTGAATAAGCAGATGGGCACTTCTCCTGTGTTCCCTGACCAGGAATCAAACCCAGGACTTTTACACACTGGGCCAACGCTCTACCACTGAGCCAATCGACCAAGGTCAGGGACCTAGCACTTTGGAAATGAGTTGTGAATGTAGACTAAAGGCAAAAAAAAAAAAAAAAAAACTGTATTAAAGCACTGTATACTAACTAGTTGGCAAAATTGCTTCCCATGGAGGTGCAGGTTAGCAACTATGAATTACACCATGCATTCCTGCAGGAGGTGAATGGGCTTGGAGCATCCTGCAGCTTTAGCAGGAAGGCAGTGCTTTTGAAAAGGAGAATATTAGGGGAGGGAAGAAACAGGAAAAGAAAGGAGGAGTGTGGGGGAGCAGAGAACGAGCAGAAGACTCAATTCACAATGTTGGGAGCACATTGAAGAAACAAAAACCCAATGGCCCAAGCCGGACACTTTGCGAAGTAAAACAAATAAAGTCATATTGGATTCTACACTAAACTGTCTCCCCTCCCTGATTTTTAAATTAATTTGTTTTAAAGTTATTCTTTATATTTAATTTGGTATTTATATTTTAATTATTGTTTTAAATTTATTTATATCAGTTTGTACTCACGGATATACATCCACATAAACAAATATAAATAAGCAATCAACAAAATTTAAACAATCACAAAGAAGAGACACATTTCCTATGAAGGAAGACGCCCAACAATTTAGTTCTACACTCTGCCCCCCGCCAAGGAGGTAGCACGTGACACCCTGGTCCCTGAGGGAGGACGGCATGCTGTGACTTCCCTGCAAAGAGCACAGCACAGAGAAAGAAGCAGAGCGATTCGGAGCAGAGAAACCTGGCTGGCACCACCTCAGCTGGATGATCAAGGTCAACGTCAACGTCAACAGCGACAAGACGTGGGGATAGAATTCATCCTCAGGATGCGAAGAGGATGAGACTTGACCTCTGTGGTTTTCCTCCTCACAGTCCATAACTCGAGTCTGACAATAAGAGAAATCGTCTGACAAATCCTAATGGAGGGGTGTTCTACAAAACACCTGACTCGTACTTCTACAAACTGTCAAGATTATCAAAGATAAGGGAAGTCTGAGGAACTGTCACAGCCCAGAGGAGCCGTCATGGACACGATAGCTAGACATAGTGTGATGTCTTGGATGGGAACCTTAGAAAAGACAAAAAAACATCTTTAGTAAAATCTATGGAAAACTGAATAAATTTGGACTTAAGTGAATAACAAAATATCAACTGTGTCCCTAATTGTGACAAATGTACCGTAGGACGGCAAGATGTTAATAATAACAGGAAACTGGCTTTGGGGAAATGGGGACTTTGTGTGTTTATCTGTTTGTATTTTTCCTGTAATTCTAAACTGTTCTAAAATTTAAAGAGCTTATTGAAAAATGGAAACTTAAGAAGGCAGTTTTGACTTCTTGGAGTGGTTTTAATAGCGAAGGATCCATCCCTTGGTGGCATTTTGGGTAAAGTTTGGGAGACATGCTTGCTGTCACAATAATTGGGGGAACTGTACTTGAGTTCAGTGGACCAAGCAGGGTTGCCAGATGTCCTGCAATGGGAAGAACTGTCTTGAACAATAACAGGAACAGAAATCCCCAAACCTACTTATAGTTAGTTATGTGTGCATACTTAATTACATATAAATAAGTAGCTTTTTTCATGGTATTAATATGCAATATATGAATGCATTGCTTGTATAGTTTGAGGGAAGTTATAAATTATTTTCTTTGGAAGTTTCCTAAGACTTGGTCACTAGATTGGAAAATTATGTAACCAAGACGTTTCTGCAAAGAAAATGTTAATGTCTAGAAGTTGGTTTGTGTTGGTAGCTCTCTCATAGGCAGGGATTCTGCACATATGGACAGGTAACTAGCTCATTATGTTTTTTAGAGTAGTAATGTCTCAGTATTTATGTCTTAAAATATCTATTATCTTATTAGAAGTACCTTTTTTTTCTCTGTTCTGTTACATAAAAAAATTCTATTTACTTTTTGAAAATTTTGTGTGTAGGGAGGTTATGTAACTAATTGCATTTATTTCCAGATGGTTGAGAAAGCATTCAACTATTTGTGATGAAACAGGGACATTTGGATCTGCCGGAGTTGAGAACTGCTCAGTATAAATAGACTAGTGTGGAATCTGACAGACAGCTAATTGTCTAGGAAAAATTTGAGCTACCTCTCTATAGTCCACGGTTGTTCCTGGGGAGCGGTGACCCAGTCTGGACCCCTATTTCCAAGCCCTTCTTGCCTCTGCCCCAGACCGCGTGCCTGGCTTCCAGCATGGGAATCCTAGAAGGTGGATAGGCTTTCTTCACCTTCGCTCTTCCCAGCTACAGGCAGGGGACTCCACAGACTTGGGGGAGGGATCAGTCACAAACTGGAAAGAACCAAATTCAGAATTAAGAAGATGAGACTCTCTGACCACCGGAAATACCCGTACTGGACTGATCAGGAGTTGGAATTTTGGGATTTTTGTTATAGTAACTGGTATTACTAAAGTAAAACACAGAAATATCACCTTCGTCACTCACTTAAGCAAGTCGTATAACAAGTCTAGAGCTTTATCTTTCTTTTTTAATCTGTAAAAGGAGTTTAAACATAATAGCCTTATGGGGTTGTTGTGAGGGTTAGGTGAGATCATGCTCAGGAAAGCAGTTGCCCCCAATAAGCCCTAATTAGGTTTTTTGTCCTGTGCCTCCCTTATTCCAACCTGTCTATTTACCTACTTGCCCTTTAACTACTAACATCCAATAATAAACTCGCAGACCTCAAATTCACTTAGCTAACGAAGATCATGACTCCGGCTCTGAATTAGGTCTTCCTAATCCAGCGATTACCAGCCACATCCTCTTCCTCCTCATCCTTTGTCTTCAGTGCATCCTTGGAGTTACCTAGACATGGCGCTCTCCCTGAGCCGGGTCTTCTCTTCACATACCAGGGACTCCCTTAGCTATTTTGCTTTATTCATTCACTTAAAATATTTACTGTTTATATCTTGATGAAAAGTTTAATTATGGTGAATGGGCATTATACATATTTTCCCCAACTCTGGAGACTTTGCACATTAATTCAGTTTGAAAGGAGGAGCAGAAGTTCAGATTCAAATCCTGGTTAAGCTCCTTGAATGAGTTCCCAAGGGGCCTTCCGGACTTGCGTTTTTGCCCTTGATAAAAATGTGGGCATTTGTTTGAAAGTCCCGCAGAAGCTATGAATATGGAAATACTGGGTGTATGCCAACGGGTGCGTAAGCCACTCTTTCATTCGGGGGCACGGCCCACGGGCCCAAAACACTTGCGACAAACCTTTTCCCTAAATGCCGTGCTGACGATAAGCAAGGCTCTGCCAATCTTTTCAAATAAGCTGCTTTGTTTCCAAATAATACCTTTTCCTGGACTTTGCAGATTACTCATTTTGGAAGAAATGGAGACGCTGCCAAAACTTAATAAGGAATCTGCCTATCTGGTCGAAGAATCTTTGCACTCTTCTAGCTTATCACAAAGAGCATTTTTTCTGCACACCACGCAAACAATTGCATGTATTCACATTAGTTGCATGGGAGCCATTAGCTCCATTGCCTGTTAAGAATTTCTAAAGCACTGATTTCACCATTTCCTCCTCATTGTAACAATCCACAATGATACACTGTTGCCTGCAAACAACAACAACAACAATGGTTTCCAAATATTTTAGATCAAGAGTGTCTTTGAAAAGCTCACCATAATTTTGTATAATTGTTCACCTCCCCCACAAATATTGTGTCTCTATAGATAAAGTATATATAATGTGTTAGGTGCCTTATGGACATATAACGTGAGCACCTGGGCCCCAGGACAAGACCCTCTGGCTTTTAGAATCAAGGTCCATCTGATTGGACTCCTTTTGAATGTTGATCTGCCACTCAGCCACCTCTCCAGGCCTTTCTCACCCTGCTTGGCCCTCCGCCTCCTCCGTACCAGCAGGACCACAGTTGTCCAGCTCTCAATACACCTATCATGTTGGTGCTTCTGTGCTGGTGCACATCCTAATCTCTTCGGCCTGGAAAAGTCGTCCCCTCTTCACCATCCACGGTCCTTCGTTATTCTTCCAGATGTTCGCCTGTGTTCCGTCTTCTCTTGAAATCTGGGTTTCCAGGTCTGCTTTCTTGTTGCCTCCTCTGGGCCCTGGGCGCAGAGTCTGTGCAGCTCTTTCCCAATACTCGCCACTCTATGAATTCTGCCTCTCCCTGGGCAGGGACTGCTTCCTGCTAACAGTTAGCTCTCCGACTTCTAACATGAGGTAGGACAAAGAGAGAGGTGCTCCATAAATGCTTACAGACCGATGGCCTCCTTTACCTTTCAAAGACAGAGAGGGCTAAGCTTAAATTTGAACTCACTGAAAGAAAACAGCTCCCGGTGCCAAGAGCAAGGTGTCAGTCAGCACACCAGACCAATGAGCGATGATCGCCAAGCTCATTGGATCAGCTTATTTCAGACCAAGTCAGAGGCTGGGTCTGCAGATGGGAACATGAACCAAGTGTCCGCCCTAGATTAAAACAGAGCAGGCAATGAAATTGTCAGGTGAAAAATGAAGAGCAATTTTAATGGCTTTCAACAGTCTTTTATGAGATGAAACCACACTACAGGCAAACTTGTGTGCTGGTGCTGGACTCTGGTTACACAGGTTACAGACACCCGTGATCCCAGGTTTCAGCTGCCACACTGGCCCATCCCTGCCTCCCTCCTGGAGTGGAAGAGGCCGGAAACTGAAAGCCCTGAGCACACCCGGCGGCATGGGAAGCCTCTGTGACCTTGTATGCAGGTGGCAGAATCCATGTGTCATCTGCCTGCCACAAAACATGAGCTCCTGGGAGGCAGGAACCATGTCTTACTTATTTTTATATTCCGAGGGCCTAATATCACAGAGAGCTAATACTTTCTTTAGAAAGCTATTTAGTGTACACTGACAATAAAAATGCATTCTCTGCTCTGATAGTGCCTAGAGAATAAACCATAAAAAAAGAGAGACAGAGGGGGAGAGAAAATATACCATGGTTTATTGGTACCTAAGAAGACCATCATCTTCCTATGTAGACAAGACGCTGGCTACACGGGAGGCATTAGAAAGCAATAGGAGACGGTATGTCAATAACTCCCCATGATACAGAGCATCAGATATTTGTTACAGTAATTGGACAAAGTGAAATTCCAGTCCTTGTACAGATGTAGCTCTTCTGGCCCCATTTTGAGAAAATGGAAAAAATAAAAAATCTTCCAATGAATATATATATATGTATATATATATATATATAATACATATATATATTATATTATACTATATATATATTAAACATGTTATGCTCCCACTTCATCAGGCAAAGCATATAGTTTGACTTTAATTCAGTGGATGGGAGTGTTCTTTGAATCTCAAACACAAATACAGAAGCACAGTTATTAGTTTAGCTGAGACATCTGTTTCCAACTTCCTGAAAGGAAAGGGAGCCGGCCAATGTATATACATATTTGAAACAGGGTTTGCGCTGCACACATGGATACAATATGCATTTGTAAAAAAGTTTCCAAGTTGTCCAATGTCCCATTTGGTCAGGAGAAATAAGATGATGGAAGCATGGGGTATAGGAAAATGAGTAAGTATTGCAACTTCCGCCTCGGTACTCTAGTCCCTGAGGGCGTGCCCAGGTCACCCCTTAATGGCCAACACAGGCCACGTTCTGGCCATTTGATCTGACATTTATCTGCATGTCATGTGCCTCCATGAAGGACACCATCTCTCAGAAGGAATAAAAAGGAGTCTAGTTGAGTTGAGGGGATGAATTTTGCTATTAGATTCTAGAAGTCTGAGTTCTGGCACATTTTTTCCCCCTTTTACTTATTTGCTCTCTGACTTTGGAAAGGGCCTCTCATCTTTTCATCATTCTAGGTCTCAATTCTTTTCTCTGTAAAATAAAAAAAAAAAACATTGGCAGGAAATGGGTCCAGGTCTGTGGGCACCAGATTTCTTTAAGTCATCATATTTTTTAAGTCAATAAGCAAGCAGCCAATAGGAGGGAGAATGCAACCCAGATTTCCTAAACAACATCCTAATTGTCTTAACCAATCAATCGCCTGGTGCTTATTAAATTCCAATGTTCTCGCTACTCCAGGTATGAGAAATGTTGTCTCAGAAATCTCTGACAACAATCTCATCCCTCCCCAGCCTCCTGCCTGACACTAAAGCCCAGGAGACCACAGGAGCTGAATAAGGAGGCAGAGAAGCAGAGAACCAAAGCCTGCCAGGTGTGTGGGGCCACGAGAGAGAGGTTTTGATAGGGATTTATAAATGCAATGCAAGGGGAAGCTATTTCCTGACCTGGAGAAAACATAGCAACACAGAACATCCTAAGAATTTTTGTTGGAACCTAAGCCCGGTCATAATCCAGAGAGCAATAAGAAAGATCAAAAGGATTTTTTGTCTCGCGCCCGAGCATGCTTCTTAGCTGCTGTCTTACAGAGAACACTGTTTGAATGCAGAACGAATGAATGAATAAATAAATGAATATAAGCACATGCTACCTAACATCTCTCAGTCGTAGTTTCCTTGTCTATGATGAAGAAAGAACAATGGCAAGTTATTAGAAACGAAATAAAACCAGTAAATAAAAGATCTAGCACAGTACCTACATTACACAATAGATTAATAATCATTAGCTTTATTGCATTCAGAAAGCCTTGACACAATTCCTTTCAAAGAAATGTAATCTAAAATCAGTCTGTTTCCCAGACCTGGTCAGTGGCCTTTCCTTCCTGTGCCTGTGAGCATCAGGTACTGAGTTTTCCCTGCTCTCTGCTAGTCAGATGTTAACATTCAAAAGTGTGCCCTTAACACGAGTCCTGAGATCTATCCCTTTGTGTCTCTCGTGCCCTGAGGTTACTCACTTAGAAGCATCAAATTTTCTCTAGGTTTGCTGTTATTGTTCAGGGAAGGAAGCACTTGATATGAAAAAACTGAAGTAAGAAAGTGGAAAGAACTATTTTGGGAGTCTCAAGGAGGCAAGGTAGAGACGGATCTGTGGCCGGCTGATCCCCAAGGTGAGCAGAGGCGGCACCTGGCCAGCCACCCCTGAGGGCAGTGGGGGTGAGTTAGAGCCTTGGGTGGGTGCAGGCAGTGGGGTGGTGAAGCCAGGGTTGCTGGTGGGGATGGTCAAGCCACAGGAGTCTCTTCAAAGCACTGGGGACATAGAACACCAGGAAACATAAACCTCCAAGAATCTCACTGTCTTTTCACGGAAATGTTGGCCAAGAATTCAAAGTAACTTATGGCTTGTGACCCAAAGAGGAGGCTCCCAATATTATGAATCGCCTACAACTTCCATCAGGTGTTTGAAGGACATGGGGCACAGCCACATTCTGTGAGGCCCCGGGTGCAGAAGGAGACTGAATGGCTGGAAGTTACGGGGAGAGCAGTGTGGATGCATCTGACCTAGTTTCCCAGAGCTGTTTGACAATGAGGTGGGTGGTTTTAGGAGACAGGAAGTTCAATGTAATAATAACTCATTGATTTAGTCAGGAAGCTAAAAAAATATATCAAATATAAAATGAAAGTTGAAATAGATGCCTTTATTGGTTCTTGGCAACTTAGGTTTCTAATCTTCTTGGCTCTTTCTGAAATGAACACATGGTGCCATAGAGAGTTTTTAGGAGTCTCGGTCAGTTCCGCACTCTTTTTTGGGTGATGGTTTCCAGTTTCAACTCTACCAGGTCTCTCCCTTGTAGATTGGCCCTGAATGTCCAATACTTGCTCAGCACCCCACCAGGGTGTCCCACAGCCCCTTCCAACAATATATTCACACTGGACATGTGACTGAGACCAAGATACGACTCCCATCATCCCAGTTTCCTTCTCGCCAATCTGGAAGAACTTTCTTTCAACTCCGGTCACAGCTGTACAACGAGTGGCCGTCTCTGGTTCAGAAATGTGTGGCCCCCCAGGGAGCCAGGAGAACAACATTTCTCTTTCTCCTGTAGGAAGCTATTTAGGAGACCTCTCCTGAGAGTCAGCTTCATGAATCCTGCTAGGAACTTTTCCAGACACCTTCATTAAATCCCATTTTCCTTTATGTGGAGTGAACACTATTTCCTTCTAACGGGCAGGGACAAATGTAATAGTAAAATAGTATTTCATGTTGCACCTACACCTGTATATTTTCATGCATTCTTTACCTCGTTACAGCACAGCACTAGACATATTTGAGTTGGAGGCTGGCTTTCAAGGTTCCAGTCTCACTCCATCTCCCTGTGTGTTGCCTTCCCTTCGTGTTCTGCAAGGTGCATGTGACCACTCCTGGTTTTGTACGACTGTCCAGACTTGTGTGATAGTTTTGTAATTATGCTTAGTTTCTCCCATTTTCCTATGAGGAAGTAAATGCTGATCATTGATTGGTTGAATGATCAAAACAAATTCCAGCCTAAACAACAGACCACACAGTTTTAGAAAAAAATTCTTCCAAAACATTGGCATGGAAAGCCCCTGGCCTCTCACTGCCCACCTGCCTTGCCGCCCATCTCACATGCTTGTGTATACATGTGTTGTTTCCTGCCACCACCCCCAAGACACCAAGCCCCAAGGATAAGATTTCCACTCTTAGATTCTGAGTACCTAGTGTAGTGCTGGCCACATAGTATATGTTTTTGAGTGAGTGAATAGACAAGTCCTCCCAAGCCCCACATATCTGCATCCGTCAAGAGGCTCCTGAGTTTATGAGATCTGAGTTAAAAACATCAATGTAATATGAGTATACTTGTGGTGGGCAGGTTCTGAGATGGCTCCCAGTGGTCCTCACCCACTGCTGTTTACACTGTTGTGTAATCATCTCCCCTTGAATGTGGGCTGAGCCCGGTAATGTGCTGTGAATGAAGAGAGGACAGCAGAGTGGTGGGGTGATGCACTGTGGCTAGGTTAGAAAAGAGTGTGATGCCCCTCCCCTGTTCTTCACACTGGGCAGCTCTGATGGCGGGGAAGGGGGGACATGTGGCCAGGAATCGAGGGCAGCTTTATCCCAAGGGCCAGCATAGAACTGAGGCCCTCAAACACAGAGCCCTAAGGAAACTACATCCTGCCAACAACCACTGGGGGAGCCCAGGAGCAGACCTGCCCCTGCTGAGCCCTGAGATGCCGTGCTGACCCTGGACTGCACCCTGGAGAGGTCACAAAGTAGAGGGCCAGCTAAGTCCTGCCCAGACCCCTGTTCTACAGAACCTACCAGAAAACAAATGAGTACTGTTATAAGCCACTAATGTTAGAGATAGTTTTTTTAGCATTAGATCACTCACCCAGCACTCATGTATTTAGCATAGAGCTAGAAATAATAACAAGAATGCATGAGGGAAAATGATCACCATGATGGGCATTGGTGCTGCTCCGACACTCTAATCCAGACACCTGGGCTCTGTGTTTATGGGGACCAGGCAGCAGCAGCATGACATGTGTACTGGGGAGAATTAATCACTGGGGAACAAAATTTTTGTTGCATCCACAAAAACACTTGTTCTCACCTAATTCGAGTGTGCTGATCTCAAATCTGACATTAGTTTTTCTCTGTAAGCTACAGTTTTTTGTAATTCAATATATTTGGTTTTCATCTTATTGTAAAATTTTCAACATTTAGTTTAACATAATGAAGTAGAATGTCTTCTTAGGCATCATCTTTGTGAAAATATAATAATTTATATAATGCAGTAAATACAATAATACACTAAAAGATATGATTGCATCAGAATTAGTCTACAATTTCAAAATAGAACATATTAAAACACTTATTTTAATCATAAAATTTGCGCAAAACTTACTTAAATTCTATTCAGGCAAAAATTGGCATTTGTAGCTCTTGTGATTGTGTACTTGCTGAGGACAATCTCGTTTGATGCTCCAGCAATAGTCTGCTCATCACTAACAGCTCCAAGATTTTCGGGAAACTTATCAAGGTGACTGTTCAGGAGGTGAATCTTAACACTCATGTTACATCCAATGTCGTGGAAAGCCAACAGCATCCTTTGAACCAGAAGTTCATAGTTTTCTGCTTTTTTGTTGCCAAGGAAGTTCTTTGTAACCACCACAAAAGACTGCCATACTGCTATCTCCTCTTATTCATCTTCCTGGAAAATTCTTTGTCACGTATGAGGGTTTGAATTTGAGGTCCATCAAATACTCCTGCTTTTATCTTCTTGAAAGACAAAGCAGGAAAAGCAGAAATAATATGTTGAAAGCATTCACTTTCTCTATTCAAAGCCTGAACAAATTGCTTCATTAAGCCAAGTTTGATGTGAAGTGGGGTAAAATGATCCTGTCTCGATTAACTACAGGTTCATTCACAATATTTTGCATCCCTACTTCCAGAGCTTCATGTTTTGGCCACTCTTTCTGTGTCCAGTGTTTCTCCCGAGCTCGGCTCTCTCACAAGCAGAGAAAGCAAGGATACTTCATGAAACCTCTCTGTTGTCCTAGCAGGAAATTTACCATTTTAAGATTCACACAAATGATCCAGTTATGCTCCTCATACTTCAGAAAGTTGAGGACAATTTTTATGTCATTCTTACTAAGTCATTCAATTTGGGTTGGCTGAACTGCTGAGGCGTTAATGACTGCTTGGCATCAGAAGAAGACCCTTCAGATTCTACAACCATTTCCTCATGCATTTTATCAAAATACACTTGATCACCATGTTCACTTTTTTCGTCCTTAGAAGAAATAAAACGATTGAAAACTGGAACCGGGAGTGTCTCAGAGTGTGGGATAGGTTGTATTGCTGAGGGAATATTAAGATATGCGATCATATGCTGTTTTTTCTTGCCGATGCCCTTTGTATGGATCAGAAAGAAATAACAGTCACTGCTGTGGTCCTTAGGTTTACGCCAAACCATGGGAATACTAAAAGACATTCCTTTGCATTTTCCTTTTGTCTAGTCATGAAGTGTTTCCTCACAATTATGACACACAATATGAGGATCCCAATTCTTGTCTTGATCACCAAAGGGAACTTGAAAATGGGCAATATATGCATGTGTCATAAATGATGAAATATTGCGCCTCTGATGCTGAAGTGTGTAAACAGCCACATATATCACAAAAGGTGTCGTGACTATTCTTACATTTACGCCTACTTGAAGAAGCCATGATTTAATCTTAAAACAAAATAAGAGGGTATTTTTTATCAGATAATAATTTTTTACATTTAAAAACAACTATAATTATGTAAAAGTGATGTTTGTAAATCATTAATTGCCTTGTGGTTAGGTTCAATCCAAGAGTCGTTGCCCTTTAACTCCAATTTAAAAACCAATGCCTGCCACTAACTATAAAAAAAATAATAAAATTGCATAAAAACTAGAATATGCACCAAAAAACAGATTTTATATTTGGAATCAGCGATGCAGAAATATATAGAAACAGTTCTAAAACCTCATGCAACAAAAAATGAAAAATAATTGTTCCTCAGTGTTATTATTATTATTATTATTTTGTACAGTGGGTGAAAAAGAACTCAGTACAAATTTAAGCTCTGCTAGTAATGGTCTGTTTGAGTTTTGAAAAATTTCCAAGCTGGTTCACAGGACTCTCTGTCTCAATGCTCTAATTATCCGTGGAAGGGAGAACATGGCAGTAATTCCTGAGTGATTTAGAGTTATGAAGTGTCAGAGCCTGAGAAAAATGCTGGTTTGATAACCTGAGGTCACGGGACTCCTCAGAATCTCTGCACGTGGAATGAGGGTGACATATAGGGGAAAGAGCTACGCAGATGAATATATGATACAGCGAGTTGTCATTCTGCACATCGCTGTTCCCCCTCCACGATCAGAGCCGCCTTTCATTTCTCTGACCCTTAACCCAGGAACAGGCTCCCCATCAGGAGGACCCCCCGGAAGTCACAGTGCTCCCAGAGGATATCTACTGCGAATACCCAGTGCCCCAAAGAAAGCGGAGAGATTAGCTTGTACAGGAAATGCCATTTAGAACATGAGATCTGATCCCACAGAATGCAATTATCTCTTTGAACAGTGACCAGTAAAACTCAATTCCGTTGCGATAATATTCTTATTTGCAGCCGACTGCAGAGCTGTCATGGATCACTTGTTTGTGCAGACAATAGCAAGACTCCCAGAAAAATGAAGACGCAGTTATTGTACGCATGGCCTCCTGAAAATTACCAGGAGAATCACAGTTTACACTATATCTGCATCACTGAAAATGAACTTTATTTCCCAATGCCTAGGTTATTTTTTAAAATCTTTATTCATAAATGTAGTCATTGAAACATGAGGTTAAGTGTTTGACAAGTTCAGATTTTGGAAGAAAGCAAATGATACGTGTGAAAAAATGGACGAAGATGCCAAACGGTCTACGTGGCGGAGGTGCAAACGTGTGAATGTAATAGAATTAAGATGATGAGAGGACATGTGGTCCAGAAGTGCAGGAAATGAAGAATTAGATGTGTGGCTGGACACTGGATTAGAAACTAAGCTAAGCTAAATAAATACAGACCAGCCTAATTTCTCAATCGTATGAATAAGAAGGGAAATAGTGTCTATCTCAGTAGAAATAACATGCCAATATGAATCACAGACTGTTTAATAAGATAAAATGAGGAAACTGAATATTTAGTGCTGAAATAATTCCCTGGTGTTCAGATAACGTCTCTTTCTTCCTTTGTCAACTTAGATATAATTCTTCTTAATGCTTTGCCTGGCCTCCTAAATCTGGGATGGTCACCCCTCCTTACCCACCCTTATTTTCACTGCCTTAGCGTTGATCACTCTAACAGTTTAGTGAAGAGAAAGACACAGATAGATTCAGATATAAACATGTTGCTGCAGGCTTATGGGAAATGGAGAGATTACTTTATGTTTAGAAGTAACAACATTGCCTAGAATTTAACCCATCACATGACACGTGGATAAGGCAGGTTGGGAAGTGAAGTTTCTTAACTAAATAACCAAGGAAGAAGAGGAAGCTCTCACCAATAATCAGATTCGTCTTTTTCTTATATAAGGAACAAATTTATCCCTGTCCTAAGATAACCGAAAGCCATATCCAGTCACTGCACCCAGAAAGTCCCAGGATTTCTGGGTGATTAGCCATTCCACCCACCATATCTGATGTAGCTCCTTATAGTCTAAACACCTGTCATCTAAAGAAACCAACACCCCACTATCCACTTTCTTTTTTTCTTTTTCTTTTTTTTTTTTGTGGAAGAGACAGAGAAAGTCAGAGAGAGGAACAGATAGTGACAGACAGACAGGAAGGGAGAGAAATGAGAAACATCAGTTCTTTGTTGTGGTTCCTTAGTTGTTCATTGATTGATTTCTCATATGTGCCTTGACTGGGGGGCTACAGCAGACCGAGTGACCCCTTGCTTGAGCCAGCAACCTTGGTTGGGCTCAAATTGGTGAGCCTTGCTCAAACCAGATGAGCCCACGCTCAAGCTGGCAATCTCAGAGTCTTGAACCTGAGTCCTCCAAATCCCAGTCCGATGCTCTATCCACTGTGCCACTGTCTGGTCAGGCCACTATCCACTTTCAACACACACGCGCACACACACACACACACACACAAAAAATGGTTGAGAAGAGACAGGATAAAAACACATTATATAAGGTGGGCCAAGCGGAGGTTTACAGTTATTCATATGGAAAATAATACGATTATTAAGAAACAATAATACAAGAAAAAAACTGTTGTGTTTTGTGTAATCACAACTGTAAACCTACGTTTGCTCCACCTTGTTTACTCTTATTGGAAAGGGTAAGGATGACAGAGACACAATTCTCAGCAGTTGTGAGAATCGTTATTCTTGCAGAATAAAGACTCTCTCTCCTTGTAGAACAGGAAGTTCCTATTTTTTTATTTTTAAACTTTTTTTGCCTATTGATTTTAGAAAGAGAGGAAGGGGGGAAGGAGAGAGAGAGAGAGAGAGAGAGAGAGAGAGAGAAAGACATTGATCTGTTCCTGTATGTGCCCTGACTGGGGATCAAACTGACAACCTCTGTGCATCGGGCTGACACTCTAACCAACCAATCTCTCTGGCCAGGGCAGGAAGTTTCTATTTTTTAAAATCAAAAGTTGGGTGTAGTGGTTGGCTCTCCAGGGAAGCTCTTCCTCGCATGCTCTCCGGGCTGGAAACAGCTGAGGTGTGCAGTGGAGAGCATGCTGTTCTCCTACGGTTCCCTACAGTTCATCAGCTCCTGTGCCCCTGCCCCCCGCCTCCCACCCCACCCCACCCCCGCCAGGCAGGTTTGGAGACCAGGGCATATCTAAAGCTTGAACAGCCATGGGCTTCTGCAGTCTCCACTTGCGGATTCTTCAAAACCTCATTTCTCTCAAAAACTTTGAAGACTACTGATCATTTTTTTTTCTAAGCACTTTCATGTCCTTATTAATGAGAGAGGCAAAGCCCTCTGTTGGACGTAACTCTATTTTTTGTTTTTGAGTTTTCAAACTTTTCTTGTTCTTCTTCTTAGCTTCATAGTGATCACCCTGATGCCATGCGGAGCAGCACTTGGGGAGGCCCTGAGGTTCACAGCGGCTGCCTCAGATCTGAGCCACTGAGTTCACCTGGGGGTGCTGGCTGGGCTCCGTCACAGAAGCCACCTCAAGCTTACGTGTTCCTGTTTGGGATTGGTCCTCTTGGTTTTGCCAACTCCGTGGAGTCCCATGTCTTTGGATTTTCTCCATTGCCGCGAACATCCACTTGAGATTGAGTCCGTTTCTGCCCAATTGCCTCTGTCCTGTGACATCGTGCTGACCCCGATCACTGACATATGAGGTGCAGTTATTCTGACCTTGTCCGTCCACTTCCTCCGACCACAGGAATTAGGCTTCCTACTCACAACCGAGGCCACGGGTACCAACTCTCACGCCACTGCAAAGCCAAACACTTCACTCTTTGGGCCTAACTTATCTCTTTATTTGCCACCCAAAACCTACCACTAAGATGACCCCAACTCTGGATTTCTCCTCCTTGGAGGGGTAGCATATGTGTTTGAAACACACACCTCACTCACTTGACATCATAGCTTCTTTTTCTGTCACATGAAGTCCAATAAGGTGTTCAGTGGTGGCTTTCCAAGGGTAATGCAGGGACCCGTGTAGTTTTCCTACTAACCCCCAGGATATTACAGTGTCACACCCATGGGAAGAGGAGGGGACCTGGGAGCTGTTTGTAGACAGCTGTTACAGTGCCAGCGAAAGGGGTCCCTGCCACTTCTATCCTCACTTTCATGAGGTACGAATAAGTCACACATGGTCACAGGTAACTGTAAAAAGGGCTGGGGAATGTCATCTAGCCATGGGTTTAGGGATAAGATCTGTCTGTGCTTACCTAGGCAAGCGCTATCACCTTTACAGAAATACATATAACTGAAATGCTTCGTCTAGCAAAGAAAAATAAGAGAACTTAACAGTAGACCCATTAGTCTGAGCAAACCAGCCTGCAGAAGGCCAAACCCTCTGAGAGCCACTGAGCTCACTTACCCTGGGGGAGGGGAGCTCACGGAGAGAGTGGACCAAGGACCTCTGAAGACTGGTTTCCAGGCTCAGAAAGAAATTGAAACCATGTTGACTATCCTATCATGGCATTCAATCAACAGTGGCTAGGAAGAGATTAATAAAACCAATGTAAAAAGTCAGAGGGATTCTTAAGGATGTTAACGATCAGCACCGGAGGGTTAGGACGGGAGAGCGGAGCTGCCAGCAGCGTCCAAGACGCTGCTGTGGTCAGAAGCCGGCTTCCGCAGGGCCCTTTCCTCTGCTGGGGGTCTCTCTGAGCCAATCGGAAGAGCACCTACTCCCATCAGTGACAAAGCTCTCGTGTTCTTCTTCGCAAATATGGAATAAATCCTCGCCACCTAAAAGGGGGAGAGAGTCAGGGACAAGCCCCGACATCGCTTTTGCTGTCAGATTTTCCTGGCTCCGCAGAGGTTAAAGGGATTATTACCGAGCGGCTTCCAAGCAAGGAAAAAGGAGATAATCACGTTGGCCCGCCTCCCGGGGAAACTGTGAGGTCTTAGGAGCGGGAGCCCACGGAAAGGAGCGTTCTGAGATGTAAACGGGGAGGGGTGGGGGGAGTTCCCGTTTCTCTCTGTGACCAGGAGCCATCCTGGGGAAGCAGCTCTAACCACAGGGGTCCCCACCCAGCTCAGAGGGGTTGCTGTCCTTGTCTCCTCCAAGTGGTAGGGACAACAGGGCCTGGTCCTGCACACTGTGCCTGGAGCCTAAGCTTGCCAGCGGTCAGATCCAGACAAGATCTGAGAAACACTGTAGGAGGGTCACTCCCTGCATGTTGGCAGGGGAGCAGCCGAAACAGCGGAAAGTAGGCTGGGAGATGCATCAGGGACCATGAGGGAGTTCCGGCCAGCCGGCTGTGGCCAGTTGGCCAGTCGCTTGAACTTGCTGAGCTTTCCTTGTTCTATCTCTAAGATGTTTCTGCAGGAGCAGGAGTGGCGCTTCCCTCCGTGTCCTCGAGCACAGTGAAAGTACACCACAGGCAATCACTGGTGTCAAACACAGAAGAACACATGACTCTCTAGGGCACAGGGTCGTTGATGATTGATCCCAGTAAAAATCTTCCCAGAACTTCTTCTAAAATCATCATATGCCTAGCCTGACTACACGTAGGCCCTTATCGAACTTGTGTCTCAAAAAGGGCAGGTTCCTGGAGGAAGACTTATGGGATCAGTTTCCTTTCCGCAGAATTACTGAAGTCTGACCCACGTGCTCTGGTTGTGTGGCCGGTCACCGCCCGGCACTCGGCACTGGGAGAGGGCTCGCTTCCTATAGGATCCGGAGTTTCGCACTGGCAGTTAAACGAGTGCACGCGCTCCTGGCCATGACAAGCCCTTCTCTGACAGGTTTCTGTCCTCTTCACTCGGCTGCACCGCTTTGACACTGATGCTCAATGACTAGCAGAGGAAAAGTCTGAGAGTTCCCTCCTGCCTTCCTGATCGATAATATAGATACAACTAGTTCCCGACCATAATGCCCTTGCAATTTATATAAAACAAAACAGAAGCCTAAACTCTCCATTGTTGGTGAGATACCTATGCATTCATAAATAACAGTATAAATTAAATCTATTAAAATGCCTCTAATAATTGAAACAGAATACGTTGATCATACAGAGGGGTTAGAGGCTTCAAGTTGTCAGAAAATGCTTCCTAGATGCAGAGACTGAACATGGGTTTTGAAGGATACTTTGTATTGGAAAAGAATGAGACTTGGACACAACGGAGGGGTGGGAGAGTGCTTGGGCAAGGGGAAAAAAGCATAAATTAATGTATGAGATATGCAGGATGTGCTTGGTGACCAGGGTGATTGTGCAAGAGAAAAGATAGAGATGAGAAAAGTCAAGTAGGATCAGAATGTAGGATCAGAACTTAGGATCAGAACGTGGTGTTGCTTTTTATCTTTTTCTTTTTTTTCTTTTTTTTTTTTTTTTGGCTAGTGACAGGAAGTCGATGATTGATGGTTTTTAAGCCAAGGAATGACATGATCAGATTAGTGTTTTAGGGGGAAAACTTATTCTGATAACAGTGTTAACAAAATGGTTACACGTGGAAGGAGTCCAGATAGGAAACAAATGTAGTCATGGTGTGTGACCCACCTCTGAAGTGCATTCTTGATCTCAAACATCCCTGGGGTCAAAGTGGGCAGGTCAAGGAGCATGGTCAAAACATCCTGCGTACATTACACAACAGCTGCTTGGGGATCCACGGATGACTCAGTCATTACTGGAAGGAGTCTGATGGCTATGTTTGGAACAATCTTAGCACACACTCTGTTTCAGCAGTAAAAAGGGCAGAATACTTGGAACAATGATGACTGTCTGTGAAGTCCCAGAGAGGTGAGGAGGAAGGTTTGGGTAAAAGTTCTTCTAAAACTCATGAGTGAACAACCCGCATCAAAGAATTGCTTGCCAGACCCATCTGGCCCACTGCAGACACACAGACAGGTGTTCCCTGTGATGAAGGGAGTCTATGCATTTCCCTGTAATCCTTTGATGGGTATATAAACACAGCTTGCGCCTGCCTCTTCTCTTTCTACTTCTCAGATTTGGCTCCAGGTATCTTTTGAATGAATACACTGGGTCAAGTGAAGGGTATATTGCTTCAATCTGCTAAAGAAAAGCAAATCCCCGTGCCAAGATCAGAAGAAAATCCGCCCGGGGAATGCGCCAATGTCACTGTCTTTGCTTGGAGACATGGGGCCAATAATTATATCCGAACTGTGAAATAGTACGTTTCCCTTCCTCCAGCTGGCTGAGGGATTTGGACCACATCTGTTAAATATTTATCAGTAGCGGATACTCGTCTTCCTTGGTTTTCCTTTCATGCTCTGATCATCAGGATTTTTATCTCATTAAGCTAGAGAATTGCTGGGGTGGGGGGCGTGGTTTCTCTGATAGAGATGGGTGTGAGTTTCAGAAAAAACGTTGCAGAGATTGTGCGTACGGTGAGATTAGCCCTCAATTGCTATATTTAACATTTCCACCTTTTCCTGTGGCTATTGGGGTCTGGATTAAACACGTGTAACTTCAGTGAGCTCCTAAGCTTGTGAGAAGGTGAATAAAATGTAAAATTTTCCCCAGAATAATTTACGCTTCATGATGTAGGATTATGGCATTGATGAGTCTTTAGGCTCATTACTTTTGATGAGAGAAATTTGGTAGTGAGCCAAGCTCAATGAATTCAGACAATCATGCTTGAAAATAATTTTTTTCTTAAAACTTTAAATATAAAGTTTGGCTTTACATTTATAAAGCAATGGCTCTGAAAAGGATTATTAGAAATGACCACATTTATCTAACTGATTAGCTCTTCAAAAACTCCACCCACTTGATTGCTGGCAAGAACATCACATGCAAAAGGAACAACAATATTTTTCCAATCTGTCTGTCTAGATGAGTCAGCTCATTCACTTTCCTTTCCGCCAATCTGCTTCTCAACTGGGAGAATTTTCTAATGTTGATATGCTGAGATATGGCAAAGGAAAGACCGCTGTGCCGGCAGGTAGAAGAACTACAGCCTTGGTGCAGATCTGTTAAAACTCAGCCATTCATTCTTCCTGACTTTTACCGTGTTCCCTCTAGACAACTGAGACAATCACATCTGCCCTTGAGACTGCACAGGGCTATTAGGAAGAGAAAATAATAACAATAACAATGATGATGAAACTAAGAACTGTAATAACTTCTGATGAGCACTTTCTCCATCACAGGCATTCTGTTAGAAATTCTGCAAGCAGTTATCACTTAAAGCTCATGAGAAACCCATGAGAGAGGTAGAATAAGAATCTGATCAAGTTCCCATATATCGAAAGGAGCTACCATCTGAAGAACGTTGGTGTGCTCAAGAAATGTACCAGGTGAAGTCTTTATAAACTCTACACACATGGACAGTTATAAGTACACAAGTATAAGTACAGGCATTCTTATATTCACATTGATGTTATGTATCTGTTTCCTATTAATGCAAATAGTTAATTATGTGCTGAGCACCTATGTAGCCCAGGGCTTGGACAGAAGGAAGAAAACACCCCCAGAATTGGATTGGGGCTCAAGGAGGCTGCAGTCAAGTTCAAGAAAGAGTGGGAGTCTCAGATTGGCTGTTGGTGTGAATAAGAACAAGGGCGATGCCGGAGGTGACATTGTGAGACCGCCCATCCCTGTGTGCTCTACATTCTCTGTAGAGTTAGCAGCAACCATTCTGATTTTACTGGACTGTTATGAAGATCAGCACTTAAGAAAAGGGATAACTGTATAGAGCAAGGGCGAATACTTTCATCACACAAATGTGGAAACAGGCTCAGAGGCATTGTCCGGGGTCACAGAATAAGAGGTGGGACCAGGATTCTATGACAGACTCCCCCAACCAGGCCCACTTCTCCCACTTGCACTGGCTGCCTCCTGTAGGAGTTTGATTCCATCAGACTCCAAATGCTGGTGACTTCCATCTTTCCACCACATTTGTCTGCAATTCCAGTTACCTCCTACCTAAACTTCAAAACACATTTGCAAAGACCAATGTCAAGGAGCTTATGCCCTATTTTTTCTCTTAGAATTTTATGGTTCCATGTTTTACATTCAAGTCTTTGATTCATTTTAAATGAATTTTTGTGTATGATGTAATATATGGTCCAGTTGTCCAACACCATTTATTAGACTGTTCTTTCCACATTGTGTATTCTTGGCCCTTTTGTCAAGAATTAATTCACTATATAGGCATAGGTTTATTTCTGGGCTTTCTATTCTGTTCCATTGATTTGTGTATCTGTTTTTTTTTGTGCCAATACCATTCTGTTTTGATTACTATAACTTTTCAATATAGGTTGAAATTAGGGTGTGTGATGACTTCTTTCTCAAGATTGCTTTGGCTATGTGGGATTTTTTATGGCTTCATAAAATTTTAGGATTGTTTTTCTATTTCTGTGAGAAATTCCATTGGGGTTTTGTTAAGGATTGCATTGAATCTGTAGGCCACTTTAGATAGTATGGACATTTTAACAATATTAATTCTTCCAATCCATAAACATGAAGTGTTTTTCTACTTATTTATCTCTTCTTTAACTGCTTTCATCATTGTTATTCACCTCCTTGGTTAAGTATTTTGATGTAATTGTAAATTGGACTATTTTCTTAATTTTTCTTTCTGTTAGTTTATTTTAAGTATAGAGAAACACAACTGACTTTTGCATATTGTATTGTATCTTGCAACTTTACTGAACTTGTTGATTAGTTCTGACAGATTTTGAAGGAGTCTTTAAGGTTTTCTATATGTAATATCATGCCATCCAGAAAAAGAGGTAACTTTAGTTTTTTCTTTCTAATTTGGATGACTCTTATTTATTTTTTCTTGCCTAATAGCTCTGGCTAGAGCTTCCAGTAATATGTTGACTTAGAGTGAAGAGTGGACACCCTTCTTGTCTTGTTCCCAATCATAAAGAAATTTTTTTAGCTTTTCACCATTGAGTATAATATTAGGCTGTGGGATTGTGATAAATGACTTTTCCTAACACCTTTTCTCAATGAGTATCTGTTGAATTAAGGAGAGTTAGATGCTCTGACTACAGAAAAAAATTTAAAAATGCATGTACAAAGTATAGAGGTATGCCCTGGCCGGTTGGCTCAGCGGTAGAGCGTCGGCCTGGCGTGCGGGGGACCCGGGTTCGATTCCCGGCCAGGGCACATAGGAGAAGCGCCTATTTGCTTCTCCACCCCCCTCTCCTCCTTCCTCTCTGTCTCTCTCTTCCCCTCCCACAGCCAAGGCTCCATTGGAACAAAGATGGCCCGGGTGCTGGGGATGGCTCCTTGGCCTCTGCCCCAGGCGCTAGAGTGGCTCTGGTCGCAGCAGAGCGATGCCCTGGAGGGGCAGAGCATCGCCCCCTGGTGGGCAGAGCATCGCCCCTGGTGGGCGTGCCGGGTGGATCCCGGTCGGGCGCATGTGGGAGTCTGTCTGACTGTCTCTCCCCGTTTCCAGCTTCAGAAAAATACAAAAAAAAAAAAAAAAACAACCCAAAGTATAGAGGTAGCATAGGGGATGGAGGGACCAATTATACTGAAGTAGGAGAAACTGTCCAAGGAAGTCTCCCCAGAATGGATGGCTTCTTAGTTGCGTTCTGAGGGGAGAACATGAATGTAGAGGGACAAGATGAAGAAGAAGATAGCCCACAAAGAGTCATTTAGTTAAACCCAACAAACATTCGGTTATTATTATGTGACTGGCCCAGATATCGGGCTGAACCAATAATGGCAACAGTAGGAATTTTAATGGGGAGAAGAGGACTGACAAAGTTTTTAAACACTTTGACCACTATTTCTCACATATAAAATACAAGTAATAATAATTATGATTAAAAAAATACTTAATTCACAGGGGTTTAGGGGAAGGTCAGGGAAAATATGTGGGAAAGAGATCATCTATTTCAAAATAATCTATACATACCAGTTCCTCACAGTCAACAGAGAATGACTTGGATGATCACAGGACTCATGATTTCATGCTTTTTCTCTACTTTTTTATTTCTTACATATGCGCTTAAAGATTGAAGGGAAAAGTCATTGTCTGGGGAAGACACGTGGGGGGTTCTGAGGGAAACCAGCAGCAAAGTGATCTTACACATCTCGGATAAGGAAGATGGATGAGCTGATGTATTCCGGGGCTATCTTTAGCAGAGATGTGAATCTCATTTAGTAGTAATTAATTATAGGCGCCTCAACATTTTCATATGTTGTGATTAACAGGGCTTGGGTGATCCATCTTGGTTGTCAGCTCCCGTAGATAGGTGGAATTTCCAGTCTGAGCTGGAAATTATTTCTATATTAATCAATCCTTAGTGGTGCTCAGATGACAGTTTCTCCCTGCTCCCTGAAGCCTGATTAGTTACCTGGATGTTTTATGTACTTTCCACAGTGGCAAAGGAAAATCCATGAATTATTGCATAAAAGTTGAACCTGGTGCCGAGACTAGAGCCATCTCCCTTCCTTGGTTTTTGCCAAAGAAAGAAAATGGATGGAATAATCTCTGCTTCCCTCGGCTAGCCCTCTCCTCCTTGGCTCATACCTTTCCAGAACACATCGGCTTCCTTGCTCTAACCTAAAATCTCAGGTATCCCCTCTCTGAGTTACTGTCCCCTTGGCCTGTAATGCCTTGTGCATTACACATTACAGCCGTGAGGTCTTGTCAAGCTCTGTAGGATAGAAAGCTGCGCCCCCTTTCAAGGACTTCATTTCCTCCCTCCTTTGTCTCTTCACCCCACTCATCTCTATCTGACAGTGTTCATTAGTTTGTTTGTTGTCTCTCTCCTCCCATCAGCATGTAAGTTAGTGGTGGTGAAGGGAGGGTCCTGTTTTTTTGTCCCCTGCTGCATCCCAGAACTGGAGGGACGCTCACCAGGCAGAAGGCACGTGATACCTAGCATGTCAATAAATAAGTGAAGCCTCACGTTCAGTCACTTTATCATGTTATTCAAACTATTTTACTGTTGTAGAAACTAAGCATCTCCATGACCCTTCTGATCCTTAGTGTGTCTATAACTTGCTAAGGATGCAAATAAACCCTTTAATGTGTGCTGCAAGAGATTATTATTTAAATTTTTGGAAGTTTCATTTTTATTTCAACTAAACTTGAGGTTTGTGTTTAAAATTCAAAATATCCCTAAGAAAATAAGGCTTAAAAATTTCTGGGTCAAATCATCTCCTTGCAAGTCAGAATAAAAGGAAAACAGGGCTGGTTTACCTATCAGTCTATCAGGACACATCTTGAGCACCCACCTAGGCTTCTGCCTCTGCTGACTCCGGGAGGAGCAGCCCTGATCTGTCTGTTCTCGCTGCTCATACTGCAGTTGCTTGGAGGAATATCAAGTATTAAGGAGACACTATTAGCATTGCAAAGTCTGGTCTTCAATAGAGTCGCTGCTATTGACTCTGAATGATTTTAGATAATCAAGCCTCAGTATCTCTCGCTATTAAACAGGGCCTGGCGATTCTGACAAGTAGAAGAACTCTAAATTTCTTCCCAAGAGAAAAACGCTAGATTTTAAATCAAGAAATGGAACAGAGCCCTGGTCAGTTTGCCCAGTGGTAGAGCGTTGGCCTGGCATGCAGGAGTCCCAGGTTCGATTCCCGGCCAGGGCACACAGGAGAGGTGCCCATTTGCTTCTCCACCCCTCCCCCTCTCCCTCCTCCCTGTCTCTCTCTTCCTCTCCCGCAGCCAGGGCTCCATTGGAGAAAGGTTGGCCAGGGCACTGAGGATGGCTCCGTGGCCTCTGCCTCAGGTGCTAGAATGGCTCTGGTTGTAGCAGAGCAACTCCCCAGATGGGCAAAGCATCACCCCCTGGTGGGCATGCCGGGTGGATTCCAGCCGGGCACATGCGGGAGTCTGTCTGACTGCCTCCCCGTTTCCAGCTTCGAAAAAAAAAAAAAAAAAAAAAAAAAAAAAAAAAAAGGAACAGAGAGCAAAGCACATAGCTGGCTATCGATAAATGGTTCTTCATCAGCAACCCTGAAACTCTTGTTCGCCCTAGCGGGCTGGTGAATGATGATGTTTTTTTCTGCCTGCTGAATCCGAGCTGAAAGAAGACTAGAGACCATAACGATGATGCATGCGCAGGACCAGCCTGGATGGACGATGCAGAGAGGAAGCGCCAACCCACCTGCGCTTGAGGACAAACACCGGGCTCCTGGGAGTAGCTTTTAAACGGCATTGTTATGTGGCTCTGGCGCCACCTGGTGACTCTTCTCAGAATTTCCCCGCAACTCCAAAGACTGCAACAGACTGTTTGGCCAAACACCACTCAAGAGAGGGCTCAGCTGATGAATCCACAAAATCGGAAAAATTCTTTAAGGTCTTAAATATGTAGCTCAGCAAATGTGAAAGCAAGAAAGAGACTACCCGTTATAAAAAAAAAATGAAGAACAAGAGAGCCAGATATTTCCATTTGGAAGCAACATTCACACAAGCAGCCAGGACAAATTCCAGCCAGAGTAAACTTGAATGGACCAAGATGGCCTCCGTCTGGTTGAAGCAGCTCACTATTTGAATACATTGTTTATTGGTGATTTTACTTCACAACAACAGAAGTTGTACTGCTCTTCATGTGTGATGCCGTGTGGGCACTGTGGCAGTCAGGGAGGGGTGCCCCGTGCTGTGTCCGGTGGGGACGATCAGGGGAAAACAGAGTCTCCGAAGGGGTTAAACTGCATGCAACAGACTGAGAGCAATCGTCCTTTTCCGGTCTGGTTCCAGAGAGGCCTCCCTCAGAGGGCTAGAGCTGAGCCCTGAACAGGTGAACGGAGACTTGGCTACTGAAGTCAGTGGATCAATTTTGAAATAAGGACATGCTTTCAGAAACCATCTGACAGCAAACACCTCTTCAACTCTTGGAGCAATCTCGTTAGTAAACGAAGGGGATATAAAATAATATTTTTATTGTCTTTCTTAGAGATATAATTTGATGAGTTTCCAAACTAGCTAGTTGGTCCAAAATAGTATTTCAATTAAAAAAGTATGTGAGTTTGAGTGTGTGTGTGTATGATCACTCTACAGTACACTATCCCATACATACTGTCCTATATACTGTATACCAGTACATTTACAGTCCTAGGTGGTAGGATAGTTCAAAATATTTTGGTTCCATAACTCAATCAATTCTATCTTTACCAGATGGATCTTATGGAGAAACTTTTATTAGAGTATTTAGGCACTTGGTGATGTTCAAATCAATCCAGCTTAAATTGACTTTCATGTCCCCAAATTATAGTAGTTGAGGCACAAGGAGAATGGAAAAGAGGAGAGGCAGGGGCCAAACGTTGTGGTTCTTTGAGGCAACCATTTTAGATCCGTAACTCCGGTGTCGCCCGGGTACACGAGGAGTTCTGGTTTTCTCTGCTCCTGAGAAGGATGGGGACACACGACTAGGGAGGTCACTCTGCAGAATGGGAGCGTTCCAACCTGGAGGCTCTGGTTGGCAGGACGTGGTCTCACTGGCCACGTGGTCAGACACCCAAATATGCCTTCACCACGCATCCCACACTCTTTCCCTCCCCGATGGCAACAGGGTAGGAAGGGTGGGAACCCCAGTTCTAGACGGTACTGAGGCTCAGTTATGCCATGGCTGTCAGGCTGGATGGAAAGTTCTTCACCGTTTGAACGTGTCTCCTCCTCTGTAAAGCAGAGGCAACGGGAATGACATCACAGGATGGTGAAGAGGATTGGAGCTAACGTAGCTAAAATATCCAGTACTGCCTGACCTGGACACACGGTAAGCATTCAATAGGTTTCAATAGGTTCTCAACCTTTCTCTCTCTCTTTCTCTTTCTTTCTCTCTCTCTCTCTCTCTCTCTCTCTCTCTCTCTCCCTCTCCCCCTCCCCCCCTCTCTCTCTCTCTCTCTCTCACACACACACACACACACACACATGTGTTCTTCAAGCCTTGTTCAAAGAAAACAACGGGCTGTGACCAATTTTTTTCCTGTTTGGGTGTTGAGGCTGCTATAATAATCATTCTCTAGGTCAGACCACTAGTGTTTACTTAAGGGTCATGTACTTCTTTCTCATAACTAAGGAAATCAAGGAGAACGACTCATCTAGAAAAATAAAGAAGTATGTGAGATATTACCAAGCCAGAGGGCATTTGAAATCGTCTGCCTTACTGCCTTTAACCATTAGTGATCTTAAATCTTTTTTGTTATTTGTTCTCAATAAGAGGTTGCAGAGATGATGCTGTTTTTTCTTTTCTTTGTTTTTTCTTTTCTTTTTTTTTAACTTCTTGGTCTCTATCTTTTGTTTTGTTTTGAATTTGTTTTTAAGACATTTGTAGTGTGTTAGCTGGCATGCCAGGCAAGATACACGGCACATTTCCAACACTCCAGCTCTGGGGGCACAGAGGGGATGGCTCAGACCACTGCCCCCTGTTGGCTGCCAAGGGCTTTTAAACAAGAAGGTAGTAACCAACCTGCAATCCGCAGCGGGTACCTGGGGCTTATTTAAATGTTGGTTCTCCCCTCATACACTGTTGGTGGGAATGTAAAGTAGTACAACCACTATGGAGGAAAGTATGGTGGTTCCTCAAAAAACTGCAAATAGAACTACCTTATGACCCAGCAATCCCTCTACTGGGTATATACCCCAAAACCTCAGAATCATTGATACGTAAAGACACATGTAGCCCCATGTTCATAGCAGCATGGTTCACAGTGGCCAAGACATGGAAACAACCAAAAAGCCCTTCAATAGAAGATTGGATAAAGAAGATGTGGCACATATACACTCAGCCATAAGAAAGGATGACATTAGATCATTTATAGCAAAATGGTGGGATCTTGATAACATTATACAGAGTGAAATAAGTAAATCAGAAAAAAACAAGAACTACATGATTCCATACATTGGTGGAACATAAAAACGAGACTAAGAGACATGGACAAGAATATGGTGGTTACCAGGGGTGGGGGGAGGGAGGACGCAGGAGGGAGGGAGGGAGAGATTTAGGGGAAGGGGGAGGGGCACAGAGAAAACTAGATAGAGGTGACGGAGGACAATCTGACTCTGGGCGAGGGGTATGCAACATAATTTAATGACAAGATAACCTAGACATGTTTTCTTTGAATATATGTACCCTGAATTATTAATGTCATCCCATTAACATTAATAAATAAATAAATAAATAAATGTTGGTTCTCTAGCCCTATGTCATGTTTCTTCTCTTCCGTTGTTTTACATATTTTCTATAATCATGTCATTTTCCTGATTTCTTTGCTCTGCATTTCAGAAGACTTTGCAAGCTCTCTCTCATCTGCCTGGAAGAAGGCTGTCTTTGCCGTGTCCTTACGTAGACTTGACCTCTTCATGTTAGGCCCCTGGGTGCTCACACATGCTAATCCCTGACAGATACTGCTGTTCGCTTACTAGCAGCCATTCCTCATTTGCTTCCTTGCTAATAGAAATCTGATTTAGTCCAGATATCAGATGAGTAACAGGATGTTAAAGGCAAGAAGGCACTTCACCCAGTCCTAATATTTATGTTTCATATAAATCATTTATGTAACCTCAGTTCTCTTATCTAAGGACGAGCTGCATGGGCTGAGTGGTGGGATGTCAAGATACATTCTTTGAGGACTTCTTGATAAGATTTGCTTTCTTCACAGTATAAAAATGTTATAGGGAAAGGGCTACACACACACACACACACACACACACACACACACCATTTATTTTCTACTCTGCCTCTTCCTTTCCCTCACGAAGCCTGTTGAGAATCAATGGCAACCTTACAGCAAAGTTCTATGAGCCGCCATTTTGAAACCATGAAGGAAAGACCAGCAGTCACAGACACTCACCCAAAGCTCACATCCCAGTGCTAATGAACAAGTCTGGAACCTCAGCTTCTATCTCTAAACATCTCTTTAGGCTCAGCCTAAATGCCATTACTGGCTATGGGATTGCTACCTGTGCCATCTCTGCCTCGTGCCTGTGCCTTCAGCACACTGGCGGCTGCTGTGGCCACGCCCTGCCCTTCCCTGAGCGATGGCTCCGAGCCACCTGGCGGCCACAGCCTGCAAGCTGATGGCTAGGGTACAAAGGAATGAAGAAAACGAACCAAGAATGGCCTCCTGTTATGAGAGTAGTCCTGAAAAAGATCCTTCTTACTTGTAATAGTCTTTTCCCTTCTGCCTCCACACTAGGTTGCTGTTATTGGTCTCTTTATAAGAGATTAGAAAACTGAGAATTAGAGAATTTAAGTGACTTTCCAAGAGCTTTAGGGCTTGTTTGTTTATTTATGAGGCTTATTTTATAAATTATACAGCTCTGTGCGGGAAGAATGAAATCTGAATGCTTAGCATGGTTCACAAGACCCTACTTGATGTTATCTTATCTCCCAGTCCCACCAACACTTTTTACTTAAAATCTCTCAGATATTTTTTTTCCACATTTTTCCGAAGCTGGAAATGGGGAGGCAGTCAGACAGACTCCCGCATGCGCCCGACTGGGATCCACCCGGCATGCCCACCAAGGGGCGATGCTCTGCCCCTCTGGGGCGTCGCTCTGTTGCATCCAGAGCCATCCTAGCGCCTGCGGCAGAGGCCACAGAGCCATCCTCAGAGCCCGGGCCATCTTTGCTCCAATGGAGTCTTGGCTGTGGGAGGGGAAGAGAGAGACAGAGAGGAAGGAGGGGGGAGGGGTGGAGAAGCAGATGGGTGCTTCTCCTGCGTGCCCTGGCCGGGAATCAAACCCGGGACTCCTGCACGCCAGGCCGACACTCTACCACTGAGCCAATCGGCCAGGGCCAAAATCTCTCAGATATTTGAGAGTTTTTTTCTCTCCTTGTCTTTGTTCAGACCACACCGCAGTCTGGAATGTTCTTCCTCCTCCCTTCTGCTTGGATGAACCCTGTTTCTCAGAGCAGTACTGAGACATCACTTTCTCTTGAAAGTGTTGTCTGTTCTTCACCTCGGCTGGGCATGCTACCTACTACGCTTGCATCGAGTGTGTATGTGCCTATTTCTTGCACACATTGCCAGTGCCCTGGGAACTAAGACTCGGTCATCTTCACTGCTGCATCCTCTGAGCCTAGAGCAGACATGGGTGCTTCCCTTAGGAGTGGACCTCCCTCACCCTCATCCATGGGAGCACACCTGATTTCACCTGAACTTCCGCTCCACATTGTGTATTGGATGTTCCAGAGCTTGAGGCAGGGAACTGACAATGGTGAAAGCTTCCTAGATGACTATAATGCACATTCCTGGTGACGAATCGAAACATTACGCATTTGATGCTATGGCTGAGTCATTCTTAACCAATTCCTGGATCAGTAAACTCAAAACTAAAAAACACAACACAGTAACAAAAAATGTGCAACATTCTTCAACTAGTTGTACAGACTAACTCAGTTTAGTCACAGTCATTGAAGCCAAGTGTACTTTCTGGAAACCTCGAGTAAAACAAAGGCAGCAAATCATCAGTTAGCCAGGGCGTCCACAGGCTTACAGAGTGTTCCAAGCTCAGTCATAGCATCGAATTGTACAGGAATGAGCTAGGCTCCCGCCCCGTATGAATTTCTATAGTCCCGACACAGCATATCTATTTGATATTTTTTATCGGAGTTTAGAAGAAATTGCTGGTTTAAGAAAGAAAAGCAGTACACCAAAATAAGAGTAAGGATGAAAGGCACACTTTATTCAAATGAAACGTCTATTCCTGATAAATTCATCTGGAGTGTGTGTGTGTGTGTGTTAAATTCCTTACAAACCAAAGTGCTTTTGGGGATATAGGAGCTTCAGAATGAAGAAAACAGGTCGCTGGCAGATGTCTTGCCCCGGGACAGAAAACAAAGTGAAATTCCAGATGGCATCCTGGGGCTAGCAGAGGAAATTCACTAATAATTTTAGATTGGAGGGGTAAACATTCACTCCACGGACTATCCGGAATATGGAGCAAGACAGAGTCCTTTAATTAACAGTCAGAGATGGTGCTGATAATTTACAGCGAAATAACTTAGATGTATTGAAATACAAACAGGGAAAGGAAGCTCTGAATTTGGAGAAAATCAACTTTCTATCCACAGAGCTACAGTTAGCAAGGGGGAGCAAGAGTATAAAATGTATGTTAAACTGGACGTTAAGCAGGGACCTCCATGTTTTAAGGGGATGCTGTACTCTTGAAGGAATCTGAAAGGACAGAGAAAAAGCTGTTGAAACAATTGGGCATGACGATAATTCTAAAAGATCAGTGCACTGTGGTAGAAAGGGCACACGATTTGAGGTTGTTGAGACTTCCAGTTAAAGCCTGGCTTGTTCACACTCACTTGGGACCCTGAGACCCAAGTCTCAATGCCTTTATTTTTTATAGCAGCAATTATTAACATTCTTTTCTGTTGTTACAAATTTGAATAAAGTAACATAATAAACTACCTGAGCTAGAGTAGTTTAGCTCAAAATCATACCGGGGCAGGCAGCTTACAGCTGTTCTTATGGAAATTAACACCATCATCAGTAAATAAGAGTCCACAACTGCTTCTGCATACTCACGACGATGAACTTGCTACTGCCCGCCCTGTACAATGGTGATGAGCTTCTACCCTTCTCCAAGCACTTCTGTTTGTTTGATTTGACCTTCACAGGATAGGCATTACTTCCCTCTCTAACAAATTCAGAAACAGTTTGAGGGGCAATGGGATTTCAAAGTCAAAAATGGTTCAAATAGTTGTGAGACAGTTGGCCCCAGGGTCACAGTTTCTGGCTTTTCCCAGAGGTCCCAGGGTGGTGAGAGGAAGACTGCGGGTGGGATAGATTGTGAGGAGAGATGCATTAGTGTACAGGACCTTCCTGAATGCCAGCTGGTGCCGGCCCTCTGAGAACCAGGATCAGGGCAGGAGAAGGAAGTGAAATCGCTCAGACGCGCAGCGGCTCTCTGAACACTGGGGCAGAGCAGCAGGGTTCAGAGAGGTTTCTAATGCAGGAGGCAGTGTCGGGCCAGAGATGCCGAGGTCATTCGACTACCCGCAGTAAAACAGAGAGGGGGCTAGTGCTTCCTGAGCTCGGAGAGCTGACGGGTAAGCTGGAAGAAAGGAATCTTTAGAATTCTGCCAGTGGGCAATTCCCAAAGTCATGTGGAATGGAAAGTTTTTATTCTACCTCCAAAATCTCTGCAGCAAGTTGAGACACTGCCCAGACCTCAATGACTGGCAAATTAAATCCCCTCAGCCTCCATCCTGCTAATCTGACAAAAGAGTAATGTCCTTTCCTTGGAGCAAAAGTGTTCTTTTCAGGAGGTCTGCACTATAATTTTCTTACATATAATCTCTGGTGTTCAATTAAAAACTAGGAGAAAGTAAAAGGGCTAAAAAAAAAAAAAAAAGGAAAAGAAAAATGTAACCCATAATTAAGATAGAAGACAGTCAATAGAAAAAGAACCAGGGCAATGGCCCAAATGTAAAAATGATCAGGAAATGATTTTAAAATGACAATGATAATTATGCTTACAGATGGGTGGGGAAGGAAGACAACATGAGGGAAGAGAGAAGTGATTTCAGCTGATCCACAAAAATCAATAAAGGAAAAACACTTGGAATGGAAAAGACAATCAGAAATCAGAGACGAAGATTTCATTGGGGGTTAAAGAGCACACGGCACCAAAGGAGAAAGAAACAGTCAATCTGAAGACAGGTCAATGCATAGACTCTAGAGCAGGATCTTAAAGAGGATTTTAAATCTCCAGGGTTCATTGTAACACTGTTCACAATAGCCACCATCAAATGAGTGAATGGGTAACGAAAATGGGGTCTATACATTCAATGGAATATTATTCAACCTCAGGAAAGAAGGAAATCCTGCCATTTGTAACAACACAGACGAACCTGAAGAGCATTATGCTGAGTGAAGTAAGCCAGCTACAGAAGGACAAATGAAGTCCCTAAAATAGTCAAACTCACAGAAGCAGAGGGTGGAATATAGTGGCTGTCAGGGCCAAGTGGAGGGGACATGGGGGTTTGTTGCTCCATGGGTATGAAGTTTCAGTTACACAGAGGAGTAAGTCCCAGTGACCTCCTGTACAACATAGTACCTGCAGTTAAGAATACTGCACTGGACACCATAGTTTTCACTCCATAAGATGCACCTGGCCATAAGACACACCTAGGGTTTTAAGGAGGAAAATAAGAAAAAAATATTCGAGACCAAATGGTATGTTAAAATATTTAATAAAATACCGTATTTTTTGCTCCATAAGATGCACAGGCATTTTCCCCTCCACTTTTGGGGGGAAAAAGTGCATCTTATGAAGTGAAAAATACGGTACTTAAAAATTTATTAAGATGGTAGATCTCATAGTAAATCTTCTTACCACAATTTTAAAAAACCTAAAACGGAAAATGAGGGGAAAAAAACCTTTAAAAAATAGTTATGTATGATATTTGGAAGACATAATGTAATGGTTTCCAATGCATGTACTGTGCATCTGTGCCTATGGAGACTAGAAAGAGGACAGATACTGGTCACATCTGAAAAGATGGTGCCTGAGAAGTTTCCAAGTTGAAAAATACCAACCCGAATAGCCAAGAAGCCTAGTTAACTCAAGCACGATAAATGCAAGGAAAATCATACCCAGGAAATAGTCAAACTAAAAAAAAAAATTGCAAGATACATAGGATGTCTTAAAAGCAGCCATTTTTGGATCTACTTAGGAGCCTTCTCTGCCCTCCCCATGAGAACTCATTAGGTCAGCAATGCACTTTTTTACACCTATTGATGTGTATAAGTGGTGTCATCAGCCTCCTCGGCATTCAAACTAGATTTTGGGTGGAGGAGTCCAGCCCTCACCTCTAGCTTGACTACAACACAAACAATAGTAACCGTCATCAAACATGCACAGCAACAGGTCTGTCATCCATTCCCACTGGGGGGGCGACATGGTACGAGCTCCATGGAAGAACTTCCGGCAGATCCTTATGAAGTCACACATGCAACTCCCTTTCTCGCCAGCGTTTTCCTCAACTAGATATTTTCCTGAGAAAAGGAAAACAGGTACCCAGAATGACTTACTCAAGAATGTTCACAGCAACGTTATTCCTAATAGATGGCAAACAACCCAATTGTCCATCAATAGTATAATGGACAAATTGTGGTATGTTCATGGAATTGAATACTAATGAAAAACATCACACAACTTACTTGGGTGGATCTCAAAAATATTATGTAGGGAATAAAAAGAACAACAACAGGCTCATAAGAATCCATATGGTACAAGGCCAGACCGTTGAAGACCAAGAACAGCCCATTTGGAGATCAGAAATAATTGCCTCTCTTGGGAAGCAGGCAGGTGGAATTAATTGTTTGGAAAGAGGTCCGAAGGAATTTTTGGTATGGTGCAAAAATTCTGGATCATGTTTCCTTTGGGGTTGCCATGTGTATATAAAATTGTAACCTTGTTTATCTGAACAGTTATACAAACCTAGGTTTAAAGCAGGGAAGAAAAGCCAAGAATACTACACATTGGGATAATTAATATGTTAAATGTGCTAATAAGTGCCCCTCATGCAGCACGTGTGCGCTTGCCTCAAGGGCACTGTGCAGCACAGGACATAATGCCGCAGAGAAGGAATTGCATTTATAGTCCTGTTTGTCATTTGAAGAGTCCAGAAATGTAGACAGCTCCTCAGTCTATGCAGTGGTGCAGCTGGAAAGAAAATTCTACTCTTTTGATACAAGTCTCATAAAGACCCCCCCTGTGGGAAGTATATCATGTGATGTTTGTAGATGGATCTTTATCTTCATGTGGCTTTGAGCACTGATGCGTGAAGGGCGTGGGTTCCGTCCACGGAAGCTTGCATTGCATGACTGTTCCCAATGTGAGGGACACTGCCTGCTCGTTAGGGTTCTGGGCCCTGGATACATTCTGGAAGTCCTTTCACTGGCCAGCCAATGATTCTAAGCACCAGCACCGAAACACTCATGGCATCTTAGAGGACGATGCAATGGATTACAGGACCAGTTCCTCAACTGTTCAAAATGCTAGCAATTCACATCCCTGAGGCCACATGCGTAGAACTTTTCTCTTCTGCCACGGATGGCTAATAAAATACTTTTAATTATATTATGCAATCATCCCAAAGAAAATAAATAGCTTTCAGCTGCTGAGTTTCCTTTCAATGACCTGATTAAAATGCATCTAAGGAAATAGGGTCCAGATGTCCTTGTCATTAACTGATAAGATATTGCTAGTAATCTTTACTGATTGCTGAAATTATTGGAGAAATGCAAATAAGAAAAGAGCAATGTCTTAATGCCAAACACACACACACACACACACACACACACACACACACCCCACAATGTCTCCTATAAGCTGTGTCTTTTGAGAATTTTTCTTTTCTTTTTTTTTATTTTTCTGAAGTTGGAAATGGGGAGGCAGTCAGACAGACTCCTGCATACGCCTGACTGGGATCCACCCGGCATGCCCACCAGGGGTCGATGTTCTGCCCATCTGGGGCGTTGCTCTGCTGCAACCAGGGCCATTCTAGCGCCTGAGGCAGAGGTCATGGAGCCATCCTCAGCACCCGGGCTAACTTTGCTCCAATGGAGCCTTGGCTGCGGGAGGAGAAGAGAGAGACAGAGAGGAAGTAGAGGGGGAGGGGTGGAGAAGCAGATGTGTGCTTCTTCTGTGTGCCCTGGCCGGGAATCGAACCCGGGACTCCTGCATGCCAGGCTGACGCTCCACCACTGAGCCAACCAGCCAGGGCCGAGAATTTTTCTTTTAATATTCCTACATATTTTCCCTGGAGTCTGACAGTCACTCTGCTATCTGTCTCTTCTTCTTCACTGAGAAGAAATTACTGCAGAGATGACAGGCACGCTCTTTATAAATAGTGTTGATTTCAGGCAAAATGGTGAAATAGGGTAAGTTGACTTCTAATGCTTCACATGGTTGGTTCATAGAATACTTATTTTTATTTTGAGTTTCTAAATATATGTTAATTCTTACTCAGATTGTGATACTAGCTACTATCTTTGCCACGACCTCCGTGTGCTCTGTCCATCATTTTGTAAGACACCTCCAGGGTCATATTTCTAGGACACGCCTGTCACCATGCCCCCACTCTGACCAAATACCTCTAATCGCACCTGAACCTACTGCAGACATTCACAGAATAGCAGAATTCTGGGACACGGGAAAGGGGAGATAGGGCCAGAGGTCAGCAAACTTTTTCTCTAGAGACAGTAGATAAAGTTTCAGGTTTGGCAGGCCATAGAGCCTCTGTTGTTGTCGCATCCACAGGCAGTATGTAAATGAATGGGTGTGGCTCTGTTCCCATGAAACTGTATTTCCAAAAAGAGACAGTAGGTCAGATTAGACCCACAGGTTATATTTGATGACCTCCAAGCAGTTGACCAACAATGTGGTCTGAGATAAAGCTGAGCTATTGAATCCTGAAAAATTTATTCTTTTTAAAAAAAATTTTAATATTTTTTTATTTTGAAACTAAATTTAGTGGGGTCACATTGATCGATAAGAATATGTAGGTTTCAGGTGAACATCTCTACAGCATTTGAACTGTTGATTGTGTTGTGTGCCTATCTCCCACAGTCAAATCATTTTCTGTCACTGAATATTTGTCCCTCTTTATTCCCCTCCCCTCCACCCCATGCCCCATGGAAAACTTATTTCCTACTTCCTGAAAATGATCGCCATAGTTCCTAAATTCACTCTCCCAAGAAAACCCCCACAAAGTTTGTCCACAACATGTGAAACACAGTCTAAGAAGCCCCTTCCGCATGTGTGGGCACAGCTCCCATGTATTATATATTACTAATCAAACTCCTCACCCCTGACAGAATGAAATATACCTACAAGCATACTTCTAAACTCTAACTAAATGTTAAAGCTGTCTTACTAATAAACTTGGAAGGATGCCCCAGACCACCTTATAAGGATGGATCTAACTCTAGAATTCTCACTATACCCTTTGTTGACAAAACAGTCCTTGCATTGGGAAACAAAGAATCGAATGAAGTGTTAATTGTCCTCAAACCTTCCTCCAGGGACAGAACAATCTGAGCTGGCAGGTTACAACATGCAGCAATGATTTTGTTTTATACCCTCAGTTGAGGATGGCAAAAAAATAAGAAATAAATTGAAATAAAAACAGGAAACACTGTAGATAACTTCAATATCGAGTTATCCATCTGGATGTTCCATCCTTATGTTAAATCCAACATGTGTAAACCATAATGTTTCTCTCCCCAAATATTTCCTTCCTGTGGTTTTCCTAGTCATCTGGTATAAAGATTATAAGTATGAGGAGGAAGGCATAAATTAATACTGGAGGGCAGCTAGCATTTTCTTTTTAAAGGCAGAATTCCTTATGGCATTCTGTCTGTGCTAGTTTGTTATTGTTCGTGGTTTTTCGTTTTTGTTTTTTTTGCAATAAAAAGGAGACAAAATCACTCTCCAAAAAGCTGAAGCTAGAATGTTCCTCAGTGAGAATGAAGGTAATCAGCATAGATGACTCTACTACTCTTATCTCTGTTAAAGTCACACTATTCCCTGAGTCACAGAAAGGAGGGCCCTCTGGCAGAGATCACAGTGTCTCTAGGGACAAAGATATTGTGCAAGAATTTCCAAAGGTGAACCAATCATCACCCACTCTCTACATGCTTGCTTGCAATGAGATCTTGCCTCTTTCCCCATCAAGATGTAAAGTTTTAGACTCCCCTGGAATCTGATCTGGCCTTTGACTTTGACCAATAGGATGCAGCAGAAAAGATGAACTGTGACTTCTGGGCCGGATCCATAGTGGCCTCGTGGCTTTCATTTTCCCTTGGAACCCTGTGCTATGATGTATAGAAGTCACACCATCTTCCTGGAATGGCCGTGTGGAGAGAGAGGCTCCTGGTTACTCTAGCCATCCCATCTGATGAACCAAATGAGCAAGGCCATCTTGGAGTACCCTGCCCCCTGCGAACCTTCAGATAATGGCAACAGCAGGAGTCATCTCAGGCCAGGCAGCCCAGAAGACAAACCACCCAGCTGAGCCCATTTCACCTCGCAGAAATATGACAAAAACGAATGCTTGTTAATCAGCAGCAGAATGGCTGGTGCTAATGCCATGTATTTGTTCTGCATGAGCATGAGTAAAATATTTGCAGTTTCAAGGCTCCGGGAAGAAGACGAGCTGAGCTGCTGCACACTGCCTGCCTCCACCCTTCACCATCATGTGGTTTTAACAAACATCAGCGTGCTGCTGTAGATGTTGACTCAGTAGTACCTACTTGTACGGTGCTAGTAATTCAGACAGATTTGCAAATACAGAAAAATTATATATATTTCTGTATGTTTAATTTTCAAAGAAAGTTCATAATTATCATCTTGCTTCTCATTTAAAATACACCAGTGAGATTCATGGGGTTGGTCTCATGACTCACATTACATACTGGAGGGCTCAGAAGGCTAATCACAACTTTCTTAATAAGACAGGTGAGAACTGACACAGCTAAGATCTGGAACCATATCTTCTAAGTTCAGTCTCATAGTTTTTACTACTGTTCTCCTGGGGGTTAAGCTAGCTTAGTTTATGAAAAATAAGAAGATGTATCTGGTACAAACCAAAATTCAATTTCTGCAGATAGGGGTCTGCTGCTACAGACAGATGTTTGCTAATGTCTAGGCTAAAAAAATAAAGATGGTGCAGAGGTCTATTTTTACTGAATTGTGGGTAAATTAAAGTGGTGAGCATAGTGTCTGTTATGTATTAAGTTCTTTAAAAAATTAGTTATTATTTCATATTATTATTCATTCTATACAGTAATTATATAAAAGATCTTCTCTTCCTCTAACCCTCCCTAACACAGAGGGTCCAAGGATCTCAGTGTTCAACTTTCAAGATTGAAGTCACATTTTGGGTGTGAAAATACTGTACAATTTTTGACCTTTGGCACCGTAGTATTTTCAAGTGAGGTTAGATTTTTATCCCTTCTATAAACTGTAATTGAATCTGTATTTTCATAATTTGAGTGCAAATTAAAACACGAGCAGAGATGGTTATGACAATTTTTCGACATCAGGTTTAATTTTGAAGTGAAAAGAAACTTGCTTACTTTTGTAACTTTTTAGTAAAGCATATGACTGCGTCTCTCCAAGAGCTGCTATGGTGGAGCACAGCAGCAGTGTGCTGTGCTTTGGCTGTTCTTGCTAATTCTCTGGCACGCTGGGTTTGTAAAGAGCTTCATGGTTTTCAGTAATTACAGGCACATTAGTTTCCTTGCTTTCTCGCAGACCAGTTTTTCTCTCTTTTCCCCGCTGCTGTCTAGCCGTCTCTGAGCTAGATGCCTGGTCGGATAAGGCAGAGGTTTCATATCCGAGCCCTCCCACCGGCGCCCTGAAGCTCATTTTCTCTCCGATATCTGAGCTCATCTTCCTGTCATATAAATCTTCCTACTCTTTCCATTAGTGTTTTTTTTCTCAGCTATCTTGGCTCTTCTTTTAGGTCTACACCTAGAATATTTAGTGGAAGAGAGGGAGGGAAAAGGGGAGGAGGATCAGGAAGCTATTTTCCAACAAGTTCCCTACTTAGAACAGAGTTCAGCCAGTCATGTGTGTGCCGGTGCAGAGGCGGCATTTGGGTCCCTGCTGTCCTTGTACTAGATGGGCTCTCTCTGTTGCTGACCCGGCGTGGTCCTACTGCAGAGCGTTTCTGACCACACGTTTCCTGACTGCCAGGGGAGAGCAGCTCACAGTGTGTTTCAAACACGTTTTAAGGACTCATAGTCAAAATGTACTGATTTTTTTAAACAGAGGATTTTATTTCTTTTTACCCACAGGGTTTCTGCTGCAAGAAAGATTTGCACCTAGGAGAGTCTCGTAACATAAACTTCACATTGCAAATGCGAAACCAAATCTGAGGTCAAATCACACTTGATTAGATGTTTTAGTTGTAGGGAGATAGTTTTCTGAAATGAGAGACATTTAAGAGCAGTTCTGAGCATTTACTGTAAGGTACAACATTCTTGGAAGACGACATTCAGATAAATTGCATCGATTATAATGAGCGACATCAGACAGTAACAGCCAGTGAAAGCTCAGGAGAGCAGAGTGCAGGTGTTGTCTAAGAATCTGAACCTCTCTATTGAAACGTACTCTAACCTCAGGAAGTTCAAGAATCCTAAAAGTCAATAGACTCAGCGTAGGGATGGGAGAAAGACTCTTCCCCCCTTCACCTGCAGTGAGTTAGATATCAAAGGAATAGCAAGATACGATAGGAGGGATGGGGAAGGAATGGGGAAAAAACAGGAAAGAAGGCTACTTCCATCTGCACCTCTGAGTAAAATCGAGGGAATGAGCTTCTTTGGAGGGGCTGCCAGAGAACAGACCCTGTAAGTCAATCAACCTCGACTTGAATCTCAGGTCTGCAACTTCCCAGCCCTGCGGAGGGCTACCTAAACTTCCTCTGACTCTGTCTCCAATCTGTACCAGAGGACTAATGAAAGAATATTCTTCACATGTTTGCTGTAGCCATGAAATGAATTAATTTGCTCAAGAACCTGGTGCTTGGCACATAATAAGTTTTAATTGAATTGATGGGCTTTTATTGTATAAAGGATGCATGTTATCTGAGGGCAGCGGCAGCAATGAAGACCTGGTTTAATGTGGAGGGCCACTGCTTAATTCAATCTCTGTATTTCTCCCCATTTTTTACAAGTCCCCTAATAACATGTTTTGAGTCTTGCCATTTCAGATCAGTCCTCCAACAGGCAACAGCAATGATCATGCCCTTTCTGAGTCAGTTTTTGTCATCCTTTTTTTTTTTATAAAACCCTCCTTTATGTCCCATTGCCCACGAAACCCAAACCACTAAGGGGGCGCTCAAGCACCCCAGGATGTGGTCTCAACTGTTTCGTGCCTTAGGCTCCGTGCCCCGCTCTCCCCCAGGGTCCCCTCCTGGGTTGATGGTCCTTGCTGTCTGCATGTGCAACTCACGCAGGTCTGGGTTTCACTATCACGTCTATTCCTTTGGCTTTAAACTTCCTCTTAAAGTTTACTTGTGAACACATAAGAAATCTTAGAAGAGATTTTTAAGAAAGAGCAATAATAAAGGTACATGGGATGCTCTCTGTTCTTTAAAAGTCCAGGTGAAGATGCATGACGAACATTATACATTAATATCTGATTTAATTCCAATATATTAGTTTCTTAATTTACTACTCTGAGTGCTTAAAAGGAGGCACATCTTGCTTCAAGTCAATTTGCCACGAATTTAACAGTTTCTTCTCTTCTGAATCTTCTCTTCTTCTTTCCATCTCTTTAGTTGACATCCACATCTATTTGAATGCCTTCTTAGCACTTCTGCAATTGGCCCCTTCTTCTCTGATGCCACAGTCCAGGTCTCGTTATTGGAAATCTGCATTTTCACAAGTGCTCCTGGTCATCCACGTGTTTTTAGCGCAGGTCTTCAGTTGAAGGGCAATGTGGTTTATCTGCTGAACACTCAGTAGTCACTTTGCTGTCACTGGCATGCGGCCCAAGCTCCTTTAGCTGGCGTGGGACACATGGTTTTAGGAGTCTCGGTTACGTCCTTCCTTGCTCCAGGTGTGGATGCACAGCTGGGGGACCATCTGCAAGATGGGCCACCCTCGTGGGTTTGCAACCAGGACCCAGCGGTTGGGGCACAGGGGAACGATCCCATTGCACTGCTCCAGCTGTGGGGAGAGGGGAGTAGGGGAGGGCAATGGGGAGTGACCCCAGTGCCTGTCCTGAAATACTGTCCAGCCAGTCTCCTGGGAACACAACTCAGCTTGAAGGGAAGGGACCACAGTGAGAAAATCACAGATCTCAAAGGTTCTTATAAACAGAAAGAACGTAACCTTTCAGATATTAAGAGAACAAAGTAACAATGGTACGTTAGAAACCTGAGCCCCTGGACTTTATCTGGTCTCATCAGAGCATTCCGGTTTGTAAGACAAAGCAAGATGGGAAGTGGGGTGATATGGGGTCCTGCAGGTCAATGAGGCACCGCGGGAGCAATGTAGAGGGCCTCCCCTTTGTATCCTGATTCCTGCATGATGTGCCAGAGTAGAGTCCTGGGATTGTCCAGGAAGGCTCCGCTCTGCTTTTGATGTTTTGATAAACTCACCGGGATGCCCTGAGCAATCCCCTTCCCCCCAGGAGGCCTCACTTTTCTTATCTGTCAAACAAAGAGTCTTAGAGTAGAAGTTTAGGGTAACCCACATACCAGATACCTTTCTCCACTAAGGAGCACGGATTCTGTCACTCTGCATGTGCTGATGCACCTGCCCTGGGACTCGGAACCAACGGAGGGCACCACTCCCAGAGCCAGCCGCTGCGGGCAACGCAGGGCGCCACTCCCAGAGCCAGCCGCTGCGGGCAACGCAGGGCGCCACTCCCAGAGCTAGCCGCTGCGGGGTGCTCCCATGGCTCGTTCTGCCTCCAAGCTCTTTTCTCGTGTAGCACTGCTGAAAATGTAAGAATTCTCTTCCTTTCAGTCCATGCTCCACCACACAACAAAACCCGAGAGCTCACACACGTACTCGGCTTACGTTACGTGTGACATAACGTCTGTGACTCCCCTAAGAAGGAAGACAACTTGTGAGTAGCAGCCATTTCAGAAGGAAAGAAGGCAGAAAGGGAGAGAGGAGGGGAAGGGGGAAGGGAAGGAGGAAACAGACCCCTCCAATTCTAACTAAATCTAGTTGAGCATACGGACAAAATGCCTGTGACAAACAAAGATTGGTAATTATTTTCAAAAGTAAAGAAGTCAGCATGGCCAGTTGGCTCAGCGGTAGAGCGTCCGCCCAGCGTGCAGGAGTCCCAGGTTCGATTCCCGGCCAGGGCACACAGGAGAAGCGCCCATCTGCTTCTCCACCCCTCCCCCTCTCCTTCCTCTCTGTCTCTCTCTCTTTCCCTCCCGCAGCCAAGGCTCCACTGGAGCAAAGATGGCCCGGGCGCTGGGGATGGCTCCTTGGCCTCTGCCTCAGGCGCTAGAATGGCTCTGGATGCAACAGAGCGATGCCCCAGATGGGCATAGCATCGCCCCCTGGTGGGCATGCCAGGTGGATCCCGGTCGGGTGCATGCGGGAGTCTGTCTGACTGCCTCCCCGTTTCCAGCTTCGGAAAAATGAAAACAACAACAACAACAACAAACAAACAAAAAAAAGAAGTCAGTGGGATTGAACAAGTATAGGAGCCACAGATTAACAGAATTATACAGGGTTCACGTGTCCTGTTCTACAACACACCTCTGCACACTGTATTGTGTGTTCACCCAACAAGTCAAGTCTTCACCCCTCACCACTTATCCCCTGTGGCCTCCCCCTCACAATCACCTTCCTGTGGCCCAAGTCGGTGAGTTTTGTCCTTCTTTTGTCCTGATTTGTCTTCCTCAACAAGTCTCTTTACTTAAGATCTAAACACATTGCCCTTGATAGGAGTCACCCTCCTCTCAAGTAAAGTCATTGTTTTCTTACTTCTGCCCTTTTACCATAGCTATTTGCATTGTGCAAACTTCTTTTTGTATTTCTGGAGGAAAAACAAAGCAAAGCCGAGTCTGGCTGGCCAGTGTTAGCCTGGGGCGTATCTGTCTGGGTAAGGAGAGAAGAACGGGTCTTAGCATCCATAAACAGGGACCCTCTGTGATGAAATACAAGCAGACATCGAGCATCCTTCAGAAGCTCTGGAGAAAACCCACTTTGCTAAGAAATCCCCATGTTCCTGGTTCTCTGCTCTGGCTCAGTGTACACAGTAACAGCTCAGTCATTTTTTTTTTCTTTTGGAGGGAACACAGAGTACCTGTATTTTTGCTGCTTAATTACTCACTCTTAATCAGTAGTTTTGTCTTTTCCAGAAGGTTGGAATCATGCAACATGGACCACTAATACAATTCTATACCTCTTCCCCCTACATGTCATTTAAAACCTAGATCCAGGCCCTAGCCAGTTGGCTCAGTGGTAGAGTGTCGGTCTGGCGTGCAGGAGTCCCGAGTTCGATTCCCGGCCAGGGCACACAGGAGAAGCACCCATCTGCTTCTCCACCCCTTCCCCTCTCCTTCCTCTCTGTCTCTCTTCCCCTCCTGCAGCCAGGGTTCCACTGGAGCAAAGTTGGCCTGGGCGCTGAGGATGGCTCCATGGCCTCTGCCTCAGGCACTAGAATGGCTCTGGTCGCAACAGAGCAGCGCCCCAGATGGGCGGAACATCACCCCCTGGTGGGCATGCCAGTGGATTTCGGTCAGGCACATGTGGGAGTCTGTCTGCCTCCCCATTTCCAACTTCAGAAAAATACAAAACAAACAAACAAACAAACAAAAAACCCCTAGATCGCCTGACCTGTGGTGGCGCAGTGGATAAAGTGTCAACCTGGAAACACTGAGGTTGCCGGTTCGAAACCCTGGGCTAGCCTGGTCAAGGCGCATATGGGAGTTGATGCTTCCTGCTCCTCCCCCCTTCTCTCTCTCTCTCTCTCCTCTCTATAATGAATAAATAAAATCTAAAAAAAAAAATTAAAAAAAAAAAACCCCTAGATCCACATAAAATTGACATTCGGGCATGCTCCATGGATGGCAGAATGTAAGATCCTTCGCAAGCCATTGGGCTGGCTCAGTGATTGCTAGTATGAGGTTCTAAACCATCTTTTTAATAATGTCAGATTCTAAAGCAATGGCAAGTACCTTATAGATATCGTTCAAGTACCTTAGAAACAATAAAGTCAATAAAGTCTTAAAAATAACTTCTAATTCCTGGTTATCTTCCATGGTACAGTAGTGTGCTAATTAATTTATAGTTATCATTTGAATTACTTAAAACAATCCTGCAAATAATTTTCATTTTGCAAATAATAAAATCGATGTTCATAGAGGGCAACAGTATTAATAATGTCATTGTATAGCTGTCGATACTATGCAAATATTTAGAAATGCCCGTCTCTGACTCTGCTGTTTTTCTACACTCCAAGCCTTGTCCGTCTTCTTGACCAGAATTAGACCTTTCTTTTGTTGCCTCACATGATTTAAAAATGTTGGACACTTACCCAAGACTAGGTTTTCTTTTTTTGGGGCTGATTATAATCTTAACAATAAAGGTCTCTAGTTGTTCTTCAGGGGCCATTGAGAAGATATTTCTAGCTGTTCTGTTCCATAATAGCTCTACTACTATCAATAATGCATGTGACAGCCCTCTATAACAGACCTCATTAAAAACGATAACGTTCCCGCCTGACCAGGCGGTGATGCAGTGGATAGAGAGTCGGACTGGGATGCAGAGGAGCCAGGTTCAAAATTCAGAGGTTGTAAGCTTGAGCACAGGCTCATCTGGTTTGAGCAAGGCTCAACGGCTTGAGCCCAACCAAGGTCACTGGCTTGAGCAAGGGGTCACTCGGTCTGCTGTAGCCCCCGGTCAAGGCATATATGAGAAAGCAATCAGTGAACAACTTAGGTGCTGCAATGAAGAATTGATGCTTCTCATCTCTCTCCGTTCCTGTCTGTCTGTCCCTGTCTATTCCTCTCTCTGTCTCTGCCACAAAAAAAAAAAGAAAAGAAAAAAATGACAGTCCCAACAATTCACTCGTGTACCTGACTGTGGACCCACAACACTGTGTGACGACATGTGGACCCCTGCTAGAGGCTGTGCCGCTACACCACATATTGTTGTGTAGATGAAGGGGCCACAAGTTTTTATTGATATATGAGATAATAAAGGAGACAAACTGATGATGAGTGAGTTTAATAACATACTTATTCTGAAGCATATATATATATTTTTTATATTTACTAATACTTTTTATTTATTTTTCCGTTTTTATTAATTGTAATGCAGTGACATTGATAAATCAGGGTACATGTGTTCAGGGAAAACATCTCGAGATTATTTTGACATTTGATACCCCTCACCGAAAGTCAAATTGTCTTCCATCACCTTCTATCTGGATTTCTGTGTACCCCTCCCCTCCCCCGTCCCCTCTCTCTCCTTCCTTGCACCCTAACCCCCATTACCACCACATTCTTGTCCATGTCTCTGAGTCTCATTTTTATTTCTCATCTACATATGGATTCATATAATTCTTAATTTTTTCTGATTTACTTATTTCACTCCGTATAATGTTATCAAGGTCCATCCATGTTATTGTAAATGATCCGATGTCATCATTTCTTATGGCTGAGTAGTATTCCATAGTATATATGTACCATAGGTTTTTTTTTGGGGGGGGTTGTATTTTTCTGAAGTTGGAAATGGGGAGGCAGTCAGACAGACTCCTACATGCACCCGACCGGGATCCACATGGCACGCCCACCAGGGGGCGTCACTCTGTTGCAACCAGAGCCATTCTAGAGGCTGAGGCAGAGGCGCTAGAGCCACAGACCCATCCTCAGTGCCCGGGTCAACTTTGCTCCAATGGAGCCCTGGCTGCAGGACGGGAAGAGAGAGACAGAGAGGAAGGAGAGGGGGAAGGGTGGAGAAGCAGATGGGCGCCTCTCCTGTGTGCCCCGGCTGGGAATCAAACCCGGGACTCCTGCATGCCAGGCCGATGCTCTACCACTGAGCCAACCAGACAGGGCCTGTACCAAAGCTTTTTAATCCACTGGTCTACTGACAGACACTTGGGCTGTATCCAGATCTTTGCTATTGTGAATAATGCTGCCATAAGCATGGGAGTGCATTTCTCCTTTTGGAACAGTTCTATGGTGTTCTTGGGGTATATTCCTAAAAGTGAAATAGCTGGGTCAAAAGGCAGTTCGGTTTTTAATTTTTTGAGGAATCTCCATACTGTTTTCCACAGTGGCTGCACCAGTCTGCATTCCCACCAGCAGTGCAGGAGGGTTCCCTTTTCTCCACAACCTTGCCAACACTTATTCTGTGTTGTTTTGTTAATGAGCACCATTCTGACTGGTGTGAGGTGATATCTCATTGTGGTTTTAATTTGCATTTCTCTAATGATTAGTGATGTTGAGCATTTTTTCATATGCCTATTTGCCATCTGTATGTCCTCTTTGGAGAAGTGTTAATCATTTCTTTTGCCCATTTTTTGATTGGATTCTTTGTCTTCCTGGTGTTGAGATTTACAAGTACTTTATAAATTTTAGTTATTAACCCTTTATCAGACGTATTGTCAAACATGTTCTCCCATTGTGTAGTTTGTCTTTTTATTCTGTTCTTATTGTCTTTAGCTGTGCAAAAGCTTTTTAGTTTGATATAGTCCCATTTGTTTATCCTGTCTTTTATTTCCCTTGCCCGTGGAGATAAATCAGCAAATATATTGCTGCGAGAGATGTCAGAGAGCTTACTGCCTATATTTTTTTATAAAATGCTTATGGTTTCACGACTTACTTTTAAGTCTTTTATCTATTTTGAGTTTATTTTTGTGAATGGTGTAAGTTGGTGGTCTAGTTTCATTTTTTTGCAGGTAGCTGTCCAATTTTCCAAACAGCATTTATTAAAAAGGCTGTCTTTACTCCATTGTATGCTCTTACCTCCTTTGTCAAATATCAGTTGTCCATAGAGCTGTGGGTTTATTTCTGGGTTCTCTGTTCTGTTCCATTGATCTATGTGCCTGTTCTTATGCCAGTACCAGGCTGTTTTGAGTACAATGGCCTTGTAGTATAACTTGATATCCGGAAGTGTGATACCTCCCACTTTATTCCTCTTTTTTAAGATTGCTGAGGCTATTCGTGTTCTCTTTTGGTTCCATATAAATTTTTGGAATATGTGTTCTATATCTTTGAAGTATGTCATTGATATTTTAATTGGTATTGCATTGAATTTATAAATTGCTTTGGGTAATATAGACATTTTAATGATGTTTATTCTTCCTAACTATGAGCACAGTACATGCTTCCACTTGTTTGTATCTTCCTTGATTTATTTTATCAATGCTTTATAATTTTCCAAGTACAAGTCTTTAGTCTCCTTGGTTAAATTTACTCCTAGATACTTTATTTTTTTATTGTAATGGTGAAGGGGATTGTTTCCTTAATTTCTCTTTCTGACTGTTCATTGTTGGTGTATAAAAATGCCTCTAATTTCTGAGTATAAATTTTATATCCTGCCACTTTGCTGAATTCATTTATCAGGTCCAGTAGTTTTATGACTGAGACTTTAGGGTTTTCTGTATACAATATCATATCGTCTACAAATAATGATAGTTTTACTTCTTCTTTCCCAACTTGAATGCCTTTTATTTCTTCTTGTCTGATTGCTCTGGCTAGGACTTCCAGGACTATGTTGAATAAGAGTGGTGAAAGGGGGCGCCCCTGCGTTGTTCCTGATCTTAAGAGGATTGCTTTTAATTTTTTCCCATTGAGTTTGATGTTGGCTGTGGATTTGTCATAGATGGCTTATATCATGTTGAGGTATGTTCGTGTATTCCCACTTTGCTGAGAGTGTTGATCATGAATGGGTGCTGGATTTTATCAAATGCTTTTTCTGCATCTATTGAAATTATCATATCTTTTTTCTCCTTCCTTTTGTTTATGTGATGAATCGCATTGATTGAATTGTGAATATGGTACCAACTTTGCCTCCCCAGAATAAATCCCACTTGATCTTGGTGTATAATTTTTTCTATATAATGTTGGATCTGGTTTGCTAATATTTTGTTGAGGATTTTAGCATCTATATTCATCAGAGATATTGGCCTATAATTTTCTTTCTTTGTGTTGTCTTTGCCTGGTTTTGGAATCAGAATTATGCTCGCCTCATAAAAGGAGCTTGGAAGTCTTTCTTTCTCTTGAATTTTTTGAAATAGCTTGAGAAGGATAGGAGTTAGTTCTTTGAATATTTGGTAGAATTCACTTGTGAAGCCATCAGGCCCAGGACTTTTCTTTGTTGAGTGTTTTTTGATAACTGTTTCGATCTCTTTTGGTGTAATCGGTCTGTTTAGGTTTTCTGATTCTTCCAGATTGATTTTTGGAAGATTGTATGTATCAGGGAATTTGTCCATTTCATCTAGGTTGTCTACTTTTTTGGCATACAGTTCTTCATAGTATTTTTTTTTTACAATATTTTGTATTTCTGTTGTGTCAGTTGTAATTTCTCCACTCTCATTTCTAATTTTATTTATTTGAGTCCTCTCTCTTTTTTTCTTGGTGAGTCTAGTGAAAGGTTCATTGATCTTGTTTACCTTTTCAAAGAACTAGCTCCTAGTTTCATTAATTCTCTGTATTGTTTCTTTAGCCTCTGTGTCATTTATTTCTGCTCTGATCTTTATTATTTCCTTCCTTCTACTACATTTGGGCTTTACTTGCTTTTCTTTTTCTATTTCTTTTAGATGCAGGGTTAAATTGTTTATTTGAGTTTTTTCTAGCTTCTTAAAGTGTGCCTGTAGTGCTATGGACTTCCCTCTCAGCACTGCTTTTGATGTCCCATAAATTTTGAGTTGTTCTATGGTAATTATCATTTGTTCATAGAATTTTTTTTATTTCTTCTTTGACCTCATTCTTAATCCATTTGTTATTTAACAACCTGCTATTTAGTTTCCTTGTGTTTCAGAATTTTTGAGCTTTTCTGTTGTGGTTGATTTCTAGTTTTATGCCATTGTGATCAGAGAAAGTGCTTGATATAATTTCAATCTACTTAAATTTGTTGAGACCACTTTTGTGCCCTAACATGTGGTCTATCCTAGAGAATGTACCATGGGCACTTGAAAATAATGTATATTCTGCTGCTTTAGGGTGAAAGGTTCTGAAGATATCTATTAAATCAAGTTGATCTAGTGTGTCCTTTAAGTCTGTTGTTTCTTTATTAATTTTCTTTCTTGAGGATCTATCTAGTGATGTTTGTGGGTATTGAAATCCATTACTATTATAGTATTGCTATAGGTCTCGCCCTTTATATCCATCAAAGTCTGCTTTATATACTTAGGTGCTCCTATATTAGGTGTGTAGATATTTATATTGGTTTTATCTTCCTGTTGGATTGCTCCCTTTATCATTATGGCGTGGCCTTCTTTAGCTCTTACTATATCGTTTGTTTTAAATTGCATTTTTTTTTTGGTATAAATATTGCTACCATAGCTTTTTTTCATTTCCATTTGCATGAAATGTTTTTATGCTATCTTTTTACCTTCAGTCTATGTGCATCTTTTGTTTTAAGGTGTGCGTTTGTTGTAGACAGCATATGTATGGGTCCTGTTTTCTTATCCATGCAGCTACCCTATGTCTTTTGATTGGATCATGTAATCCATTTACATTTAAGGTTATTATTGATATGTAGTTGTTTATTGCATTTTATTCTTTAAAGCTGTATACCTCTTTTGCTATATTGTTTTCCCAGTTTGATCTGTTTACAATAGCCCCTTAACATTTCCCGCAGCATGGCTTTGGTTGTAACGAATTCTTTGAGTTTTTTATTTTTTTCTGGGAAGCTTTTTTATTTCTCCTTCAATTTTAAATGATAGCCTTGCTGGATAAAGTAGTCTTGGTTGTAGGTTCTTGTTCTGCATTACTTTGAATATTTCTTACCATTCCCTTCTGCCCTCAAGTGTTTCTGTTGAGAAGTCTGATGTCATCCTTATGGGGGCTCCTTGTAGGTGATAGTCTTTTTTTCTCGAGCAGCTTTTAATATCTTCTCTTTATTACATAGCTTTGGTATTTTAATTATGATGTGTCTTGGTGTAGGTTTCTTTGGGTTTCTCTTTAATGGAGTTCTCTGTGCTTCTTGAACTTGTGAGAGTTTCTCCTGAATTAATTTAGAGAAGTTTTCAGCTATGATATGATTGAGCAAAGTCTCTATCCCTTGTTCTTTCTCTTCTTCTTCAGGAACCCCTATGATGTGGATGTTATTTCTCTTAATGTTGTCACAGAGCTCTCTAAGAGTTTTCTCAGACTTTTTGAGTCTTTTTTCTCCTCTGCTTTCTTGCCTTCATTCCAGTTGTCCTCCAGCTCACTGATTCGAACCTCAGCACTATCCATCCTGTTTTTAATTCCTACCATTTTGGTCTTCATTTCTGATATTGTATTTGTCATCTGTGACTGATTTTCTTTTTTTTTTCTTATAAAATAAATTTTTATTTTAATGGGGTGACATCAATAAATCAGGGTACATATATTCAAAGAAAACATTTCCAGGTTATCTTGTCATTTAGTTCTGTTGCATACCCATCACCCAAAGAGAGATCATCCTCTGTCACCCTCTATCCAGTTTTCTTTGTACCCCTCCCCCCCTCCTCCTCTCCCTCCTTTCCTCCCCCCATGCCCTGTAACCACTCCACTCCTGTCCATGTCTCTTAGTCTCGTTTTTATGTCCCACCAATGTATGGAATCCTGCAGTTCTTGTTTTTTTCTGATTCACTTATTTCACTCCAAATAATGTTTACAAGATTCCACCATTCTGCTGTAAGTGATCCGATGTCATCATTTCTTCTAGCTGAATAGTATACCATGGTGTATGTGTGCCCCATCTTCTTTATCCAGTCTTCTATTTTTTTTACATTGATTAAAAGCCTTTAAGCAAACTCTTGGCCAATACAGCAAGAATCCATAAAAGAGTAGTAGTGTCCTTTACATGTTCACCCAGTCCAAGCTGGCCCCATCACCATGCCAAATCCCTGGAAAATGCAACCTAGCCACAGTACAGTATGTTAGGAGCTGTCACAGGGAGCAGAAGTCCAGGAAAAGTCCACATCCAGGAAAAGTCATCATGGCACTGGAATTATTGTCACCATTCTATACTTTGCAGCTCATGTCCAAGTCCCAATGACCACTGCTTCTAGCTGGTAATGATTCAGGTAGACTGGAAAAGCCATTTGCAGCATGCATGGATATGGAGCTTCTGTTCTCCTCTGCCTGGAGAGATGAGACCAGGTAGCTTTTTCCTGGAGCTCTGCAACTGTAGCATGGTAAAGAGAACCTTGGGATACACTAAGCTGGGTGGCAACGGTAGATTCATAATAGAAGTTGGCAAAAGGGGGAAAGAGAGCTCTAAATTAGGAGTAGGTCCCAGCCTGAAATATGAGTGGGGCATTGAGGTAGGAGGGATAAAAGAAACACTATATATTAAGCAAAGCAGCAGAAAATAGGACTATCAATACCCACAAGAGAGATCTTTGAGGGAAGAATAAAAAACCTGACTATTCAGGCCAAACACAGTTAAGTGGCCCTTGTGCAAATGAGATCAGTTTACCTGCTTCTTGGAAGAAATAACCTAGGCTCATTCACAGTGTCGTAGATGGGGCCAACGGCCCTGGGCACCTTCAGCCTTCAGTGGCAAACCCCAGCATTCTGGGCAAGGTTAGGTCGTAGGTGGCTGGAGCAGGGCTGAAAGAGACTGAACCCTCCCTTAGAGGAGCGAGGGGAAAGCCTACCTTCCAGTGTCCCTGTTTCCTCACAGCAGAGGCATGTAAGCCTGGCAGGCTTTAGCTCAATGACCTTCCTTTCCACTATTGAAGCAGGACCCAGATGGCATCCTATGAGACCCCTTTGGGGCGTTGGAGCCTTTAAGGGCGTATCCTAAAAGCTGGTAGTTCCCCTGATGTCTATTGGGCTTTTTCTGCCTCTAGGTATCTTAAAAGCCATGCTCAGAAGATCTCGCTGAGGGGTTTGAGGATCCCCATCCACCTATATAAATCTTTTCCATATATCTGGAGCTATTTGGAAAAAGACAAAACAGTGTTATTAGCTGGATCTAATAAAGAAGGTAGTAGTATGCAGGTGAAAAAGATTTAGTGTCTCCTGTTCATCAGCATTCAAAAGAAATGTAATTTTTTTTCAGTAAAAAGCATGATATGGTATACCCATAGGAGTTCCAGGATATGACTACCCCCTTTAAAATTTTTTTTTTAATTGACCTTAAAATGTTTGCTGAGTACACTTTAATAATACCTTAACTTTAAAGATTGAAAGCATGACAAAATACAGTAAATGCTTTTGCTCCATATGCAGGAGCATTTTCAGTTTAACCAGTTTAGGAAATCCAATAATAGAACAATGCATACAGACAATGAACTATAGCATGCTTAGCAGCCTCTCCTGTTCTGACAGAGGTTACTATAGATCCGGAATATGTATCCACCGTAATGTGGTCATACGACTGTTTGCCAAATGAAGGTATATGAGTAACATTCATCTGCCAAAGTTGTCCTGGTAGGGGTCCTTGAGGGTTAACTCCAAATGAAGGGGCAGTATAGGACCCCTTGGACAGGATTTCCCAATCTGCCACGCTGCTTCCCGAGAAAGTTGAAACTGTTTACACCAGGTTGTAGCATTCTGGTGATGAATAGTATGAGACTGATTTGCTCGGTCTGCCATGGTTGCTCCATATAATTTTATTTTGGGTAGCTTGATCAACAAGGGCATTCCTAGGCCCTGGCCAGTTAGCTCAGTGGTAGAGCACTGACCTGGTATGCAGTATTCCTGGGTTCGATTCCCAGTCAGAGCACACAGAAGAAGCACCCATCTACTTCTCCACCCCTCCCCATCTTCTTCCTCTCTGTCTCTCTCTTCCCCTCCTGCAGCCAAGGCTCCACCAGAGCAAAGCCACCCCGGGCACTTAGGATGGCCCTATGGCCTCTGCTTCAGGCACTAGAATGGCTCTGGTTGCAACAGAGCAACACCCCAGATGGGCAGAGCTTTACCCCCCGGTAGGCATGCCAGGCGGATCCCGGTCAGGCGCATGCGGGAGTCTGTCTAGCTGCCTCCCCATTTCGATCTTCAGAAAAATACAAAAAATAAATAAATAAAAGAAAAAAATACAACAAAAAAAAAGAAAGAGAAAAAAAAAACGAAAAGAAAAGAAAAGAAAAGAAAAAGGACATTCCCTTGTGCTAAAGCTCCAGGTAGTTGTCCATTTTTCCCAACACCATTTGTTGAAGAGGCTGTCTTTACTCCATTGTATGCTCTAATCTGCTTTGTGAAATATCAGTTGTCCATAGAGCTGTGGGTTTATTTCTGGGTATGTCCTATGAAACATGGAGCTCTATGTTGACATATAAGTCTTTGAAGAAGGAGGAACTGCTGAAATAGTTCATCAGCATTTTCCCCTAAGACAGCAGTCTTTATAGTGGAAACACCATAAGTAAATATTTGCTGTCTGTCTATAGATTAAAGGGGGAATATGGCAAATGCTGAAAAGCCCTGATCTTTGTGCACCACCCCTCCCTCAACCCCTTCCCTCTCCTCCCCCCACCCTGTAACCGCAACATTGTTGTCCATGTCTCTGAGTCTCATCTCTATGTCCCACCTATGTATGAAATCATATAGTTCTTAGTTTTTTCTGATTTACTTCTTTCGCTCAGTATAATGTTATCAAGGTCCATCCATGTTGTTGTAAAAGATCCTATGTCATCATTTCTTATGGATGAGTAGTATTCCATAGTGTATATATACCAAAGCTTTTTAATCCACTCATCCTCTGATGGACACTTGGGCTGTTTCCAGAACTTTGCTATTGTGAACAATGCTGCCATAAACATGGGGGTGCATTTCCTCTTTTCAAACAGTGCTATGGTGTTCTTGGGATATATTCCTAACAGTGGTATAGTTGGGTCAAAAGGCAGTTCGATTTTTAATTTCTTGAGGAATCTCCATACTGTTTTCCACAGTGGCTGCACCAGTCTGCATTCCCACTAGCAGTGCAGGAGGGTTCCCTTTTCTCCACATCCTCGCCAGCACTTATTCTGTGTTGTTTTATTGATGAGTGCCATTCTGACTGGTGTGAGGTGATATCTCATTGTGGTTTTAATTTTCATTTCTCTAATCATTAGTGATGTTGAACATTTTTTCATATGCCTGTTTTCCATCTGTGTGTCCTCTTTGGAGAAGTGTCTATTCATTTCTTTTTCCCATTTTTTGATTGGATTGTTTGTCTTTCTGGTATTAAATTTTACAAGTTCTTTATAAATTTTGGTTATTAACCCCTTATTAGACGCAATGTCAAATATATTCTCCCATTGTGTAGTTTGTCTTTTTATTCTGTTCTTATTGTCTTTAGCTGTGCAGAAGCTTTTTAGTTTGATAAAGTCCCATTTGTTTATCCTGTTTTTTATTTCACTTGCCTGTGGAGACAAATCAGCAAATATATTGCTGCGAGAGATGTCAGAGAGCTTACTGCCTATGTTTTCTTCTAAGATGCTTATGGTTTCACGGCTTACATTTAAGTCTTTTATCCATTTTGAGTTTATTTTTGTGAATGGTGTAAGTTGGTGGTCTAGTTTCATTTTTTTGCAGGTAGTTGTCCATTTTTCCCAACACCATTTGTTGAAGAGGCTGTCTTTACTCCATTGTATGCTCTTACCTGCTTTGTGAAATATCAGTTGTCCATAGAGCTGTGGGTTTATTTCTGGGTTCTCTGTTCTGTTCCATTGATCTATGTGCCTGTTTTTATGCCAGTACCAGGCTGTTTTGAGTACAATGGCCTTATAATATAACTTGATATTCGGAAGTGTGATACCTCCCACTTTATTCTTCCTTTTTAAGATTGCTGAGGCTATTCGTGTTCTCTTTTGGTTCCATATAAATTTTTGGAATATGTGTTCTATATCTTTGAAGTAATTCATTGGTATTTCAATCAGTATTGCATTGAATTTATAAATTGCTTTGGGTAATATAGACATTTTAATGATGTTTATTCTTCCTAACCATGAGCACGGTATATGCCTCCACTTATTCATATCTTCCCTGATTTCTTTTATCAATGTTTTATAATTTTCCGAGTACAAGTCTTTAATTTCCTTTGTTAGATTTATTCCTATGGACTTTATTTTTTTGGTTGCAATGGTAAAGGGGATTGTTTCCTTGATTTCTCTTTCTGAGAGTTCATTATTATTGTATAAAAATGCCTCTGATTTCTGAGTATTGATGTTATATCCTGCCACGTTCACAAATTCATTTATCAGACCTAGTAGTTTTTTGACTGAAACTTTAGGGTTTTCTATATACAATATCATATCATCTGCAAATAATGATAGTTTTACTTCTTCTTTTCCAATTCAGATGCCTTTTATTTCCTTTTCTTGTCTGACTGCTGTGGCTAGGACTTCCAGAACTATGTTGAATAAGAGTGGTAAAAGGGGGCACCCCTGCCTTGTTCTTGATCTTAAGGGGATTGCTTTCAATTTTTGCCCATTGAGTGTGATGTTGGCTGTGGGTTTGTCATAGGTGGCCTTTATCATGTTGAGGTATGTTCCCTGTATTCCCACTTTGCTGAGAGTTTTGATCATGAATGGGTGCTGGATTTTATCAAATGCTTTTTCTGCATCTATTGAAATCATCATGTGGTTTTTCTCCTTTCTTTTGTTTATGTGATGAATCACATTGATTGATTTGCAAATATTGTACCAGCCTTGCCTCCCCAGAATAAATCCCACTTGATCATGGTATATGATTTTTTTCATATATTGCTGGATCTGGTTTACTAATATTTTGTTGAGGATTTTTGCATCTAAATTCATCAGGGATATTGGCCTATAATTTTCTTTCTTTGTGTTGTCTTTGCCTGGTTTTGGAATCAGAATTATGCTTGCCTCATAAAAGGAGTTTGAAAGTCTTCCTTCCTCTTGAATTTTTTGAAATAGCTTGAGAAGGATAGGAGTTAGTTCCTCTTTGAATATTTAGTAGAATTCACTTGTGAAGCCATCAGGCCCAGAACTTTTCTTTTTTGGGATTTTTTGATAGTTATTTCAATCTCATTTGTTATAATTGGTCTGTTTAGGTTTTCTGATTCTTCCAGATTAATTTTTGGAAGATTATATGATTTAAGGAATTTGTCCGTTTCATCTAGGTTGTCTAGTTTTTTGGCGTACAGTTCTTCATAGTATTTTCTTACAATATTTTGTATTTCTGTTGTGTCAGTTGTTATTTCTCCACTCTCGTTTCTAATTTTATTTATTTGAGTCCTCTCTCTTTTTTTCTTGGTGAGTCTGGTTAAAGGTTCATCAATCTTGTTTACCTTTTCAAAGAACCAGCTCCTGGTTTCATTGATCCTCTGTATTGTTTCTTTAGCCTCTATGTTATTTATTTCTGCTCTGATCTTTATTATTTCCTTCCTTCTACTCGCTCTGGGCTTTACTTGCTTTTCTTTTTCTAGTTCTTTTAGATGCACGGTTAAGTTGTTTATTTGAGCTTTCTCTAGCTTCTTGAGGTATGCCTGTAATGTTCTAAACTTCCTTCTCAGGACTGCTTTTGCTGTGTCCCATAAATTTTGAGTTGATATATGCTCATTATTGTTTGTTTCTAGGAATTTTTAAATTTCTTCTTTGATCTCAATTTTAACCCATTCATTATTTATTAACATGCTATTTAGTTTCCAAGTGTTTGAATGTTTTTAAATTTTTCTATTGTGGTTGATTTCTAGTTTAATGCCATTGTGATCAGAGAAAGTGTTCGATATGATTTCAATCTTCTTAAATTTGTTGAGACCACTTTTGTGCCCTAACATGTGGTCTATTCTACAGAATGTACCATAAGCGCTTGAAAAGAATGTATATTCTGCTTTTATAGGGTGAAAGGTTCTGAAGATATCTATTAAATCGAGTTGATCTAATATATCCTTTAAGTCTGCTGTTTCTTTGTTAATTTTCTTTCTTGAGGATCTATCTAGTGATGTTTGTGGGTATTGAAATCCCCTACTATTATAGTATTGCTGTAGATCTCGCCCTTTAAGTCCATCAAAGTCTGCTTTATATATTTAGGTGCTTCTATATTAGGTGCGTAGATATTTATAATGGTTATATCTTCCTTTTGGATTGCTCCCTTTATCATTATGTAGTGACCTTCTTTATCTCTAACTATGGTCTTTGTTTTAAAGTCCATTTTGTTTGATATAAGTATTGCTACCCCAGCTTTTTTTTTCATTTCCATTTGTGTGAAATATTTTTTTTCCATCCTTTTATCTTCAGTCTGTGTGCATCTTTGATTTAAGGTGTTTCTCTTGTAGACAGCATATGTATGGGTCCTGTTTTCTAATCCATGCAGCTACCCTATGTCTCTTGATCGGATCATTCAATCCATTAACATTTAAGGTTATTATTGATATGTAATTGTTTATTGCCATTTTTTTTCTTTAAAATTCTATTCCTCTTTTGCTATATTCTTTTTTTCCTTTGATCTGTTTACAATAGGTCCCTTAGCATTTCTTGCAGCCTTGGTTTGGTTGCAGTGAATTCCTTGAGTTTTTTTTTTTGTCTGTAAAGCTTTTTATTTCTCCTTCAATTTTAAATGATAGCCTTGCTGGATAAAGTAGTCTTGGTTGTAGATTCTTGTTCTGCATTACTTTGAATATTTCTTGCCATTCCCTTCTGGCCTCAAGTGTTTCTGTTGAGAAATCAGAAGTCATCCTTATGGGGGCTCCTTTGTAGGTGATAGTCTTTTTTTCTCTAGCAGCTTTTAATATTTTCTCTTTATCATTTAGCTTTGGTATTTTAATTATGATGTGTCTTGGTGTTGGTTTCTTTGGGTTTCTCCTTAATGGAGTTCTCTGTGCTTCCTGAACATGTGAAATGTTTTCCTGCCTTAATTGGGGGAAATTTTCCACTATGATATATTTGAACGTCGTCTCTATCCCTTGTTCTTTCTCTTCTTCTTCAGGAACCCCTATGATGCGGATGTTATTTCTCTTCATATTGTCACAGATCTCTCTTAGAGTTTCCTCAGACTTTTTGAGTCTCTTTTCTTTTTTCTGCCTTTATTTATTGTGTCCTCTAACTCGCTGATTCAATTCTCTGCTTCATCCATCCTGCTTTTAATTCCTTCCATTGTATTCTTTATTTCAGATATTGTATTTGTCATTTCTGACTGATTCTTTTTTATTATTTCAATGTCCGTTTTTATATTTGTTATCTCTTTATTTAGGTTTTCGTAATAGCCATCTATGGTTGTTCTAATATCTTTGAGCATCCTAACAATCATTATTTTAAACTCTGCATCTGGTAATTTGGTTATATCTGATTCACTTAGGTCCTTTTCTGGGGATTTCTTTTGGTTTATTTGTGTTGTATTTCTCTGCCTCCACATTTTCTCTTCACAGGAGTGGCTGTGATCACGCGCTCGGGTGCATAAGCGTTGGTAGCCTTGGCTTTTGCCCCGCCCCCATGTGTGATGTTATACTTGGTCCTGAGGTCACTGGTGAGCACCTTTGCTCAGCTGCGGGACTCCACCTGTTTCCGGGCTTTTGCCCTGCCCTTGCAGGAGGAGCCCACTCGAGGGACGGCTGCTAGCCTTGGCTCTACCTCCGGGCAGGACTGCGTTCCCAAGCTCAGCTCAGTAGCGAAACTCCACCTCTTCTGGGCTCTTGGCTCCACCCCCGCGGGAGGAGCCGGCTACCAAGTCAGACCGCAAGCCTGGGTTGCTCGGGCAGGGCAAGGCTGTGTTCCTCTGCCCTTGCTCAGGGGCTGGTTTCCACCCTTTCTGGGGTTCCCGCCCTTCTCCCGCAGGCTGGATTACAGGCGGCCGGCAGCTGAGCTTGACCGCTTTTGCACGCCCCCTTCTCCCCAGCCAGGCAAGATTGAGCTCACACTTGAGCCCAGTGGTGGCCAGCTGGCTTCCGCCCCTACCAGCAGAACTACGCTTTTGTCTCCCACTGCTTCCTGCCCTCTGGCGCTCCCTCAGCTGTGTGGGTGGGGGCGTTGCACCTCGGACCCTAAGACTCACTACTGTAGACCCAAAAGCTCCTCCTTCTATACGACTCTGCTCTGAGTGCCGCGGGGGGGGGGGCTTGTTTGGCTGTTCTCCTGCTTCCCTTTGCTGGTATTGCTTTTTCTGGGGGAAATATTCACTTCAGCTTTGGGGAGTGACTCGTCCCAGGGGTTAGTGTGGCTATCTCCCAAAATGTTTCTCCCTGTGCCTCCTAGATTACACTGTCTTCCTGTTACTCTGGTCCTCTCCTCTCTCCCCCTGTCCCCAGGAACCCCGGGTGAGTGGTTGTGAGAGAGGTGTTCTGAGTGGTCCCTTTAAGAAGGATCCTGGGTCTGAGAAATCAGACTCTTTCTCACAAACAGTATCCTGACTTGTTTCCAGCTAAATACTCTCCTTATTCCTCTTCTGGGCTCTGGGGCTACAGACTGGGGCTTTGTTCCTGGGGCTCAGGACCCTTCCCCCTCTGCTAAACTCACTTCCCACCACACGAGTCTCTCCCTGCTGCTATTCACTCCGGGGAGCTGGGCAGCGCTCTCCGCGTTTCCGCTTTTCCTACCAGTCTCGGTGTGGCTTCTTCAGTGTTCCTTGGTTGAAGAGTCCTCTTAGTTGACTGATTCTTTTTTAATATTTCAATATTCTTTTTTATACTTGCTATTTCTTTGATAGGTGTTTGTAATGACCATCTATTGTTGTTCTAAGATCTCTAATCATCCTTACAATCATTATTTTGAACTCCACATCCAGAAGTTTGGTTATTTCCATATCACTCAGTTCATTTCCTTGAGGTTTCTCTTGTGGTTTCATTTGGATTGCACTTCTCTGTCTTTTCATTATGTCTGTGTGTTTGGTAGTTTTGTTTGTAGAGCTGGTTGAGTCTAGGCTTGGTGTTGTCTGCCTCCAGTTTTCAATTGTGTTATTTCTAGGTCTTCTTGGGTTGGCTTCAGCTATCATTTGGAATCCACTTTTGGATTTGGGCTGCTTTGAAGTCTTGATTTGTTGTTTTCTTAACAGGTGATAGTCTTGTTTACTCATCTCAACAGGGGGTTTATTTGAAACTGTATTCAGGAATGCGGTGGCTGTAACCTGAGACTCTGAAGGCTTCTTCTACCAGTTACTCTCCCTGGGGGCAGGATGTTTTCTCAACTTCAGTAGGGGGAGTTGTATCTCAGATCTCTATGGAGACCTGAGTTACTGCCCCTCCTCCCCACTTCTTGTTTTCAGCTGTGTCATGTTGTGCTGATTGGATCTGGAGAGATGTCTGGAGATCTGTGACCCAGAAGCACTTTAGTCTTTTGTTTTTTGGAAAGAGCAGCCCCTTCTCCAGTTATGGCCACCTCCAGCACTGATGAGTCAGCTTCTCAGGTTGTCCCCTGCATTCCTCTTCCCCTCACCATCTGTTTCTCTCTCTCTCCTTTCTTTTTGGAAGACAAGCCAGCCCTTTCAACAAACCTCATTCCCTGTTCACCAGGCAAGTGACTGTGAACAGTATTTTCTGCTCTTTTCCTTGGAGTGAGAACTCTTCTCTGCTCTCAGCCTCACCCCTCCCTTTGTTCATGTAAGCAGGGGAGATTCAGGCTCTCCCTACCAGGTTTGTTGTGGCTTTTTCTTTGCTCCTTGTTTTTTGAGAGCTGTTCTTATAGTTCAGAGTTGGTTTTTCACACTGATTGTTTCTAAATTAATTTGTTATCCAGTTCGTTGGTGTGAGCTGGGAGTCTGTGCATCTGCCTACTCTGCTGCCATCTTCTCAATGAAGCATATATTTCTAAGGAATGTATGAGGCATTGCTGGCCTATAGAACATGAAGAACTTTTGAGGTGCTTCTCAAGGCACGTGGCTACAATCAAGTTTTTCGGTCCTCAATATCTATAAACATTAAGGATCCCATAGGACAACCTGGACTCCTTAGAATAAACTTGGTTTTCATAGGGTGGGATGGGAATGCAGACACTTCCACATACTAGCTGGCCGCCCTTAACAATTCATTAACCTCTACAAGCCTCAGCTCCTTAAATAGTAAAAGGTACAATGTATGCACTGGAGGATTCTTATGGAAACTACAGACAATATACGATTGCCACCCTGTTCCTGACCATGCCAATGTGTGCCAATATCACATTTGTCTTAATAGTCAAATTATAACAGTTCAACCATGTCAAATGAGCAGAAACTGGTATTTTCCCCATCACTATGTTTGAGAATCCCTGAATTTGCTTATTCTTGACTATACATCAGACATTCTTGTTGCTTTTGTGTTGCTGCCTGCCCTAAATTGAGAAACTCTGACATAACCCTTATGAACAGGCTCAGCAATCACACTGTCTGATACCAGAAGATGCTATTGTGTAGTCTCAAGTCAAACTCAGCACCAGGATCAGCAGAATGTCCATGTCACTGATGTTGTGATGAAGGCTGATGTCTGTGGTGATACTGCCTCCTCGGACTTATGCACTTCTGCTTTATGTTCTGCCCTGGTACTCCCGTTACATTCACAGGTTCCGCTGGTTCTCAAACTATGAGCATTCTGCCACCACTAAACTGGCAAATCCCTGATCATAGAACATGTTTTATAGTTACAGTGCTTCCCTGAGACAACCACGACTGTACCTGTATATCTTTGCCTCTTCTGAACATTTCATGTTAGTGGAATAATGCATTTATGCCTTTGTGAAGAGCTTCTTTTACTTAGCAACATGGGCAAAGGTTTTCAACCATCACCCACTTTGTAGCATCAGTTATGAGTTTCTTTTAGTTGGCCTTATATTTAAAGTGATAGTTTACCCATTGAGTATAACACTGTCCAGACACACGCATCCATCAATATATCTGGTATTGCTTTACTTGAGTATGGTGAAGCCTTGCTGAGGTTTAGGAATTACACATTTGAAAATGTGTTCTAGGCCTGAATAGTATTCAAAAAATACTTATTTTTTAAAAATTTGTGTAATTTTTCTTTGTCTCTGATCAAACAGAACTTTTCCCTCTAATACATAAAACATATGAGAACTGAACTGCTTTGGTTGACATCTATACCTTAAAAAATAAAAACAACCTAAAGACTCTTGGATCCAAATCTATGCTCCACTGTCTGCTGTATCATAACCAAGCTGCATGCTGCATGCATTAACTTCTGCAGTGAGCATGACATTCAGAGTTCTCTGTGGAAGGTGCTGAAGAAACGTGGTAGGAGGCAGGGGTTTCCCTTCATGGTTCTGTTGGACTTTGCTGTTCTCTCTGCTCTTCCTGTGAACCTTAGAGCCCTCGTTTATGATTTGGGATCTGTAATCCCACCTCGTGAATTTCAAGGTACTGTTCTGAAGATCATCATGGTCACATGCTGGCTTCTTTGTATTCCATGGCCATCATTGTAGTAGTGGCGGCGATGACTCTTGCCTATGTAATTACCATCTACTTTATTTCTCATATTGAAAAGTCAAGGCCAGAAGGAATTAGAAGTTCACCTAAGAACATTTCACTGACGAGATCCATAGTTGTGTTTGCCCGAGGCACTCTGCCTTCCTCATAACATAACAAGTTTTGAAGAGATACAGGAAAACCATCTCAGAAGGGTCCGTAAGACACACTATCATGTTTTGAATTGGTATTTATAAGAAAAGATCATTTCTAAATATGCAGAAATTAATTTTGTATAATTTATTTAAATTTTATATTAAGCGGTTATTTATGATTTTTTTTCCAAAGAAAGTCTTTTGTTATTTCCATGGTTACCAGAAGAGGCCAGTATGGTTCAACATAATGGATTTATTGCTTCTTTGGATAATTCCTCCTGATTTAGAAATTGCCTGACACTTCTGAAGGCAATGATTAGAAATACAGCTTTCTTTCCTCGTTCCTCTCCTGCTGAGATGTCAGACACTTCTACAATCAGTGATTGTGGCTAAAGTCTCTGAGATAGACAGACATCGGTCCTCATCCCTTATCTTGGTTCTACCACACCCACAAACTGTTTAACCCTAGGAAGGAACTTCAACTTGGTTCACTATTATAAAAAGAAAATGATAGTAACAACTTTGTTTGCTTTTTCAAAAGGTTCAATGAGCTACTGTTAATTGAGGCACTTAAACAGTTCTTGTAACATAGAAGGTGAGCACATATTAGCTGCTCAGCCTCTAGGATCTTTGATTCACCGTTGATCATACCCCACCCCTTTCTACTTTTTTATTATACTAGAAGGACACAATATCTGATATATTGTATATTGTAAATATTAACATTTCACAATAAAATTGTCTCAATATTTATTTGTATTCTGGAGAATAACACTCTATAATGATTTGATACCTATGATCACTTATTTAAAAAAAAACAAACTCCTTAGCATAAAAGCCTTTTATTCTCCTTTTTCTCCTTAAACTCATTTAATTTTTCCTTTCTCCATAATTTTCATTCTTATGGAATATATTTTTAAGTTTGAAAATCTTTTAGTGATAACCACATTATATCTATATAAATTAACATTTGTATTTTAATTGGATTTTATATTTGTTTTATTTCTCCAGATCCTGTATGTGATATGTTTCTCCTAAATTGAATTAAAGAATTATTATTGTTAATAGCATACAGTTAGTCAAAATGATGTAGATCTATTACAAAATTTGATAATTATGAAAAGTTGAAAAAACATCTCTTAGTGAAATAAAACCTTATCAAAATTTTGATTTAATAAAGGGAGACATATAGCAAAATAAAAAATCCTAATCATTTTAAAATTATCATATTATCTTTTTAGGAGGTAGAAAAAGTAATTATATATAAGAGAAAATAAGGAAAGAATTAGTTATAATTGAAATAATTTTTGTTATGAAAATTGTTTGACTACCTTATAAATAATATGCAATGAGTAGGAAAATAATAACATAGAAACTTTATCAATGGGGATTATCCATTATAATGTACAAGCTCAATAGTCCCAGAAAACATCCCCGTTATATTAAAAAAATCCTCATGATTAAAATACTCCAGCTTTGCGGCTTAAAGGAGAAATCGTATCACATAATGACTTGTCCAAGGATAAACCTTAAGGAGAGTTGGAAAGAATTTCTTAGGTGTAAGTTAATTTTAAAAAAATATTGTTTTACTGTTAAGTATTTCTTACAGAGTTTTTTATTTTTATTTGTTCTCAGGAGCCTCTCCTTCAAATGAAATCATTTCTTTGAGGAAGTTCAGGAGACAGAGGAGGCAAAGAACATATGTGGACATTGTTTGTATTTCTCCACCAGTGTACTATATATTTAAGGTGACCAAGCGTCCTTCTTTAGGGAGGACAGTCCTTCATTTGTAAGTTCCATCTTCCCCCAAAAGTGTTCTCCTTTTTGATATTGGAAGACTTATCTGTAAATGTCCATATTCAATTGATGCAGAGTCAATCCATTGCATGCGATGTGACGTATTTGTATTTGATATGACGAGTCATCAAGAATCATTACAGTGCAGCCAGACGCGATTACGGGATGCATACGCTCCGCACTGGAGACCTTGAGAGAGCGTGCGATATAGCGAGTGCGCAAATGGCTTCGTATACTTCTTACCGAAATATGACACAGCACATATGACATTGTAGACCCACCATTATTTCTTTCTCAGTGAATATTCAATCATAGACAGGTAAGCATAATTCACATTTTATTAATTCATTATTTACTAATTTCCAAATATGTATAATTTTATTTACAAGTATTTTTCTGAAATTCAAGTTTTAAAGTGGAAATCTAAGCTCAAACCATATCTATTAATAATGCATTTTGATTAAATAGTTGCATAAAACACATTTTTTAATTAGAAAATGATAAATACACCCAAATATCACTCCAAATTAGTGGTTTTGTTTGATGTTTAGTTTTACTAAATGAGTACTTTTTTTACAATTATTATTAAAAATTAATAAGCATGTAAGCATAATTATAATATAAAATATTACAAATGTTTTTATTATGCATTTATCATATTATAGTGCATTATTATTGCAATGAATAAAATGTTTCTTTTATTTATGATATTGTTTTCTTCAATTTATTTTTGTCCTTCTTTTCATTGTAAAAAAAGTTGGTCACCTTACGCACATCTGAATTCAGGTACAGCAAAGACAGTTTCTACTACTCAGCTTCATTGTCCCCACTCCACCCCACCCCCAACACAGAGAATCCTAGGACCTTCCATACCTCAGGGCAAGTCACACAGTAAACCTTGTAGTAGGTATGGGATTTGTCTCCTTAAGAGGAGAAGACTGTGAACTCAGAGACATTTAACAGGCAAATCAATTGTAAGAGATTGTACAGTGAAAGTTAGTTACAAGGAACGCAAGTTAAAGATCTGGAAAACGATCTCATCTGGATCCATGTTCTCAGATGAAGACCTCTCCTTTAGAATTATATGCAGATACATAAGACAAGCACAGTATTGCAAAATATATATATACATTCGATATCTGCAAAAGAACCGGAAACTATGAACTGAATGTTTTTGAGATTCATTCTGTAGCTCTGAAAGGAGAAGGAAGATTTTTAGACAGGGAGGCATTGAGCATAGCCCAAAGTTGATCTGTAGTGGTGGCCTCCTGTGAATACATCACACATTCTACCACTGGGCATTTTTCCTCATGGGAGCCAGGAAGGATCACATGGTTATAAAGCAGAGAGGTCTGAGAAGTATGTTCCTATGAGCCTCTCCACACACTGGAAATCACAGCTCTCCAAACTGTGTACCCGATACTGGAAGATAGCCTGGAAAAGGTGTAGTCCCGGCCCTCATAAATCCACAGTGTCTTCATACAGACAGACCCACCAGCAATTGGCAGCCAGTAACCATGCACTGCCTGTTTGGGCTGCGCCTGACATAGAGGGTGTCATTACATAATGAAAAGAAGTCAGAGCTCACATCTCCCAGGTCTCTCTGGGGGGACCGCTGGAGTCTATCTCATCACAAATTTCATTTGTTTTGATTATTTACATCACACATTTTTCCAAAGAGTAGAAGAATTAGGAAATGTTGCTACAATGTTTTTTTTTTTTGAAAAGGCAGTTACATGCAAAAAAAAAAAAAGAAAAAAAGAAAAAAAAGAAAGAAAGAAAGAAAGAAAACTAGATCAACTTTTACACCATACACAAGAATAAGCTCCAAATGGATAAAAGACTTAAATGTAAAGTCACAAAATCATAAAAATCCCAGAAGAAAACAGGCAGTAGACTCTCAGACATCTTTCATAGCAATATTTTTGCCAATATAGCTCCTCAGGCAAGGCAAATAAAGGAAAAAATAAACAAATGGGACTATATCAAACTTAAAAGCTTCTGCACTGCAAAGGAAACCATCAACAAAATAAAAAGACAGCCCACTGTACGGAAGAACATGTTCGCCAATACATCTGGTAAGGGGTCAGTAACCAAAATTTATAAAGAACCTATGAAACTTAATACCAGAAAGACAAACAATCCAATTAAAAAATGAGCAAAGGCCCTAAATAGACACTTCTCCAAAGAGGACACACAGATGGCCAATAGACATATGAAAAAATGTTCGTTGTCACTAATCATCAGAGAAATGCAAATTAAAACCACAGTGAGATATCATTTTACACCTGTCAGTATGGCGCTCATCAATAAATCAACAAACAAGTGCTGGCAATGATGTGGAGAAAAGGAAATCCTCCTGCATTGCTGGTGGGAATGCAGATTGGTGCAGCCACTGTGAAAAAAAATCTGGACTTAGTTAAAAAAATTAAAAATAGAACTACATTTTAACCCAGCAATTCTACTTTTGGGAATATATCCTAAGAAATCCAAAACATTATTTCAAAAGAATATATGGATCCCCATGTTCATTACAGTATTATTTACAATAGCCAAGATCTGGAAACTACTCAAATGCCCATTAGTTGATAAGTGGATAAAAAAGCTGTGCTACATTTACACAATGGAATATTACACTGCCATAAAAAAGAAAGAAATCTTACCTTTTGTGACAGCATGAATGAACTATTATGCTAAGCAAAATAAGGCCAGCAGAGAAAGTAAAATACCATATGATCTCAATTATATGTGGAATCTAATGAACACAATAAACTGAGGAACAAAATAGAAACAGAGGTAGGGTCACACAGAACAGATGGACAGCTGTCAAAGGGAAGGGGGAAGAGGAGATTGGATCAGAGAAGGTGAAGAGATTAGCCAATACACACACACACACAAAATGCATACACACACACAACAGAGTGGCAACAGTCAGAGGGAAAGGAGGGTGAAAATGTCGGTTGGAAAGAGACTTTGCATGAGACCTGGGGGGGGCATGATGCAATGTGTAGATGGTGTTACTTTATATTGAGTGGTACACTTGAAACCATGTCAACACAATAAATTTAAAAAAAGAAGAAGAAATATCTCAATATAGCATAACAACATAGACTACATCTATGTAAATATTTCTTTGCTACTGCCTATGCCTCCACATTATTTATAGAGCTTTAAGCTGTGCCGAAACTAAATAGTCCCTTTGAATAATTATTAGTCCTACTAATAAGACAACATCATGGTTTTCTTGAGGTCAACAACATGCATGGTTTTGAATTTGATGCCTGTGGAAAGAGCACACATAGCCCAATGGACGACACTGTGGTATAAATCAGTGAAGTTAGAAAGTTGAAATAAGAAAGCAAAAATGTAATTATCTTTTTTTCTCTCAAACAAGCTTTTTGATGCATTCATCATTTCCAAGAACCAGTAAAATGCCTGGAAAATGGATGTCAATGCTATTTACATTATGCCTGTTTATTAGCAAACACAAGATATTTATGGGTCAACTATTGTAGTTCACTGAAAGGCGAGCTGTTCAAAATAAATATGACCCCTGATAAAGACTGAGACTATTTTTGATGCAAAAAAATAAGGTTTGAATTTGTTATTCTTTGCAGAAAGAATTCCATTACCATTGTTCTTATCAGGTGTCAACTTTGACAACACTGCATTGAGATTTGATAGTCTATGCAGAGCCTTTTTTTGTAAATTTTAACATCCTACCAGCTCTTTGCCTGGGACACCTGTCTCTTTAATGTGTGAGGAGAATGTTTGCCTGCCGCAGCAAACTAACATTTATTTTTGTTCTAAATTAGAACAACAGTGGGACTCAATTGGCTTGACATGACATTTAGCTGAACCTCACCAGCATGGAGACACAGAAGGAGTCCAAAAAATGGAGTGTGCGCTAGGTGAGGTCAAGTGGCAGGTATGTGGGGTAGGCTGGCCAGGGACCAGCGGAGGACTTTCTGAACATCATAAACCTTTGATTGCTATAGTCTGGGGCAGTGATGGGCAATCTTTTGAGCTTAGTGTGTCAAAAGTTGCCAAGAAAATGAGCATAACTCGGGTGTTGTGTCACTTCAAGAAAAAAACCCCATAACTTCGCGATATTTATAGTTTAAATAACAAAAATGTATAATTGTAATATATAACTATTTAATAAACCAAAAACTAATTATTTAACTTACCTGCTTAGTGACTTCTTTGTTCATTTGTCAGTCGGTGTCTTTTGTTGGTCTTGATATTATTTAACCTGCGTGGGGTGCCGTGAACTAAGATAAGTGAGGGTGAGGGGAAATTCTTTAACTAACCTGCCTATTAGTGACATTTTTGTTGCTGAACTTCATTGGCTAAATCTTCAATTGAAAGTTGGTATTTTGTACATTTCAAGCCCAAGCAAGCGCTACTAATTTCATCTGTCAATCTGTTTCTTTTGTTGTTTTTGATATTATTTAATGCTGAGAATAAGGTCTCACAAAAGTACATAGAGGGAAAAATTGTGAGTAATGCCATTGCTATATTTTTCAGGGTGCTAAAAGTGTCTGGTAATTGGTTCCAGGCACTCCAAATTTCCTGTTCGTAGTGGCACTCCTCTTGATTCTCCAAGCAGCACCTTTCCAGATTCTTAAGCTTTGACCTCAAGTCAACAAACACCTGAGCCCAGATGTTGTCTTGAAATTCTGCAAGTTGCATCTTATGTAGATTAAGATGGCTGCCGCTATTCTAGTGGCGGGAAACGGCACCCATAGCACAGGCCCTTGCCTCTCCCACCCTCCCCCTCACTTATCTCAGTAATGACGGTCAATTAGAAATCCACGACACCCCAGAACAGCAGACTGGATGATGATTGCTATGGTTATGTGGTTGCTGGTAATGGTGATCACAGGGCCCCCAAAGATGTGTCCCCTGTGGCATTCCGCTCCTCCCTGCTCCGCCAGCCAGAAGTGAGGTCAAGGATCCCCTGGTGAGCATGGAGACATGGCCTAACTGGAAGTCCCAGAACCGGGTGTTTTGTGATGGAGTTCTGTTGTTTTGGCCTAAAGACCTCCGGCACAGAGTGTCTATGCTACAGCAAATGTTTTATCCTCAGCTATTGCACCTGGCTGTGCAGGAGCCGAGGATGAAACGTCCTTCTTGGCATGTGGCCCCATACTTTTCTGGTATGCTTCCACGTGTCATCGAAAATGGCTATGCCTGTCAGTGCTGACACACGTGTCATAGGTTCGCCATCATGGGTCTGGGGACATGCACAGAGATCCTGCATTTTACAGAGCATTCACAGTCAGCCTCCCATTTGAGTCTCAGCAATATTTTAAGGAAGGAGAGTGAAGTATTATCATCCTCAGACAGGGAAACACAGGAACAGAGAAGTCGGCTTACCTTCATTCACAGCCAACGCTGAGAGGAGATCCTGACACAGGACAGACTCCATCTTGTTGTTTTCCATTCTGATGATCTGTCAGTGAAAAAAAAGAAGAGAAAATATTCATGTCAAAAAGTCTTTCTTCATTCAGGTTTCATGTTTTTGCCATCTGGGATGACCTAAGAGCTAGGAGTTATATTCTTGGAGCTGATGACTCCCTCACGTGTCACCCTCCAGGGCCTGGATGCAACCTGGAATTGTAGGGAGGTTACAAAGCTGGACGTGAGGACACGTGGAGCCTGCCACTTCCTCTCTCAGCACCTGTGTTTTCTCATGTATGCAACTGGGCAGACAAGTTCATTTCCAGCGTTCTTATTAACACTAAAGGTCTACTACTATATTATTGTTTTCTAACGCTGAACATAACAAATGATGTAAAATATAATGGCCAAATCATCACAAGTGGTAAATTATACTGTAGAATAGACAGTTGAATTAATCATTAGTAAGTCCATGAACATAGCAGTGAATTTCTAGGTTTTCCTGACGTCATCAATATTTTTGGAAATAAGTTCTATAGAGGGACAGATTTCCTCTATAGAGAGTCTGGCTTTGTGCCCTCACACCCTGTCTCCTTCTGTCCCTCCATGTACTTCTCCCCTCCTTCTTCCCACAGATACTCATTGAGCAATTATTGTGTTCTAGGGACCGTACATGACATTGGTGACAAAGACATTATGTCAAACTTTGATACAATTGAAGTTAACAATTAAAATAGAAAGATACATGCTGAGGAGGGTAGAAATAAAGACCAACTCATGGGGCTTCACCCATGAAGTTCAAGAGCAGAGCCTGCCTCTCTGTGTTTATCAACAGATTTCTCTGCGTCTTACCTTTTCCAGGTGTGGAGATGACACCTTCATGTTCTAATTGTGCCAAGGTGGAGTCTCTAGATACTATATATACCAGTTCCCTTGGATTCCATTGCAAAATACCACAAACTGGGTGACTTAAAACAACAGAAATCTACTCTCTCAGAGTCACAGAGTCTAGAAGTACAAATTCCAGGTGTCAGTGGAGTTATACTCCCTCTACAGACCGAAAGGATGAGTCCTTTCTACCTCTGCTAGCTTCCTGTGGTTGTTGGCAACCCTTAGAGTAGGAGCTATACTCTCTGGCTCCATCTTCATGTTCCTCCTGTCTTTCTTCTGTGCCTTCAGTCTCTTTTTCCTTTACAGAAACACCAGGCATTGAGTTCAGGCTCACCTTAACGCTGTAGGATCCCATCTTGAATGGATTACATCAACAAATACCCTATTTGCAAGTGAGGTCACATTCACAGGTTGCACATGGATATGAATTTTTAGAGGACATTATTCAACTTAGTACAAGACTTAGTAGCCTAAGGGTAAAAGGGATATGAGGAAAGAGAGAAGTAGAGACTTCATTTGTGACTACACCTTACCTGTATTTTTATGATCATGCATATTATATGTTGATGAAGAGAAAAATTGAACATGGTTTGTTAATAATATATGGTTATGCTTTGATACTGCAATGGTGCTTCCATCTAAATGTTTATAGTATACAGTCCGTTCATAGATGGTGGGGTTCTGGGCTGATCTCGGGTGGCTCTGATCTGGGACTCTGCCCAAATCTCACCTTCACAGCCCACCAAGCCAGCAGAGTGTCTTTTTTTATTCCCCCCGCCACTATCATCCTTCAAAGAAGAGACTAATGAGGTGGTTAAAGAGAAAGGCCACAGGGAGATGAAAAATGCAAAGTCTGAGCAATTTTAGAACAGAATAATTAGTTTCTGAATTATTGAGAATGTGAAGAATTCCTGACAACATAATGATTCCACCACATTTTCTTCCCATTTTCTTCCATTCAAAACAAATCTTAGATTTACTTGTCTTATTAGAGATGACATGTTTAATACAAGGGACTTTAAACAATGACACCATGGAATCCTCTTTATAATAGACTTGTTGCTACGCCCTCAAGTCACAAATCAAACTTCTTAAGACACAATTCGTGTTCTTTTCAGTTTTGTCAGCTCTTGGAGAATTTTCAATGAGGGGGATTGGCTTCTGTAGCATGCAAGAAAAATTCATCCTCTAAAATTTCAGGCGTTTCCCCTCCATGGGTCAGACTCCAACTGAAGGACAATTCTGAATGAGTACCATCTCCATTTAATAGTTTCTTCCTTTTTCTCTATCCTCCCTCCCTCCCTCCCTCCCTCCCTCCCTCCCTCCCTCCCTCCTTTTCTCCCTCCGTCCTTCCCTCCCTCCAACACACCTTTCTTTCTTTCTTTCTTTCTTTCTTTCTTTCTTTCTTTCTTTCTTTCTTTCTTTCTTTCTTTCTCTCTCTCTCTCTCTCTCTCTCTCTCTCTCTCTCTCTCATGAAAAAGAAAGGAAATGGTCACTATATGAGATGATATCCACATCAGTTAGCTTGATTAGCTTGATTATGGTGATTATTTCAAAATACATATGTATATCAAAACATTAAGTTGTATAATTTAAAATACATAATTGTTACTTATCAATTATACTACAACAAAGTTGAAAAAAAGATGAAGCCCATTCTGCAAGTTCAAATGCTGTTTCTAGAATCATATGCATAGGTCCCCAAACGAGAAGAGGTAGAAGGAGGTGAGGGAACATGGCTTGTTTGAGATCATTCAGAGAGTTTGGAGTGACCCTGAGACAGTGATCGAAGCTTCTTGCCAGCATGTGGGCGGCTGAGACTTGGGGTGAACTTTATAAACTTCTTAAGCTGCCAGTTCACAAAGGTGCCTCCTGAATCCAGAAAGGCTGCACGAGGTGCCCTTCTCCTCTCAGCAAGGGCTGAGCAGAGCCGGACTTGTCCCTCACCTGCCTCCTTGGCAGGGCTTCCATAAGCTGGAATGCACACACCCAGAGGGCAGCCCTAACCCAGAAAAGGAGCTGGTTACTGATGTTAAGTTTGTCATACACTGTTTAAATTATGTGCATAAGCATTTGATACTTAGTAGGTGCTCAGTAAATCACGATGGCTGTGTTTGGTGGCTGGAACGTGTCCCAGGTAGTCACAGAGCTCCAACTGTGTGTCCCTGCTGAGAGGTAGAGCTGCTGATTTCCTGAGCAGCCCTGTGTGATGATGCTGGTCGGGCTGTCAGTCATCGGGGGATTGCTAACCAAAGAAACGCCAACCCCTCTGAAATCTCTGTGCAATTCTACATCTATAGAAACGTGCATGCCTATTTGGCAGCACAATGTAATGAGCTTACTCCTCTCATTTACTAGCACAAACCACATTCAGAAGGACAATTTTATTCATTCCGAGAATTCTTACTGAGGGTAATCTCCTCCCTCTATCAGTGCTGTTTCAGCAAGCTGGAGAAGATTGTCTCCAGTTCTCTGGGCGGCCCCGCCGTGGTCCGGGACTTCTCCACATTGCCTGTAGAGCGCTCCCACAGGCCACTCATTTGCTCTACCGCCACACTTTGCTCTAGTCATCCTGCTAGTACAGCCAGAGTGAGCTTTCTAAAAATAAGGCTTTTCTTATTTTATTATACAGTTTTTGAGACTTGAAACAATTATCCCAGTGAGTAATGTGATGTCCTGCAGGATTATTGTTTGCAGAAAGAGGCTGGTGAGAATCGAGCAAGGATGAGCTTGGCAATGATGCTTACATAGGATGCTTTCCCTCCATAGCCCAGAGTAGGAATTTCCAAGCCCATTCTATAGGAAGAAGACAGGATGGGCAACCACTCAGGACTCGAGACGAGACAATGCTGGAGAGATCATTTCACGTGACATCCCCTTTATCAAATTATCTGTGAATACTCTGGCTGTATTGGCAGTTATGGGATACCCAGTTAGGGAGGAAACGGATAGGAGAGGTGAACTAGCTATTACTTCCAAGCATGGATAAACAAGTTTGGACATTAGATCACAACAACAGACTAATATGTTTGAGCACTAAGTCTGAGCAGGATGCTTCCCATATGCTGTCTCATTTATCCTCCCAGTGATTTGACAAAGCAAATACTATCATCCCTACTGCAGAGATGAGAAGGCCAAAGTCTGGAGATGCACAGTAACTCAGAGAACAGCTCCAGCGCGAGTCAAACCTGAGTCTCCCTGAACCCTTAGGCGTTACTCTGTTCTTTACTGTCGGCCTTGTGGTAACAACATCTCATCTCACAATTCTCTGTATCCAATATTCAAATTTACAACTTTTCACAATAGTTTCATTCCAATAAATATTTCTTGGATATCTGTAGTATACGGCATATGCTGCTTCTCCTCTCTACAAGTTTTACTATTAAAAAAATATTGCTTGTTGTTTTCCCTTCTGTATACCTGTTTTAAATGCAAAGCCATTGTCCACCTACTGTGGAACATGAGTAAGTGAAGTAGGATAGATGATCTAAGAATTCTGGAATGTGCAACAGGGCAGGTACAAGGGGTGTCTGAACTCCAGAGACTTTCAAACATGTAGCAGACTGTTCAATATATTTTCCTGGGCCCCATATATAATGTAACCATTTTAACATTACACATAGTAAAGACAAAGATACAGCATGAAATTAAGTAATACACTATTTTAAATTCAAATTTCTTAGAAGCAATGAATTCATTTTTACTCAGTACACAAATACATGATATGTGTGTACAAGCATATATTTTAATTAATTAACAACAACAACAAATGTGGAAGCTTAGAACTGAGCAAGTACCTTATAGCTCTTCTGCTAATAACCATTTATTACGCATTGTCTGATGTTTTAGTATCAGTAGACAACTGATTGTGGGTTTAAAAAGTATGGAATAAGTACTCCTGTGCCCATTTGTTAAAAATTTTCTGCATTTCTCCTAGTATCCCACATCAACATGAATAGGATACAAAGAAAAAAAAAAGCTCTGTGATCACCTTACATCATAGCTCGTTGCAGATCATTAATGACCCATGGAAATTACTCAGAGCCTTGTGGAAGCATCTACCACTTTAGACTAAGAATCTCATTTTTTAACTGGGCAAAATGGCCAGAAAAGAGATGTAATTTGAACTGTGAAACTATTTCTACTTCTGATGATTATTATTACTGATGTTAATCCTCTTATTTCAATCTTCTTATTCTCATGGGAGAAGAATGCTTGGGGATGTTACATTTCTCGGGTTCTTTGCAGGTAGAAAGGGGTTATGATCAAACCTTCTCCACCAATAGTCATGCACACACATGTACACGCATACACACTCTTGTAGTTGTAACTGCTAAAAGAACATGTTAACTTTTCCCTTTTTAAAAAGCAATGTGTGTTTGTTTGCAGATTAAATTGAAAAATGGTCAAAACTTGTAAAAAATAAAAATTATTTTATTATTTTTCACTGATTTTAACAATACATTTGTTTAGAGAAAAATGATAGCAATTAAAAAAAAGAAAGATTTTTTTACCTTATGTTGTAACTGTACTAATATTCACCAAGATTTCAATACATTTATCAGGAAATCATGCCTGTATTCTATGATTTTAACTAATATTTTTACATCATTTATGTTGAGCAGGGCTTTTGAAAGGAAAATAACATCAGTGACAGTGACAAAGACAGAGCTTTCATCACAATCTCCCCACCTGGGAATCACCTCTTTAGTGGCCTCACTTCTTTCTCAGATACCCCGAATCCACCACTCAGCATTTTATCTTTCCAGCTTACATCCTCCTGCGCTGAGCCTGATAAGATGCCTTAAGTTGTTGGAAAAACATGATTTCATCTTGATTTTCTAAGTTATGTTTCACCGAAATGAATGTTCCTCCTCTTCTTATTTCCCTTTTGATGTCTAGGAGCATGATGTACAGTTGATTAACCACCATGATTAAACGAAATTGAATGTGAATGAGAATAGATTTTCTTTTCGGAGAAAATGCTCAGGACCAGTTCTTCACTGTTACTGAGCCAGCTGTCCTCAGGTCTGTGGAAGCACATCTTCTGGAGTGAAAGGTGCTTTGGGAGTCTTGTGAGTGAAGCCTACTGCCCACGTTTGCAATTTACCAGAGATTAAGATCATGCAAAATTGGACCCATTATTTTGGGCCCTGTTGCCTTGGGCAGCGGTGTAAGACCTCACCCCTTGGAGTCTGCTGAGTTGGATTGCTCAGTTATATGGGACTAGTGGGCAGGCATGGTTACTGTAGCCATTTTTTGAACCAAGGGTTATCACTATCTTGTAGTTCTGAAAAATATATAAGGAGAAGGTGGTAGAGCTAAGTTTCAAATTCAAATAATTGGGCTCTGTGGGACAGGGTGGCACCAAATATCAGAGAACTGAGGCAGAACATGTAACTGAATCAGAGGATGTGGCCTCTGCTGAATCGGCCCCCTTCGTTCTCAGGAGAAGCAAAAGAAGTGACCAGAGACCAAGATGGTGGCTTTAAGATCAAATCTAATTTGAAGCAGAAATAGAGGGACGTAGAAGCATGTGAGGTTGATTTTTCTGCAGAAACTCTTCTAAATGGCAACCCTGAAGAAGGACTGGAGGCCGGAGAGGAGCTGAGCAGACAGAGAGGCGGGAGCAGACACCGTTGCGGAAGCAGGTGGAGGTACCCGTGGGCTATCGCTAAGAGAGGGTGGAGTCTTATTCTGGAATGATGTTTGAATGAAGCATTCATTTTATTCAACTACTGATTGGAACTATTAAATTATAATTTGTGAGTCTGAAAATGTCTATAAGCTTATAATTGTCTATAAGTCATTTTCAAGACTGAGCTTGAAAAACAACTGTGGATTCTGCTCAAATCTCCACCTTGGAAAGGAGAAAGAGTATTCCTATGTGAGTCCAGTTAAAATTATGATGAAAGAAAAGGTTGTGTTTTGTTGTATTTTATGAGTTATCTTTAACGTAAGTATTACAAAGGCGCTACAGGAATGGAATGGAAAATGAGTAGAGGGAGGGAGGGAAGGAAAGCAAACAGATAATTTTTTTTTTTTTACCATACATGGATTTTTAACTGAAGGCCATAGCAATGATGTACCCAAAGTTTCAGCATATATTTGTGAGATCTAGCCTCTACGTTCTACCCTATATCTATGGTATCCAGCATAGGACTCAGATTCTCTTAAGCCTTAAGCATATTTCTTACTTTTGAAGATATTCAGATTTGAAATAATATTTAAAGGAATCCAGAAATTAATAATGTATGATAATTCAGACTTTCATTTTTCCCCCAATCTGCTTCTTGCCTCATAATTTTAGAACAATTTTGGTTTAAAATTCAACTAAGCATTATTGAGCTATTAAATATAGTCTATGTATTAGAAACTAATTCTTCTAGCTGGAAACAAACCCAAATGTATCAAATTAATAGCTTAGTTCTTCCCAGGAATCCTCTGCAATTAACAACAAAACCTGCTCACAGAAAATGTTGCTCAGGGGTATTGGAGAATCAGCACCACGAGCACTGCTGTAATTATAATTAAAATTAAAATAATAACAGCTCCTCTGAGGGGTCAGAAAGTTCTTTTCTGAGAATTTTATGATTTCAATCTGAGCTTAAAAGTTTTCACCCAGAGTGAAAGCTGAGGAAGAAACAGTTTATTAATAATAAGCTAGGAAATGCATGATAAGAAATACTCAGAGCTAAAGAATAGGATGTATAATTATCAGAAGAAAAATTAAGAGAGAAAGAACTTTGTATCCACACTCTACAAATTTAGAGCAGCAGTGGATTGAGGAAGATATTTGAGATGATGATTGGACTGATGGGTCAAAAACAATTAGTCAGTCAAATATTATTTTTCAGTCTTCACACTATGCCCTGTGCTGCGTTCAGGCACTTTGTAAAAAACAGAAAGAAAAGACACAATCTTGATGCTACTAAAGCACCTACAGTGGGGTTAGAAAAAAAATAAAGTCACCCTGTTTAAGGCCGTAGTAAAATGTTCTGCTTTGCAGGAATCCAATAAAATGATGTAGAAATTTTAGGGGTAAAAAGAGCCTATTAAAGAGGCCACCGAAGATTGACATAGTCAGAGACGGCTTTTTAAAGGATTATCATAGGAATAAAACACTTTGCTCAGGAAGATACTTGGAGATTCTGCATGACCAGATGTGGTCACCCCTCGCCCCCCAACCTCCCCACATCACTATTCTGCAAAAGGCACACAGGGAAGTCCATACCCTAACCTCTACGTTCTGCTGCTGCTGCGCATGTGCGTAACAAGTTTCCACGCAGTAAAGACTTTTTATGCCCACTCTTTCCTTTTCACCTTCCTCCGGTATTGTGGGGTAGGGTAGAGCCAGTGTCCGGGGACAATGTCATCCAGCATCCCTGATGACATAAGCATCAAGATGAATTTCAGTAAAGGATGTGGGTTGTGGACATGCCGTATGAAGCCACCAGACTGTGACAGGCCGCCTAAGTTATTGGTAACCACAGGTTGTTCTTGGAAAGGAGTCCGTGAGGTTGTCTGAACTGAAACAAGTCATCTGTTGATAGACACACATGTGTGAGTGTACTGGTTAATGTTTGTAGATACGTCAGATCTATATCTATATCATCTATATCTATATATCTATATCTATATCCATAACTATATCTATTTATCTATCTATCTATCTATCTATCTATCTATCTATCTATCTATCTATCTTCTCTCTCTTTCTCCAGTCATTTGCTATAATTGAATATATACATTTAATTGAGTATGTCAAGTATCAACTGTCACTTTATGGTCGATGTGTCCTGGTTTTAAAGTCTTCAGACAGCAAATCAGGAATAAAAACTTGCATATGTATGACACAATAAAATTCTTTTTCTCTTGATATCCACCACACTGTTTTACAAATCCTAATACACTACCTGGTACAGCTGCTGAATTTAAATGCTTAGATTTCTGATAGTAAAGAAATTCACTCAGAGCATTGTGAGAAACTGCTTCTGGGGCACAGTTATAATTCAAAGCTACTAAAGGAATTCAGGCCTTGTTAATACTGTCATACTGAGAAATAGAGACTTCTCTAGAGAGGGATACTCTTACACTCTCCAGTTCATTCAAACACAGTCAGAATTTAATTGCATTATCTTAATAACAAGGAAATGATCTCATTTGTTTTACACTCACACCTGTGACACTTCCCTGTGACTCTGCACATTTTGTGCCTCAGTAGTCCTATAGTCCTGCTTTCCCACATGCCCTCCTTGAGGTTTGAATGACTGCCCCCAGCCTGGAGCTCATTCTCTCTCTTTCTCTACTTTGTTCTCTAAACTCAGCCCTCTCAGAAAGCCTTCCGAGGTCAACCGCAGCACGCCAGCCCTGCCAGCCACACATCTCCTCACTCCTGTTTGTTTTTGTGCAAATGTCAGTCCCTCCCCTGTACCCTGGACCCACGCCTCCAGCTTTCTCAGGACTCTTACTCTGTTTAAGTTTTGTTTATTTTTTCTCTCTACTCTAATGATCACAACGACCTGCTCTGCCAGGCCCTGCCTCTCGGTCTGTGCTCCGCCATCTCCCATGGCACCTACTGATCGTGCCGGCTCTCTCCTCTGTCATGGCCCGCCTTCAGCACCGCGCTCAGCGTACACAGCCCTCCATTGGCTGGTGGTTACCTTTCTGTCTGAAACCATTCCCAGTCTGATGTTTGCCTCAACTGCTCACCCAAAGTCCTCAGGAGAAGGGCCCCATGCCCTTTTTGTTTTTTTTTCTTTTTTTAAATTAATTTTAATGATGTGACATTGATAAATCAGGGTACATATTTTCAGAGGAAACATCCCCTGATTATTTTGACATTTGATTATGTTGCATACCCCTCACCCAAAGTCCAATTGTCTTTTGTCACCTTCTATCTGCATTTTTTGTGCCCCTCCCCACCCCTCCACCCCCTCCCTCTCCTTCAGCCCCCCCCCTCCCCAGTTACCATCACACTCTTGTTCATGTCTCTGAGTCTCATTTTTATGTCCCATCTATGTATGGAATCTTATAGTTCTTACTTTTTTCTGATTTACTTATTTCACTCCATATAATGTTATCAAGGTCCATCCATGTTGTTGTAAATAATCCAATGTCATCATTTCTTATGGCTGAGTAGTATTCCATAGTATATATATACCAAAATTTTTTAATCCACCCGTCAATAGGCATATGAAAAAATGCTCAACATCACTAAATATTAGAGAAATGCAAATTAAAACCACAATGAGATATCACCTCACACCAGTCAGAATGGTGCTTATCAACAAAACAACACAGAATAAGTGCTGGCGAGGATGTGGAGAAAAGGGAACCCTCCTGCACTGCTGGTGGGAATGCAGACTGGTGCAGCCACTGTGGAAAACAGTATGGAGATTCCTCAAAAAATTAAAAATTGAACTGCCTTTGACCCAGCTATCCCACTGTTAGGAATATATCCCAAGAACACCATAGCACTGTTCCAAAAAGAGAAATGCACCCCCCATGTTTATGGCAGCATTGTTCACAATAGCAAAGATCTGGAAACAGCCCAAGTGCCCTCCTTGTTTCTAAAGCCAATGAGCACTTGTCACTTTTCATTCTGCTGCATCTGTCAGCAGCAGTGGACACTGTTGGGCATATTCTTTTATGAAATACATCTTCTTGGGTGCCCACTTACACAATTCATTCCTTCGGGAACAATTCCTCTTCTTTTGTAAGTTGAAATTCCTCTGTACTGAGACTCAGGCTCTATTCTCAATATATACAATTTCCTTAATTTATATCACCTACTGCTGTAAAAACACCGACCACTCCTTGGGGTATTGGTCTGAAAAAAACCTGCCTTCTCTGTTCCAGACTCAGAATCAATCGCGAGTTAACACCTCTTCTTACAGTTCTCATAATTGCCTCATGCAGAATACATTGCTTCTGGAATACTCTCCACCTCCAGTTCTTCCCATCTTGGTAAATGCCACAGGTATGTACTTACCTCTTCTCCCCAGGCTGTCAACAGACATTCGGCATTTCTCTCTACCTTACTCTTCACATTCAAGTACTCCTACTCCGTCTCCCAAATGTTTCCTGAATCTGATCACTTCTTTTGCTCTTTTGTTTTAAGCCACTGTGGGCTCTCACTTTTCATGATATAGGAGCTTTCATAAGACTCTCTCCAAGTCCATTCTCCACAGAGGAAACAAAGGAATTTGAAAAGTGCTAACTTACTCAGTAGAGCAAAAAAAACTTGAAAACATTGTTACATAAAGACACACACATCCCCGTGTTCATCGCAGCATTGTTCATGGTGGACAAGACATGGAAACAACCAAAGTTTCCCTTACTAGAGGATGGGATAAAGAAGATGTGTACATATATACAATGGAATACTACTCAGCCATAAGGAATAATGACATAGGATTATTTACAACAGGGGTCGAGAACCTATAGCTCGTGAGCCAGATGTGGCTCTTTTGATGGCTGCATCTGGCTCGCAGACAAATCTTTAATAAAAAAATAATAACGTTAAAAATATAAAACATTCTCATGTATTAAAATCCATTCATTTCCTACCGCTCATGTTCATGGTTGCGGGTGGCTGGAGCCAATCACAGCTGTCCTCCAGGACAACACCAAATTTTTATTGGATAATGCATAACATATATGAGTTGTTGTATGGCTCTCACAGAATTACATTTTAAAATATGTGGCATTCATGGCTCTCTCAGCCAAAAAGGTTCCCGACCCCTGATTTACAACAACATGGATGGACCCTGATAACATTATACTGAGTGAAATAAGTAAATCAGAGAAAGCTAAAAACTGTGTGATTTGACACATGGGTGGGATACAAAACTGAGACTCATGGACATAGATAAAATGAAGTGGTTACCAGAGGTGTGGGGTGTGGGGGAGGGGAGGGGAGTAAAGAGAAACAAATGGATGGTGATGGAAAATGATTTGACTTTAGGTGATGGGTTCATAACACAATCAACAGTTCAAATGCTATAGAAATGTTTACCTGAAACCTGTGTACTCTTACTGGTCAATGTCACCCCATTACATTTAATTTTTTAAATAAAAAAAAGAAAAGTGCAAACTTATTCATGTCACTCTCTTTCTAAGCAAGAATCAGTCAGAAGCTCTCCAGTGTTGGAGGGTGTGCAAAATCCTCCCTATGGCTGAGGGGCTCCATGCACAGACTTTCCCACCCCCTTCTCTCTGTCTGTAATTAGGCTCTGGGTCACATTTGTCCTCTTTCAGTTTTTCTTATAATTGAAGGTTGTTCACCCCTGTGGGTCTCTATTCGTGCTCAGCAGCCGCTTTACCATCTCTAGACCTGTTTCTTTCCTTGGAGAATCCTTTCTCTTTTCTTAGATTTCAGCTACAATGGCTGCTTCAAAAAACAGAAAACCTTCCCTATTTCCCACCATCTCGTACTTCCTGCAAACTGTCCCGAGCCCCACACTACATTAGGTCCCCCGCTCCGTACTCTCACGTGTCACAAGTGTAACTGAAATAGTATTTACGGTCTGTTTTACATGCTAGGCACCATTATACAAAAAGAACAGACTCTGTGCATCGTCTTCAGACTCTGCCCTCTGCACCTTTTACATTTTAATTCGGTCATGAGTGGCCGTCCAGGGATCAGTCTGCTTCACGGTGTACATGGCGTCACTACGATCTCTTGTGGAACACTCTCAGATGCCTTTCATAGAGCTCACTTATTCACTCATCAACTCTTTTTCTTTTTTTCGTATTTTTCTGTAGCTAGAAACGGGGAGAGATAGTCAGACAGACTCCCGCATGCGTCAGACCTGGATCCACCCGGCACACCCACCAGGGGGCGACGCTCTGCCCACCAGGGGGCGACGCTCTGCCCCTCCGGGGGGTCGCTCTGTTGCGACCAGAGCCACTCTAGTGCCTGGGGCAGAGGTCAAGGAGCCATCCCCAGCGCCCAGGCCACCTTTGCTCCAATGGAGCCTCGGCTGCGGGAGGGGAAAAGAGAGACAGAGAGGAAGGAGAGGGGGAGGAGTGGAGAAGTAGATAGGCGCTTCTCCTATGTGCCTTGGCCGGGAATCGAACCCGGGACTTCTGCACGCCAGGCCGACGCTCTACCACTGAGCCAACCGGCCAGGGCTCACTCATCAACTCTTATTTTTACTTAATGATCATCGTGGAACATCTTAGGTACCAGGATAAGAAATGATACTCAGGATACTCCAGCACACAGGTGAATTTTTTAATTTAATAAATCCAATGGGGTTCTTACTCACTAGTTTTACATCACCGAGGAGGAAACTCAGGTGTCATACAGCCTAAATACAGAGAATGCAGATACTGGGTACAGTGTCAACACCAGACTCCAGTGCCTGTGATCTGTTCTATGCTGTGTCCTATCACAGATGCTTGCTGGGGACAGGTCATACATGTGTGAACAGTGCATTTCTCCTTCCTTGAAAGGCTCAGTGGTGAGTAGGAGAAGCAGACACATGCAGATATACAAGTACTGAATGAACATAGGATGATAAAATAAGCAAGTGATTCTGAGAGGGCTGTGAAGAAAAATATTTCATGTGCAAGTAACATTATCTTTTGCATCTTGAAATAATTTCACTAAATTGAGACCAAAAAAAAAAAAAAAAAAAAAAAAAGGACAGTGTTTCCAAGGAAGAAGGAAGAAACAGAGCCCAGGATCTGAGACGTGGAGGGGCGTGAGAGCGTGTGGGGCAGAGCGCTCTAGGCCGCTGAGAGAACATGGTGCGTGGTGAGAATGTCCGAGATGCTATAATGACAGGTGTCCTCTCCCTGCATTTAAGAAAAACTGCTTCACAGAAATGATAGAGCTCTTATTGCAATCGTCATTTTACTTACAAAACATTTGAGAGTAAAACACCTTTGAAAGGTGTTCAACTTGGGGGTTGGGGAACCAGCATCAGACTCTTAGTGAACAGAGCAAGAGAGATTCTTGACAGCCTCACCAGCTATGTGAACATGAACCCAATACCTGTGTGTGAGGAAGAGGAATAATCTCAGTCTACACACAAGGACATCGGGAGAGCTGGCTGAGATGCTTTCCTTTCAATGCCAGGGACTAGTAACACAAGCACCTTAGTTGTATTGCCAAGGATGTTTTCATCTGGGGGCCAGAGGAGAGCAGGAGACCAAGGCCAAGAGCAGAACTGAGTATGAAACTGAGGATTCCGTGCCTGGAACTGAGCAGGGGTCCCTCACCTTTCAGTGGCACAGAGTCACTTTCTTCTTGGCAGCCTGAAGAAACACTCCTGGGTCTCTTTCCTTTGGTTCGCTTCTCCTGTGTGCCCTGACTGGGATCGAACCCAGGATGTCCACACACCAGGCTGACACTCTATCCACTGAGTAACCGGCCAGGGCCTTTTAAAATATATTCTTAATATATCTTTTGGCCTGTTTAATCTCTGTACAGACTCTCATTTATAGTCACACATTTTTTTCCCCATTTCAACACACTCAAATAATAATTACTTCCCATAGTGCATTCAATTTATAAAGTACATTCACATCTATGAGTTCATTTGACCTTCTCAGCAACCCTGTAAGTTCGGGAGAGTAAAAGTCATTTTCTCCTTTCACAGAAGGAGAAGGTGAAGGCCAGTGATGTCAAGAATGTCTTCAAGGTTGAACAGCTGGAGTCTTTTTGGGCTGTCTCTCAGACTTGGGTCTTCTGGCCTGTATTCAGGTCTGTTTATTCTAAAATATGTACTTTTCAAAATCTCTATTTTTCTAATCATTTCTTATTTCTACTACTTGAGGAAATCTGTTTTATTTTATTTTCCTCTAAAGCAGAAATATTGTTTCTGGTTTCTAAATGTAATACCATAATTTCCATCGAGTATAATTTCAGGTTTCATTCACCCATCAAGTCATTGATTCAGTCAGTCGCTCTCTCACCTGTGTACATGTATTAAGTACACGCAGAGCCCTGGTGTAGAATTACTCACAAAAGACCCTAACAACCCTTGAGCAAGCAACATTATTTAAGGAGTCACTGAGAGAACTAGGTTTATATAAAAAAATAACCAGGAGGCAATCTAACCGAAGTTTCAGATGTTGATGCACAAGTTAGATATTGTCAAATTTGGAAATTCTGCATAAGAGATTTATCTCCAGGATTTATTTATTGAATTATTTATTGACTTGTTTTTTTATTGTTTCTTTATATTAGAATAAATTCATATTTTTATTTTATACTTTAGATTATAATCCAATACTAGTTTATTTGTTTGTTGTTCAAATTCTCCCACTTGGGGATTCAGTTGGCTACTTTGGCCCCTGGACAAATTGCTCTCTCTCTCTCTCTTTTTTCTTAGTATGTTTTTCACTTTCTGGCATTACAGATTGCTTCAGGCTCATCTTGTCTATTTCCAGCCCCAGTCTTAGAACCAATTGTTTCTCCAAAAGAGCCCTTGTTTCTGTATTGGAGAATGGTATTAGAATCCAAGATCTGGGCCCTAGCTGTGCGCATTGCTTTTACGATGTCATCACATCTCGGTCCTCTCAACTGACAGAGCAAGGACATGTGCGTGTGTATGCTTACCTGTGTACGTGCACATGGCACTTCACGTGATAGTCCTGTATGCAACTCTCTATATCTACAGGGGTGGGTAAATCTAGGTTAACAGTTGTGACACAGATAAATAATACAATAATTAACAAGTGATACAAGAATAAACTGTCTTGTGTACTCACAACTGGAAACCTACTTTGCCAACTCCTGTACATTAAGCTAAAATTTGTCGATCTCTAAACTTTTGCTTTTTCCAGTAAGTCCTATAATTGGAATCATGTAGAAGTTAGTGTCTTTCACACAGACTGGCTTCTTTCACTTAGCAAAGGCATTTCAGATTCCTCCATATCTTTCTGTGTTTTGATAGCTCATTTCTTTTTTATGTGTGGAGGTTTTTGTGTGGATAAAATTTTCAAAGTAGTTGAGTAGTTATATTAGCTTCCTAGGGTTGCCATAATAGATGACCAGAAATGAAGTGATTTTAACAAAATAAAAAATGTATTTTCTTATAGTTCTGGAAGCTAAGAGTCTGAAATTAGGATGTTGACAATTTTGGCTCCTACTGGGAGCTCCAAGGGAGAATCTGTTCTATGCTTCTCTTTGAGCTCTTGTGGTTGTAGTCAATCTTCTACATCCCTTGGCTTATAGGTATATCACTCTAATATCTGCCTCTGTCTTGACATGGGGTTTTCCCATGTGTCTCTTTTCTTATGATAAAGACATGGATCATACTGGATTAAAGATCTACTCTACTCCATTATAACCTCTTCATAATTTAACTGATTATATCTGCAATAACTCTATTTCCCAATACAATCACATTTTGGGGTTCAGGGAAAGACATCAATTTTTGAGGGACACTAATCAACTAAGTATAGTAGTTATGCTATGTCATTTTTTTAATACACTAAGATATACTCAATAATCTGATACATCACATGGCACAGATCTGATAGCATTTGAGAGTCACATACAATTCTTCCCCAGAGGAGAGGTGCTGAACAGGCTTGATCAAATTTTCTTAAAATCATAGTGTGTATTCTGCTTTGGTCAGACAAAATTACGTTTCTCTGTAATCTTTTCCGTGAGTTCACAGTTGTTCCTTATCCTGGCTCTAAGGCTTGCTAATTATGTGACTTTGGGTAAGTAACTTGATGTCCTCTCTGTATTTCATATCTATTAAAGTGGAATTACTAATGACAGCTTCTACCTCCAGAAGAAACAAAGATGTTATGGGTTGAAAGCCACCACAGAGGACACATCAATAGAAACGGAAACAAACAAAGGTATAGTAAAATAAATATTTCCTTAGCTGATAAAAAGCACAGTTGTGTTCATCTGAGCATAGATATTAAAAACAAATGTATCCCCCATTCCATCCCAAAGTGACACTACCACCCTTGCCACCGAGGGCTTCAATGGGTTTATAGAGCTGGCTACAGTTAGCTGGCCTATCTTGTGTAGTCAGCTGCTACTTGATATTACCAGGAAAAGAACATTAACCCAAATCCAGGTTGTACCACTTTCCTTCAGGCAGTCATTGTGCTAAAAAATAAAATAAAAGTAAGAAAAACAAAAATTCTCACCAACACTTGGTCGAGGAAGAAAGTTCATAGAAAGTCCATCCTCTAGACATATCTGTTGATAAAAAGCTTCTATAATGATCTAAGGGGAAAGTTGCCATGATGCTGAAATCAAATATGTGTATAAAATCATGAACTTTTTTTTTGACACACAGAAAGTATAATGTACCAAAATTCCTATTTCTAAAACCAGATCTTTGCAGAAAAAAAATTTAGTTTCCATTTGTGCTGCTGACACAAAGTTCCTTTTAGTAAAGGGACAAACAATTAATTATTAGAAGTATCGTTTCCTGCAGTGTGAGCTGCATGCAGAATGCTTATGCCCCAGGGTATCACACTGCTCCGGAAAGAATGTCAGGATGAATTCGGCCTTCTGAAGCGAAGGTGACTTCCTGACTGTGCCTAGGTGAACACGTAACTACTCCTCTCTCCCCTCCCCACCATTCTGGACAAGAGCATGCTCATCATGATGCTTTTATACACTCCTCCTGAGTAAGGCATCTTCAGATGGTTTCTCATGAAACCATGGTCCCTGCCTTTAGTGAAGTGTGTACACCAAGAATGAGAAAATAGGGCAAAGTTAGAGGAAGTTAGAATGATGGAAGGAAACCAGACAAAACTCCGCCCTCAAGGTGGGAGTTCTTTTATGTAGTCATTCATCCTACACATGTTTATAGAACTTCCTGTACCTGAACAACTAAAAGTTCCTGCCTATACAGGGTTCACATTCATGTAGGGAGACAGATGGACACGCACCGCATAAACCACGGTGTTTAACAGATCCTGGAGCAACACGCCATTGGTTCAGGACGTGAAGTTGGATGTGAAACTACAATTTCTCTAGCAGAACCACAGGAACACAGCAGTGCCTTCCTCATTTATCCCGATCCATGCTGCATAGTTCAGATGGTGGTGATGGTGGGGGGATAACTTGGGAAGGAACATTTTCTGCTTTTCTCTGTTGGCCCAGCAAATGGCAAGGTCCTTAGGGGTTGACCCAGAGTGATGGGCGGCATTACATGGATGGTGGCCTGAGGGGCAAACCAAGAGACTGCACAGAAAGGTGGGGTGGAGGCTGGGAGATTTGTGGACATCAGGGCGACCAAGTTTGTGAAACGAAAAATAGAGGTTTTCATATATTGCAGTTGGCTCTGTTAGATACGACTATCCTCATCCACCGCTGGAGAACAGATGGTATGACCAGTGCGGAGAAATCCACAGGTTTGTACCACAGGGCCCCCCTGACAAGATGAGCACCGTGGTAGGCAGTCCATCGGCCCAGGAACCCTGTACCAGTAACTGCACCTGCGATCTTAGGGCTGCTCCCAAGCCTAATTCAGATTATTTCACATAATAAAGTTCTAAGGATACAATGCTCTTTGAATAGTTGATGTCTTCTCATATTCATGTAAACGAGTCTTTGCAATTCCATATTATGGAGGCCATTTGGTGCTGTGGCTCTGAAATTCACTAGGTCAGTCCATACAGTATAATGTTTGCAGTCTTTTGTTATAAAATTCCTAGTTGCATGCCATATTTTTAGAGAGTTTTAACAATCGTACCAGTGTAAAAGTTACCCTGAACACATTTCTAGATGGAAATGACCAGAAACGCACCACACCCCAGGGGCCTCTGTGAGTCCTCAGTCCTTCAGATTCCAACAACTACTGTATTGAATTAGGATGAAAAAGTGTTTTTATTAATTTCTGAGATCAAGTAAAAATTCTTATTTGTACAGTTTCATGGCTTCCTATTAGATTTGTCAAGACACAAGAGAAAAATATTACAACATAATTAGATGTTGGAAAATTTCTGCCCACTCTGGTCGCAGCATTAACACAGGAGACCCACTGTTGCGTCTCGTGCACAGCGGAAAGGCTCACGGGCTCTGTGAATGGAAAACAGTATTTCCAACTGGAATACAAAATTGTTATTGAAATTTATTAAATGCAAATCGTATTGTCATTATGCTTTAATTCATTTCTTCATTTAATGCACATTTACTGAGACCCTGCTCTAAGTAAAACATTGCTGAACTATAAAAAATCAGAAGATTATTATTATTATTTTTTAAGGAGCTCACAGTTTAGTTGAAGACACAATGGTGAAGAGAAAAAACATTAACTACAGTATGGCAAATGATACAATGTTATATAATATATAAGAAGAGGGTGTTATGGGAACAGGAGGTCAGAAGTTATAGAGATAAGAGATTTTCAGAGAACCCCTTCTTGGTGACAGAGAACAGGACATACACAAATATTTTATCCTTTCCTTATTTGGGACAGTATCTTGTCCGTGATCCGTGAATATGCTAGTCCCAAGCTAAGTATTTCTGGGGCCTGGATAGAATTGGTGTCCTGGATCATAACCCACACGCCTTCTTTTCCCACAAGCCCAGCTCGGCCCTGAACATGCCCAGGTCTCATAGCCAATCTCCCTTCCTCCAACCTCACCTTGGGCACAGCTGGCAGGGTCACCTGCCCTGATGAGGACTGACAAAGGGAGCAACCTGCACAGACCCTGACAGTGAGTCCTTAACACAGGACAAGATCTAGTCGGAGGCGCGACCACCTTTGACATTGCAGACTTCGAGATTCACTGGAAGAGACGAGGAATAAGGGTTAGAGTGCCCCTCCAATGCATGGGGCCCAGAGCAGGGACTCGAGTAGTACTAATGCATGTAGGATAAATAATGATTTGTGATCGGCTATACTGCAGTCTTCCTTAGTCAGGAAAAGGAGCTCAGGGCCGTAGTCAGTCCTAACTGACACTGTGACTTTAAGAAGTTCATTTCCCTCTAGGAAAATGATCTCTTTTCCCCAAAGATGAGGGTTAGGACTAAACAATTTTTAAGATTTCCAGGCTTAGCTCCTTCTTTCTAACTGCAATACTTGGAAACCGCTAAACCCCTCTGAGACTCACTGTCTCGCTTGTATAATGAGGATTCAAAATTTCCACTCACTTCATGCACTGTTATGAGGTAACAGGATAATGTAACAAATGTGCTTTCAATCTTGTAATGCACAATTCGTGGAAAGCCGAGATTTGCCTCAGCTCTCTTCCCGCTGGAAAGCTCAAATATTGATTTTATGAAAGGTCATGATAATTGACAAATGCTATTCTATTCCCGCTGTTGATGTGGGTTGCATTGGACAGAGGTTGCCACAGTACAGTACCCTGTCACAACGGGCCCTGTGCCCCCCCCCCTGCCGACCCCTACGACCACTGCTTCTCGCACAGGGGACATTCAACACCGGGATTCTAACCTGGGCTGCAGTGCCTGCCTCTGTTTGACTGGAAGCAAATCACACTCCCTAAGTCTCTGATCATTTGTAAAATGGGGCAATTAACACGCGTAGCGAAGCATTACCATGAGGGGTGAGAATGAAAGTGATGTAATTTTAAAATATGGTACTATGGCTGTTATTTGGTTAGAATTTAATCAATGGTAGCTAATCCTATTGCTATCCCTCTTTTTTTTTATTCGGCTTGCAAAAAAATAGTCACTTGAATTATGTCATTCAACCCTCCAGCTTTAATTAGATATAATTGGTATATAATATTGTGTAAGTTTAAGATGTACAACTGTTGATTTGATACACTGATATATTGCAATATGATCACCTCAGTAGAGTTACCTCCATCGTGTACATAATTCCCTGTGTGTATGTGTCTGTGTGTGTGTGTGTGTAGTGAAAGCATTTAAGGTTTACTCTCATAGCAACTTCCCAGGACATGACACAGTGTTTTTGACTATATCAGAACGCTGTGCATTAGATCCCCACAACCCACTTATCTTCTAACTTGGAACTTGCACACTTGGACCAACCATTCCCTAAAGCCACTGCTCCACCCAGACCCTTTGCATGGCCATTCCAGACTCTGTTTCCACAAGTCCTCCTGTTTGGGATTCCACATATAAGAAGTCATACGAAGTACCTGTCTTCCTCTGTCTGACTCAAGCCCCCTCCATGTTGTACTGTATGGCCAGATTTCCTTCTTTCTCATGTGAATCATGCCACTTGTGCAAGAACACAGAAGGTGAGAATATATAAATATATATATTTCTTCTCTTTCATTGCGACCAAAGCTTCAAGAAAAGTTATTTTCCTATGTTTCTTCTGATGTTAATCTAACTAGGCCTGCTTCCTCTGCAGCATAAATGTGTTCTCTCCTGCCATCAAGGGTGAAAACACAATGAACATAAAACTGTATTCATCAGCATATCCCTGGGAAAGGCCTTCCCACCACAGGGCCGCTGTGGCCCAACTGCATCCTGTGATTGACATGGACGCGTGAAGGGGCCACCAGGGTCTAGCCCCCTACTGCGAGGGCCTGAGCACCGCAGCTGGACAGTTGGCAGATGTGTCCTAATGTTTATGTTCTGGGTACTCAGGAGGAGAGGTGCCTTCGTCCCCAGAATCTCTTCAATATTTGAAAGACTACAAAGACAAGTACAGAAGTATTTATCTAAGAGGCTAAATCAAATGTATTAGTCATAAGTACAGAATTCCAAAAAAGGGTTTCTTGTTCCATTAAAAATAAAATATTAGCGGTATGCAAGACACTACACCTCTATCTGTAACAGCAACGATGGCTAATCATGTAACTTTGTTGTTGTTTAAGAAATAAAAGTAATTAGGGATGGATACTTTTATGATACAAATTTGTTTGTCAATTGACAGACTGAACAGAGTTCTGAAATCTCCATTCAGGTTAGGAATGTGGCTAGTAAGGCCTAAAATTGTTTTTAAATGCTCTGGAATAATTCCCCAGTCAATCTCTGAGTCTGGGAATTTCTGACATATTCATCAGGTAGTCCTTTTGACAACAAAACATTCTCTTAGAAGGAGCTTTGTGAGCTCTAGTTAATTCAGCGTGAAGCACTTTGGGAGGTTTGAGGACAAGGTAATTTTTCACAAAGACATTAAGCTTCCAAGACCAGGCAGAAAAGGCAGATGTCTGTGTACTGGGTTAGACGGGAGATACTGGAGCTATGAGGAAAGTCACACGCCTAGTGACCTTGCTCTCTTCATTGGGTCCCTTCCAGCCACATAGAATAATACTCTTACGTAGAAAACCAATTCTGTTAAGTTGTGCTGCTGAGCTGTAGAGAACAAGACTTGTTTAACTGATTTTTCTCCCTTTGCATCCCCAACTTTTGGAACTATTGGGGTTCACCAAGTGCAGTTGTCTGTACCTGTCCATACTGGTTTCTAATTTAATGTTGCATATATTCAACTATAACTGCATGCAAGGACTACTGAGATGGTAGTTTGCATACTGCCATTATTACTATTTCACTGTTTCTGGCTGTCCTTGACCTCCTCTCTCCAGTTTCTGTGTTTTGAACTTTAAACTTGCAAACCAGATAATTCACAGATAATTCAGGTTAATAACCTAATATGTGTGTGTATATGTGTGTATAGATGTATACACACACACACACATATATACATATACATATATACACACACACAAAATTCTTGTTATTTCTTTGGTTTTCATAGTGAAGCTGTATTAAATTTGTTACTTTCTTTTGCTTTAATGACTACATGGTATTCAGTACCCCTGTGGTGTACATGATTTATTCTGACAATTTCCAGTTGATGAGTTTTCGCTAGAGTTTTAATTTTCTTTCCACAAAACAATGTTCTAATAACAATTCCATTATGTCTACCCTGACACATTTGTGTTTTTGTTTTGTAGTCCAGATTTCCAGGAGTGAGATTGCAGGGTCAAAGGAGCTATGCTGAATTTTATATTTCCATAGATGTTGCTAGATTGTTGTCTAAAAACTCAGTAGCAATTCATATTTCTATCACAATGTATGAGATGTTTTTGTAGCACTCTTGACATTATTGTGTATTATAGAACTTTAAAATTTTCACATCTTTTCTAGAGAATGTACCATGAGTACTTGAAAAGAATGTATATGCTGCTGTTTTAGGGTGAAAGGTTCTAAAGATATCTATTAAATCGAGTTGATCTAATATGTCCTTTAAGTCTGCTGTTTCTTTGTTAATTTTCTTTCTTGAGGATCTATCTAATGATGTTAATGGGGTATTGAAATTCCCAATTATTATAGTATTGCTGTTGATCTTGCCCTTTAAGTCCAACAAAGTCTGCTTTATATATTTAGGTGCTCCTATATTAGGTGCATAGATATTTATAATGGTTATATCTTCCTTTTGGATTGCTCCCTTTATCATTATGTAGTGACCTTTTTTATCTCTAACTATGGTCTTTGTTTTAAAGTCCATTTTGTCTGATATAAGTATTGCAACCCCAGCTTTTTTTTCATTTCCATTTGCATGAAATATTTTTTTCCATCCTTTTATCTTCAGTCTGTGTGCATCTTTTGATTTAAGGTGTGTCTCTTGTAGACAGCATATGTATGGGTCCTGTTTTCTTATCCACGCAGCTACCCTATGTCTCTTGATCAGATCATTTAATCCATTAAAATTTAAGGTTATTATTGATATGTAATTGTTTATTGCCATTTTTTTTTTTTTTTAAACTCTATTCCTCTTTTGCTATATTCTTTTTTTCCTTTGATCTGTTTACAACAGGTCCCTTAGCATTTCTTGCAGCCTTGGTTTGGTTGCAGTGAATTCCTTGAGTTTTTTTTTTTGTCTGTAAAGCTTTTTATTTCTCCTTCAATTTTAAATGATAGCCTTGCTGGATAAAGTAGTATTGGTTGTAGGTTCTTGTTCTGCATTACTTTGAATATTTCTTGCCATTCCCTTCTGGCCGCAAGTGTTTCTGTTGAGAAGTCAGAAGTCATCCTTATGGGGGTTCCTTTGTAGGTGATAGTCTTTTTTTCTCTAGCAGCTTTTAATATTTTCTCTTTATCACTTAGCGTTGGTATTTTAATTATGATGTGTCTTGGTGTTGGTTTCTTTGGGTTTCTCCTTAATGGAGTTCTCTGTGCTTCCTGAACATGTGCAATGTTTTCCTGCCTTAATTGGGGGAAGTTTTCTGCGATGATTGGTTTGAACAAAGTCTCTATCCCTAGTTCTTTCTCTTCTTCTTCAGGAACCCCTATGATGCGGATGTTGTTTCACTTCATGTTGTTCAGAGCTCTCTTAGAGTTTCCTCAGACTTTTTGAGTCTCTTTTATTTTTTCTGCTCTGCTTCCGTGCCTTTATTTATTGTGTCCTCTAACTTGCTGATTCGATTCTCAGCCTCATCCATCCTGCTTTTAATTCCTTCCATTGTATTCTTTATTTCAGATATTGTATTTGTCATTTCTGACTTATTCTTTTTTATTATTTCAATGTCCTTTTTTATATTATCTCTTTATTCAGGTTTTCATAATGGCCATCTATGGTTGTTCTAATATCTTTGAGCATCCTAACAATCATTATTTTAAACTCTGCATCTGGTAGTTTGGTTATATCTGATTCACTTAGGTCCTTTTCTGGGGATTTATCTTGGTTTATTTGTGTTGTATTTCTCTGCCTCCACATTTTCTCTTCACAGGAGGGGCTGTGATCATGCACTCAGGTGTACAAGAGTTGGTGGCCTTGGCCTTTGCCCGCCCCCATGTGTGACGTTATGCTCGGTCCTGAGGGCACTGGCTAGCACCTTTGCTCAGCTGCGGGTCTCAACCTGTTTCCAGGCTTTTGCCCTGCCCTTGCAGGAGGAGCCCGCTGGAGGAACGGCTGCTAGCCTTGGCTCTACCACCGGGCAGGACTGCATGCCCAAGCTCAGCTCAGTAGCGGAACTCCACCTCTTCTGGGCTTTTGGCCCCACCCCCGTGGGAGGAGCCAGCCACCAAGTCAGACTGCAAGCCTGGGTTGCATGGGCAGGGCAAGGCTGTGCTCCTCTGCCCTTGCCCGGGGCTTGTCTCCACCCTTTCTGGGGTTCCACCCTTCTCCCACAGGCTGGATTACAGGCTGCCGGCAGCTGAGTTTGACTGCTTTTGCACATCTTAGGGCACAAAAGTGGTCTCAACAAATTTAAGAATATTGAAATCATATCGAGCACCTTCTCTGATCACAATGGCATTAAACTAGAAATCAACCACAATAGAAAAATTGATAAACATTTAAACACTTGGAAACTAAATAGCATGTCATTAAATAATGAATGGGTTAACATTGAGATCAAAGAAGAAATTAAAAAATTCCTAGAAACAAACGATAATGAGCATACATCAACTCAAAATTTATGGGACACAGCAAAAGCAGTCCTGAGAGGGAAGTTTATACCATTACAGGCATACCTCAAGAAGCTAGAAAAAGCTCAAACAACCAAGTTAACCTTGCATCTAAAAGAACTAGAAAAAGAACAGCAAGTAAAGCTCAGAGCTATTAGAAGGAAGGAAATAATAAAGATCAGAGCAGAAATAAATGACATAGAGGCTAAAGAAACAATACAGAGGATCAATGAAACCAGGAGCTGGTTCTTTGAAAAGGTAAACAAGATCGATGAACCTTTAACAAGACTCACCAAGAAAAAAAGAGAGAGGACTCAAATAAATAAAATTAGAAATGAGAGTGGAGAAATAATAACTGACACAACAGAAATACAAAATATTGTAAGAAAATACTATGAAGAACTGTACGCCAAAAAACTAGACAACCTAGATGAAATGGACAAATTCCTTGAATCATATAATCTTCCAAAAATCAATCTAGAAGAAACAGAAAACCTAAACAGACCAATTACAACAAATGAGATTGAAACAGCTATCAAAAAACTCCCAAAAAAGAAAAGTCCTGGGCCTGATGGCTTCACAAGTGAATTCTACCAAATATTCAAAGAAGAACTAACTCCTATCCTTCTCAAGCTATTTCAAAAAATTCAAGAGGAAGGAAGACTTCCAAACTCCTTTTATGAGGCAAGCATAATTCTGATTCCAAAACCAGGCAAAGACAACACAAAGAAAGAAAATTATAGGCCAATATCCCTGATGAACTTAGATGCAAAAATCCTCAACAAAATATTAGCAAACCAGATTCAGCAATATATGAAAAAAATCATACACCATGATCAAGTGGGATTTATTCTGGGGAGGCAAGGCTGGTACAATATTTGTAAATCAATCAATGTGATTCATCACATAAACAAAAAGAAAGAGAAAAACCATATGATAATTTCAATAGATGCAGAAAAAGCATTTGATAAAATCCAGCACCCATTCATGATCAAAACTCTCAGCAAAGTGGGAATACAGGGAACATACCTCAGCATGATAAAGGCCATCTATGACAAACCCACAGCCAACATCATACTCAATGGGCAAAAATTAAAAGCAACCCCTTTAAGATCAGGAACAAGGCAAGGGTGCCCCCTTTCACCACTCTTATTCAACATAGTTCTGGAAGTCCTAGCCACAGTAATCAGACAAGAAAAAGAAATAAAAGGCATCCAAATTGGAAAAGAAGAAGTAAAACTATCATTATTTGCAGATGATATGATATTGTATATAAAAAACCCTAAAGTCTCAGTCCAAAAACTACTAGGTCTGATAAATAAATTTGGGAAGGTGGCAGGATATAAAATCAATACTCAGAAATCAGAGGCATTTTTATACACTAATATTGAACTGTCAAAAAGAGAAATCAAGGAATCAATCCCCTTTACCATTGCAACCAAAAAAATAAAGTACCTAGGAATAAATCTAACCAAGGAGATTAAAGACCTCTACTCAGAAAATTATAAAACATTAATAAAAGAAAGCAGGGAAGATATGAAAAGTGGAGGCATATACCATGCTCATGGTTAGGAAGAATAAACATCATTAAAATGTCTATATTACCCAAATAAATTTATAAATTCAATGCAATACCGATTAAAATACCAATGACTTACTTCAAAGATATAGAACACATATTCCAAAAATTTATATGGAACCAAAAGAGAACACGAATACCCTCAGCAATCTTGAAAAGGAAGAATAAAGCAGGAGGGAATCACACTTCTGGATATCAAGTTATATTATAAGGCCATTATACTCAAAACAGCATGGTACTGGCATAAGAACAGGCACATAGATCAATGGAACAGAACAGAGAACCCAGAAATAAAGCCACAGTTCTATGGACAACTGATATTTGACAAAGGAGGTAAGGAAATACAATGGAGTAAAGATAGCCTCTTCAACAAATGGTGTTGGGAAAATTGGACAGCTACTTGCAAAAAAATGAAACTAGACTACCAACTTACACCACTCACAAAAATAAACTCAAAATGGATAAAAAACTTAAATGTAAGTCGTGAAACCATAAGCATCTTAGAAGAAAACATAGGCAGTAAGCTCTCTGACATCTCTCGCAGCAATATATTTGCTGATTTGTCTCCACAGATAAGTGAAATAAAAGACAGGATAAACAAATGGAACTTTATCAAACTAAAAAGCTTCTGCACAGCTAAATACAATAAGTACAGAATAAAAAGACAAACTACACAATGGGAGAACATATTTGACATTCTGTCTGATAAGGGGTTAATAACCAAAATTTATAAAGAACTTGTAAAACTTAATACCAGAAAGACAAACAATCCAATCCAAAAATGGGCAAAAGAAATGAATAGACACTTCTCCAAAGAGGACACACAGATGGCCAATAGGCATATGAAAAAATGTTCAACATCACTAATGATTAGAGAAATGCAAATTAAAACCACAATGAGATACCACCTCACACCAGTCAGAATGGCGCTCATCAATAAAACAACACAGAATAAGTGCTGGCGAGGATGTGGAGAAAAGGGAACCCTCCTGCACTGCTGGTGGGAATGCAGACTGGTGCAGCCACTGTGGAAAACAGTATGGAGATTCCTCAGGAAATTAAAAATCGAACTGCTTTTTTACCCAGCTATACCGCTGTTAGGAATATACCCCAAGAACACCATAGCACTGTTTCAAAAGAAGAAATGCACCCCCATGTTTATGGCAGCATTGTTCACAATAGCAAAGATCTGGAAACAGCCCAAGTGTCCATCAGAGGAGGAATGGATTAAAAAGCTTTGGTATATATACACTATGGAATACTACTCAGCCATAAGAAATGATGACATAGGATCTTTTACAACAACATGGATGGGCCTTGATAACATTATACTGAGGGAAAAAAGTAAATCAGAAAAAACTAAGAACTATATGATTCCATACATAGGTGGGACATAAAGATGAGACTCAAAGACATGGACAACAGTGTTGGGGTTACAGGGTGGGGGGAGGAGAGGAAGGGAGGTTGGGGGAGGGGAGGGGCACAAAGATCATCGCTTTTCAGCATTTGCCATATTCCCCCTTTAATCTATAGACAGACAGCAAATATTTACTTATGGTGTTTCCACTATAAAGACTGCTGTCTTAGGGACAAATGCTAATGAAATATTTCAGCAGTTCTTCCTTCTTCAAAGACTTTTATGTCAACATAGAGCTCCATGTTTCATAGGACATACTCAAGCTCACCCCATGCTCCCTGGAGCTTTAACACAAAGGAATGCCCCCCCCCCCTTTTTTTTACTCTTTTTTGTTTGCTTGTTTGTTTTTTGTTGTATTTTTTCTTTTATTTACTTGTTTTTTGTATTTTTCTGAAGATGGAAATGGGGTGGCGGTCGGACAGACTCCCACATGCTCCTGACTGGGATCCACGTGGCATGCCTACTGGGGTGGGGAATGCTCTGCCCATCTGTTGCGACCAGGGCCATTCTGGCAACTGAGGCAGAGGCCATTCTTAGTGCCCGGGGTGGCTTTGCTCTGGTGGAGCCTTGGCTGTGAGAGGGGAGGAGAGAGGCGGAGAGGGGGGAGAGAGGGAGGGGTGGAGAGGTAGGTGGGTGCTTCTCCTGTGTGCTCTGGCCCAGGAATACTGCATGCCAGGCCGATGCTCTGCTGCTGAGCCAACTGGCCAGGGCCTGGAAATGCCCTTGTTGATCAAGCTACCCAAAAGAAAATTATATGGAGCAACCATGGCAGACTGAGCAAGTCAGTCTCATACTATTCGTCACCAGAACGCTGCAGCCCGGTGTAAACAGTTTCAACTTTCTCGGGAAGCAGCATGGCAGATTGGGAAATCCTGTCCAAGGGGTTCTATACTGCCCCCTCATTTGGAGTTAATCCTCAAGGACCCCTACCAGGACAATTTTGGCAGATGGATGTTACTCATATACCTTCATTTGGCAAACAGTCGTATGTCCACATTACAGTGGCTTCATATTCCGGAGCTATAGTAACCTCTGTCAGAACAGGAGAGGCTGCTAAGCATGCTATAGCTCATTGTCTGTATGCATTGTTCTATTATTGGATTTCCTAAACTGTCTTTACTGAAAATGCTCCTGCATATGGAGCAAAAGCATTTACTGTATTTTGTCATGCTTACAATCTTTAAAGTTAAGGTATTATTAAAGTGTACTCAGCAAACATTTTAAGGTCAATTTAAAAAAAAATTTTAAAGGGGGTAGTCATATCCTGGAACTCCTACAGGTATACCATATCATGCTTTCTACTTAAAAAATTTTTTTTTTTACATTTTTTTTGAAGGCTGATGAACAGGAGACACCAAATCTTTTTCGCCTGCAAACTACCTTCTTTATTAGATACAGCTAATAACACTGTTTTGTCTTTTTCCAAATAGCTCCAGATATATGGAAAAGATTTATATAGGCAAATGGGGATCCTCAAACCTCTCAGCGAGATCTTCTGAGCATGGCTTTTAAGTTACCTAGAGGCAGAAAAAGCCCAATAGACATCAGGGGAACGACCAGCTTTTAGGATATGCCCTTAAAGGCTCCAACGCCCCAAAGGGGTCTCATAGGATGCCATCTGGGTCCAGCTTCAATAGTGGAAAGGAAGGTCATTGAGCTAAAGCCTGCCAGGCTTACATGCCTCTACTGTGAGGAAACAGGGACACTGGAAGGTAGGCTTCCCCCTCGCTCCACTAAGGGAGGGTTCAGTCTCTTCCAGCCCTGCTCCAGCCACCTATGACCTAACCTTTCCCAGAAAGCTGGGGTTTGCCACTGAAGGCTGAAGGTGCCCAGGGCCATCGGCCCCATCTACAACACTGTGGATGAGCCCAGGGTATTTGTTCCAAGAAGCAGGTAAACTGATCATTTGCACAAGGGCCACTTAACCATGTTTGGCCTGAATAGTCAGGTTTTTTATTCTTCCCTGGAAGATCTCTGTTGTGGGTGTTGATAGCCCTATATTCTGCTACTTTGCTTAATATATAGTGTTTCCTTTATCCCTCCTATCTCAATGCCCCACTCATATTTCAGGCTGGGACCCACTCCTAATTTAGAGCTCTCTTTCCCCCTTTTGCCAACTTCTATTATGAATCTACCTTTGCCACCCAGCTTAGTGTATCCCAAGGTTCTCTTTACCATGCCACAGTTGCAGAGCTCCAGGGAAAAGCTACCTGGTCTCATCTCTCCAGGCAGAGGAGAACAGAAGCTCCATATCCATGCATGCTGCAAATGGCTTCTCCAATTTACCTGAATCATTACCAGCTAGAAACAGCGGTCACTGGGACTTACACATGAGCTGCAAAGTATAGAATAGTAACAACAATTCCAGTGCCATGTGGACTTTTCCTGGATGTGGACTTTTCCTGGACTCCTGCTCCCTGTGACAGATCCTACAGACTGAACTGTGGTTGGGTTGCATTTTTCAGGGATTTTACATGGTGATAGGGCCAACTTGGACTTGGTGAACATGTTAAGGACACTACTTTTTTAATGAATTCTTGCTGTATTGGCCAAGAGTTTGCTTAAAGGCTTTTAATCAGTGTAAAAAAAATAGAAGGCTGGATAAAGAAGAAGATGGGGCACATATACACCATGGTATACTAGTCAGCTAGAAGAAATGATGACATCGGATCACTTACAGCAGATTGGTGGAATCTTGATAACATTATGCAGAGCGAAATAAGTGAATCAGAAAAAAACAAGAACTGCAGGATTCCATACATTGGTGGGACATAAAAATGAGACTAAGAGACATGGACAGGAGTGTGGTGGTTACGGGTGGTGGGGGGAGGGAAGGAGGGAGGGGGGGAAGGGTACAAAGAAAACTTGATAGAGGGTGATGGAGGACGATCTCTCTTTGGGTGATGGGTATGCAACAGAACTAAATCACAAAATAACCTGGAAATGTTTTCTTTGAATATATGTACCCTGATTTATTGATGTCACCCCATTTAAATAAAAATTTATTTATACAAAAAATTTTTTTCACATCTTTTAAAGGTTTTAAAAAAACACATTATTGCTACTTTGATCATGTGTCCCTGGAGACTAATGACTTTGATTATTTTCTCATATGTATTATATATTGACCCCTTGACTATGTTTTCTTGTTTTTGGCTTCTTCATATATTTTGAATCTTACTGAATCTAGAATATCTTATTTTTAAAATAAGACATTCTTGGCCCTGGCGGGTTGGCTCAGCGGTAGAGCATCGGCCTGGCGTGCGGGGGACCCGGGTTCGATTCCCAGCCAGGGCACAGAGGAGAAGCGCCCATCTGCTTCTCCACCCCCGCCCCCCCTCCTTCTTCTCTGTCTCTCTCTTCCCTTTCCGCAGCCAAGGCTCCATTGGAGCAAAGATGGCCCGGGCGCTGGGGATGGCTCCTTGGCCTCTGCCCCAGGCGCTAGAGTGGCTCTGGTTGCCGCAGAGCGACTCCCCGGAGGGGCAAAGCATTGCCCCCTGGTGGGCAGAGCGTCGCCTCTGGTGGGCGTGCCGGGTGGATCCCAGTCGGGCGCATGCGGGAGTCTGTCTGACTGTCTCTCCCCGTTTCCAGCTTCAGAAAAAAATACAAAAAAAAAAAAAAAAAAAAAGACATTCTTATACCTGAGAAATAGTTAGACATCATGTATCTAAAATTGTATTAATGGGAATAGGAGAGAGAATCTATGGAGCCCATAAAGCAGATGAAGAAAAAAATAACCTCTGTTGTTGTTTTTGTAATTCACTTGGTCCAGCCTCTATTGTAGGTAAATTAAAGGAGTAAACGTACCATTATAACTGTGGTTTAGCCTATTAGAAAGAAAATGTAAGTAGATCCAATGATGTAATAGCAAATAGCCATTGAAAATATGAACTTTAATACAGTGTTTTATTTTTAGTTAATTTGCTACCAGCGCGGACCCTAGAGACAGACAAGGAGCCCCTCCTCCATTCCAAACCTGCATTTCTAGGATCCTCCAATCTGACTCTAAGAAGGTTGCTGAAAACAACTCCACTTGGGGCCACCCCTTGGAGAGTACAGAAAGTAGGTATAATTTGAACACTAAGAAAAAACTCACACTAATTCTGCAGTAAAGCTCTTTTTCCCTTCGCATCAAATTAGAGTCCTTTGAGATTCTCTGTAAGCATCACATCCCACTGTTTCTTCCCACTCGTGCAATGTGTGGAAAATGCCAGAACACTGCCACTCCCTGAATGCCCCAGGCCACCATGCACCTGAATGCCCTGAGCCCTGAGTACATTCTGCCTCTGTGTAAGGTGACCTTTCCTGAGTCTCTTCTTCACCAGGCAGAAACCTACCTGACTCTTAAGGGCCCGTCCATCCATCTCCTCCTCTGTAAAGCCTCTCCTGTCCCTCCTCCTGATCCAAATGCTGTCCACACCACTAGCAAACAGCTATCCTGACTGTTCTTATAGGTGGGCTCACAGTCCATGCACATCAGTTATGTCACAGCCCACCAATTGATGGCAACTGAGCTGATCACTCCAGCTCCTTCTGCCAGTGTCCCTCAGTGCTTTCTCACTTTGTCCCTAACACGCGTTCTTTGACTCACATCTCAGCCCACTTCTGTGTTTGCTTCCCCTTTGTTACTCTGCACTGGCATTTGTCCCAGTTGGTTTTGGCTTCTGAAGCTCCTCAGAGAACCATTATTTTCTGATTACTGCACTGTCCTGGGTTTCTTTGAGCGATAATACCCTTCCAAAGGGCCAAATTCCCATCAAGAGCCATCTTCATCCCTGCATGTGTGGAGTCATTCACAGAGAATATGAAACTGTAGGCTCAGTCTGTGTAATTATTTCTCGCATTTTGCATGGTGAGCTCTTTTCGAGTAGCAATTACATCTGATTCATCTTTGCACCTCTTGTGACTTCCTTATGTATAGCATATTTAATATGCTTAATAAATATGTGTGACATGAATCAATAAATTAAAATATAGTTTTGTCTTGAGTGTCCTCTTTGCTCCTCTAAGCTTCTACATTCTTGTTCTCCTTCAACTGCTAATTCTGGCCTTAATTACCCCAGCCGGAGGTGATTTGTCCCCAGCCGGGCTGCTTTTTCTCTTAGAAACAAGATATTATTCATTTTACTGTGTCTCTCTGCTAAGTTTGGAAGCTGCATGAACAATCAATGCTTTGCTTTTTATATGTGTTTACATAATATTGAAGAGACCACATGCATTAAATAGTCATTCCAGCTGAAACATTGGTTCTGACTTGCTCTTTCATCGTACTTTGTGCTGGGTGCAGGTAAGTCATGGTGATAACTGCTATCTCAGCATTCATTCCATTGGTGCCTTCTGTTTATGAGTCTGTTTCCTGGGCATTTGCGGGCACCTCTGAGGGCAGAGGTAAGAGTTAATCATCGCCTTAAACCCAACATCTCACATGTGCTTGGACCTAAAACAGGGACCAGATCAATGCTGAATCATAACTGATATATTCTGACCATCTTTAAATTGCATCTTAATTACTTAGTTAAGGGAAAAAATCATATTTATTGACTATCTACCTTGTTGAATGCATTTTCCTTGATATTTTACATTTATGATTTCATTCAAAGCAATGGAGAAATCATCTAGCCTGTCTTGGCATCAGTTTCATTGGCTGTAAAGTCGGTACAATATTATCTATGTTATAGAGCTGTTAGGATAAATTGCATTGATAAATATAAAGCCACTGAATTATAAACTTTAGAAGAATGAATATTATAATGTGAACTGTATCTGAATCAATATGGTATTAATTTTTTTCCCCCTACAGAGACAGAGAGAAAGTCAGAGAGAGAGGGACAGACAGGGACAGACAGACAGGAATGGAAAGAGATGAGAAGCATTAATAGTCAGTTTTTTGTTGCGACACCTTAGTTGTTCATTGATTGCTTTCTCATATGTGCCTTGACCGTGGGACTTCAGCAGACCAAGTAACTCCTTGCTTAAACCAGCAACCTTGGGTCCAAGCTGGTGAACTTTGTTCAAACCAGATGAGTCTGCACTCAAGCTGGCAACATTGGGATTTTGATCCTGCGTCTTCCGCATCCTAGTTCAATGTTCCATCCACTGCACCACCGCCTGCTCAGGCGGTATTAATTTTTAAAGAGCTCTTGGATCTAGTGAAAATAGTGCTTCCATATTGAGGTCAGGAAGGTTAGCAAGATGAATGGCCATTGCTATCCAGCTTCTTCACTGTGACAGATAGAGTGATGTCCTTCAGTCAGGACATGCAATAGTTCTTCCTGTGATCAGCCCAATAAAAAGGAATGAAATATATTAATATTACCTTGTTGTTGTTTTTAAGTAGGATTAGTTTAGGCTGGTGATCATACGATAAAGACCTGTGTTTTTAAATCATTATGCTTTACTTTTTCACACAAAAAGTTTACAGCTCTATTTATAAAATTGTGTTAGAATTGTTCTAATAAGAATATTAAAATCTTTTTGAGGTATATTATATACACAAAATTTACATGGGTTAAGTATGACAAATTATCAAGAAGTAAACATGTTTGAGTAAGTTCCACTCAGGTCAGGAAATAACACATGGCCTGTTCCTCTGAGCGGCCCTCATGCCCTTCCCTCACCAGCAATGTCCGCAACATAACCACTATCCTGACTTCTCCCAGCACACATAAGTTTTGCATGCCTAAAAAATATGTGAATAAATCACATAATACATATTTTCTTAGCCAATATAGTCTTTGGTTCAAAAATATATTTGTGATGTTGTCACATATTTCAAGAGTTCATTTATTTTAATTGCTGCAGAGTGTTTTATTAAGTTAGTTTTTGATGTCTTATTTGTAAGTATAAGCAAATATATAAGTATCACCAACTGCTGGAGTAATATGTCTATTATAGAACTCCAAACAAAGATGTCATATAAAACAAAAGCAATATTAAAATAAAGACAGACATGGTACAGAGAAAGCTACTTCAAAACAAAAGAAAACAAAACGTCAATTTGCTCAGAGAGATGAGAGAACATATTGTAACTATAAAGCAAGAACCAAATGAAATAAAAATGACAAGTCAAGACTGAAAAAGACTATGGATTTAAAAAAAATGCAACAAAAATTTGGAAGATAAAATAAATTTCCAAAAAACAGAAAAACAAAAAAGAAGAAGCAGTGGCAGTAGGAATGAGGAGGTGAGGACACAGGAGAGGGACACAAGGGTCCAGCACCTGAGTCATCTGAGGCCACAGAGACAAACCTTAGGAAAGAGAAGGAAGGAATTAACAACAATTTCTCAACAATTTCCTAAAAGGAAAATAGTGCCATTTCCCATGGACATAGATAGTCAGCACCCAGCCCAAAAGAGGAACGCAGAACCTTGGCTAGGAATAAAGCTGTGAAACTGCAAAATAGGAGAAATGAGGGTGGGGGAGGCTGCCAACCCCCAGGGAATGGGGGAAACCACCTCAAACAAAGTAACAAGTGTCCCAAGTCCACAACTGGAAGTAATAGTGCCTCCTAGTTCATAAGAAAACACAGAGCAAAACATTGCCATACCTAAATTCCTTCGTCACAACTATTCATTCGATGTCAGAGTAGAATTACAGCAGTTTTAGATATTCAGGGAATCTCAAATTTATAGAGAAACTTCCTGATGCTATGTTCTACCTAAAGGAGCAATAAAACCAAAGAGAGAGAGATAGAAAATCCAGGAAAGAGGAAATCAAATGAATTAAAAATGAAGGGACTCCACAAGGAACGGGTGAAGAAAGATCTCAAGACAGCAGTCAGCCCACATGGAAGGGTCCAGAATGTTTGAGAAAGATTTCCAGAGAGCTCACATCAGTAGTATTTCTAATGCTTTTAGGTTTTAGGTAGATAAAATTGTACATGCCTGGAGAAATTTTAAGGCTGAGCTAGACATTAAAACTACAAAGTAAGCAAAGGAAATAAACAAGAAAATTATTCTCTCTAAAATAGAATTCAAAATATAGCACCTGTATCTCATAGGAAATGAGTAATATTCTTAGCATATTATTTGTCTCAGCCATGAACAGCATCTAGCTAGTCAAAATAACTTACTGACCATCAGCCAATGAAAATGACAGCATGATTGTATTAGAGAGATTGCAATGGGGTAACAGGACATTATACATTACGTAGTGCGATGGGGAAGGTGGAAACCAAATCACTGTGATATCTGCGTCCATATGTAGATGTAGCTATAGAGTCTAAAAAGTCAACAAATTAAAATGTAGTTATACTATTGCAATTTGTGGAAAAAACTTCAAAAAATCAACTTAAAGTTGAAAGGGCTTGCCTCTGGGAAATGGGTTATGGTTCCTGCATAGCTTGGTAGGTTGCTGGAGTTGTTGTTAACAAGGTCCTGTAGAACTATTCAATTTGTTTATTTTTTCTTTTTAAACTATATACTTTCATAATTTTAATACAATTCAGAGAAAATTAAAGGCTGTGCATATTTACTATGCATTTTAATACAACATCACTACTTTTTATTTGCTCTAATTTGTAGGTATACAAGCACACAGAAATGTAGTCACATGACCATGTTTCTGTGACTCGCGCAAGCATCCTGTCTCTTGGTCCCCCATGAGCCTTGCATGGAGAGACCAGTGAGAGCAGAGACCTGTGCTTTCCTCTGAGATGCCATTACCTTTGCAATGTGTAGAGCCATATCACCAACTCGTGATGCTGGCAGTTTTTCCAGAGAACGGGCAGATTATGTGACAGGGTACCCTCTCTCTGTCAATGTCGGGGAAGAGGAAGCCTCCAGGAGCAGTGGCATTCCAGCACCTCTGCACTGGGTTCCAGCACCTCAGTTCCTATCCTGGGCCAAGGCCAAGGTGGATTCTGCAGCTCTGACAGAGACAGGTGACAGAGACCCAAAGCAGCCTTTTGTCACTGATGCAAATCCCCCCCACCACTAAAGAACATGAAAATGTAAATGTCTATATTTGAATAACAAGGTATAGTTTTTATTCTTCTCAAACTAAAAAGAACAGTGTTTCTTCCAACACAAAGAGAATACTAAAGAACTCAGAGCAGTGTAGGGGGGAGGGGATGAGAAATAATAAATGCCAGATGTGTTCACAATTTCATTTCTGGCAGTTTGCATGAAGTAGATAATTCTCTCCATCACGTTTTCATCTAAAAGTGTTTTCTTATCTCTCCTGAGGGGGGATAAAAAAATATCCAGAGAAGAATGACTTTGGTAAAATGAGAGAGTCCTCTGTAATATTTTAGGAAAAATAAAACACGATACCTAAGTAATTAAATAGTTATAACCTAGCTTTTGCTGAGCAGTGAAAAAGAAAAATTATGCCTGAAGAATCTTTGCATCGAGTGTGAATGAATGCTTTAGGTGACTTTGGGTTTTCAGTTAGGGAGTTGACATGGTCAGCAAGTCCCAAATCTTCCTCCAAGAAAAGGTGAGGGCTGACATTGTTCTGAGAATGCTAACCCTGTCTGGGGCTTTAGAACAACCAGGAAAGAGACTTGCTATGACTCCACCATTTACACAGGGCCAAGTGTCTCCTTTCAGGAACGAAAACCTTTCCTGCAATAATAGTGATGACATTGACTAATGTTGTAAATGGTGACCCATTGGTTTTGAAGTCAGAGGTCGATAGTTTTATTGAATGTATTTATTTTAATGTAAGATCATCATTTGATATTTTTATCTTCTTACTTACAAGAAATAGAGGCTCATGTCTTTTAGGGATCTGGGTATATATGAGTATGTGTGCATATGTATCATATAAAATCAGATAGGAGGAAAGAGGAAAGTTACAGTCATTGAAAAGTGACTAGGAATTCACTTTATCATTGCTTTTATTCTAAACCTTGCAATTACTGTCTGCGCGAGATAGTAATTTTATGTGCGTAGCTTTGAACCCCAAATAATGAAGACCTGACGTAGGTCATACTACTATGTGCTCTGGAGCCAGAACTGAAGCCCAGGTGCATCTGATGCCAAAATCACAACCTCTGTTGCATCTGGGGTCTTTGGTGAGGCGGGTATGAAGTACCGGAAGAGAGAGCTTGGCCTTTTAGGAACTCCTAAGGCTAGGCTAGCAAGGCGGCCACAAAACTGTATCCAACAGGGCGCTTTACATTACAGTTAAAACCACAATTTTATGTCACATACCACACATTACAGAATTAACCAGTCACTTTATCTTTTTACTAAGCTAAGAATGTATGAACAGCAAAGATCAGCAGCACAGCATGGAGTGAGAAAGCCAGATGCAATGACCCATCTAGATTTAATCAGCATTGAACTGAGTCTCTGTGCCCAGCTTCCAGAGACTGTGTGAGGTGCATTCACATTCATTGTTTCTATTTATACTCCATAAACACATTGCACCCACAAATGTGTTCAGCAGGGAGACACATCTACTATAAGGCATGCAGTGGATTTGTGGGGTTCCACTCAGGATCTTGCAACAAGAGAACTTGGATTTTAGTTCTGGTTCTGCCTTTCATTAGCTATGAGGCTCTGGACAAGTTAATTCTTTCAAGCAGAAATTGTTGTTAGACCATGACCCTGGCTGCAGAGAGGTTTCATGAGCTGTTTTCTCTAACATCTTATTTAATTTCTGATCAACAGATGGTCATTAGCTTGTAAAACATGCTCCCCATTTTTTCAGATGCTTAATGTAAGGTATTTTTCCCCACTGAGAAGGAAGGAAGGAAGGGGCCGGAGCTGCAAAGTGGGGAATAACAAAAGGCTTTATTGAGTACAGTGCATCCGTCTGGCGAGGTTCCCTGGCCCCGAAGAAAGATGGAGGCTAGGGAAGTCGCAAGTGGTGACCCATGTGGGAGATATTGAAAAGGTCCCTAGGGTGGTCAAGCTAATATGAAGTGGTGAAATCTCACTGGCTGGCAGAGGGTCGCTTTTCTCCAAAGGGCTCCTGGGAAGTTTCTTTTGGCACGCTTGGTTGTGGGAGGTCCTAGCCAAAGTTCCCGGGCCTGATCTTTCCCTATTATCCACTGACCTTACATTCTGACCTTTTGTGTTAAATAGAAAAGGGGAGCTGTTTATTTGTCTGGCTACTTCCTGCTGATTAGGGGCCTTGTGGGGAGGAGGAGATCGGAAGGTGGTGGCTTTGAGGGGTGTCAGGAGGAACATCTGTGTGGCCATGAGTTGAGAAACTTTGCAGATGTGATCCTGTAAGGATTAAAAAAAAGAGGAGTAATAGGGGGATTTGCAGGGTTTAGCCTTTTTGTGAACTGGAGATGGATGAAGGCCAATGGTTCCGACTGCCAGTGGTCCTGTAAGGAGGCAAGCTTGAGGCAAACTTCATGTCAAAAATGGCATAAAAGGGGAAAGGAAGGGGTCTCATCCATTCCCATAACTGAGACCTGTGAGGGAACTAGAGGTTCAGAGTGTGATGGCAAAACAGAGAAGGTAGCCCCCATGTCCACAAGAAATGAGATGGACTTACCCACTAGTTGCAGCATATCCTAGGTTCTCCGAGTCCAGGCTGTGTCCTAGGAGTTTGAACGATGCACCCACCTGGCTGGATTGGCCTTCTCATTCAGGCAGCTTGTCCTCCACATAGAGGTGCCAAGGAAAAGCCTGTTGCCCAAAGAGGCAATTGCTCCGCCAGTGACTGGGCTGTTTGCAGTCAGGGCAGGGCTCAGTGGGCAGCTGCCAGCAGGGGACCTGCCAGGACCAGTGACTCTGCTTGCCACACTTAAAGCAAGCTGCTGGTGGGATTTCTCTTTGTGTCTTGGACTTGGGTCAGGCTCTTCCTGTGCCTTGCCACTGTTGCTCTGCTGGCCTCAGGGTTGCCACAAGAGTTTGGCTTTGGAGTGTTACCTTCTGCTGCATGCGGGCCTGGTGAACAGCCTTGGCCTGTTTCTACTAGTTGGGACCATTAAAAACTTTAAATGACATGTTCACAGGTATTGGATAGGGGTTTGGGGGTTGAGAATAAGAGGAGGGGGGCTTGTGGGGAGCCCGGCACCCAGATCTGGCAGGAAATGCTGGAACTAAAGGCAGGACAGGGCCAGAACTTCCTGCAAGAAAATTGGGGTTGGGCCTTGGGCTCCTGCAAACCAGTGTAAGAGCCAATAGTAGGCAGAGAAAGGCCTGACAGAGGAGGGACTTAAGAACACAGTGGAGAAGGAAGGGGTCCCTGGCCAGCAGGGGAGGAGAAAGAGAATTGTAGTGGTGAATAAGAAACCGGTTTTTGTGAAGGGGGGGAGGGGATTCTCAGAGGGAAAAGACCTGAGCACAAAAGAGGTCCACAGAGGGACCAGAGAAAAGTTCCAAGAGAGGGGTGCCCCGGGGGTCAGACAGGAGGGAGAGAGAGTTGGGAGTCCGTGGAGAAGGAAAGATCAGGAGTGGAAGTTTTAGGTAAGGTTTCTCTGGCCAGAAAACGGGCCTGCATGGTGGAACAGGCAGCACAGAGATTAAGGCAGGGTGCGTGAATAATTAGAAGTCATGTATGTAAGAGATCTCCAATCAGTTCCCAGCTTTTTTGGCGATAAATTGGCGAGGGTGTTAACACCGAAAGTCCCTTCAGGAGGCTAATTCAGTGGGTTCTGTGGCCTGGCCACAGCAGAGAAGAAGAACAGTTTCTTCTTCTTTAGGGAGGGGGATTCCTGTGCTCCCACGGCCACTCTCAGTCCTTGGAGTGGTCAGAATTGAGTATCAGCGTCCCAAAACTCAAGCTCTGGCCACGGATGGAAAAGGTAAAGTGGATGTGCTCGGGAAGTCTCCACGAGCACAAGCACTAGGAACGGAAAGACTTCCCTGATGTAGCTACGGTTTCGGACAGGGAGTCTCGGTGAAAAGAACTGAGGGGAAGGCTGGAGGCAGGGGACTTACCGCACTGTGCACTGAAGTGGGTGGAAGGTCGGAGATCCTGGTTCTTTCTCGGAGGGGATGAGGAAGAGGAGCGGTCTTTGCAGAGAAGTCGCAAGTGGTGACCCGTATGGGAGATATTTAAAGGGTCCCTAGGGTGGTCGAGCTAACATGATGTGATCAAATCTCACTGGCTGGCAGACGGTCGCTTTTCTCCAAAGGGCTCCTGGGAAGTTTCTTTTGGCATGCTTGGTTGTGGGTGGTCGTAGCCAAAGTTCCCGGGCCTGACCTTTCCCCATTATCCACCGACCTTATACTTAATCTTATGTTTCCATTTTTAACTCTTTGCAAAAAAGTCAGTTAAAACAATAAGTCAGCAATTTGTCACCAATTTTAAATCCTGAGTGTTTCCATTTTCTTCTGATTTTCTCATGATTCTCTGAGTTTCACACTTCCTGCTTTTTCTGCCCCACGCTCTTCCACGCTCTTGGTTTTGTCACGTACAGAGCCTGCATCTGAACCCAGAAAAAGTCACTTCTCTGGGCTCCCCTGGAGGTGGAATTTGTTTTTTTATCTCTTAAAATGAGAAACAGTAGCTAATGGGGAAACGAATTTCCAATTATTTCCCTCCATTCAAGATATGTCAGTATTTATATAGCAAACACAAACTTCAAAAGAAATAACGAAGAGGAATAAAGGCACATTTAATCACAGAATTGGTATCGCAACATAGGAAGGCTCATTTCCAGCTAGAGGGGACAGACAGGAATTTAGCTGGAAGTTTATAATTGGAAAAGGTTGCTATCTTTCCAACAGCACATTAGTGCTTTCTTAGTGAGACTGTGGACCCAGTAGTGTTCTATACAATATACAGTTATAGATTGAGAAACTGACCACCTTATATTATTGTGTTTAAGTATATACTAAAGCATTTAAAATTAAATAGACATATAGCCATTAAGTAATTCCCAACTATATGTCATGTGTTCTTTTTTATGGGTTCTCTCATTTAATCCTTCGAGTAACTATTCTATTCTCCATTGAAGTGTCAATATAAGGGATATAGAGTAATTAATGTGATATAAGCTTGACTCTATAATGATAATATAATATAAGAAGCAGAAGAACAGAATATATTGGTGGTGAGCTAAAAGCTTCAGTTTTGCTTGCTTGTGGGAAAAATTCCAACTGTTTTTTCCCAGGGCCGATGCGATCAATGCTGCTCAGATGATGTGTGGATCAAAAGGTACATACAAGAAGTATTAGCCAGGGTTCTTCCAAGAACCAGTAGAATGCATACATTGAGAAAGAGAGAGAGGCCCAGGACAGCTGGTGGTATGACAAGGTTTGCATCTGAAGATCTGAGCCCTGAGGAGATAGTGATCTCTCTCTGTCTGAGTCTTAAGGCTGGGGAACCAGGAGCACCAGTATTGCAGGGTGGGAGAAGAGAGATATCTCTGCTCAAGCAGAAAGTGAATTTTCCCTTCTTAAAGGCTTTGTGTCATTTGGGTTCTCAACAGATTGGAAAAGCTCACCCACACAAATTCAGACGATCATTTCTTCTGGAGACATCGTCACAGACGACCCAAGACCCTGGGGCATCCCTAAGACCAGTCAAGCTGACACATAGTTAGTAGTCACACAAGGGAACTGAGCAGTCTAGAGACCCCAAATCCTAGCGAGTCAGAGTTAGTGACCAACTGGTAAGGAATTCACACAAGAGGCCAGCAGTCGGCTTTCTCCCTTACTTTATCTCCCTCCCACCTACGTCTACCACTCAAGTTTCTCTAACACGTGTCTCCTAGTCAAAGTAAAAGTACTCTTCTGTAAAAATTCTACCTGTCTCTTTCTACCTTTTTGACATAATGAAAAATGGAGAAAAACGAACTTAAAAGAAAAAAAAGTGATTAAAAGTTGCTTATTGAGGCAAAGTTAAAGCATCTGGCCTGTGATCTTTCTCCCTTTAAGGGGGTATCTTTGGGAAATGAGGTACATTACTCAGTCCAATCTTAGGTAAACATGACAATATTTTAATCTCCTAGAAAAGGTGAACTTGGGCCCCTGTGAAATAGATAGGTGAATATTTCCAGCCTTAATTGGATTGATAAGTCTAAACACAAAGGAGAAAGCAGAGGTGGGGGGATAGGGTGAGAAGTGACCCTTTGGAGTTATAGTATTTATATATGGCAGATGGAAAATGTGATTGGATATAACTGACTTATGGGAGAAATGATGTACTAAGTGCAGAGATTCACTAAAGAGAAGAGCAGAGAAAGAGATGTTTGTGAAGGTCGAAGAAACCAGGGGAAAGTACATGTGGGCATTGTGGCGCTACAGAGAATTTCAAAGAAGGAGAAGAGATCATAGCTGAGAAATGCAATAGATAGACTTGAAAAGGATTAAGCAATTCCGTGTGATTTATCAGCTAGTCAGTTAACAGTAATTTTTTATCAAAACAATGTCAGTTGAATTTGGGGTCTAAAAATCTAATAACGATAGTTTGGAGGAAGTGAGAAAGGACAATGTGCAGATGTTACAGTTAATTTGGGAGAATCTGAGGTTAGACGAAGAGTTAGTTAATAGCAGAGTGAAAGTTATGGGAAGCTGGTAGCATAATTGATGATAACCACAAGCTGATTGGCATTTGTCTTCAACCAACTAGCACACGGATGAGCACCCTGTGTAGGCAGGATCAGACTGTGATAATACAAAGCCCATGAAGTTGTTATTTCCAATTGCCCTGATGTTTCCCACTGGTGATTTTGAGGGTTTCCCCTTCTGTTTAAAGCCTTTGTGTTCCTCACTTAGAGTGGTATCTCTCCATTTAAAAAAAAATAGTATTGAATAATTGAGGGGGAGTAGAAACCTTGCAAATTCATAACCTACAATCTTTTCCTTCAATCCTTAAAAATTTTCCATTACATTTACTTTATACTTATGTCAAGAAAGTGAATCAAAAGTCATGAATATCAGTAGCCTGAGGCAGAATAATAAATATTATTCCTTTTGGTTACACTTCCTTTCCAATTTTATTACCAATTTTTTTCATTCACTGGCTTTTTGCTCTTAGAGCAAATTCCATTTTATTTAAGCCTTGTTCTGTTCATCTATTATTTTATAATGCTATTATGAGATACAGTTTTAAGTGTTTATTAAGGATTTAAAAACAGATTGGTGTCATTTAATTGAAAAATATTGGTATTTTTTAGCAAACTCTATTTAATGATTTGTCTTCCAAAGTAGCCTCGGGGTGGGGGGGAGGAGAGCATTCCTATTTTCCTTGCACTGTTATAGTTTCAAATCAGCCCAGTGTTTGTATGATCAGATTTGTAGTAATCTGTCACTACTGGCAGGAAAGAAAATTAAAGAGAACAATTTATTACAAAAGAACAAAAAAATTAAAAAATGAGAGTTTTCCTCCCTCCATAGAAATAATATAAAGTTCTAGAGTTGTTTTAATACAATTTTCATATTTCTGCATCAATGCCAGGAACATACTTCCAGGGAGGAACTTTATCTCTTCACAATATCTGCAAAGAAAATCTATTCCTCGGAATCAGATGCTGTATGTATTTCCTAATTCACTGTTCTGTGCTCTGGGGGAATGGCTTTCATTAAAATTTTCAACCTGAATGTATGATTGTTCTCTCCCTCTATTTCCGTGGGTCACTGAATATACATTTTACTTCATGTGAAGGTCGAGGATGAGGGGACATGACTCTATCTCAGGAATTTATGGACATCATTTACTGCACAAAAACTAATCCTGGAGTGAACGCTCTCAGTAGATAATTTCAGTAAACCTCACAATGTTAACAAGAATGAACTGTTAATAGATGGTAGAAAGTAAAGATTTGGCCTGCACAAGCGTCTGGCTCTGGTGATAATTAACTGCTCACTTACACCAATATATATTCAGTGCTTGAGATAATTAGAAAGATAGTGAGCCCTTCTGTTACTCTGTCTCCATAAATATCCCCCCACTGCTGCTGAGGGATGTGGGGGGATGAGACACATATAAATGTGTCTGCTTCCTTCAACCCCAACTGCAATTCAGAGAAATATGTTCACAACCATAGTTTGAAGGCCAGGTAAATTAGGGTCTAATTCAACCTTAAAATAATATTTCTGTCTACAAAGAAAAGGTCTTTCTTGAGTGAACCAGAAGCTTATTTATGGCTTTTGGTGTCAAAGGTCGAACTTATTATTTTTTTTTAAAGAAGCACAGTGGCTTTCTGGTTGAATGATGCTAATTCTTGTCATATTAAACAAAAATTCAAATAAAAATTCCAAAGTTTTTTCACAGACTATATCTACAGATCCTCAAATACATGGATGTATAAGTACTCAAGAGAAATAAATATTGTTGGAAAGAAAATAATGAAAGAGAACTGTTTGTATTACAAAGAATTTATACGAAGCAATCATAGTCAGAATAGTGCAGCAGTGAGGATACCTATGCAGAGCCCAATGGAGTGCAGTGAAGACCCCGGGAGCAGACCCACTGATATGTGGGAATCTCACAGATGACAATTCATACATCAAATATGCAATCAGAAGCCGGTGAGCAGAACACGGGCTACTTAATAAATGAATATCCCAGCTGCCTAGATCTCAACGGTGGGTCATATTTTAAAATATATTCCAGATGTAATTAAAATTCTAAATATCAAAAAGCCAGTCCTTAAAGTCTAAATAGAAAGTCTATGTGATCTTTTCCTGTACATAGTGCAAGGAAAATAAGCAACTGGTTTGCCTGTGCAAGATACTTGCTCTCATGCCCCTCTTAACAAAGTCATATTTAAACTGTGTAAAGAATCCCCTAAAATGAATGAGAAAATACAAATCTTTACACATTCTGAATCTTATTGGGCAATTAAGTGGGCGACCTGAATGGCCAAGAAACACCTGAAATGTTCAATTTCCCAGTAAACAGAGAAGAGCAAATGAGAAATACAGGGCGGGACTAAAGTAGGTTAACAGCTGGGAGTGCGCAAAACAGTTTAATATTGTATTATTATCCATACAAACAACTGTAAGCCTACTTTTGCTGCACCCTGTACAGGCAAAAGGAGGTTATAATTTTATACCCATTATTTTGCTACAGTGAAAAGTACCCACAAATGCTATTTTGTTTGGAAAGTGATTTTGTGTAACTACCTTTTCAAGTAATTTTCCAAAATGTTGCAAAGGTAAGTAAGTAAGTGCATAAACTACCAGTCAATATTCTACTCCTGGGTAATTGCTTAATTAAATATGTACTTATTAAATTTTGATTAAGTGAAGAGCACTTTTCTTTGTTCTAGAGCTATAGTGATTAATGAGATGGAAAGAATTTTCTATGCACAAGAAATTTACATGTTAGTGAGAGAGGGCAAATAAAAAATAAATAAATAAACATATACTCTAAGGGCACACTGTAATAAGTGTTCCACAGACACGCTGAAATTAAAAAGGGAAGTAAAGTGGGAGGGATGTGCTATTTTAATCTCGGTTGACCCGGAATGGCTTTGCTAACCAATACTCACAAAGTGACATTTGAGCAAAGACCTAAAAGGAAAGATGGAGGAAGGTCAAAGACATACTCATAATAGTATTAAAAACATAAAAACATATTAATAACATAGTAAAGAAGTAACATTTTGTATTATGAATTTCCCCAATTATTATAAGTTAAAATTAGAGTAATTTTGTTATCTATTGGGTCAATAAAAAAATTAAATTTGTATATCTAAACTCTGAGTAATCATGCCTCATATTCAAAGTCAACCTTAGTTTGTAAACAACCCTTCAGAACACATTTGGTGCATACTATCCATTTATAAATGGATATTTATTGACCAGCAACATGATGAATCATTTTCTTGGTATCTATAGAGATTGAGGGTATTGTGAGGTCACACCCCAAGCACTAAGTGAGCTTAAATATGTATTACATGGGAAAAATCAGATATGTGAATATGAAAATTTAGTGAGAACTTTTTTTAAACTTTTAATTTATTGTGTTTACAATAGATTCTAGTGTCCCCCCGAATGCATCCCCTCCTCCCTCGTGTTCCCCACAACATCCCCCTTTCTCCCTCCCCGGGACACCTTCCCCCTTTCCCTCCAGGATTAGCTTTTCTGCTCTCTATAACGTTGTGTTATGTGTGTATAATTTCACCAATCTCTTTCCCTTTTCTGATCCCTTCCTATCATCCCCTTTCCCTCTGTCTGCTTTCCCTCTGGACCCATTTAGTGAAAACTTTAATAGCTGAAGACACATATTAAACAGAAAGGAAAGATAAAGAAAAGCATGATTGCTTGCTAAACGAGCAGTTTGCAGATTCAGAGGGTCATTGCTCATGCCACCAAAGAGCCAAGTGTCATTCTTTAGTCAAGCCTGTTCCAGACTCTGAAAGGGGTGGTTTTGTGCTGAGCAAGGGCTACGTGTTCCAATGCTTCCTCCAGCAAAAGCTCTCACTACAGAAAACAGTTCAAGATAGTTCAGCATTTGTGCTAAGGAGTGAAGGATTTGGGAGGAGGTAAAATCAGCTTTTAACTCTGTTTTTCTCTCTCCACTATAAATGCAAGTTAAGTAGAAGCCTTTTGAGTTCTCAAAAGAAAAAACACTGAGCCCTGAAATCGTTAGGATGGCTCACCTGGGTGAACACTTTCTCATGTTCTTTAGGGTGAGGATTTGAGTTTATTCCAGCACTACGTGAGATTTTATGTTTTCTATTTAAGAGCATTCTTTTTCATTCATTTTCCATTTCATCATTAATATAGTCATCCATTTAATGGAGAGTAGCTGGTCCATGTCATTAATCATCCGTGTGGTCCAGAGTCTAAACAGGGAGCAAAACAAATCTCACCTTCATTCTTCGGAACCATACACGAAGTAATAAAGGCAAGTATGTCAAGAGCCAAGTGCAATCAAAACAATTATTTTTTAAAGAAGTACGATAATGAGGCGCAAATCGTTGACGGATATTTAGGACCTATGGAGAGAACAGTTTTCTCACAGCTGAAGGAATTCAGGAAGGCTTGAATAAGCTGTATTATTTGGTAATTACATATTGAACACAATCTCTAAATATAGGCCAGAGTGTCAGTCTCTCAGCCAGAGGAGCGATGTTCGGTGAGGATCCGGAGGGTTATAAGTTCCCGGCCATAGGCAAAGTGGGGTGTCCTCCCCTGAAGCTGGGGTTCTGCTTCTCTCTCCTGTCCTTGGACTGATGCTGTTGGATAGGCTGAGCTCATTATAGGCTTTTTTTGTTTCTCTCTCTCTCTCTCTCTCTCTCTTTTTTTCCCCCTTTTGCATAGCTTTATTTTGGAAGTTATCTCTTTAAGATCATTCAGACAGATTCTTTGTTTCTTTTCTGTGTGTGAAAAGGCCCAGAAAGTGTTGGTGCTAACTAGTTCTATGGGGCATCCAGGGAGGCTACCATCTGTTATATGGGCCTGGAAATGGCTGTGGGACTCCCGGTTCCGGAAACCCTTTGCCCTGGCTTATGGCTATTCTATGAGTACCACAGAGAACTATTTCAGGCTAATTGTTCCAGTGGATTGAGACCTCAAGTTAGAGACTCAGCCATTAATATAATGGAAGAGGACAAGGCAAAATGTTGGTCGTAGGAAAGGAGGGCACATTTCTCTCTCTTTTTGGCAAAGTAAGTCCTTAGCCAGACAGCTGGTCATAACAATTGTTAAGATTTCACCATGACATTCAGTACCTTGTTCCAAAGCACACCAAGCGGCCCCCACATATGGCACAGGGAAATATTAATGATCCTCTTTCCGTAAGAGAGAAATGAACTAACTCAAGTACTGCTTTGCAGCATATAAAGAGATTCCCAAAGTACAAACCTATTTAATTCCTACACAAACACATCAGGGGAAAGAAATGTTTTCAGTCAGAAGGCCTGAATATATGTTTTGCTTCATTGCACGAACTTAGAAAATCCTGAACCACATTTTCTTCACGTTTAAATAGAAATATCAGCCAGTGCAAGTCTCTCAAGACTGCTTGGAGAATTGCCCAAGATAATTTAATACATTTTAAAATGCCTTATAGAAGATTATTTATTTTTAAAGATCCATTGAAATGGTGTGGTAAACATTGCTAGTGTTCCCAATATTCATTCCAGTTCATTTCCTTCGCTGTAGAGTGGAATCCCATATCTCAAAGTCCTTGCAGTTAGGCAGGGTCACAGGACTAGTCTGGCCAAGGACATGAGCCGAAGGGGCATTATTAATGTCATTCTTACTTCTGTAGTGAATAGTACAGTCAACTTAGAGTACCAGTTACACACTCCTTTAAGGGTATTGTATAATAACTGTCATTAAGAAAAACAGTTCTGCTAGACTATAAACAAAAGTAAGCATGGTAATTCTGAGGGAGGTCATGACATAAGAGTTCAGGCTAAACCTCTGTAGACTAGAGGATTTATCATGTTTCAAGCAATCTTTACACTAATAGTAATAAATAACTTTTAGCAAACATTTAGTAAGACTTACTTATTTCACCCTTCCATTATTATTCCATATTATGGGGAAGAAAATGAAATCTAAAAAAATGCAGTGACTTACCTCAAATCTAATGCTACTACTAGACATGATGGTTAGGGTTCCCCAGAGAAATAGAGCCAATAGGATATATATATATATATATATATATATATATATATATATATATATTTATTTATTTATTTATAAGAGGGAAGTTATTATAAGAATTGGCTCATATTGTTAGGGAGGCTAAGAAGTCCCAGGAACTGCTGTCTGCAAGTTGGAGAACCAGGAATGCTAGTGGTGTAATTTAGTCTAAGGCCCGAGAAGGTGTGTGTGTGTGGGGAGGCACTGGTCAAAGCCCAGCCTAGAGTCTGGGGGCCCAGAAACAGAACCAAAAGCTCCTATGTCTGAGGGCAGGAGAAATGAATGTCCCAGCTCAAGAGGAGAGAGCAAGAATTTGCCATTTCTCTCCCTCTGCCTTTTGCTCTAGTCAGATTCCTCCAAGCATTGGAGGATGCCTGCCCATACAGATAACATCATATCCTCTCTACTCAGTCCACCGGGTCAAATGCTCTTGTCTTCTGAAAATGCTTTCACTGACATACCCAGAACCACTGTTAACCTGGCAGGCGGGCATCCCTTAGCCTGGTTAGGTTGACGCAAGAAATTTTCCACAATAAGTAAGGCTGTGCTTGAACAGAAGTTGCTGGTCTCCATGTCTATCAATGTCTTGTTTATTTATTTGACAAATACCTACTTAATGCCTTCTGTAGTCTGACTTGAACCCTCTTCTCAAAGCACTTAACCACTCTGGAGGGGAAACCTGACTCCCTTCTGATATACTGTCATGCCTTCTTTCTCACGCTCAGGGGAATGTGTATGAGTAGGTCTGTGTCCAAACGCTTGTGTTCACTAATACTAGAAAAGCAAGTGATCTGTATGGTATGATAATGAAGAATAAGGGGAGGAGCTTCTGGGAAGCATGTTCTTCATATTCACTTGTTCTTTCCACACTGTGAACCCTGAGAGAGGAATTCATTCCTCTTAAAACTGAATACACTTAGAAAAATAAAAATCTTACCCAAGTTCACACTTAAAGCTTGGAGTAGAACACAAGTTTAATAAGGGACAATGGCTCATTTATTTCTTTATATAAAACTAGTCCTGATACTATGGAGGAGAGATCATTGGTAGTAATTCATGAGTCTCTATGTGGGAGGTTCTACATAATGACTTCCTATTACAAGTACACCCCTGCATTACTAAAGGGCACAGTGTGAAAAGCCAAATAATACAACACTAAACACTATAATCTTTGGTTAGGCTACCAGGCGTGGCCAACAGTTTTTGCCCCCAGGCCAGATTAGAAAGAAAACTTTTTACATGGGCCAGATGAAATATTATAATTAAAAAATATTAAATACAAAAATGATTCATTTAAGTAAACAAAATTTTATTATGCAATTTGTTTATGAATAAATGTAAGTGAATGAAAAAATTTTAATATACAATATTATTTTAATAAAAATATATTTTAAGAAAAACATAATTATATACCGTATAAATATCCAAACTGTATCACAATCCATCAAAACAATATTTAATTGGCCCTGGCCGGTTGGCTCAGTGGTGGAGCGTCGGCCTGGCGTGCAGAGGTCCCGGGTTCGACTCCCGGCCAGGGCACACAGGAGAGGTGCCCATCTGCTTCTCCACCCCTCCCCCTCTCCTTCTTCTCTATCTCTCTCTTCCCCTCCTGCAGCCCAGGCTCCATTGGAGCGGGGATGGCCCGGGCGCTGGGGATGGCTCGGGCGCTGGGGATGGCTCCTTGGCCACTGACCCAGGCGCTAGAGTGGCTCTGGTCGCAACAGAGGGACGCCCCCTGGTGGGCAGAGCGTTGCCCCCTGGTGGGCGTGCCGGGTGGATCCCGGTCGGGCGCATACGGGAGTCTGTCTGGCTGTCTCTCCCCGTTTCCGGCTTCGGAGGGGTACAAAAAAGAAAAAAAAAAACACAACAACAATATTTAATTAATAGAACAAGCTTGAAGGGGTTATATCGCAAATAAAACAATTATTTCATTTTACAAATAGCCTGGACACGTTTTCAGTTATCAACTGCAGCTATTGTCTGTGCTACAATGCCACTTAATTCAGCACACTTAACCACAAAAATAATGAATTGTTTAACCTTGGGTGTGCACTGGCAAACTCTGCCTAAAAGAATGTGGGTTTCATGTTGCCGCTGAACGTCAAACAGTTTATATCGAGTACAGATGAGTACAAAAGTTGTAAACCTTTATAACAGAATTTTTTTAAAAAATAAAGAAGTATCTCGAATCCATTCGACCAATTATTGGAAATTAACCCTAGATTAGTCACATGCGGAATTCTTTTCCATGTATCACTATCTTCTTAAATATCTCGATTTCTAATAATCAAAGATGCTTCTGCTTCTGAGTAGCTGAGATTTTAAAGTAGTGGAGAATATTAAAAATTTAATCGCGGGCCACATAAACTCATTACATGGGCTGGATTTGGCCCGCAGGTTGGATGTTGGCCATGCCTGGGCTAAACCTTTTGTTCTGATAAGCTGAGCTGCACTGCAGAAAAAATTATAAGCACTCATTTTGTTTCCTTGGCCAACAATGCCAGTAACATTAGGTCCTCTTATCTCTTTCCCATTGGCCAATAACAATCCAATATAAGTATGAATCTGACACACCTGGAAAGCTTGAGAAACCACACATGCCTCAGCCTCATCCAATCAAACTATCAGATGAACCAAGAAATTTAATGTGTATTCTGGGAAATGGTTGTTGTAGTAATAATAGCACCTAATGTTTGTTGGGTATTCGTATATGTATGTATGTATCTTTGAATCTAATTGTTAGAGCACAACTAAATAGGTATTATTATTATTGCAACTGTCAATGCAATATTTTATAGATGAACCAACAAAAGGTTCTGTAGCTATAGAACCAACTGAATAATTTCTACAGTCAATGGAACGGTACGTATTGATCAGAAAACACCATCTTTTTGATGGTGTTTGATAAGAAAACAGCCTCTCTCCAGCCAAAGGGACTTCCCAGAGATATGAGACCACTCCAAGATGGCCTTCTTAAATAGAGGATAGAGGAAAACCACATAAACAAAGCCTCAAAGAGGCAAATAGAATTGAGCAGTAAAAAGTGCTGCTTGTCACAACCCGTGCAACGGTGAAGGGCTAACAAATAAACAGAAAAAAGAAGAATGGGATAGGGAGGTCTTATGGTGGCTGATGGCCTACCAAAAGGCCTCCTGCACTCCAGAAAGCTTTGTTTTTATAGTGTAAAGTCATTTGCAAATCAAAGAGGTCTCTGATACAAAGTCACATTTCCAAGGCAACCCAAGAATTCTCCCCAGTGAAGAATACCCCCACCCTGTATAACACCTTAACTTTACAAAACAAAGGGTAAAAGAAAACTGACTCCAGTCTCTTCAAACGACATGGGGGATGAGAGGAGTGGAAACACAGCTAACACGGAGGTATGGAGAAAGGCATAGCCTTTAGCAACTTAATCAAACAATCAGAGATTTGAAGGGAAGAGCTCATCCTTTTGGCTTAAGTCTTAAACTGCGAGGACTTTGCCAGCTTGCAGTCTCCCACAGCTGTTGATCTCCCTATCTTTTTATTTACTTATTTTTTAATCACTTAGCCTGGAATAGACCCATTTTTAGGTGGCATCTGGGTATTGGATTTGATAGGGCCTCACCTGATTGGTTCATTGTTTTCTAGTGCAAATTATACTGCTATTTAATTTTCAAGAAATGCTTTGCCATAGATAATACTGGTCTAACTCCTCATTTTACGGACAAAGAAACATACACCAAGAGAAACAAAGGGACATTTGTCAGAGTGTATAACCAAGTCATCCACGAATCAGCGAGAGGACGGTTCTTCCAGTTCTCCGCCTCGAGCTCCTGCTCTTTCCGTGCAGTTCTTGGACTCGGCCCTCTTCTGTAGCCTTGGGTCACACTTTTCAAAGTTTTTAAAAATATGACCCAAAATTGATGTATATATAAAAAAGAGGGTAGCAGTAAATTAGGTTTATAGAAGAAGTGGAATAAATAATGTTGCAAAACCCATAATTTTTTTTTCATAATTTTTTTAATGTTCTAAAAATTGCTTTCGTAAGTATTCTGACCCTTGCCACTGGGATCTGGAATACCTTGATAGTTCCAGTTTTCACATATGTTCCTTGTTTTAGTTTCCGATTTTGATTATTACAATGACTAGCACGACTGGGGCTATAAAAGTATTTTGCTCGGATGGTTTCTTAAAAAATTCTTTTCCTTTAATGTTCAAATGAATGAATGTTAAAATGATAGCAAAATTGAACCTTCACAGAGGATCCCAGAACTGAACTTCAAAGTTGACTTCAAAGAAAATCATGGGAATTTACCCGACCGGATTCAATTCATCATTCACAGACAAAGTTTATTCTACTTTTACTTAAAATTCACCCAGGAAAGAAAGAAAGAAAAAAAACTTAACAGAACGATTTTCCTTAAAAGGTATTGTTTATAATGAACGCTCCAGTGTCGAGGTTTGATTTCCTTTTTCTTTCCAGGTTCCTATAACAGTCCTTGCCCTTCTTTAATTTCTAGGAGATGCATTTTATTTTTTATTTCATTTTATTTATTTATTTATTTTAGGAGATGCATTTAAGTTAAAACACCTAGACACAAATCTTTGGCAGAGATTTAGGACAATTATGAGCACTTCTCCTAAGCTACAATAATCCAAGGCCTTTTTTTCTTTAGCTTGTCTTTATATGATTTCTAATTGAATGAAGAGAAAGAACAGGTGATTTCAGAGCGTTCTCTGCCTCCCTAGCCACTGTGTCCATGTGTTTTCTACCTTCCCTTCATTACCGTCCTTGTCAAGTATGTAATTCACAACTAAAAAGTATCATTAGTCTCTAGTAATCAGGGTAAAATTCTAAATTTAAAACAAATATAGTATATACCATTGTCTATGCTAGGTGAAGGGAGGGACAAAAGACCATTTTTTCAAGGTCTATTCATGTTGTCATAAGTGGCAATATATCATCATTTTTAATTTTAATTTTTAAATTTTTTAATATATTTATTCATTTTAGAGAAGAGAGAGAGAGAAAGAGAGAGAGAGAGAGAGAGAGAGAGAGAAGGGGGAAAGAGCAGGAAGCATCAACTCCCATATATGCCTTGACCGGGCAAGCCCAGGGTTTTGAACAGGTGACTTTAGTGTTCTAGGTCGACAATCCACTCACTGTGCCACCACAGGTCAGGCCTATATCATGATTTTTTATGGCTGAGTAGTATTCCATTGTGTATATGTACCACTTCTTCTTTATCCAATCCTTTATCAAGGGACACTTTGTTTCCATGTCTGAGCATTAACTGTATACCATGAACACACAAGGTTGTGCCTCATGTTTGCCTACTCTTAATAACAACACAGTTATAGAGAATATCTTCTGTAAAGCCAAGGAACTAAAGTTCAAAGATAATTGTCTACCATAGTGTTGAAATGTGTTATGTAGTGTATAGTTTAACAGATCACAAAACAACAAAAAGTATATTTTCCTAGTATTGAAATTAGAGTAGTCAGTCAGACAAATCCCCACACCCAAGGGGTTTACATGGTTATAGGGATAGCCAACAATTAAAGAAAAAATAATAAACACATATGAGTGGGTGGAAAAGAGAAGTCATCAGTAGTAATGTTAGATAAAATGATAGAGAATAATTGAAAGTGAAGTGTGTGTGTAGTGAGGGAGGGGACAGAGAGCTGTCCTAGACAATGTGGCCTAAGTGGGAATCTCTGCTTTAGGAAAGGGTGATTTTTGAGTTGAGAGCTAAACGTTGAAAAGTGATCAGCCATGAGAGAGTTTATTGAAAAACCACTGTAGGTAGATGAACAGTGAGTGCCAAATCCCTGGGACAGGAATCAGCTATGAATTTTCAAGGATAGCAAGATTGACAGTGTGACTATGGTTGAGGTACATAAGGCAGTGACATCTGAGATGCTTGGATGACTGGGCAAGGACTATTTCATATTGGTCTGATAGGGGTTTCAGACATATTCTAAGAATAATAAAAATCCATTTGATGGTTTTGAGTGAGTGAGATGATTTGTTGTATTACCGCAAATCACAGGAGTGATCTAATATACAACATTCTACCTACAACGTATTGGTTGCCCATATTTCATCCTAATACAGTTTCTTAAAGATCTCTTACCCTATTGTGTTGACAATTAATCGTGCAATGGTAAAGAAAAGCATTAAGAGAGTATGGTAGTAATCTGGCAGTTAACTTGATTCTTACTGAAGTAGTGATGATGTGAAATTAGCCAATATATAAAATCATAGGAACATAGAGTTCATATAACTTGCTGGTGGATTAGTCTCTTTTCTGTGGGTTAGAGCTTTAAGAATGTGTGGAGATTATGCTTGGGGATATACATAAAAAGAGGCAAAATAGGGGTTTATAGGTGACTGGTCAGCAGGTAAGGTACGCTTCCAAGTCCATCAGAAATGGGAAGAATTCTCCCAGAGTTACAATATACTATTGGTATGTCTGAAATCAAATCACTGGTGCTCAGAGTTTCTAAATAAAGACCTATCTCTAGGTCTTAGCAAGAAATCAACTAGAACTCTAACAGGTTAATAGCTGGGAATTTTGTAAACAAAATTAAAGACATTGAAAAAAAGTTTCAAAGATAATATTGGCAAAATGGCAAAAGAATTCTGGATTTAAGAATAATTTGTTCTTATACTGGTTGAAGAGCTGCCATTTCTGTGGAAGATATAATTTGGCTTTTTTAGCTGAATGTCACTCAACATGTATTGAACTTGATTCCACGTTCATCAAGTAATTTCCTCATTAAGATACATATTCTTATTAGGAGAGCTTTTCCTGGAGCCCAAGGATGGTTTCTGGCCACTCTTAAAACCACAGTTACTCCATGCAAATGGAAAATATTTATTTGAGATGGTGATGAAAGGTCAACATACTTTGTTAAATACCCAAAAAGATTCTTTATACCAAAACAGATGCACACCATTGGCCTGCAGAGAGATGGTATGGACTTGGGAACACCAGCAATAGCTACTTTCTAATCCCATCTTTCCCTCTAAATCTAAATAATCTAAATTGTACTTACGATTTCCTTTCTTCCTTTAGTCTCTTTCTCACATTGGTCTCCTTGTTCAGTTTTGGACTTAGCTTTAATCACTGTGCAAGCTACATCAGAGCCTTTTTTTCTCTTTTTGCTACAACTCTCTGGCAGTAGCAGCATCATACTCTGTAATTTGCATCCCACCTTTGACCTTCCCTGGGCACTACGTGCCCATCTTGTCCATCTCAAAGGTAGACTTCACACTGAGACTCCCTTTGAAGTAGGTGAAAATGCATTGGTTAAGATGGGGACATGCAGTGAGATTTTGACAGTATTTGTCTGTGACATGCTCTAGTCACAAGTAGGAGCCTACAGATTTTGGACTCTGCATTTTTTTAAAAAGTGATTATTAACAATTTAATTTATGTTAGGCAAATCCATATGCTGTCTCATTTAATTCTCAGAGAAGTGACAGCCGTTTGCAAGAAGACGGGGAATTCATTCTTGCAGAAGATTCTCAGGTACAGAAAACTTGCTCATATCTATTTCAATTAACGCCCTTCATTTCTTAAAGGCAAGGGATTGCACCACGAAACTAATATCATTATAACAATAAATCCCCAAAACAGCTCTGAAAATTGGTATTGCTCATCTAATTACAAATGAGCAATAAGATGGCCAAAGAGAGTAAATAATTTGATTAAGCTTAGCTAAGCAATTGTGGAGTGACGATTCAAACCAACTTCATTATAATTCTAGAACCTAGGCTCTTTCTCCTACAAATAAAGCCTATCTCTTGACTATTTGGTGAGTGGATGAGTGTTCTTTCCATTACTTACAGTATTTCCTCACACTTAAACATCACACTTTAAAGTCATAAAGCCATACACACCAGTTCATTAAACTTTTGCACCCTTTAAATATAGACACTGAGGTTAATGTGCAGATTAGACATAGAAAACTGATAATAAAAACATAATAACTTGCTTCTCAATCCAGTGCTCCTTCTGTAATGTAGCTATGTTTTTCATATAATGAGCAACTATCTCAAAATAAAATACACTTTGGAGAGTATTTTCATAATGCAGTCTGTGCGGTTTTTAAAGCTTACCAACACTTTTTCCCAAATCAGAACAATTGACATAGTCATTTTTTTTTCAGATCACCTCTCAGAAATCTGTTCTCTATGCTATTTCACATCTGGCTCTGCTCCTGAACAGATGTTTCTAGCAGTAAAAATAGCTGAAGAGTAAGGAGAGAAAGAGAATGACAAGAAATACACGCTCTGTGATTTATCTTCACTCTGTAGTTTTCTATTTAACAACAGGTATTCAGAGACTGTTACCAAGGATTCGGAAAGATTTTCTGAACTTTCAGAGTGGTGCTTGTCGGAAGTCAGAATCGTGTGTATTCCGCATCTCATTAGTGTCTCCAATAACTGATAGCCACGGAATCTGCAAGCTCATGGAAAGAGCAGTGATTGCTTTAGCATCATTGTCATTTGCTCAGGAAAGATGCTGTATTCGGTTCCTGGGGCTACTGTAACAAATTATCATGAGCATGGTGGCTCAAAGCAGCATTAATGTATTATCTCTTAGTTCTCTAGGTCAGAAGTCTGACACAGGCCATGCTCAGTTCTGACGGGGGGTGGGGGGAGCATCATTCTCTTCTGGAGACTTGGGAAAGAACAGATTTCTTTGCTTTTTCCACTCTCGGAAGGCCACCCTCATTTCTTGGCTCCTGGCTCTTCTCCCATTTTCATAGCCAACAACAGAAAGTTGAATTAATCCTTTCCCTCTAAATGCCTCTTCTGCCTCCACTTGTACCTTTAAGGACCCTCATGCTTACAGAATAATTTTCCTAAATTAGAGTCAGCCAATCAGCACTTCAGTTCCATCTAAATCCTTAATTTCTCTTTGCCATGTCACACAACATGTTCACAGACTCCAAGGATAAGGACGTGGACATCTTCAGTGGAGAGGTATTATTCTGCCTGCCACAGGGGCTAAGCAGTAATTCCCTATTTGTGTCACACAGACATTCCCAAGTCAATCCAGCAGGTCAGAAATGCCTGCTGAGCGGAGCCCCATGAAGAGTGTTACTGAGGAGAGGAGATGCTGAACTCTTTCCTTGTGAAAGAGAGTACGCTCTTTAGGTAGAAAGTTAGCTTTGGGTACAGAAGATATGGACATCTTCAGCTTCCTTCTCCATCCATTGCCCTTACAACCCAGCCTAAATCAATAAATTATTCTCATCAATTCCTCTCAGTTTCCCGAACAAGCCACATCATTTTGTAATTATAACTTTAAAGTACTTTTCACTCACTGAATATCTTGGAGGAAAGAATATGTATTTAAAGTTTTTGTTTGGCAGATGAAAGTGCAGAGGGTTCAAGAGGAGAAATGACTCGTCAGAGGTCAGGAGCTCCCATTCCCCAGGCTGGGCTCTGAGCCAGTTTTCTTTTCCTTCATGACTTGGGGGTCAGTCACCTCCTATCTCCTGCCAGAAACCAACGACTTATCTAGAGTTAGTTTAATCCTGAGCAGTGTGGTTAATTCCCTTAATCACATAACTAAGGTGTTGCAACTCCATGCTCATTCACAAATCTTTGCAGGCAGGGATTCTCAGACAAATTCTCTGCCTGCACCCAGCTTCAGGGGTTTGCGTCTCCTGCCTTTTCCTTGGAAAACAGAATAAAACATTAGTTTGAATTTTGAGTTGTGTCTAGTCATTCATTTCACTCTTTTATCTATTAATCACCAAGCCTACTTTTTCCTTGGCACTTTCTTTACTGTAACATATTTGTAAAATATGTTTTCTCCTCCTTTAATTTTACTTACAGATATTAATTCAATGCTTTTATTTGGCAACTTTTAAAATAGTCTTCCTAAAAATTATTTAATTAGCACTGATTATTAATCTGTCCTTTTCCAGCTACATTTATTTCACTATTCCTCACATGATATGAATGAAAATTATGGGTTCTGGGAGCATACTCCATGAGTTCTTTCCTAGTTATGAGACAATAACTTGATCTATGCTTTATTTCGCTCATAGTTGAAGGTGGGAGAGAGTCCTTTCCTTACAGAGTTCTGTATGATTAATGAAAAATACACATCTAGTGATATATGCAATGCCTCGTCTTTGCAAGAACATAATAACTTTATGAATAATTAATATTAAATAATTGAAATTGATGACTTAGAGTTTTTTTCAAAATTATCACTAGAAATTCAGTTTTTAAAGAAAAATTATTTAATCATGTGTGAAAGGAAATAATTGGATGGCAATTATGACTATTACTGAACAAAATTAATAAAGGGTTATTCAATGTAAAAAAAATAGGGAATTTTCTCCTGCTGAAGTAACTGGCAGAGAGAGCACTACAGCACGGGTGTACAGATGATCTAGTGTAGAACTGTGTATCTGAAACCTGTATAATTTTGAAAACCAGTGTCACCCCAATAAAATTCAATAAAAAGAATAAAAAGACAATAGCACTGGAAAAACTATGCAAGGCAGTTGCAGTCATACATGATATAATGATCAGTATAGCACTATGATCCTTGAGAGAACAAGAACGCATCAACTGAGGCCCGGGTTTGCCATGCCACCTGCCTGGGGACACTGCTCGCCCAGATACAGGCAAGTGGAAAACAAGGGAAGCATTCTGGGTAGAATGGTGGTGAGGAGTACTTAACAGAGGACACTGGGGTTTGGTGACTAAATGTGAGAGAGAAGAATGCTGAACAGAGAAGCCAGCACAAGTGGGTGATATTCAAGGCCTAGAATGGGAGTGCACAGGCTTCGGACTCAGCCCAGCCCAGGTCTTTGGCTGAGGGTTGACCGTGTGTGCACTGCCTGAGGTTCTACGAGTCCAGCAGGGAGTGCCCGACATAGGGCTGAAGTCTAAATTCAAGTATCAGAAGACATGGAGTGCTGCGAAACACGGGGTTGTAAGCCCATCCTCGTAAGAAGACCACCTTTGGAACCTCAGGCCTTGAATTGAGATGTCAGAAAGGTGATGGGTTGAAAGTAAGGATATTATCTATAGTGAGAGACATGCCCTACGACTAAGGAGAAATGAAATAGACTCACTAACAAAAAATAAAGACAAAACTCATTGGATTGAATGTATATTCAACCAGAACTTCAATTGCCTACAAGAACAAAACTGAACACTATTAATTACCAGGAGACACTATTCAGTATTCCTACTGTATCCAAAACATCAAGAGAAAGGCAGCAATAAAAACAGACCCTGGGACGAAGTGGATTTGAAGCCAGCAGACAAAGGCTTTTTAAGAATCTGTTACATCTTCAAGGACTTAAGGGAACAGATGGGTCACATGAAGGGAGATGGAAAACCTCACTAGGGCAATGGAAACTGTAAAATAAGGACCAAATGGAAATCTCACAGAAAAAAGTAAAGTATTTAAATTAAAAAAAAATTAGTGGATGAACTTAATAGCAGACTAGAAATACAAAAAAATAAATAAATAAAGATTGCTATTTAATCACAGATAGATAAAAATTATCTTCAAAAATGGCAACTTCATGATTTCCATTGTGAGGTTTTCTGTTTTGTTTAAATTTGGCCATAATTCCTGGTAGTAGCAGTTGGGGGGCTGATGGGTGTTCCTTTTCAGTTCCTGTCACAGTCCTCAGCTGAGGCATTGTTTCCCACTGCCTGGGGTCTCGGGTCTTACTGTACTCTTCTGCCCTGTGCTCATTGGACTAATGGACTCTGGTAGGTTAATGGTCTGCTTTCTAATTTATAATATCCCTTCCTAGTAACAAGACATGGCAGTGCTTAGGTTTGGTTGATGAATCAAAATGATTCGTTACCATTCTCATTATGGAATGTGGCACAGTGATGTGTTGTTATCAAGCGTAATCAGATATGAGTCCCGAAGGCCTTCAATATCTAATTAATGGAAGAGCGATTGTTATCATTCTGGGTACTGTCATTCAGTCAAGGTTGGTTTTAGGAATAGTGAAATGTGGTTATTTTTATAAGCTAAATGACTTAGAAACCCTTACATGTCCTAAGGATTGTTATAAACCTGAATTGTTAATGTTTATTAAACCCTTAGCCGGAACCAAATAAAACACACATAAACTGACTCCTTAGACTGGCTGTGGGGATGACTGAAGATTGCCCAAGTTCAAGCTTCTTTCAGGTTGCCCATTAAGCATAATTTCTTCTGAGCATTATGCTAGACTTTTGAATCTTTAATACAATTTCTCTTAATCTGTTCTTATAATCTTTATAAAGACATTAGATATAGATTGTCTTTCTGCAACTAAAACTCAATATGTGTCTATCTGAGAGACTACATTTACATGTGATTTTTCCTTAAAACAAGAATAAAACATCTTTCTCAAATAGCTGCCTCTATTTTCATATGTGTTGCGTATCAATTTCTTATGAAATGGCCCTAGTTCTTTGTTCAGGAACACTTTTGCTCTAGCTCTTATTCTCACATTTTTTTCTTGACCATCTGCCATTATTTGTATGCTTGTGCAAACCCCAATTACTCAGCCTCAGCTCTGTGCAAGCCCAGGGAGCACCTGCCGTGTGAGAGTGAGGACATCAGTCAGTCTTGTGAGAGAGACAGACTTGGGGACCACGGAGAGAGTGCGCTCTGTTATGATATTCACATTGTGAAAATGTTATTTTATTAAAAAATAGGCAAAGTAGGCTCTGTTTTTAGACTCCCATTGGCTAGCAATATAATTTTTGACACATCGTTTACCTTGTCTGAGTCTCTGGCTCTTCCATCGAAGAGAATGCCACCTAACTCATAGGCTCATTTAGCTTATTTAGAAAAAGGAACAACTTTTTGTTTCTTAGAAAAAGAAACAACTTACATTTATTGAACACACTATGCATATATTTCTATTTTGTTCATCCTCCTGTCCCCCCCCTAAAAAAAAGCAACAACATAAGGGTTGTAATATTTTTTCCTTACTAGGGAATTGAGGCTGAAAAAATTTCAGGTAATTTGCCTAAGATACCAAAAGATTCTGGTATTCTCTGTTAGATAGGGAAGCAATTGAGTTATTTACAATTATTTATCCTTGTCTTTAAAATAAATTTTTATTTATTTCAGAGAGAGAGGAAGGGAGAGAGAAAGAGAGAGAAACATCAGTTTGCTGGTCTACTTATTCATGCATTCATTGGTTGATTCTCTTATACTCCGGACTGGGGATAGAACCTTTAAACTTTGCATATTGGCGAAAGCACTATAACCAACGGAACTAACCAGCTAGAATCTATCCAACCTAGTTATAAAGTAGAAATAAATCCTTACCACTTTTTTACCCTGGCTGGATAGCTCCGTTGGTTAGAGCACTGTCCTGAATCACAGAGGCTGCCCATTTGATCCCCAGTCAGGGCACATACAGGAACAGATTGATGTTCTCCTCTCTCTCTCTCTCTCTCTCTCTCTCTCTCTCTCTCCCCCCCCCTTTCCTTTCCCTCTCTCACTCCCTCTCTCTAAAATCAATAAATAAAAAATGTAAATCTTTCACACTTTTTAGCTCCTTAAATTCAGACACAATGACTAAAATAAATTTTTTTGTCTTTACAACACTTTATAGGCTTTAAAGAATGTCTGCCCTCACTATCTCATTTGAACTCAAAAACACCTGCAACATAGCAGAAAACCATACCACATTATTTGTCATATGTCCATAAGTACAGGAAAGAGTACCAGAGATAGAACTTGGCTTTATGATTTCTAAATCTACACCCAATGTGTTTAATATGACAACATGTTGTCTACAAATGTAAAACTGATGTAAATACCAACCACACCCACTACTCTAGAGACTCAGAGGAACCACTGGTTCCAATACACGATAAGAGCTCAGTTAAGGCCCTGGCCAGTTGGCTCAGTGGTAAAATGTCGGCTCGGTGTGTGGAAGTTCTGGGTTCAATTCCTGGCCAGGCACACAGAAGAAGTGCCCATCTGCTTCTCCACCCTTCCCCCTCTCCTCTCTCTCTCTTTCTCTCTTTCTCTTCCTCTCTTGCAGCCAAGGCTCCATTGGAGCAAAGTTGGCCTGGGCACTGAGGATGGCTCCATGGCCTCTGCCTCATGTGCTAGAATGGCTCCAATTGCAAGGGAGCAACGCCCCAGATGGGCAGAGCATCACCTCCAGTTGGGCATGCTGGGTGGATCCCGGTATGGCGCATGTGGGAATCTGCTTCCCCACTTCTCACTTCAGAAAAATACAAAAAATAAAAATGAAAAATGAAAAGAACTCAGTTAAGGGGAGGAACAACTTATATTTATTAAACACACTATGCATATATTATTATTTTGCTCAAGGATGGTAATATTATTTCCTTACTAGGGAATTGAGGCTGGAAAAATTCAGGTAATTTGCTTAAGATACCAGAAGATTCTAGTGAAGGTTCAAGTCTAGATTTTAACCTTGGTCTGATTGTTCACCAAACCTATTACATCGTTATTTCACATTATTGATCTTTCCAGCACTGAAGTAAAGAAGACTAAAAGAAGATGGATGTACTAATATTTATACATATTTCATTTCCTTTAATTCCTCTCCAGAGGTATTTCAGTTCCAACTCCTCTAGATAAAGGATAACTTCTGTTTCATAAAACAGTTATGTGATGTCTGTCTAACAGAACTTGTTATTCCTATATTTATAAATCTTTATCTATATATCTTTGTATATATGTATCCATATATCTATATATATCTTAAAGTGAAAGTCTCGAGGAGCTAAGAATTACAGTGTTTTCTGTATAATGAATAATTGCACAGGGAAACTTGAGAAACTAAATATTTTAATTCCTAAATTAAGATAAAATCTCAAGTATGACCTTTGATTAAATGCTTGAATTTTAATGATAATTTATTGGAGTAGGGGTATCAAGGTCACAATAACCTCCTTAAAATATAATTGTAACACCAGTAACTTCTATTTGATAACATAAAGCATAAAGTAATATCTAACAACTTTTACATATTTATACATGTTACGAAGTTTGAACTGTTACTGATGCTCTTACACAAATGGTCCATTATTGAGTGCAGTGTTTGGAAAATGTCTTTGAAATGTATACGTCACAAATTTGACAGGCTGATCTTGAAGGAGGGAGGAAGAGAGACACAACACTCTATGAGTATTAGGACTCCATAGTAGATTATACCTGGCTAACTTCATTTAGCTTCACTGGCAAAAAGATTTGTGACCGAAGCTTTTAAATAATTTTTTTTCTAATGGAAAAGTATTATTTTAGGTATTATTACCAGAGTTTTTACCTATTCTTTCTTATGTGTTTCCTTGTCTAAGACAGAATCAGAATGACTAAAGAACTGGGCATGAAATGTGAACTTTTGAGTTTTAGGCTCAAGATAATATCTACATGTAATAATCCTAATTGAAGAAAACATATCTAAGATCATTGAACTCCCTTAGCCTTAATTTAAAACTAGTGCTTACCATACAAGTTGATCACTTACATTTAATGAATAGCGTCACAGGAAACTGATTACAGAGACCTCCGGGCTTCCCCTCCTGACTAGTGAACCTTTAAATTTCAATTGTTTTACACAAGTTTAGCCTATGCCTTGGCTGTTAATTCATGACAACTTCCTATTTAACTTCTGGTTATTTTCAAACCTTGATCTTGATCTCTTGGCTTTATATTTCACACTATCTTCGGTTTGTTTGTTTGTTTATGAGGTTCATTTTGATTGCTGTCTGTGTCAATATCCCTCTTTATTTTGGTGAAGAGAATATGCGATATTTGCTTACATACATTTTAATAATACTCTTGTCTCTTAATCACTCCCAGGTCTAAAGTAAACTGAAGATTCTTGAACATCACAGTTCCTATTGCCTTGGGATGTTAACACTTACTGTTAGAAATGATACAATTGGCCTCTCCCACTTTTTATCAGAGTACTTACAGAAATGCAATACTGTATATTTCTTTATGTCAGGTTTACTGAGGTATAATTTATATATGATAAAGTACAATTGGATGAGGTGTAACACATTCAGAGTCTTGGAACCATCCCCAGTCTGGATGGAATATTTTCATCACTCCAGAAAGTGTCATCAGACCCCTTTGCTGCCAATGTCCTTCCTCTCAAGCATACAAACAGTGATGAACAGTTACTCACTGGATACACTGGGTTCTCCACTTTAGAAACTAGAACTCAGTCCAGGTACAACAAAGAAACCAGTCATTGGATCCACCGAACACAAAATAAAATGGGAAAAAAGACTGTCATAATGCAGTTCTTAGTATGTAGGATGTCAATCTGACTTTATAGCATAATTACTGGGAACATTTAAACAGCCTTTGTTGGCCCAGTGTGTGGATTTCCAATGTTTGATTCCTGGTCAGAGCACACAGGAGAAGCACTCCTCTGCTTCTCCACCCTTTCCTCTGCCCCTTCTCTCTCTCTCATTTCTCCTCCCGCTGTCATGACATGATTGGTTTAAGTGCATTGGCCCTGCTGCTGAGGATGGCTCCATCAAACCTGAGCCCCAGGTACTAAAAATTGTTCTGTTGTGAGCATTGTCCCAGATGGGCAGGGCATCAGCCCCAGACTGGGGTTGCCAAGTGGGTCTGGTCAGGGCGCATGTGGGAGTCTGTCTCTCTATCTCCCCTCTTCTCACTTGGAAAAGAAGGGACAAAAAATATTTAAAAAATTAAGAAATTACTAGACTCCATTAGCACATACAGTCAATAATAATAATTGAATGATATTGTATAAAACATCTTTAGAAGAAACAAAATGTCAACATTTAAGATGTGCTTTAGGCTTGGAGAAGTGTGGCGCTAGAGCATTATGTGGCCGAGCTCTGCAACCCTTTGCTGAGATCGATCTACTGACACCAATCTACAGGGCAGTGGCCTGGCGCTCAGACTCCCGCACGGAATAACCAAAAGGAAAGTGATCCACACAGACTGAATTGGATAATAATCATATAACCTGGTGTTTTAGTCAATTAAGTTGATAGAATTGGTTATGGTCTGCCCGAAACTCTATTTTTAGAGGTCTAGACAAGTCTCTTGGCCAATGATAGACCAAGTTTGAGTTTTACAAAGTATTTTTTTTTTTACCATTTGTCATACCTATTACTTTTACTAAATCATTGTCATGCAAAAATTGCTATCCATGTTTCTCAGTGAAATAAAAACCAAACTCAAAGTCATTTCTGTGTGAATGTAATGAGAACAACTCTTACGTTTCTTGTCACCTTAGCACCAACTGCAGCTTATTCAAAAATATCTTTGCCACAAATTCAAAATTCTTTTTATTACTGTATCACATCTATAACCATATTGCGAGGCGTTTAGACTTGTAAAAATGGCTTTGGTTTAAAAAAAATACAGAGTAAGTTTCTATTTTTTGTAACATTAAAGATATACAAGAAAACCAGTGATAATTCATAGAAGATCAAATTCAGTTGACCTAAAGTATTTTTAGATGTGTGTTATTGTCATCTTTTCTGGGGTAGAGAGGGGTAGTCCCTCGGCCGGTCAGGTGACATGTACGCATGGGTTAGCTCTGGGACTGTGATATTTATTCTGTGATATGACAAAGTTTTCCTTGGAGATTAAGCATGGTTTCTGCTATCAGAGTGTTCGAGTTCAGTGGAACAGAGAGGAGAGAAGCAGACCACGGGAAGGTAGCATTTTGAATGCTCTTATAGGAAAAATATACAGAGCTCTGTAGAGGCTCTGAGGAGGGAGGCTTCGCTACGCACGCACTTGAGAATCAGAGGTTTTCCTATAAGGACTGATACCTGAGTTGAATCTCATATCTATCTATCTATCTATCTATCTATCTATCTATCTATCTATCTATCTGTCATCTATCTATCTATCTATCTATCTATCTATCTATCTATCTATCTATCATCTTCTTATTTTCCTATTGCTTCATAACACATAGCCCCACATCTAGCAACTTAAAATAACATGCATCTGTTTCATCACAATGTGGGTCGCTGGCTCAGAGTCTCTTGTAAGTAGGGTGATCCATGCATCCCATTTGTCCAGGAAGTTCTTGGGTTCAAAACAGGTACCTCTCAGTTCCAGGTGAACCAGGATAAAGGATGATCTTACTCACAAGGTTTCAATCCATCTCCTAACTGGGGCCAAAGTCATCTCATGGCTCAACTGGGGTGACTCTGCAGCCAAGCTGACTCAGGAGTCGCTGATGGGGCTCAGTTTCATCAGTGCTGGGGGCCTGAGGCCCGCAGTTCCCACTGGCCTTGGCCATGGGCAGACCACTATCCCTCGCTGTCCCTCAGAGACAGTGGTGGAGGGGCCATGGCATAGCGCCAAATGCCACCATTATCATAATGTATATGGTTTTATCAGTTAATAAATCTTATTGATCAATAACTACTAAAGAAATCTTTTACTTAATTTTCTTTTAAACTACTTAATTGTAAATAATCCACATACAACAGTGTATGCTTTTTTATGCATTCAATTATGCATGGATATGGATGCTGGGGTGTGGTGTTTTGGTTTGAATGACCTCTTTTTTATTCTATGTACTTTTTAAAGTTATTTTTAAGTTACAAAATTTCAGGGAGAGAAAAAAAAACTGTAATTGAAGCTTTTAAAAGGGCAACTCTAAAAGTAAAGAATAAATGTCCTTTGTAGAGCCACAGTGCTCACGACTCCTATTGAGCTTTCGGCCATTTTTAGCTCCATATTTCTTGCTTTCTGATCTTTTCGGTCTTTTATTGTTCGTTTTCCAGCTCCAGACACTGCTTTAGCCTGCGACACTCTTGTGTCTCCCAATCTGCCTGTATCCTTTGCTCCTGTATCTGTTACTCCTTTAGGTTTCAGCCCAGACATCACTCTTACTGTATTTTTCTGGCTAAGACAATTTCCCTTATTAAATGATCTTAAACCTCCACATTTTATTTTCTGGCATTATTATAGTTCTATCTCTACAGTTATGGTGTGATTATTTATTTAGTTTGTGTTTGTTTTTTGGAATATTAGCCCCTTTTGGAACTCACCATGTTTTCCCTAGTCTTAAACTAATATCCAGTACAACGTAAATCATCTTTACTTATCTGCCGAAATGAATGAATAAATATGTATCTAATCATTGATGTGATATTTCTTCTTCAAATAAAGTTTTCTTTCTGAATTAATTTTATTAGTTTAGTTAGTTTATATATAATTGGTGAAGGAGTAATTATGTAAACATAATTTCACATAAAATATAGTTCTTTATTTTCTTAAATATAATGTTTTTCTTACCAGGCAGGACCTCATTATTGATATTCTTAGTCTATAATAAAAAGTTTTATTGCTGAATAAATATATCTTATTTGAACAATATGCCATAAAATGTAATCATGACAAAACTTTTAATTTCTTCACTTAGATAATGAAACATTTTAATAGACATTAATTTATGGTATCTCCCTGTGGATTTGTGTGGACAAAGAAATAGCTCCATTTAAAAAAACAAAGATAATGAAGGCTCATTGTAATTAAGTAACTAGCCCAAAGTCACATTGCTTCTGAAGCAAAATACCCTTGTAAAAAGTTTGGACAATATGGAGCCCTCTTAGCTTACGAAATTTCCCAATATATTGTGCAGCCTTTGTTTCAAAGCCTTAGGTCGGTTGTGTTGCCAGCCTAGGCCAGACAGCATCACGTGTGAGGGAGAAAAGGTGCTGGTCAGCAGTCTGATGACTTGTCTATTACGTAGTGGTATGCTTCTAAGGGAACAGGCCACAAGAGGGCACAAGGACTTACAAAACTGTACTGCATGCTTCAGACTGGAAGAGGGAGGGAGGGTAGAAAAAGACAAGAGAAGAAGCAGAAAGTATTTTCAAGCAATTAAACGCCAATTATTTTAAATTCCAGCCTTCCTAGCAAGCTGATCAGAAATTAAAAGTATTTATTTCTGGTAGTTAGGCTAGGCAAACTTCCATCCTGCACAGATTTGAAATATGTAGGGACATTTATCATAAACATCTTTATTAATAAACATTGAATATGCTTTGACATGTAGAAAATGTTTTCATGTGATTACCATGGAGATGTACTTGGGGTCTGGAGGCACAGCGAAAATACTTTTTCTTTTTTTTCTGACCCACATGTCCTTCATTGTAAAAAAACCCCAAATCTGTTTTCATTTATTTTTTCTGGGAATTCTTCCTTGATAGTATCAGCTTGAAGAACTATTTGTTTCCTCCTCATGAGCATTAATAATTTCAATTCCCATCTGTTCCTCTTCCCAAGATGCTAAGTGCTTGCTGGTCCGGAATGGAGACAAAGACTTGAAGACACAACCCTTGAGTCAGAGGAACTCAGCGACTAGAGGACTTGAGAAAAGAGTAATTTTTTAAAGTGCCCCTTAACAACAATTCTTTTATACAGACCCTGAGTCAGTAGAGTTTCAGTAATCTCTCGTAAATCACACCAAGGCCAATTTGATTCCATTGCCAGATAACACACGTTTGACTTCAAAGCATTTCAACAAGAACATAGATCTTTAATTTCTTCACAGACTTTTCAGAATGGTAACATACATCTTCAAGTCCAATGCAATAAATACTTGAAGCATTTTCCTCTTACAGAATATTGTTCCCTCCCCAGTCCCCCAAACAACAAAAGGGTATATGTTGGGCAGAGAGCATGTTTAAAAATTTTTTGAAAGATTGGAGTTATATAGAGAATTTTGACAAGAGTATGTGAATTCTGTATGGGCTCCTTAGAACATTTAAAGTTTAAGTAATTTACATTATCAATAAATAAATAAATAAATAAAAAGGAGAAGATAATGTTACGATCTTAATATATGGGGAAAAAGGTGCTGAAACGGTAAGCTCTCAATAAATATTAGTTACAATGAATTTTTTCGTAGTGAGAATGCATAAAATGCTGTAATACAGTGGAGTATATAAAGGCCCTAGAATATTTCTCTATTGATTTGGCGCTTTGTGGTAGAAATAGAAGTAGGAGTCGAACTATTGCAAGATGAGCAATGGCAGAATGTCATGATTCTTTTGAAATTGATATGGATTGAAAGAGCCGAATGAATACCACGGCAGGACAGCGGGGAAGGTAAGGGGAGTGTGCATTCATTCTCACTCAATACAATCAACACTTTCTGTCCAAAAATTGAAAAGTCCTGAATATCTTACAGGCTCTATGAAATTGCAGGAAGCATTGGTAAATACACCACCCCCCTGATTAAAACCCTGATTAAACAATTGAGAAGTCATCAGTTACTGACTTAGATGAGTTATTTAAATTTGGAATGATTTTGTGCTTTTTTGCAAATTTATTACACAATGGATTATAATTTAAAGGTTTTACTTTAAATACTAAAATTTGAAAATAAGATAACTAATCCTTGTGCACCCAGCTATTTAAATGAAGAAAATATGCATAATTTTAGATGTTTTCCATAAATAACTTAAAATAACATTTAAATGCTCTTGGTCTTGCTCACTGGTCTGCACTACTCTCTCCTTCCCTAGAGTAAATTTCTTCTCATAAATTTGTCTATCTTTTCAGTTTATAATTTTGGGGAAAAAACTGACAGAATTACAAGCCTAAACACTCGGTAGCAATTCTCTTCTCTTTCCGAATACGGTTATTTTTCTCTGTTCCCTTCTTCCTCTCATCTGCCGACCACTCTACCTTCTTATCACTGAGCACAGTTTTTCATCTGTTTCTTAAACTTTCCAAATATTACCTTAGTTTGTTGATTACTTTTAACCATTTAATTTTTTATTTTATCGATTCTTCATTAATCTTAACATTTTCTTCTCCAAGTGTCTTTTCATTTTAATAATTTGCATGGGAAGGCAGACGTGTCTCTACAAATCTTGATATGTACTGTGCTCATTTGATGTTCAGTTTGTAGTAGTTTTTGATTGTCAATGCAATGGTCTTCTTTATTTAAAACTGTTTCTTTCTTTTGTGATATGTAACACAATTTTAGATAATTATACATCAAGAAATGAAAAATCCTGCCTGACCAGGCAGTGGCACAGTGGACAGAGCATCAGACTGGGATGCGAAAAACCCAGGTCTGAAACCCCAATGTTGCCAGCTTGAGCGCAGGCTCATCTGGTATGAGCAAGGCTCACCAGCTTCAGCCCAAGGTCTCTTGCTTGAGCAAGGGGTCACTCGGTCTGCTGTAGCCCCCCAGTCAAGGCACATATGAGAAAGCAATCAGTGACAACTAAAGTGCCACTACAAAGACTTGATACTTCTCATCTCTCTCCCTTCCTGTCTGTCTGTTCCTATCTGTCCCTCTCTCTGTTTCTCTTTCTTTGTCACACACACACAAAAAGAAATGAAAAGTCCAATGAATTGATCACCAAATGAATGACTCAATAACCATGACACGGGTCAAGGTAGAATATTGCACGCCAGAGTCTCCTGTTTTCCGCTCTGACGTTATCCCTCTCCCACTTTGAGACAACCATCTGGGCATCTTCTGCATTATTTTATCAAAGAGTCATGTATTCTTACACAAACAGTGTTGTTTCTCACACTCTGCACTGCACTATGGGTTGCATGGCAGTGTTGCCTATGGCTGCATTCATTTTCATGCTGTATTGTTATCGCATACAATATATTTAACACCATTATTTACATTTATTCTACTATTGGCAGGTCATTTCCAGAGCTGATACATCATGATAACACTACCAAAAAATTACTTTGTATGCCACTTTTGTGCACATGTATGTCAATTTCTGTTAGATACATACTTAGGAGCAACACTGCAGCATCATAATAATGGAAATCTTTAAATAGAGAAAACAATACTAATTTTTTTTAGTTTTTAGAAGATAATTAGTACCAAAGTTCATGAGAATTACTTTTATTCCATCTTCTTGCCAACCGTCAGTGTTATCAAATTTTTCATTAATTTTGTTTCTAGTCTTCTATTGGGAAAATAACATTAGCATTGTATTTTAAAATTTGTTTCTTTAATGATGCTGCAACACTCTTGCGTATGCTTATTGATTATTTTTATACCCATATTAGTGAAATGTTGGTGAATTGCATTAGTATATTTTTATTTATTGTTCAATATAGTCTTTCAACAAGTTATTGACATTTTACTGTTAATGGTAATTTTTAGAAGGAAATACTTTAATGCCATCAAAATTTATTAAAATTTATTTTTGTATTGATTTATATAATCTATTGAAAATTTTTTTCTATTCAGAAGTTTTAAAGAATTCTTCAATGTTATTTTTTCTGAAACACATTTTTTCACCTTAACAGTCAGGTATATAATGCACTAAAATGGACTTTTTTTTTTACTATTTATGGGAATGGATGCGTACATGAATACCAAACATTACCAGTACCATTTGTTAAAAACACTCTTTTTTCCTCCATTACATTAGCCCACTTTTCTCATAAGTCAAATGTGCCTTTTTTATGTGTGGGTGTCTCTCTAAGCTCATTATTTTATTCCATTGGGCAAGTTGATTATTTTTGCACAAATACTACACTATCTAACTTATAATAATTTTAAATCTCTCATTATCTAGGAGAGGAGAAAAACTTCCCGTTTTTGTTCTTTAAGTTTATCTTGAATATTCTTGGTCTCTTGCATTTTTATATTCTTTTTAGAATCAGCTCAGCAAATTCAACACACTATCATATTAGAGTTGTGATTGGGTAAATCTGGTAGAATTTGGACTGAATGACATTATTATGATCTTGAGTTTTCCTACATATTAAAATGTCATATTTCTTCATTTAAGCAGGAAATTTTTTAAGGAGCATGGTGAAATGGGTGCTAAGGAGTAGTAAATTCACTTTATAGCCAAAAAACTTTCTTATAACCTGACATTCTAATAATTGTCCATACTCTTGAGCATTCTACATGTGTAATGATACTGTCCACATAGGACAGTTTTATTTTGTTCTCTTACTTGTATAATTTGTGTTTGCTTTTCTTCTTTTCATGAACTAGCAAGGGCCCAAAAGTAGACACTGGGACCATCTTTCTTTTGTTTTTTACCTCAAAGAGAAAGCTTTAGTCATTTCACCACCAAGCAAGTCTTTTTAATTCATTGTCACTATGTCATATCAGAATAACAATATTCCTTGTTCTGAATTATGAACAGGCATCTAATGTTAAGAACAAATTGATCTGCAAATATAAAGATAATCCTCTGATTTTTCTCTATTATTCTAGATATTAAGGTGGTAAATTACACTGATTTAAAAATGTTCCTGATCTTTCTTTCCAGGCTAAACACAACTTGATCACAATATATATCTTGCTGGATGGTTTTTTGCTGACATGTCTTTAAGATTTTTAGGCCCTGATTGGTTAAGAGCATCATCCCAAAATGACAAAGCTGTGGGTTCAGTAACAGGCCAGGGAACACATGGAAAGCAACCAAAGAACTCATGACTGAGTGGGAAAACAAATGAATGCTTCCCTTCCCTCTCCCCCCTCTCTCTTCCTTTCTCTGTCTTTCTAAAAATCAATAAAAATTAATCCTTGACCAGATAGCTCAGATAGCTCAGTTGGTTGGAGCATTGTTCCAGAGCGCAAAGGTTGCTGCCCCCCCCCCCCCCAATCAGGGCACAGACAGAAACAGCGCAATGTTCCTGCTCTCTCTCTCTCCCCAACTCTCTCTCTCAAAAACATTTTTTTATCATTTAATTTTTTTTGTATGTCCTGTGTCTTTTGTATTTTGATGTGTTCTTACATCAACATTATGGGGCCATATAAATGAAGTGACCTCAAACTGAAAGACAGAGTGTTTTTCTTTTTCTCTTCTTTTCTTTTTTTTCTTTTCTTCTTCTTTTTAAAATTTATCTGGAAGAATGTGTAGTTAGGCATCATTTCTTCCTTAACTTTATGGAAAAATTTCTGGCGAAGCTATCTATGCTAAGAGGTCTCTTCAGAATAATTTGGATTAAGAACACTACTTTTTTAAATTAATTTTAATGCAGTGACATTGATAAATCAGGGTACATATGTTCTGAGAAACCATCTCTAGATTATTTTGACATTTGATTATGCTGCATACCCCTCACCCAAAGTCAAATTGTCTTCCCTCACCTTCTATCTGGTTTTGTCTTTGTGCCCCTCCCCTCCCCCACCCCCTCTCTCTCCGTCATCGCCCCCTCCCCACCCCCCTTCCCCACCAACTGTTACCATCACATTCTTGTCCATGTCTCTGAGTCTCAATTTTATGTCCCATCTATGTATGGGTTCATATAGTTCTTAGTTTTTTATGATTTACTTATTTCACTCTGTATAATATTATCAAACTCCATCCATGTTATTGTAAATGATCTGATGTTATAATTTCTTATGGCTGAGTAGTATTCCATAGTATATCTGTACCAAAGCTTTTTAATCCACTCATCCTCTGAAGGATACTTGGGCTGTTTCCAGATCTTTGCTATTGTCAACAATACTGCCATAAACATGGGGGTACATTTCTCCTTCTGGAAGAGTTCTATGGTGTTCTTGGGGTATATTCCTAAAAGTGGGATAGCTGGGTCAAAAGGCAGTTCTATTTTCAAATTTTTGAGGAATCTCCATACTGTTTTCCACAGTGGCTGCACCAGTCTGCATTCCCACCAGCAGTGCAGGAGGGTTCTGTTTTCTCCACATCCTCGCCAGCACTTATTCTGTGTTGTTTTGTTGATGATCGCCATTCTGACTGGTGTGAGGTGATATCTCATAGTGGTTTTAATTTGCATTTCTCTAATGATTAGTGATATTGAACATTTTTTCATATGCCTATTGGCCATCTGTATGTTCTCTTTGGAGAAGTGTCTATTTATTTCTTTTGCCCAGTTTTTGATTGGATTGTTTGTCTTTCTGGTGTTGAGATTTACAAGTTCTTTATAAATTTTGGTTATTAACCCCTTATCAGACACACTGTCAAATATGTTCTCCCATTGTGTAGTTTGTCTTTTTTTTTTTTTAAAGCTTAGTTGTTGTTGTTGTTTTTTTATTCATTTTAGAGAGGAGAGGGAGAGACAGAGAGAGAGAGAGAGGAGAGACAGAGAGAGAGAAGGGAGGGAGGAGCTGGAAGCATCAACTCCCATATGTGCCTTGACCAGGCAAGCCCAGGGTTTCGAACCAGAGACCTCAGCATTTCCAGGTCGACGCTTTATCCATTGTGCCACCACAGGTCAGGCCTGTCTTTTTATTCTATTCTTATTGTCTTTAGCTGTGCAAAAGCTTTTTAGTTTGATATAGTCCCATTTGTATATCCTGTGTTTTATTTCACTTGCCCATGGAGATAAATCAGCAAATATATTACTGCGAGAGATGTCGGAGAGCTTACTGCCTATGTTTTCTTCTAAGATGCTTGTGGTTTCATTGCTCACATTTAAGTCTTTTATGCATTGTGAGTTTATTTTTGTGAATGGTGTAAGTTGGTGGTCTAGTTTTATTTTTTGTAGGTAGCTGTACAATTTTCGAAACACCATTTATTAAAGAGGCTGTCTTTACTCCATTGTATGCTCTTACCTTCTTTGTCAAATATCAGTTGTCCATAGAGCTGTGGGTTTATTTCTGGGTTCTCAGTTTTGTTCCATTGATCTACATGCCTGTTCTTATGCCAGTACCAGGCTCTTTTGAGTACAATGACGTTGTAGTATAACTTGATATCAGGAAGTGTGATACCTCTCCCTTTATTCTTCTTTTTTAAGATTGCTGAGGCTATCCGTGTTCTCTTTTGGTTCCATATATATTTTTGGAATATGTGATCTATATCTTTAAAGTATGTCATTGGTATTGCATTGAATTTATAAATTACTTTGGGTAATATAGACATTTTAATGATGTTTATTCTTCTTAACCATGAGCACGGTACATGCTTCCACTTGTTTGTATCTTCCTTGATTTCTTTTATCAATGTTTTATAATTTTCCTAGTACAAGTCTTTAGTGTCCTTGGTTAAATTTACTCCTAGGTACTTTATTTTTTTGGTTGTAATAGTAAAGGTGATTGTTTCCTTAATTTCTCTTTCTGACTGTTCATTGTTGGTGTATAAAAATGCCTCTGATTTCTGAGTATTAATTTTATATCCTTCCACTTTGCTGAATTCATTTATCAGGTCCAGTAGTTTTATGACTGAGACTTTAAGGTTTTCTATATATAATATATCATCTGCAAATAATGATAATTTTACTTCTTCTTTCCCAAATTTAATGCCATTTATCTCTTCTTCTTGTCTGATTGCTATGGCTAAGACTATGTTGAATAAGAGTGGTGAAAGGGGGCAGCTCTGCCTTGTTCCTGTTCTTAAGAAGATTGCTTTTAATTTTTGCCCATTGAGTATGATGTTGGCTGTGAGTTTGTCATAGATGGCTTTTATCATGTTGAGGTATGTTTTTCCTGTATTCTACACCTTGCTGAGAGTTTTGATCATGAATAGGTGCTGGATTTTATCAAATGCTCTTTCTGCATCTATTGAAATTATCATGTGGTTTTTCTCCTTCCTTTTGTTTATGTGATGAATCACATTGATTGAATTGTGAATATTGTACCAGCCTTGCCTCCCCAAAATAAATCCCACTTGATCACAGTGTATGATTTGTTCCATATATTGTTGGATCCAGTTTGCTAATATTTTGTTGAGGATTTTAGCATCTATATTCATCACGGATATTGGCCTATAATTTTCTTTCTTTGTGTTGTCTTTGCCTGGTTTTGGAATCAGAATTATGCTCACCTCATAAAAAGGAGCTTGGAAGTCTTTCTTCTTCTTGAATTTTTTGAAATATCTTGAGAAGGATAGGAGTTAGTTCTTCTTTGAATAGTTGGTAGAATTCACTTGTGAAGCCATCGGGCCCCGGACTTTTCTTTGTTGGGAGTTCTTTGATAACTGTTTTTTTTTTTTTTTATAATTTTATTTTTTTAATGGGGTGATATCAATAAATCAGGATACATATATTCAAAGATAACAAGTCCAGGTTATCTTGTCGTTCAATTATGTTGCATACCCACCACCCAAAGTCAGATTGTCCTCTGTCACCTTCTATCTTGTTTTCTTTGTGTCCCTCCCCACCCCCTATCCCTCTCCCATTCCCCCCTCCCCCCTGTAACCACCACACTCTTATCAATGTCTCTTAGTTTCACTATTATGTCCCACCTACGTATGGAATAATACAGTTCCTGTTTTTTTCTGATTTACATATTTCGCTTCGTATCATGTTATCAAGATCCCACCATTTTGCTGTAAATGTTCCGATGTCATCATTTCTTATGGCTGAGTAGTATTCCATAATGTATATGTGCCACATCTTCTTTATCCAGTCATCTATTGATGGGCTTTTTGGTTGTTTCCATGTCCTGGCCACTGTGAACAATGCTGCAGTAAACATGGGGCTGCATGTGTCTTTACGTATCAATGTTTCTGAGTTTTGGGGATATATACCCAGTAGAGGGATTGCTGGATCATAAGGTAGTTCTATTTTCAGTTTTTTGAGGAGCCACCATACTTTCTTCCATAATGGTTGTACTACTTTACATTCCCACCAACAGTGTATGAGGGTTCCTTTTTCTCCACAGCCTCTCCAACATTTGCTATTACCTGACTTGCTAATAACAGCTAATCGAACAGGTGTGAGGTGGTATCTCATTGCCATTTTGATTTGCATTTCTCTAATAGCTAAGGAAGATGAGCATCTTTTCATATATCAGTTGGCCATTTGTATTTCTTCCTGGAAGAAGTGTCTATTCATATCCTCTTCCCATTTTTTTATTGGATTGTTTGTTTGTTTGTTGTTGAGTTTTATGAGTTCTTTGTATATTTTGGATATTAGGCCCTTATCTGAGCTGTTGTTTGAAAATATCATTTCCCATTTAGTTGGCTTTCTGTTTATTTTGTTATCAGTTTCTCTTGCTGAGCAAAAACTTCTTAGTCTGATGTAGTCCCATTCATTAATTTTTGCCTTCACTTCTCTTGCCATTGGAGTCAAATTCATAAAATGCTCTTTAAAGCCCAGGTCCATGAGTTGAGTACCTATGTCTTCTTCTATGTACTTAATTGTTTCAGGTCTTATGTTTAGATCTTTGATCCATTTTGAGTTAATTTTTGTACAGGGGGAGAGACTGTAGTCCAGTTTCATTCTTTTGCATGTGGCTTTCCAGTTTTCCCAGCACCATTTATTGAAGAGGCTTTCTTTTCTCCATTGTGTGTTGTTGGCCCCTTTATCAAAAATTATTTGACTATATATATGTGGTTTTATTTCTGGACTTTCTATTCTGTTCCATTGGTCTGAGTGTCTATTTTTCTGCCAATACCATGCTGTTTTGATTGTCGTGGCCCTATAATAGAGTTTGAAGTCAGGTATTGTTATGCCCCCAGCTTCATTCTTTTTCTTTAGGATTGCTTTGGCTATTCGGGGTTTTTTATAGTTCCATATAAATCTGATGATTTTTTGCTCTATTTCTTTAAAAAATGTCATTGGAAGTTTGATGGGAATTGCATTAAATTTGTATATTGCTTTGGGTAATATAGCCACCTTGATTATATTTATTCTTCCTAGCCAAGAACAAGGTATATTCTTCCATCTCATTATATCTTTTTCGATTTCCCTTAACAATGGTTTATAGTTTTCATTATATAAGTCCTTTACATTCTTTGTTATGTTTATTCCTAAGTATTTTATTTTTTTTGTTGCAATCGTGAAGGGGATTATTCTTTTGAGTTCGTTCTCAGTTGTTTCATTGTTGGCATATAGAAAGGCTATTGACTTCTGTATGTTAATTTTGTATCCTGCGACCTTACTGTATTGGCTTATTGTTTCTAGTAGTCTTTTTGTGGATTCTTTGGGGTTTTTGATGTATAGGATCATATCATCTGCAAAAAGTGATACCTTTACTTCTTCTTTTCCGATATGGATGCCTTTTATTTCTTTGTCTTGTCTGATTGCTCTGGCTAGAACCTCTAGTACCACATTAAATAAGAGTGGAGAGAGTGGACAACCCTGTCTTGTTCCTGATTTAAGGGGGAAAGCCTTCAGTTTAGTGCCATTTAATATGATGTTAGCTGATGGTTTATCATATATGGCCTTTATCATGTTGAGATATTTTCCTTCTATACCCATTTTGTTGAGAGTCTTAAACATAAAATTGTGTTGTATTTTATCGAAAGCTTTTTCTGCGTCTATTGATAAGATCATGTGGTTTTTGTTCTTTGTTTTGTTGATATGGTGTATTACATTAGCCGTTTTACGTATGTTGAACCATCCTTGAGATTCTGGGATGAATCCCACTTGATCATGATGTATTATTTTTTTAATATGTTGTTGTATTCGATTTGCTAGTATTTTGTTTAGTATTTTAGCATCTGTATTCATTAGAGATATTGGTCTGTAGTTTTCTTTTTTTGTGCCATCCTTGCCTGGTTTTGGTATGAGGGTTATGTTGACCTCATAAAATGTGTTTGGAAGTATTGCTTCTTCTTCAATTTTTTGGAAGACTTTGAGTAGAATAGGAACCAAGTCTTCTTTGAATGTTTGATAAATTTCGCTGGTATAGCCGTCAGGGCCTAGACTTTTATTTTTGGGGAGGTTTTTAATGGTTTTTTCTATTTCTTCTCTACTGATAGGTCTGTTTAGGCTTTCTGCTTCTTCTTGACTCAGTCTAGGAAGGTTGTATTTTTCTAGGAATTTATCCATTTCTTCTAGGTTGTTGAATTTAGTGGCATAAAGTTTTTCATAGTATTCTACAATAATTCTTTGTATATCTACGGTGTCCGTGGTGATTTCTCCTCTTTCATTTCGGATTTGGTTTATATGAGTTCTTTCTCTTTTTTCCTTGGTAAGTCTTGCCAAGGGTTTGTCAATTTTGTTGATCTTTTCAAAGAACCAGCTCCTTGTTCTATTAATTTTTTCTATAGTTTTTCTGTTCTCTAATTCATTTATTTCTGCTCTGATTTTTATTATCTCCTTTCTTCGGTTGGTTTTGGGTTGTCTTTGTTCTTCTTTTTCTAGTTCCTTAAGGTGGGAAGTTAAGTGGTTCACTTGGGCTCTCTCTTGTTTGTTCATATATGCCTGAAGCGATATGAACTTCCCTCTTATCACTGCTTTTGCTGCATCCCATAGATTCTGATATGTCGTATTGTCATTTTCATTAGTCTGTATATATCTTTTGATCTCTGCACTTATTTCTTCTTTGACCCATTCATTTTTTAAAAGTATGTTGTTTAGTTTCCACATTTTTGTGGGATTTTTTTCCTCTTTTTTGCAGTTGAATTCTAGTTTCAAGGCTTTATGATCAGAAAATATGCTTGGTACAACTTCAATTTTTCTGAATTTGCTGATGTTGTTTTTGTGGCCCAACATATGGTCAATTCTTGAGAATGATCCATGTACACTGGAGAAAAATGTATACTCAGTCACTTTGGGATGAAATGTCCTGTAGATGTCTATCATATCCAGGTGCTCTAGTGTTTTGTTTAAGGCCACTATGTCTTTGTTGATTCTCTGTTTGGATGACCAATCTAGAGCCGTCAGCGGTGTATTGAGGTCTCCAAGTATGATTGTATTTTTGTCAGTTTTTGTTTTAAGATCAATAAGTAGCTGTTATATATTTTGGTGCTCCTTGGTTTGGTGCATATATATTAAGAATTGTTATGTCTTCTTGATTCAGTGTCCCCTTAGCCATTATGAAATGGCCATTTTTGTCTCTGAGTACTTTTCCTGTCTTGTAGTCAGCATTATCCGATATGAGTATTGCTACACCTGCTTTTTTTTTGGATGTTATTTGCTTGGATTATTGTTTTCCAGACTTTCACTTTGAATTTGTTTTTATCCTTGTTACTTAGATGAGTTTCTTGTAGGCAGCATACAGTTGGATTTTCTTTTTTAATCCATTCTGCTACTCTGTGCCTTTTTATTGGTGAGTTTAATCCGTTTACATTTAGTGTAATTATTGATACTTGTGAGTTCCCTATTGCCATTTTATATCTTGCTTTCTGTTAGTTTTGTGTCTTGTTTGATCCTTCTCTTTCGTTTTTCTATCTTTTGTTTTTATTTGGTTGTATTCCATACATCTTTCCTCTGTTGCTATCTTTTTTATCTCATGTGCTTCTGTGGTGGTTTTTTCAATGGTGGTTACCTTTGAGTAATGAAAAGGGTCCCTACCCTGTTCATTGTAGCGAACTATTTTGTGAGTACTTTTGCACTCCATCGTCCTTTGCTACTGTTAATCTCCATCTTCTCCCCCTCTTTCTTTTTGTTGTTGTCACAGTTTAAATTTGGTTTTATTGTGTTCTTCTTGGAGCTTTTACTTGTGGCTCTGTTTTTTTTTGTTTTTTTGTATCTGATTGGAGAACCCCCTTTAGTAATTCCTGGAGTGCGGGTTTTCTGATGATAAATTCCCTCATCTTTTTTGTATCTGTGAATGTTTTTATTTCCCCTTCGTATTTGAAGGATAGCTTTGATGGGTATAGTATTCGTGGCTGAAAGTTCCTCTCTTTCAGGACTTTAAATATTGGGGTCCACTCTCTTCTAGCTTGTAGAGTTTCTGCTGAGAAATCTGATGATAATCTAATGGGCCTTCCTTTATATGTTGTATTCTTCTTTTCCTTGGCTGCCTTGAGAATTTTTTCTTTGCTGTTGGTCTGTGCCAATTTCATTATGATGTGCCTTGGAGTAGGTTTGTTCGGGTTAAGAAAACTCAGAGTTCTGTTTGCTTCTTGAATTTGAGGCTTTAGTTCTTTCCACAGGCTTGGGAAGTTCTCATCTATTATTTGTTTGAGTATGTTCTCCATTCCATTTTCTCTCTCTTCTCCTTCTGATATACCTATTATTCTTATGTTATTCTTTTTGATGGAGTCAGATAATTCTTGTAGGGCTATCTCATTTTTTTAAATTTTTGAGTCTCTTTCTTCTTCTCTCTGTTGTGCCTCAAGTTGCTTGTCTTCTATTTCACTAATCCTCTCTTCTATCTGACCTGTTCTATTAGCTAAGCTTGTTACTTCGTTTTTCAGCTCGTGAATTGAGTTTTTCATCTCTGTTTGATTTGTTTTTATAGTTTCAATTTCCTTGTACATATATTCTTTGTGTTCATTGAGTTGTTTTCTGAGCTCCCTAAATTGCCTTTCTGTGTTTTCTTGTATATCTCGGAGGATTTTTAGGATTTCTATCTTGAATTCTCTGTCATTTAGCTCCAAGGTTTCCAATATATTAAATTTTTTCTCCATAGATTTTTCCTCATCTAGCTGCGTTACCTCTCTTTCTTTTGTATCCATGATATTCGATTTTCTCTTCCTTAATGGCATCTGAGGGTGGTTTTGTTGATAGTATTAATGAGATTTCATAAAGAATAAAAAGTTAAAAAAAATAAAAAAATAAAAAATCAGAGAGTTTTTTTTTAAAAAATTAATAATGAAATAAAGAAAAATAAAATAAAATAAAAATTAAAAAAAAAGGAAATTATTTCCCCCCTCCTTTATTCCTCTCCTCTCCTCTCTCCTCTTTCTTGAGAAAATCTTGTGGTGGACTGTGAATTATAACAAACAATGCCTGTGATGGAGGGCCTGAATTGGGGAAAAGTAATAAAGGGGCAAAAAAAAAAAAAAAAAAAGAAAAAAGAAAAAAAAGAGCGTATGGACCCACAAAAAGCAAATAAAGAAAAAATTTGGGTCAAGAATAAAATGATTTGCTTTTAGGTGTTGGTTGTCTAAGAGTTATGATGAAAGGAATAGAGGAAAATGGAAAAATGGAGGGACAAATTAAAAAATTACTATTGTATTTAGTGGTACAAGACCTAGATAATATGGAGAGCCAGGGATGGAGCACTGCTAGTGAGTTAAAAAGGTGAAGTAAAAACCCCGCAAAATGCCACAAACATAGGTTTGAGTCCCAGATAATATAATTTGTTTGTTTTTGAGGTTTGAATGAGAGGAGATGTAAAGGAGAAAGGAAGTAACTAATATAGAGGGAGAAAAGAAAGAGAGAGAGAGAAAAAAAGAGGGAACCACTAAAAGAAGAAAAAAGAAAGGAGAGAGAGAGAGAGAGAGAGAGTTAAGGGTTTTGGAGTGCAACCCTCATAGAGAGAAAGGAAGAGAAGAGAAAAGATAATGGGAGATGTAACACTTATGGGTAGTGTAGTTCAAGGAGAGGAGAGAGTAAGATAGGTAGAGAGTTAATCGGCCAAATTGGAGGAGGAAAAAAAAGTCTCAAGAATGAAGATAAGATAAACAACGAACAAATATAATAAAATGGGATAGGTTATAAAGTCTGCAGATTATTCTTGATTTTGAGAGGTTATCTTCTTGCTTTTTCTTTTCTCTCCCTCTTCCTGGTCGGTGACTCTGTACCCCGGGTTCTGCCCCTTTGGCACGCTCAGGTAGAGGTTTGCAGTTGATAAGTCTCTATGGCAATGTCATGTATTGTGCTTTAGTCTCGTTGGGAGTCGAGGCTCATTAGCATTTATAGGCTCCGACAGTGAGAGAGTCCGTGTTCCTGGAGCCTCTCTCCTAGTCTTTCCTTCCTCAATTAGTAGCCTGATAATCCAGCTATGGGGTTGCTGCTGCCTCTGCCTGGATAGTAAGAGGCTCAAAGAGCTGGCAACTCCCCACTCTATTTCCACTCAGCACAGGGCTCTGGGTAAGGCTCAGTCAGTCAGAGCTGCTAGCATAATCAGGCGGGCTTTCTGCCCACTCAAAGACCACTGGCTCTGCCACTCTGTCCGGTAACACAAGCGGGCGCCCACTTCTGGGGGGCGCTTGGAGGAAACTCTCACTCACTGTCTGCGACCAGGATATCTAGCCAGCAGTCTCATGCTCTGAGTGAAACCCCCAACCGCAGGGAAAAGTTGAAGCGTTGGAATTGAGTCTCGCTCTGTCCCCGTGCGCGGCTTTTGCAAGGCGCTGGGGCAGCTCGAGATTCCGCTTTGGCCCACACAAAGGCCCCTGACTCTGCCCCTCTCTGTGATAACACGGGCGCGCACTGCCGAGGCACTTGGAGGAATCACTCACTCCTTATCTGCGTGCGCAAACCAGGATATGAGGCCGGCCGCGGTTCCCTCTGAGTGAAACACCCTCCAGCACGGAAAATCTCCACCGTTGGAATTAGTTCTCACTTCCTCCCGTGCGTGGCTTTCCCAGGGCGCTGGGGCTGCCCAGAGACTCTGTCCTCGGCCCAGAGAAAGGCCTCTGACCCTGCCTCTCCGTGGGGCAACACGGGCACCCACTCTCGGGGCCTAGGAAGAAATTCTCGCCCACTAACTGCGCACCGACCAGGAGACCGGGTAAAATGGCCGCTCTGCTTGTCTTTCTTTGTTTGGGTTTGGCGCGAGTGTTAGCTTGTATTGCCCGGGTTGCCACAGGATCAGATTTTCCTCGGCTTGGATCTCCGTGCCACAGCCTGGTTCGGCCGTTTGTGCCGCGGCGGCCTGGATCTATTCACCCCCTTTGCCCGCCTCAGTTTCTATATTCACAGTTACCAGAGAAAGCCGCCCTGTTTAGGTTAGTGAGGAAGGCGGAGCATTTCTTACTCCCTATTTCCTTCGGGGTTTGGTTATATATTTAGCCAATTTTTCACTCAATCATACCTTTGGGTGTATTGCGAAGCATCTGGAAGCTCCAAGTATAGGTTTTTCTGTTTCTGGTTGAAGATCTTGTTGAGTTTTGGGGGAGATTTATCGGTATCGCTTCCTACCCCGTCATTATTCTGACGTCATCCCTGATAACTGTTTTTGATATCATTTGGTGTAATCGGTCAGTTTAGGTTTTCTGATTCTTCCAAATTGATTTTTGGAAGATTGTATGTTTCAAGGAATTTGTCCATTTCATCTAGGTTGTCTAGTTTTTTGGCATACAGTTCTTCATAGTATTTTCTTACAATATTTTGTATTTCTGTTGTGTCAATTGTTATTTCTCCACTCTCATTTCTAATTTTATTTGAGTGCTCTCTCTCTTTTTCTTGGTGAGTCTAGTGAAAGGTTCATCGATCTTGTTTACCTTTTCAAAGAACCATCTCCTAGTTTCATTGGTCCTCTGTATTGTTTCTTTAGCCTCTCTGTTATTTATTTCTGCTCTGATCTTTATTATTTCCTTCCTTTTACTACATTTGGCCTTTACTTGCTGTTTGTTTTCTAGTTCTTTTAGATGCAGGGTTAAGTTGTTTATCTGAGCTTTTTCTAACTTCTTCAAGTGTGCCTGTAGTGCTCTGAACTTCCCTCTCAGTACTGCTTTCGCTGCGTCCCATAAATTTTGAGTTGTTGTATGCTCCTTATCATTTGTTGTTAGGAATTTTTTTATTTCTTCTTTGATCTCATTCTTGATCCATTCATTATTTAACAACCTGCTATTCAGTTTCCTTGTGTTTGAGAATTTTTGAGATTTTCTGTTGTGGTTGATTTCTAGTTTCATGCCATTTTGATCAGAGAAAGTGCTTGATATGATTTCAGTCTTCTTAAATTTGTTGAGAGCACTTTTGTGCCCTAACATGTGGTCTATCCTAGAGAATGTACTATGAGCACTTGAAAAGAATGTATATTCTGCTGCTTTTGGGTAACAGGTTCTGAAGATATCTATTAAATCCAGTTGATCTAGTGTGTCCTATAAGTCTGCTGTTTCTTTGTTAATTTTCTTTCTTGAGGCTCTATCTAGTGATGTTAGTAGGGTATTAAAATCCCTTACTATTATAGTATTGCTGTTGATCTCGCCCTTTATAACCATCAAAGTCTGCTTTATATATTTAGGTGCTTCTATATTAGGTGCAAAGATATTTATAATAATTATATCTTCCTGTTGGATTTCTCCCTTTATCATTATGTAGTGGCCTTCTTTATCTCTTACTATATTCTTTCTTTAAAAGTCCATTTTGTCTGATATAAGTATTGCTACCCCAGCTTTTTTTTTCATTTCCAATTGAATGAATTTTTTTTCCTATTTTTTTACCTTCAGTCTATGTGTATCTTTTGTTTTAAGGTGTATCTCACCCTGGCCAGTTGGCTCTGTGGTAGAGCGTCGGCCTGGCATGCAGAATTCCCAGGTTCGATTCCCAGCCAGGGCACACAGGAGAAGTGCCTATCTGCTTCTCCACCCCTCCCCCTCTCCTTCCTCTCTGTCTGTCCCTTTTCTTCCTGCACTCAAGGCTCCATTGGAGCAAAGATGGCCTGGGTGCTGGGGATGGCTCCTGGGCCTCTGCCTCAGGCACTAGACCAGCTCTGGTAGGCATGCTGGGTGGATCCCGGTCGGGTGCACGTGGGAGTCTGTCTGACTGCCTCCCTGTTTCCAGCTTCAGAAAAATACAAAAAAATAAATAAATAAGGTGTATCTCTTATAGACAGCATATGTAAGGGTCCTGTTTTCTTATCCATGCAGCTACCCTATGTCTTTTGATTGGATCATTTAATCCATTTACACTTAAGGTTATTATTGATATGTAGTTCTTTATTATCATTTTATTCTTTAAAGCTGTATTCTTCTTTTGCTATATTCTTTTCCCACTTTGATCTGTTTACATCATGTCCCTTAACATTTCCTGCAGCATTGTTTTGGTTGTAATGAATTCCTTGAGTATTTTTTTGTCTGGGAAGCTTTTTATTTCTCCTTCAATTTTAAATGATAGCTTTGCTGGGTAAAGTAGTCTTGGTTATAGGTTCTTGTTCTGCATTATTTTGAATATTTCTTGCCATTCCCTATTGCCCTCAAGTGTTTCTCTTGAGAAGTCTGATGTCATCCTTATGGGGCCTCCTTTGTAGGTGATGTCCTTTTTTTCTCTAGCAGCTTTTAATATTTTCTCTTTATCACTTAGCTTTGGTATTTTAATTATAATGTGTCTTGGTGTTGGTTTCTTTGGGTTTCTCTTTAATGAAGTTCTCTGTGCTTCTTGAACTTTTGAGAGTTTCTCCTGAATTAATTTAGGGAAGTTTTCAGCTATAATATGATTGAACAAAGTCTCTATCCCTTGTTCTTTCTTATCTTCTTCAGGAATTTCTATCATGCAGATGTTATTTCTCTTTATGTTGTCACAGAGCTCTCTAAGAGTTTTCTCAGACTCTTTTAGTCTCTTTTCTTTTTTGTTCTCTGCTTTCATGCCTTCATTCAACTTGTCCTCCAACTCGCTGATTCGATCCTCAGCTTCATTCATCCTGTTTTTAATTTCTTCCATTGTGGTCTTTATTTCTATTATTGTATTTGTCATCTCTGAATGATTCTTTTTTAATATTTCAATATCCTTTTTTATACTTGCAATTTATTTAGGTGTTCATAATGACCATCTATTTTTGTTCTAAGATCCCTAAGCATCCTTACAATCATTATTTTGAACTCCGCATCCGAAAGTTTGGTTATTTTCATATCACTTAATTTATTTCCTAGATGTTTCTCTTGTGGCTTCATTTGGATTGCACTTCTCTGTCTTCTCATTATATCTGTATATTTGGGTGTTTTGTTTGTAGAGCTGGCTGAGTCTAGGCTTGGTGTTGTCTGCCTCCAGTTTTCAATTGTATTATTTCTAGGTCTTCTTGGATTGGCATCAGCTATTATTTTAATCCATTTTTGGATTTGGGCTTCTTTGAAGTCTTGATTTGTTTCTTTTCTTAACAGGTGATTGTCTTGTTTGCTGATCTCAGCAGGGTGCTTATTTGAAACTGTATTCAGGAATGTGGTGGGTGTAACCTGAGGCTCTGAAGTTTTCTTCTGTCAGTTAATCTCTCTGGAGTGGGTTTCTTCTCAGCTTCAGTAGGGGGAGGTGTATCTCAGATCATCATGGAGACCTGAGTTACTGCACCTCCTTTCCACTTTTTGTTTTCAGCTGTGTCTTGTTGCACTGAGTGGAGCTGGATAGATGTCTGGAGATCTGTGACCTGGAAGCACTTTGTATTTCGCTTTTTGGAAGGATCAGCCCCTCCCCCAGCTATGGCTGCCTCCAGTACTGAATGACTCAGCTTTTCAGGTCCCCTGCATTCTTCTACCCCTCACCATCTGTCTGTCTCTCTCTCCCCTTTCTTTCGGAAGACAAGCCGGTCCTTTCAACACAACTCGTTCCCTGGTCGCCAGGCAAGTGGCTATGAGCAGTATTTACTGCTCTTTTCCTTGGAGTGAGATCCCTTCTTGGCTCTCAGCCTCACCCCCCTCTCCTCTGTTTCTGTAAGCAGGGGAGATTCAGGCACTCCCTACCAGGTTTGTTGTGGCTTCTTTGCTCCTTGCTTTTTGAGAGTTGTTCTTGTAGTCCAGATTTGGTTTTTCACGCTGATTTTTAATAAATTAGTTTATAATCCAGTTTGGTGGTGTGAGCTGGGTGTCTGTGCGTCTGCCTACTCCACTGCCATCTTTGGGTTCTCCCAAGAACACTACTTCTTTATTTCAAGTTATACCAATTACTCATGCAAATGTCCTGGCAATTGACAAATAACTATTTCTATTGCCCTTAGAGAAAGCAGTAAGTAACTCTACCCTCAGTCATGTGTGTTATGATGAAGTTGTTCTAATTTGCCAGAAACTTTTCCCTGTTTTGAACCTTGAAAGTCCCCCAGTCCCAGGAATCTCCCTAGTTCCACATAAACCACAAAAGTTTTTCACCCTGAAGTTGACATCCAGGCATCTTAGAGGATTGAGAGGATCTGTAGAATGAATGTCATCTCCAGGACATGGGTGTCAGAGAAAAATAAAAGGATAAAAATAAAAATATTATTCACATTAATAATGGATACTAAAAACAGGAAATTGAAAGAAACAAAAGCAATCCTAGCCCCCCCTCAAAAATATAATTAAAACCATTTCTGAAATTTAAAAATGTTTTAACATCTACACAATTAAGGGCACAAACCAACCCAATGTGATTAAGGAGAAAATTCTAGCTAATTTACTTGCATTTTCGGCAGAGTTGTGGTAAGTTATCTCAAATCCTCTTGTTATGGATGATGTAAATTACATGTAGTTTTAACAAAAAGGTGGAAATAATTGGATTCCAGGTGATATAAAGGAAGTCCTGGAGGTGTGTGAAGAGCCACCTTCTGTGTGACAAGGACAGTGAGGTAACACATGGGGAAATTAGGAACCAAGCTCCGTAACTGTTACACCAGCATCAGCTGAATCATGGAAAAGGGAACTGCCTTCAAGAGCCTGCTAGATTCTGCTGAGCCCGAAGATGAGCACATGACAGTCTGTGCACCCTGGGGACCAATTTTATGGTGAATCCCATTTTCCATGGGGAAAATGTTTCTTAGCCATGTCATTACTGAAAGGGCTACATAAATGCTAAGCATCCTTTTATTTTTCAAGTACTCAATTTTCCCTGAACTTCTAGACATAGTGGGAGACAGCATCACTGACTATGAAATTCAGTACAACAATGCTATTAAATTCTATTGCTTTATGATAGGGGTTAACTTTTCTGTATTAGTATCCAATGTATCCATGTCGAAAATCACAAAGCCATTAAAAAAGAACATACTTTAAAAGTCATAAGCAAGGTGAATAAAGATGTCATCTTTCAATCTAGAATGATTTTTGAATGATAGGCTGTTTAAAATTCATAATCCATGACCTTGGTTTCTGAATTGAAGATGGAGAAATGGTACTGTTTTTATTTTTTCTTTAAAATTCCACTCCCTATAGCAAAAGTTTAAGTTGACTGTGTATTTTGGGTAACAAATAATCTCATCTGAAAAGGTACAAGTTTATATACAGTACAATCTATGAAGCCAAATGGAGTAAAAGATTTTTTTAAAAAGTACTGCTAGTGACTACAGTGAGTTGCTCTTTCTTAACACATCAATTGCTATTTTAGGCATAGAATTCTTACATTTCTAATAATTCCCCTAAAATGTCAGCCTTTTCAGGAGCAGTAAGTTGGCTGAGGACAGACTTCCACAGCCTATACAATGGCCCAGGACTGCCAAGCCTTTGTCCCGATGATGTGTCATAGCAACCTCTCTCTCAGTAAGTGCAATGAACGTTAAATGCCATCCACTATTCTCTTGCCTCCCTTTCTCCCAAAATTGAACGTAGAGGTCAATTTCCACCAAAAAAGCTCTGTACCATAGTGACAAAGTTAAATTCTGAATTATGTTATTTGAATCAAATAAGACTTTGAGAATTGCAAATGAATACATTCATGTCATTACCAATCAAAATCTCTTATTTGCTTGTACAATATTTTTTCTTCTCACCCTCATACCTCAGTTACTAAATCACACACACACACACTCCATAAATGATAAAAGTTTTATACAGGAAAGAAAAGTTGAAACCATGCAGAAATGAAAAATTTGTTTTCAAAGAACAAATTCAATACTAATAATTTATTTTCATTTTAAACCTCAATTTTTTATGTAGTTAAATCTTAAAATTCCTATAAAATTATCCTGGTCCCCCTGACTAGCCTTGGCCATGCTGATTTTTGAATGGTAGTACACAATACTGTTTAAGGATGGTGACTTGGGACCCACATCACCTGAACCAAATCCCAGTTCTTGTTCTTACAGACCGTGGACTGTGGTATGTCATTCAACCTCTCTGTGATTTTAACTTCTCTATCTGAAAAATGAGAATAATATTTTCAGTGTGGAGTTGATGGGCTGGTTATGAAGGGTACATGAGTTTACAAATGTAAAGTTCATTCAACTGTGTTTGGCCCATAGTTAAACATGAATCTAGGCTCTTATCATCACCTGTGCTTTCTCTTTGGAATTTTACATTATTGTCTGAACTTATCATTTTGTACTTTTCATAGGCTTTATTGTCGTACATTGAGTTACAGATACTGGGAAGAAAAGAACAAAATTTTAGTCTTGGAGTTTGAATCTTTCCCAGTATTTGATATAGATTCATACATAGTAGGTCCTAACTAGAGGAAAAAATATGACTTCAACAATGTACAATTTAATGTCACACACCTGCCAGATGAGGTAATTTGTTCAGTTTTGTTGATGTGTATGTGTATGACAGTTTGTATAAAGATATTTTAAAAACCTGACTAGAACCCAAAAACAAAAGACAGGAAAATATATAACAGATAAAAATAAAAAAAATATTTTAGCAATCTAACATATATAAGAATTAAATTTAGTTTTGCATTCTTAGGTGTCCAATATAAAAAGAAAGTAATAGGTGCTTCTCTCTTTGTATCATTTAAATAAACACTGATGTCACATCTTTAGACAAAGTTATTTCTTCACTGATCTTACTTTTTGGAGAAAAATGTAATATGGAGAAAAAAATTAATGAAGCAACCACAAGTTATTTGACTCTAATTTTACAGTATACTGTGAAATATTTATTATGCATTTACAAATTTAGATTTCAATTAAAGGCCAAGGAATAATATAGGTTTTTAACTTAGTAAAGAAATTTTTGTAGGATTTTAACCTATGTTGGTCCATTTTGCTGATGTAACTGGTTTAGGTTTACAACTTTGAGAACCAGGAAGAAGAAAAGAGCCTTCAGCTGTTTCACTTCAACCTCCACCTTCTCTGGTCTGAATGTGGTGAGATCTGAATAACAGCTAACACGCAAACTGCTCTGATGACACTTCTCACGCTGTGGATTGCAGAGGACTCCATAGTTTCTGATGTGATAGCAAAGCAGACATTCTCTTACAAAACCTCCAGAACCTGTGTTGACGGCAGAAGAATACTCGAGTAGGCCCTCAGTGTTTCCCTCCCAAACAATGTTAATCTGTGTAAGTAACTAATACAGAATGTGCTATAAGAAAAAAACCCAAACTAAAATAACAAGAGCACCAAAACAGGCTTTGGAATAAGAAAGCAAGTGTTCTCTATGTGGTTCTAACCACACCTAACAAGCTTGAGCAACCCTCGTAATACTCAGCTGCTTGATCTGTACATGAGTGTTTGGGAAAGATTAGTGAAATAATAGATTTATATCCCAGTCTCTGGTTCAGTGTCTGACACATGGTAGAGCTTAACAAAGAAGTAATTATTTTTTCTTGTCTCAAATTTCTTATTCATTACTGCAAAATTCAAGTATTGCTTACTACAAAGATGTCTGTAGAGTAACAATCAGGATACGCTGATATTAGGGTTTTGTTTATTGGTTGGCTAGTGCTTCCATTGTTTATGTAAATAACAGGAGTTCAATCCCGGGAGCCTAAAGAGGTAACACCCAGGTGAGTGGGAGTACAGGTCTGTGTTAGGCAGACACTTGAGAACTAAACTGCCTTATACTAGTCCCATGTGGTTTCCAAAAAGAGAAGGACTCAGAGAACAGAGAGAGTCTCAGGTTGCAGTCCTGAGCAACAGAATTGATTTTTATTTTATGCACTAGAAATATGCCTTTATTGTCTTCGAGAGTAAATAAGAAGGTGTTTAATCAGGACTGGCCTCCCAGCTGTTATGGAACTAAACACAGTGATTGATGGGAAATCCATGTGAGCTAGAAAGAAGTGGTACTAGTCAAGCCACTTTGTAACCACTCTCTGATCATCGGTATTGTGTTTTATTTGTAGGTTAGAATGTAAATGATTATCAAGGAATGGGGCATTTTCATTGGGTAGCAGACCCAAGAAAGAGCCTGGCTTTTCATTTTCAAAGTTTTTATGTTTATTCCATGGTCTACTTAGTGAAAGCTAGTTAATATCCTGGGTGCCATGAAGCTCTGTTTTGTTCACCTCTCACTCATTCTGTGCACTTGTTCACAGTGATGCCTGAGCTTGGTAATAAATCCTTGTCCTCTAGGGAGGCTGCTGGCCCTCTATGGATGCTTTCAGGGACCACAGTGGGGACCCAGTACCCACCCATAAAGATGATAAAAAGCTGAGTTTCAGAGAACACATACTGGTTGACGATGACCACAGAGGTCATGTTTGTCCAGATGACTTTCTGTACAGGGTTTAGGATCTGGTTTTCTGGACACCCTACAAATGGCATGAGTCACACAACTCCTGTCATAATATCACATGGCCAATGTAACACCGAAGAGAACCTTGTCCTGGGAGCATCTTGCAGTTTGAGTTAATATGAACCACGGGCTAGCTTTCAGCTTCTGTGATCCTGAAATTCAATGTTTCAGTTTGAACAGAAATTTAATAACACACTGAAGTGAGAGAGAAAAATTTCCCAACAGATTTATTGACATAAAGATGCAATTACAAGTTTTGAGCATCTAGAGAGTTCATACATCCTACTGAAAGCAAGCTCTTCCCAGAGAGCTGCTTGGAAATAAAACTTCTGAGTCAGAGGGATTCTTGGAATGCAAGGGAGGGGCCATGGTGAAGTCTCCTTAGTGTCCCCCAGCACCACACATTTTAAAAATATATGTTTTAATACATGTAAAATATATGTATAGTTTAGGATATTAACTAGCTTTTATTAAACAGACCACAACATAAACATATAAACTTTGAAAATGGAGAGCCAGGCAATATATCTATATCTATCTATCTATCTATCTATCTATCTATCTATCTATCTATCTATGTATCTAAACTATCTATCTATATCTATATATATATCTATATCTATATCTATATCTATCTATATCTAGATATCTATATGTAAGCAGAAGTGTCCTACTGCACTAGGAAGTCGAATCAGGGATGCCTGATCGACGTAGAGCTTGGGCTCTACTTGGACAACTAGCAATATACCTTCATTGTCTTCAAGAGCAAATAAGAGGGTGTTTAATGTGATCTATATATAGATCTAGATATCTATACATCTATATAGATATAGATATGTATATGCATAGTATATGTGTATGTGTATATGTGTGTATATATGTATATATTTTAATATATTAATATATATATATATTTACTATAAGTAAATGTGTTCTCTTTATGCAGCTTTAGTAACTGGTTAGGTTGTAAAACATAACCAGAAGAATGAACAAGCACATATGTATTCACATATTCTGATAGTGAAATGATGATACCCAGGTTGTTTATACTACGGTGGGCAGAGAAACCTGGGCTTATAGATCAGAAACCTAGTTTTCCATCCCAGCTCGCTCATTAGCTGTGTTATTCCAGGTGTTTGCTTGATCTCTCTGAGTGTCAGTTTCTACAGTGTAGATACTATGTTTTTTCTACCATAAAGTTGTTATAAGTGAAATGTGAAACACCATATTACTGACCATAGAACAAGTTTTGCAAGACTTGCAGATGAGTAAATGAAAAGGGTTCTGTAAAGGCCATAAATGTTCACTAATGTCTAGATTCTGGAAAGCCCTCAGGATGCTGCCTCAACAGCCTCTGGAAAAGGCCAAGGGAACCGAGCACATTCTTTTGCTTTTTGTAAAATGCTTTGCTGAGCACTCTCTCCCTAGATTGTCCCAGTGATAACTGAAAGCTTGTTTCACTCCTGCAAAACTGCTTTGGCTAGGTGCTCAGCCCCGCCCCTTGCTTCTTTTTGCCTTTAAAAACAAACCCCTGAGTTCATTGGGTGCTGTGAGTTCTTTAGGATGTGAATCCACAGCCATTAAATTAAAGACTCCTTAATTTGGCTACTTAATTATGTGGCAAAACATTTGTTTCCTCGCTGTCCAGATATAACAATAAAGACAATAACTCCATGTATGTAAAGTGGCCTGTGAATTGTGATCAATTTTACTAATTCACAATGTCCTCATTAATTCTTCCACAATAGTTTATCTGCATGTGACAAAATCACACTTTCTAAAATGAGTGCCATTTTAAGGCATAAAGAAACCTTCCTTGGCTTCCAAAATAAACAGCTTGAAGTTGAGAGTACCTAATTTTTATGACAGGTGTTTATAGAAAAATGCAGTTTCTTATCCAAACCCATCTATAGAAATGCTTAGTATAAAAAAAAGTGCATTAATATTCAGTGAATGGTTTTCAAAAACTACCTAAATTGTGTTTTCTACAATGTGAATACCTGTGAGAACAGAAAATCAACTTCTCCAAGGCTGGTAGTCTTTGTGTTCCCTAACAGTAAGTTCCTATCAAGGAGCGTAATGAGGGTTTCTGTTGGCATCGCACCTGTTTAAGCAGCTTCAGACAGAGCAGAAAATGTACCTTGCACCAATGTCCTCGGCCTGGCGGCGTTGAGAATAATTTGGAAAATGTACCTTTCATGTTGCTGAACAGGCTTTGTGTCCCACTTTTGGGAATGGGCCATCTCCAATGCTTGTTGTGTTGACTTGCAGAAAACAGAATACACATCAGAAGTTTGTGTTTTGTTTCCCATTGCTGACAACAGAGGTTAACATATGTATTTTATTTTCCTATTCTTCAAAGAAAGAAAATTGGTACAATTTTCCCTAGAATATGTTTAGTGATTTTTACCAATTGTGAAGTTATTTTTTAAAATAAAGACATTTGAAAGATTGGACATTGGTTATTATTTGGAAGCACACTAAATCAGATATAACAGGGGCCATTGGCAATCAGCAACATTCTGTAGCTATTTCAATGCAGAACAAAACCAAATACCAGGTACTTAACTGCCCATAGAATTTCTTCTTTTTCTACTCAAGCTGGTAGCTTTCCTCAATGTTATTCTGAAACGTTTACTAAGCAAATGTCACAACTTTGGTTAACAATCACTATGGTACAATGTATGAGCAGTTAATTGGATTTTTAGTGTTTATCCTAGTCCATCCTTCTGCAATGTCTGTGATAGCTTGCTGCTTGTGCTATTCTTCCATCTTTAAAATAAACATGAATGTATGTACCAATGTCATTCTTTCATATAAGTCTACCTGAATATTAAATTAATTTGGAGGTCAAAGTGCTTTGTAGTTCACCCTTGTCTTGACAACAATGGCAGTTATGCTCAAGTGGAAGTGTGGGGCAACCAGCCCTGGGGCTGGGTCTCAGTCTGCTCCTTGTAGTTATAAAAACTTGAAAACGTCGAAGCATCTTTGTGCTCTTTCTTCATCTTTAAAATAGACAAGGATGCTGCCTTTTAACTTATAATGAGAATCAAATAAGATAGTTGATGTTAGGCTTTGTGAGGAGGATTCACTCAGTACGATAGTTCTCATTACCCAATTCTCCAGTAGGTTAAAAAAAAGAGAGAGAGATATCTATAGATAATAGCTGCTGATATTTATAGGTATAGCTTAATTTTATCTATCTATAGATAAATTGTTCCTACTATAATTTAACTAGAAATGATGATTTCAATATCAGTTTTAATCAGTTTAGAAGCGCCATTTGGAAATTCACTTAATTCAGTAACAATAACAAAAATGTTTTATTCTAAGAAGAGACTATTTACATTAAAGCCAAAACTGTTAACTATGATATGTTAATCAAGAGATTGTTTTAAGCCTAAAGACCTAGGACAAAAGAACTTGTAATTGTTAGTTTCAGAGAATGAATTAGAGGTTTTAGTCTATGTCCCTTAATAGATGGTTAGACATCCATTCTGACTTTGTATGGATCCCAGGAATATGTACATTTAAGAAGTTTCCCAGATAATTTGGATACAGATGGTCAACAAACTACATTCTGAAAAACACTCAAATATGCCATAGATAATTCCAAACTAAACATAAGGTGGCACTAAAACATACAATGATACTCACTTGAAATGCAAATGAATCCTTGGATTTAATAAATAGCATTTATGAAGTCACCATTCTCAAACGAGGCAGGCTGACAAATATAATCAATGCTGAAGAGATATCTACAAATTGGTGCCACCCTTATTCTTACTGGGAAAACAGAGGAGTAAACAATAACTTTCCAAATGATGTGTTTTTGTTGCTAATTATAAAATCATCACATAGGTTAATGCCATTTTGCCCCATTTTAATGTCATGTGTTAATGCAAAATTTACTAGCTCTCAGAAAGAGTACAATGTCATTCTAAGCAGGAGGGGAGGCGTTTTCTTACACCTATAAGCACATTACTCATCTTTCTTGAATATAGAAACTCAGATGTTAAACACATCCACTTTGTAGAGTTTAGGGGTACCCATGACAATAACCCGGACATGCTGCTTAAACACCAAAAATACAATGTGTGGGCTCTTCCTTCTAAAATGAAAACCCTTCAGCTCTTCCTTTTTCTGGTAATGTACAGAAATTCAACATTATTGTTGCATTCTTTTCAGATCTTTCTGAAAGAGACATTTGGACCCAGTTTACTACTATGACAAAATCAATTAATTGATCACCATTCTGCCTGACTCAGGCAATGAAATGACATCCACAGAGCCTTTCCTTTGAGAAGGCTCAGGTGATAGAGGTGTAAGGGATTGGACTGAGATCACAAGGTTCATTACCAGAACCCGTGGGCCTGTGTGAACTCCAGTTCTGTACTCTCATTACCATAGACAGAGATATGGGTTGTGGAATTGGGGCATCACTTAGTTTTTATAAAAATCTTGAATCAGGCTAATATCAGCCAGAAATTTTTCTTATAATTGTACATTCAATAATAGAGTTAATACAGGGCATTAGGAATGATAAAATTAGGCATTAAAGTCATGATTAAATTTCATGAGAGAAAAGGAAATGAAGATAACATTATCATAATTACATCTTATTAAATTGAGTTTTAAAATTCTGATTGAAGGAGGTCTAATAGATCAGAACATTAGGGAAGATAATATTTCTTCTAGTCCAAAGGCCCTTTGGATCTGTTCTACAAGATTTGATGTACTTTAAATAAACTCTTGTCTCAAACTCTCACAATTGTTCTTCAGAACCCTACCTTCTAGATTAAAAACCTATAAGAAATTATTGGATATGATGGTAAAGAATGTAAGTCCATTCATTCAGCATTCCTAGGTACCATGTATTCTTTTGGATGCTGCATATAAAGGACCTGCATATGTGGTCCTTTTTATTGGTTTAAAATTTCTGTCTCAATGATCTGATCAGTAAATAATTCTTTGTCACATACTTACTTAGAAGTCAGTCTCAAATGCTACAAGATTTTAGAGGATAGAAATTCATTATTAGTGTTTAAGAGATTGGACCACAGAACTGAATACCTGGTTCAAATATGTCTCTACCACCTCGCTGTAAGAGTTTGGAAAATTTAACTGTCTGAGCCTCATTATCTTTATTTGTAGAACAGGAATTATAGAAATACCTGCTTGATAGGATTAAGGAGAACTGAATAAAATATCTAAACTGCTTTAACTAGTACCTGGAACATGGTTATGCCATATGGAAAGCTAATCTGACATATAAAGGCTTTTTTAAACCTTCAGAAAAGCAAACACATAAGCAGTCTTAAATGATGAATGGGAATTTACTGGGAAGCAAAATGGTCTAAGAGCTCTAACATAGGAAATGTAACCTGTATAAAGTATAACAGAGACAGCAAATTGTGTGAAGAGTCAGAAAGGAAAGCTTAGGAACGTTCTGAAATTCCTGAGTTTGCCAGTCAAAAATATAATTATTATTATTATTATTATTTTTGGCGACAGGGTCATAGAGAGACAGAGAGGCACAAAGAGGAACAGACAAGAAGGGAGAGAGATGAGAAGCATCAATTCTTTGTTGCAGCACCTTAGTTGTTCATTGATTGCTTTCTCATATGTGCCCTGATCAGGGGGCTACAGCAGAGTGAGTGACCCCTTCCTCAAGCCAGCGACTTTGGGCTCAAGCTGGTGAGCCTTGCTCAAACCAGATGAGCCCACACTCAAGCTGGCGACCTCAGGGTTTCGAACCTGGATCCTCTGTGTCCCAGTCCAATGTTCTATCCATTGCGCCATCTCCTGGTCAGGCAAAAATACAATTTTGAAGGAGGAATCAATCTTTACTGTATTTCACCAACAAAATAAGCAGTTTTATTTTTCTTTCTTTTTTTTTGTGAGAGAGGATGGGAAAGAAAGAGGAGAGAGGGAAGCATCAACTTATAGTTACTTCACTTTCATTGTAAATTGCTTCTCGTATGTGCTCTGATTGGGGGAGGGAGCACATGCTGAGCCAGTGACCTCTTTCTCAAGCCAGGGACCTTGGTCTTCAAGCTGTGACCACTGGGCTCAAGCCAGTGACCCAATCATGTTGCGATCATGTTGATGATCCCACGCTCAAGCGAGTGACCCCATGCTTAAGCTGCCGAGCCCTTGTTCAAGCCGGCAACCTCAGCATCCCAGGCCGATCCACTGCACCGCCGCCAGTCAGGTCAAAATGAGCTTCTTGGCAAGAATTGCCAGAGACTGGAAGACACCAACCATACTCATACTGACAATTGCCGTGTCTTTTCAGTTTTTAAGAAATTGTTCTGGTTGTATTCTGGAGGTTGGGTTGGAGGGCAAAGGAGTGAAGGCAAGGGACAGATTTAAACATCTCTTCAAATTATCTGGGTGAAAGTTAGTGAGAACCTGACCTAAGTCAGTGAACAAAAGCACAGAGAGAACAGAGAAAGATGTGAGGGATAATTTGAATTAACAATAAATATAGTTTTGTTTTTTTTTTAAAATTAACCAGCTATAAAAGGAAGGGAAAGGGAAGAATCCCAGGTGATACCTGAGTTCTGGGTTTTAGTAACTAAGAAAATAATGATGCTACAAATTAAGGGAGGTTGAAAAGGCACACTTTTAGAAGATTGATATTATTTCCTTTGAAATAAAGTACTTTTTAATTTATAAGGTGTTTTCTAAATGTTCAGTTTTGCAGACACCATTGTTATAATTATCTAAACTTGATGTTCCAAATCACCAATACTACTGCTACCGTTCTGATGTCTTTGTGACATTCGGTCTGTAAGGAACCACAGTGAAGCAGGCCTCCAAGGTTCCCATTACCCAACGGCATTTTTCAGTTTGTTGTTTTGGCCAAAGGCAGACTGTTAAGAAAACCTCAAGATCAGATGGCATCCTGGGTCTTGACTGCACATGGTGATTTTTTTTTTAATTTTATTTATTCATTTTTAGAGAGGAGAGGGATAGAGAAACAGAGAGAGAGAAGGGGAAGGAGCAGGAAGCATCAACTCCATATGTGCCTTGACCAGGCAAGCCCAGGGTTTCGAACCGGCGACCTCAGCATTTCCAGGTCGACGCTTTATCCACTGTGCCACCACAGGTCAGGCCGCACATGGTGATTTAACTGAGACTAAATATAACTGGGTGCCCTGCATGTTGTTGCTGTTGTTAAACATGGCAACCCTAAGCAGTCATATCATGGAGATAAGATCTTTGAATCAGAAATTTAAAGCACATTTTGTTATGCAAGACTACTGATCGATTTTTGAATGTGCTCAGTAAACCTCTTCTTATTTCTAAGCAGCGAGTTCTGCATTGAATGTAGGTTAGGAGATGGTTAAGAGATGACCTCTGAACCCCTTTTTAGCTCCATGTTTTGTACATGTTGATTTGATGCTTGAAATTTTGGGTTGAGTATTTTTAATACATGATTCCAATATTCATCCAGATATTTAATATTTACCATGCCTTGCACTCAGAATTCAATACTTTGTATATTTTATCTGTAATTCTTAAAACAAGTTAACTTCTGAATGTGCAAACTGAGATTTTGCTCTTAACTGAATTGGCTAAAACTATCCAGATAATAAAGTGGGAAATCAGGATTCAATTCTTATTCTTTCAAATTCTTATATGACTTTTATCACTTGTAACATCCTTAATCTGCCTTTAAATTTTCTTTTGCTATTTAAAATTTGTTAGTAGAGGATAATGAATTAGATAAAGGTAAAATTAGATATTACATATTACTCAAAATACTTGTTGAAATCTAATTATGAATTTTCACTAGAGGAGGCACTAATAAAAGGCATTTTTATTTTATGTTTCAATATTATTGCTTTGATTCTACTTTTAAAATTGGGTTTCAAGGTTTCTCGGGAAGAAGACTGGTGTCAGAATTTGCAATAAAAGCTTGATTCTGTGATCGATGACCTGTTCACACACTGCAATTTAGTTTTCCATAATTTTAAAAGTGCATTTAGACCTCATTTTGCTGTACATATTATATGGATTTTTGTGAAATTTTGCAAAAGTGCTACCCAATCGTTCCTTGTACTTAAGTTGAAGACAAAAGCTATAAGTTTCACTAAAGCATGACACTTCCAAGCACATATTCTCTATATTGTTTTTCACTTTTTTCCTTGAACATTTAACAGGTCAGCAGGCAAGATATTATAGAGACAGAGTACTTTAGTATAATGCCACTATTGTAGAGGCAGATTGATGTCTGCCCTCATGAATTAGGAATTGGGCAGAGACAGAAAGCAGCAATGTGACAACCTTCTCTTTTCAATTAGGAGGAGAAGATGGTGGCCTGGGTAACCCCACGGAACTTCAGCCATTAGCGCGATGCGGGAAACCAGCTGAGCATGAATGTCATGGCTCTGGCCAGCCTTGAGTTGGGGAGCCTTTGAGTATGGTTTTCTTTCCACTGACAAAGCCTAAAGAAGAAACCAAGGGCAGGAAAGGAAGTGTATGAAAGTCAGGGAGAAAGAACTTTCCTTTTCCTAATTATTCAGAGTTTCCTCCCTCCGATGAGTAAGGGGCCAATGGAAAACTGCGTCTGTCAGTTTGTCCTGTGGCAAAAGAACATGGAGAGTCAGAGGATAGGGTAGGTGTCACAACACTGAAAAGCCCAAAAGTATGTTTCCCTGAATATACCGTGAGGTGTGGGCTCTGGGGGCCACGTGGGCAGCCATCGCAGTCAGGGAACTGGGGAGCAACCAGCCCACGTGACCTTTAGGCCACATTCTTCTACTGCCCATGAGCTAACAATGCTTTTTCCACATATATATACCCAAGAACAGTAAAAAATAATAACAAGGATATGTAATACAAATTCCACTGGCCCTAAATAAAGCTTTGCTGAAATATAGCCAGTCTCTTCTATTCGTCTACCTGTGGCTGCTTTTATATTGTGGCAGCAGAGTCGGAAAGGTACCAGCTAGACCCCACGGCCTGCAACCCCTCAGAGAGATACAACTGGCCCCAGAGTACTGACTACTAGTCCTAGGGAAAAAAAGTCTACTTGCAACTTTTACACTAAACATTGCATCAATGCTGTTTACAAACACTACTTTTAACATATCCCTTACTATGACCACTCTTCTGTTTTTCTTCATTCTTGTTAATGCTGGGATGGTAGGTGAGAGAAAAAAACTATGAAAAAAAGAGCCAACACAATGACTTGCATTTACTTTATAGTGATGTAGTTGGGTAGTAGCCAAGGAGAATGAATAATGACTTAGCTGTGTGATAGACAAGAGGAGGGGAAAGTCTCAGCTCAGAGGACTGGGACATCAGAGAATCGATCTCAGATATTCCCAAACAGCAGATTGTCTCAACAACTGTGATCAGTCCTGACTTGGAACTTGATCATTCCTAATGATGCTCAGTCCGTTTCTCGAGGCAGACAGGAGGGACGTCTGGCTTACAAGACTTTCAATGCCATCTCCATTTTTCCCCTCTTGTCATTTAATAAATTCCCCCCTCCCGAGAAGAGAGAGAAAATGGAATGGAGAACATACTCAAACAAATAATAGATGAGAACTTCCCAAGCCTGTGGAAAGAACTAAAGCCTCAAGTTCAAGAAGCAAACAGAACTCCAAGTTTTCTTAACCCCAACAAACCTACTCCAAGGCATATCATAATGAAATTGACACAAACCAACAGCAAAGAAAAAATTCTCAAGGCAGCCAGGGAAAAGAAGAATACAACATATAAAGGAAGGCCCATTAGATTATCATCAGATTTCTCAGCAGAAACTCTACAAGCTAGAAGAGAGTGGACCCCAATATTTAAAGTCCTGAAAGAGAGGAACTTTCAGCCACGAATACTATACCCATCAAAGCTATCCTTCAAATACGAAGGGGAAATAAAAACATTCACAGATACAGAAAAGATGAGGGAATTTATCATCAGAAAACCCGCACTCCAGGAATTACTAAAGGGGGTTCTCCAATCAGATACAAAAAACAAAACAAAAAAACAGAGCCACAAGTAAAAGCTCCAAGAAGAACACAATAAAACCAAATTTAAACTGTGACAACAACAAAAAGAAAGAGGGGGAGAAGATGGAGATTAACAGTAGCAAAGGACGATGGAGTGCAAAAGTACTCACAAAATAGTTTGCTACAATGAACAGGGTAGGGACCCTTTTCATTACTCAAAGGTAACCACCATTGAAAAAACCACCACAGAAGCACATGAGATAAAAAAGATAGCAACAGAGGAAAGATGTATGGAATACAACCAAATAAAAACAAAAGATAGAAAAACGAAAGAGAAGGATCAAACAAGACACAAAACTAACAGAAAGCAAGATATAAAATGGCAATAGGGAACTCACAAGTATCAATAATTACACTAAATGTAAACGGATTAAACTCACCAATAAAAAGGCACAGAGTAGCAGAATGGATTAAAAAAGAAAATCCAACTGTATGCTGCCTACAAGAAACTCATCTAAGTAACAAGGATAAAAACAAATTCAAAGTGAAAGGCTGGAAAACAATAATCCAAGCAAATAACATCCAAAAAAAAAGCAGGTGTAGCAATACTCATATCGGATAATGCTGACTACAAGACAGGAAAAGTACTCAGAGACAAAAATGGCCATTTCATAATGGCTAAGGGGACACTGAATCAAGAAGACATAACAATTCTTAATATATATGCACCAAACCAAGGAGCATCAAAATATATAACAGCTACTTATTTATCTTAAAACAAAAACTGACAAAAATACAATCATACTTGGAGACCTCAATACACCGCTGACGGCTCTAGATTGGTCATCCAAACAGAGAATCAACAAAGACATAGTGGCCTTAAACAAAACACTAGAGCACCTGGATATGATAGACATCTACAGGACATTTCATCCCAAAGTGACTGAGTATACATTTTTCTCCAGTGTACATGGATCATTCTCAAGAATTGACCATATGTTGGGCCACAAAAACAACATCAGCAAATTCAGAAAAATTGAAGTTGTACCAAGCATATTTTCTGATCATAAAGCCTTGAAACTAGAATTCAACTGCAAAAAAGAGGAAAAAAATCCCACAAAAATGTGGAAACTAAACAACATACTTTTAAAAAATGAATGGGTCAAAGAAGAAATAAGTGCAGAGATCAAAAGATATATACAGACTAATGAAAATGACAATACGACATATCAGAATCTATGGGATGCAGCAAAAGCAGTGATAAGAGGGAAGTTCATATCGCTTCAGGCATATATGAACAAACAAGAGAGAGCCCAAGTGAACCACTTAACTTCCCACCTTAAGGAACTAGAAAAAGAAGAACAAAGACAACCCAAAACCAACCGAAGAAAGGAGATAATAAAAATCAGAGCAGAAATAAATGAATTAGAGAACAGAAAAACTATAGAAAAAATTAATAGAACAAGGAGCTGGTTCTTTGAAAAGATCAACAAAATTGACAAACCCTTGGCAAGACTTACCAAGGAAAAAAGAGAAAGAACTCATATAAACAAAATCCATAATGAAAGAGGAGAAATCACCACGGACACCGTAGATATACAAAGAATTATTGTAGAATACTATGAAAAACTTTATGCCACTAAATTCAAAAACCTAGAAGAAATGGATAAATTCCTAGAAAAATACAACCTTCCTAGACTGAGTCAAGAAGAAGCAGAAAGCCTAAACAGACCTATCAGTAGAGAAGAAATAGAAAAAACCATTAAAAACCTCCCCAAAAATAAAAGTCCAGGCCCTGACGGCTATACCAGCGAATTTTATCAAACATTCAAAGAAGACTTGGTTCCTATTCTACTGAAAGTCTTCCAAAAAATTGAAGAAGAAGCAATACTTCCAAACACATTTTATGAGGCCAACATAACCCTCATCCCAAAACCAGGCAAGGATGGCACAAAAAAAGAAAACTACAGACCAATATCTCTAATGAATACAGATGCTAAAATACTAAACAAAATACTAGCAAATCGAATACAACAACATATTAAAAAAATAATACATCATGATCAAGTGGGATTCATCCCAGAATCTCAAGGATGGTTCAACATACGTAAAATGGTTAATGTAATACACCATATCAACAAAACAAAGAACAAAAACCACATGATCTTATGAATAGACGCAGAAAAGGCTTTCGATAAAATACAACACAATTTTATGTTTAAGACTCTCAACAAAATGGGTATAGAAGGAAAATATCTCAACATGATAAAGGCCATATATGATAAACCATCAGCTAACATCCTATTAAATGGCACTAAACTGAAGGCTTTCCCCCTTAAATCAGGAACAAGACAGGGTTGTCCACTGTCTCCACTCTTATTTAATGTGGTACTAGAGGTTCTAGCCAGAGCAATCAGACAAGACAAAGAAATAAAAGGCATCCATATCGGAAAAGAAGAAGTAAAGGTATCACTTTTTGCAGATGATATGATCCTATACATCGAAAACCCCAAAGAATCCACAAAAAGACTACTAGAAACAATAAGCCAATACAGTAAGGTCGCAGGATACAAAATTAACATACAGAAGTCAATAGCCTTTCTATATGCCAACAATGAAACAACTGAGAACGAACTCAAAAGAATAATCCCCTTCACGATTGCAACAAAAAAAATAAAATACTTAGGAATAAACATAACAAAGAATGTAAAGGACTTATATAATGAAAACTATAAACCATTGTTAAGGGAAATCGAAAAAGATATAATGAGATGGAAGAATATACCTTGTTCTTGGCTAGGAAGAATAAATATAATCAAGATGGCTATATTACCCAAAGCAATATACAAATTTAATGCAATTCCCATCAAACTTCCAATGACATTTTTTAAAGAAATAGAGCAAAAAATCATCAGATTTATATGGAACTATAAAAAACCCCGAATAGCCAAAGCAATCCTAAAGAAAAAGAATGAAGCTGGGGGCATAACAATACCTGACTTCAAACTCTATTATAGGGCCACGACAATCAAAACAGCATGGTACTGGCAGAAAAATAGACACTCAGACCAATGGAACAGAATAGAAAGTCCAGAAATAAAACCACATATATATAGTCAAGTAATTTTTGATAAAGGGGCCAACAACACACAATGGAGAAAAGAAAGCCTCTTCAATAAATGGTGCTGGGAAAACTGGAAAGCCACATGCAAAAGAATGAAACTGGACTACAGTCTCTCCCCCTGTACAAAAATTAACTCAAAATGGATCAAAGATCTAAACATAAGACCTGAAACAATTAAGTACATAGAAGAAGACATAGGTACTCAACTCATGGACCTGGGTTTTAAAGAGCATTTTATGAATTTGATTCCAATGGCAAGAGAAGTGAAGGCAAAAATTAATGAATGGGACTACATCAGACTAAGAAGTTTTTGCTCAGCAAGAGAAACTGATAACAAAATAAACAGAAAGCCAACTAAATGGGAAATGATTTTTTCAAACAACAGCTCAGATAAGGGCCTAATATCCAAAATATACAAAGAACTCATAAAACTCAATAACAAACAAACAAACAATCCAATAAAAAAATGGGAAGAGGATATGAATAGACACTTCTCCCAGGAAGAGATACAAATGGCCAACTGATATATGAAAAGATGCTCATCTTCTTTAGCTATTAGAGAAATGCAAATCAAAACGGCAATGAGATACCACCTCACACCTGTTCGATTAGCTGTTATTAGCAAGACAGGTAATAGCAAATGTTGGAGAGGCTGTGGAGAAAAAGGAACCCTCATACACTGTTGGTGGGAATGTAAAGTAGTACAACCATTATGGAAGAAAGTATGGTGGTTCCTCAAAAAACTGAAAATAGAACTACCTTATGACCCAGCAATCCCTCTACTGGGTATATATCCCCAAAACTCAGAAACATTGATATGTAAAGACACATGCAGCCCCATGTTTATTGCAGCATTGTTCACAGTGGCCAGGACATGGAAACAACCAAAAAGCCCATCAATAGATGACTGGATAAAGAAGATGTGGCACATATACACTATGGAATACTACTCAGCCATAAGAAATGATGACATCGGAACATTTACAGCAAAATGGTGGGATCTTGATAACATGATACGAAGCGAAATAAGTAAATCAGAAAAAAACAGGAACTGTATTATTCCATAAGTAGGTGGAACATAATAGTGAAACTAAGAGACATTGATAAGAGTGTGGTGGTTACGGGGGCAGGGGGGAATGGGAGAGGGATAGGGGGTGGGGAGGGGCACAAAGAAAACAAGATAGAAGGTGACAGAGGACAATCTGACTTTGGGTGGTGGGTATGCAACATAATTGAACGACAAGATAACCTGGACTTGTTATCTTTGAATATATGTATCCTGATTTATTGATGTCACCCCATTAAAAAAATAAAATTATAAAAAAAAAAAAATTCCCCCCTCCCTCAGAGTTGTGTGTGATCCCATCCTCACATCAGTTACAGCCCACAATCCAATGTCCCCCTACTTCACTGAAACCTTCCTTCCACAATGATCGTGTAGATGACTATTTGCCTCAGCAGCACTTATGGAGGAGAATTAACATTGGCTTTTGCATTATTTTGGTGGAGTCACAAAATAAGCCCTGTTAGTCCTAATATCTTAGAGAAAAGCATCAGTGGGTCTGGATGGTATCTCAGGCACCGGATTTTAGCTGTGCCAACCAGGGTCTGGCTGATTGAGGAAGAAAAATAGCCCTTATTTACTTTATTTACTTATTTATTTATGGTACATAGAATCTACACTTATTATATTATTCATGGTGTCTTTAATATCAGATAGCCTGTCATGTGGTGGAGAAATCTGGGTTTGTTCTGAAAAATCAGATGACATCCAGGACTAGTGTTGTGAATTGAGGGAACATAGACACATTCAGGATTTTTAAATGACCTCTTCGGGACACATAGAGAACAGCATCCCTCAGAAAGCAGTGACATGTTCACCTGGGTCTGACCGGATACCTGCTTGTCAGGAATATAACAGAATGGAAGCATCAGAGAGGTCACTGAATGATAGTGACAATCAGAAAACTATCTAAGATTAAAAGGCACCTTAAAAATATCAACTGAATTTTTCAAAGGAAAAACACATCTTCACCACGGCTGAGTGACGGAGAATTTGTGGATGGAGCTCCTACTTATAAGGGTGCCCAGTGAAGCACTGAAAGCACATTTTTTTCCTTTAGGTCCAGGTACTCCAGGGCCCCCTAATCTCGGAAAGTTGTTCAGGCCAGCGCCATTCAATCATTTAAAACGATGTTCTACCTGGCGTAAAATATAATGCAACAGCCAGACAGAATAGAATATAAACTGATTATGAGAAACACATATATTTTGTTGTAATCAAAATACATCATTGGAATTCAATTACATACTAATTTTGGGTGTGTTTATGCTAGATTGGCTCACTTTATTTTGGTCATTTTGGCACCTTGGATTTGCACCATTAATTGTTGTCTTAAAGATGAAAAATCCAGTGTCCTGATGGTTAAGGATGAGCTGAGCTATCCATTAGGAATCCTTATTTTCCATCATTTGTTATATCTGCTCCCTGGTTTCACAATACTTTATAACATATGCTGTAGCGTGTGAGGAAATTGGCTGCTGTCAGGCTAGACTAGCTCAGCCCCCTCGTACAACAGGAGTGGCCTTAACACCCAAGATTCATGCTAGAGCCTTTTCTTTGTTGGTTAAAGTTTAACTATTGATCCAAGTCAGGCTTCCCCTCTTTATAGAGACTTTGATGAACTGCCCACATACTCTTGGGATGAATCACTCCCCTTCTCTGAAACCCCCAATGTACTACTACATTTTTAAAAAATTAATAAGCATTATTTTTTTAGAGAAGTCTGTCCAGGGTCAAGTCATCTCATCACCAAACTATGAGAGTGAAAGTTCTGCTACAAAAGTTAGTCACTATGTCCTGAGAAAGTTGTGAAACCTAGCCAATGTGTGGTGACAAGGCAGTTGCCTATGTATGGGGCAGGAGTCTGACAGTGCTAGGTGACAGGGCACAGAAAGTTAGACAAGGGAAACACACTTCCCATATGAAATTCTGTAGGGACGCAGTGTTTAGCCCCCTGGCTCAACCCCTGTATGACACACCGCTGAGATGGCTGTTGGAAAGGTAGGGAAGCCATGGCTAAAACCAAATAACGTAGAGATGGTGGAACATAGCAAAGCATGCAGTGGAACAGGGGACCAAAAGGTTTCCACCCCTAAAAGATTAACTGCCATGGTCACTGCCCTCAAGCACAGAGTCTATGAAAGGACTATTTACAGACGCTGATCCCCGAGCAGTGAAAGCCTGTCATCCTGGAGAAGAAAGAGGAAAGTGAAGGAACCCTCTGACGGCATCAGCTTCCTTCCTAGAGACATTTCCAGGCTGTAGGAAGAAAAACCAAACAGACGCCAGGAGTCTGAGTTGACGAGACAGAGATCTGAACTAGGAATGGCTGAGGAGTGAGATTGGTGGGGCAGAGTTCTCCCAGTTTGTGGACAGGATCATGTCGGCACACAGAAAATAACACTAAGAAAGGGTCAACCAGACAATTCTAGAGTACAGAGGGTGAGAGGGGAAAAATAGCCATGTATTTCTGTAAAGTGTTACAATATTTGTTTTGTGGCCTAGGATTTGAACTTGAAGCTGTACCTTATTCATCTGAGAACATCCTCTATTCATTCCCTGGGAAGACTGTCCTCTCACATTTTTTATTATTTTCTCCTGACTCTGTGATCCTAATTGAAGGCACACTTTACAGTTTCATGCAGACATCAAAAACAGGCGAGGCGGTAAGGTCATTCTGAAACGTTTATGCTCCGATGGAAACGGTACACTGACTGCTTTCTCAGCAAATGGTTCCTGGTGTCTCTGGACCATAATCTTTCATTGCATTAAAATTCTTAACAATGGTTAATCTACTGAAATATTGTCTTAGAGAGAGATGAGAAATGGAAAGTAATTCTACTTCAGTAGTAAATTTTATTTTTCAAATATATGAAGTATATATTATAGTAGATGAATCAATACACTGAATTTATTTTTCCTTTTGTTTAAAAACAACATCCTGTTAGCTTTTAACCCCCTTCTTCTTGAAATGTATGTAAAATTTAACTATCCTGTGAGATGGACAAATTAAATCACTGAATTTCATTAGAAATTTATTGAATGTGATTGTTACTTATAAATCAGATTTGTGGGTAAACAATCACATTTAGAATAATAAAGTTGTATGTTCATGGTTTGTAATTTTAAAATCATTTTAAATAATTGTTCTAATAATATAATATTGAAAAAAATTAAATTATTTTAAATTTGCCATTAGTTACTATGGCAAAAGTAACTCTGACTCAACATGGCACAGGATTTGGGAGCACCAGGCCCAGAGCCACATTGCTGAGTAAACCTCTTTCATTGACCACTTCCTCCCATTTTTCCTTAATAACTCTGTCGCTAATGTTCCTCATCCAACTAACAAATAAATACCAGTATCTAACTTACGGAGTTGTTAGAGACTTACATTGTGTAAAGCTCATAAAGGGCTTAGAATTTGCATGCACATTTTAAAGCACTGAATAAATACTGTTTTTATTATTTTTATTCATATTATAAAGTCTTGCAAATACAGATGAAAAATTGTTCTATTCATACTAAATAGAGATGATAATTGACAAAATTTTGTCCTTTCAACTTGCTTCTCTATGAACTTAAAAATCTGTCCTATAATTTAACTATTTATAAATATTCCTGGAATAGTCACTCTTATAACTTAAAAGCATGGAGACATTCATTATTATTTCTTTAGAGATGAACAGAAGCAGAACTTATGAGCATGTCTATTTAAAGTCTGTGGCATCCTATTATAGCAGCCGAATGGACTCAGACAGGGTATGGCAATGTTTTTTGTGACATTCTTATTCTTATACATTCAGCAAATTTCAAATGATTTCCCAGTAACCACTTAAAATAATCATGACTTATAAATGACAGGAAAACAATACTAAAACCAGCAAGGATTGAATTAGAAAATAATTGTACTATAAAAATCCTAAGGACAATGTGACTTGAAAACAAAACTAAATAAAAGAAACAACAGATAGCCCATTCCTGTTGGGGCAATGTTGAGTGTAAAATCAGCAGGAACTGTACATGAGCAATGATGGACATGTCTAGAGATGTGCTAACCATCACTACCCATCAGTTCCACACATTCATGGCTATCTCCTGGAACAATGGCTACCCATATTCCGAATTCTTCATTTCACACCTCATCCTATGGACATGAGCATCCACAGCCCACTTACTCTAGTAATACTAATCTATCCATTTTCTGACCTAATGAGACATTTACCCCTTTACCAACCGCTGGTCTTCTCTCCTGACTCGCAAGGCATGGCTCAATCCCTCTGAGTCTCAACTTGCTGGCCTTTCTCACTTCCCCAAAACAAACTTGACTTAAAATTAATTATCTCTTTCGTCTATTTGCATCTCACTTCGTGCTTATACCCAAAGAATTCAAGTCATTACTCAACGAAACCAGAAATACTTCTTATACCTCCAGGACACTCTCTATCCCACTTCTCAAGACACTCAGTAAATTCTTGCTCCTCTGTCTTTAAATCTGCAGCAGCATGTTCCCAACTCTCAACATCAGCTGATGATTTCACCTTCTAATTTGTAGAGAAAACTGTCATGGTCCCATTAAAATGCCTTCGTGTTACCACAGTAATTTCACTCACCTATCCACAAGTGCACTTCTTGCCCTACATTCTCTGCTGTTGCAGGGGACCCAGCTCTCCCCTCTGATCTGTCCCTCTGAAACCCAGTGTCTATCTCCTCAACTGAGCAATCCTCCTGGCCTCTAAGATCCCCTCCCTAGTCAGCAACCTGAAAACTGCCTCCAGCTAGTAAGCTGGGGAAACGGCACAGTTCAGCTCATTGGCACCCTTTTGCTTAGGGATTAGAGTCTTACAATTAGATACTGCCTATTGTGCAATGTCTGAAAATAGTTGTTTTGTATATATTTTACCCCGTTTTCTAGTTGTTTATGGTGAGGTGGTCATTCTGGTAACAGTCACCCCTTTGTGGACTGAAGTGGAAATCCCCCTACCGGATATGTAAATGTGGGCATGGTCCAGTGCTTTGTGCTTAATCTTCCCTCTTTTTATTTTTGGTTTTACACTCTTTCTCCTAAAAGATCTTATGCAGCCCACTCACTTCAAGTATTAGTTATATATCCATGTCTCAAGTGTGTGTTTCAAGAGCCCAGACTTTTCTCTTGGCTCCATTCTATTCAACTGCCTACTTGACATTTCATCTATTAGCCCTTTCAAGGTTATTCCGACCAAAACTGGACTATTGATTATTCGGCTTGCAATAAATCGAACCACCATTCACACAGATGTTCAATCCTACGCCCTCAGCATCATTTTTTTGATTTCTCACTTTCTTAAACCTCACACTGACCCATCAATACATTGTGAAGCCCCTGTCTCCAAAATATATATTTCTTTATTAACATTTCTCACTATTTTCATTGCCATAGACTTCCTTTGAGCCACCAAAATTAATAAGATAATGTCACTCCCCTCCTTAAAACCCTCTTTTGACATATGATGAAATAAAATCTTTTTGTCATGGTCTGTAAAGTCTTCTGTAGTCACTTAATTCTGTCCCTTAGCCCTCCCCTTCACTGTGATCCGGCCACACGGACCTGCTTGCTGTCTCTGAAACACATAAGATTGCTCCCACCTAGGGGACTTCACATTACTCTTCAACTTCTTCTAGATTTCAGCATCAAAAGATTTAGGAGTCTGTGTAGATATAAAATTGTCTTTTGTATCGGTTTAAAGCAATCATCCCTGACACTGTCTATAACAGGACCATTTTTTCCGTATATATATGGCATTTATCAATGCTTCATTTTATGCTCATTTGTGTTTTTACTTTCTCTTTTTTCCCTAACCGAATGAAAATCTCTCATGTGTGGAGACTCAATTTATTTTAAAAATCAATAAATTATCAGTGCTTAGGAGAGCGCCTGGTGCAGAGCTGAAACTAAATTCATACTTATTGAATACATGAATACATAAGTAATTATAGTTTATTCTAAAATGTAATAGATGGATGCATAGAGCATTTTGATACAAATAGAACAACCTAGGATGGGGATAAGACTGTCTCGGAAGTTCTCTGTTGATATACAAACATATTTTTAAAATAGATGTTATTTTGATGAGAACCAAGACAAGAAATGAAAAGGGCCTTGTTCCTGTCAGATGTGTCCTGGAGAGAGAAGACTATTCATGATTTTCTCATATTTAAAATGTAAAGAAACCTAAATAGACTCTATATTCTCCATCCATTATGTCCTGATTTACAGTGTAAGGGTAAAGACCAAGGAATAAAAACCTGTGGGGACAATTTTATCAAAGAATATTTTATTTACATCTATTACATGATAATTTCAAATTGCGACGATTGGAGAAATAAGTGAAGCCAATATTTAAAAGACCTCTTTGAAGAACCTACAATGTGTTTATTAACTTGTTTACTTTCTCTGTCGTCCCATCTCTTAAAGGCTGGCATTGGTTTCGTTTGTATTGCACTGTTTCTTAGGCTAGCCTTCACGTTGCTTTTATTGCCTGAACTGTCCTTTCTTTACTCAAATTGTAGGGAACCTGGTGAGGTTCTGAGTGAAACAGGAAGCTTCTATGCCTGACTGTTTCATGGTTTTGATGAGTTTCTTGCCATTTCTAATGGAAATGCTTATTTAAGTGGCAACTTTAATGCAATGTGTAAGCACTTAACAAAAGAACCAAGTCACACTGCCACTTAGCCTTACAATTGAGCTATTAACCAAACCACATGGAAAGAGTGTTAGTTTCAGAAATTTAGAGGATTGAATTTTTTTCACAAATGTATAATTTCACTTACTGATATTATACATATATGCTGAAATACAACCCATTATAGTAAAGGGAACAGAGACTTTGGAGTTAGGAGAGAGAATTGGGACAGAAATGGGGATTTTTAATTTTCAGAATTTAATCAACTTGTATTTCTTTGCGCTCCAGTGCATGTACCAGTAAAGTGTGACATAATATCTTGTACGCTGAGTGGCAATGAAGATAAAACACATCAATAAAAAGCAATCAGCACACTGCATAGTTCATGTAGCATAGAGACCCCGGGCATCTCATTAACCAGTGTCACCCCAATAATTTAATTAGCAAACTTTAATAAAAAAAGAAGAGCAACCAGAAGAACGTCTGATATACAGTTAAATAATCAATAAGTGTATCTGTCTTTATTATTATATTATTATTATCCACCAAAAATTTGTAAATGCCTACCTGTAATGACATTGTGTAAAACACAGAGAGTGCATGGTACTGGGGACGTGCTACAATCTAGCAAAATAAAGCACTCTCTGTGAAACTAGTAAGGATCAGAAGGAGTGTAAAAGAGTACACAGGCTAGAAAATTTAATTTTTCTTGCTTAAATTTTTTATTTTTTGCTTTGTTCCTTAATGGTGAAGTTCCTTGCAGGACTTCTGCTGAAGGCAGTCTTCTTGCGGCATTCTAGAAATATTCATTCAGCAAACATTTATTGAATATTTGTTACCTGGAAATATTTGTTTATATATCTATGCACTTTATTTTTCATTTGTTCATCTACTTATTCATTCGTTCATTTTTTTCAAGATCGACTTATTGACTTAGGAGTTTATGCTAAGAAATGGGAGGGGTTAGAAATAACAAAAGGAGCCAATAGTAAATGACCTGCTTTTGTGAATTTCACAGTCATGATAAGATGCTATATTTATCTCTATTTGGTATTATTGGAAAGGGGTAGAATGGCATGGGACTAGGAATGTTACTTTGGAGAAGGTGGTCAGGAAAGATCTTCCAAGATAGTGATATATGAGTAGTAACCCGAGTGGGGTGACAACGGCGATTGAGACATAGTTCCGCCTATGGTCTGCTGGAGCAGATAGGAGTGCATGTGATAAATTATTCTTTCCAGGATAATTATTGTGACAGAATGGTAAATGGAAAGTTTTGACTGAGGTGCCAAGAGATGACAAATTACAGATATCAAATGAGTTGTGAGATGGATAAAAATTCAATTTTTAAGGGAAATATATATTTGCAAGTTTCAAAAGCTCTTAAACCTCTCACTCATTTCAATGGAAAAAAATGTTTTTAATTTGTTATGAGGATGATTTTAGGAAGAGATATTTCATAGAATGTTATGGAGATTCTAGCTAAGGACATTGGAAAAAGTATCACAAATTGGGCTTTGAAGGATAAGTAGTTTGTTTTGTTTTTGTAGGAAGAGAAGGGGTAGGAGAGAAAGGCATTTCAAGCAGATTTAACAATTTAATGTATGGGTAGAAAAGGTGAAGGTATTAAGCAGTGCAAATTGGTTGTTACAGAATAGTCATGGGGTTATCACAGAACAGCATAGGGAATATAGTCAATAATATACTAATAACCGTGTAATATGGTGTCAAATGGGTATAAGATTTATATAATGTCTAATCACCAGGGTGTATACATGAAACTAATATAATATCGTATGTCAACTCTAATTGAAAAATAAAAAATGATAAAAAAATTTATGCAAAGCCAGTCATAAGAACTGATTATTTTGCGACAAAGCAGTCAGGTATGAGGTTCAGAACTTCAGAGCCTGAGCCCTGAATGAGAAGCTGGAGTCAGATCCTAAAGAGAAAAGACATCTCAAAAGGAAATTGTATCTGTAGGGTATGGGAAGCCATTAACAGATAGTCATGGGAGTGACAGGAAATTTGAAGATGTGTAGCACAGCCCTCGGGGAGGGTGCCAGGAACCTAAATTGCCCACAAAACTTAAACAGTCTCTATAATGGAACACGTGGGGACTTCTAACCGCTTTTTTTTTTTTTTTTGCTTTTCAGTCGTATTGACCTAAGGCTGACTTTCAGGATTTAGAGCAGAAACTCAAGGCTTTTTCATGGAAGTTGCAGAAGGCATTCTGTAGTCTATGAATGCAATAAACTTCGATAAAGACACCCAATCAGGCTTTGTGGTGGTCATTTCTTCAGTGAACCTTGCCTTTTGCTTAAAGCATGAAAATTTTCTTTACTTCTCTCATTTACAATATAGCACCATTAAACTACCTATGCCCAGGGAGGGCTGGCAGGGTCTTCCCCTTCTGTGTGAAGCTTACTAGTTTTTCAGACTTGAGGGAATTTCTAGGCAGAGTTTTGAAACTTCTCAACTCCCCCCTTCGCTCAACTTTGCCCCTACAGGTCCCAGCCTTCTCAATATCAGTAGCCCTTGTTTTTGACTCTACTTCTTGGTGTCGTGGTTTGGATATGCATCCAGACAGAAATTAAAGGCACACGTTGACTTTATCTTGTATATTTCTTTTTTTTGAAGGATCAAGCCCCGCACTGTCTATGTCTAGATTCATTAGTTGTCAGTGGTGAGAGGATTAATCCATTACCCTTTACTTCATCATAGCCAATTCTTTTTTATTCCTTTAAACATAGTCATTCTAATTATTCTAGTCTGGTTATGATAACCTAAACATCTGGACCTGTTTACTATTATTGTTGGTTTTTATCCATGATTCTAGTTATATAATAAACTGGAATCTTTTTTTTTTAATTACATGTTAGGCATTGAATTTGCAAAACTTTTGTAGCAGTAGTTAGAGAGCTGGGATAAGAGTCTAATGAGAAACTGTGTGTGTGTGTGTGTGTATATATATATATATATTTTGTCAGATTTGACATTAATATTCAAGGGTCTTTTTCATCCAATTTCAGAGACAGGTAACTTAAAATTGTACAGTGTTCCCATGTGTGGTTCATCCTCTCTTTTGGGATAAGACCTTGGCTGTTTAAATCTCATGTGAAGAGGGTTCTCTTGGTCTATTCCCTAAAATACAAGTGGAGCTAAACACCAATCTGTTAGTCCTTAACCTGGGGAAGATATAACAACATGTCCCAGACTCCAGACTCCCAGGTTCCCATTATCCATTGGCTTCAGGGGTAAAAGGAGACCACTTGACTTGGTTCCACCCTGCTATAGACTGAAAGTTTGTGTTCCCCCTAAATTCATGCATTGAATTCCTGAACCTCAATATGATGATATTAGGATGTGGGGTTTTTCGGAGGTGCTTAGATCATGAGGTCAAATGGGGTTAGTGCCATCCCTTCTAAATAGGGTTAGTGACACTCTGAAAGAGTCCCCAGAGAGCTCTCTACCCTCCCACCACCCCGTCTGTGAGGACAGAGAAGATGGTGGTCTATGAACCAAAACGTGGGTCTCCACTAGCTCTTGACTGCTGGTGCTCTGATCTCACACTTCAGCTTCCAGAACTATAAGAAATAAATTCCCACTGCTATAAACTTCTCGGTCTATAGGACTTTGTTTTATCAGCCTGAATAGACAAAGACACAGCCTAGGACTGTGTCCTTGAAGAATTCTATCCAGTAATTCTTGATTAGATTTTCAGCCCACAAGAAACTAGTTTGTCAACTTTTTTAGCTTTTCTAGTTGAACAGCTATTAGGATTGGTCCATATTATATACACCAACAATTCCATAACCTGAGTTATCCAGAGATAACTTATGTTAAATGTAAACATGAGTTGGAGGCTTCCTTGTTTAAAACTCTTCAATTATTTTCTATTGCTCTATAATGAAATCTCAAATATTTAGTAGATCCAACTTTCCATGCGCCATACTTGCACAGCTCATGAGCTGTATTTTACGCCCCGTCTCTATGTGTGGTTTAGCACCACAAGTCATTTTTCAAGTTTGTGGAATTACTCTGGCTCTTCTGGCATAGGGCCTGCATTTACAGTGTCTCTGCCTGGCATGTTCATCCCTTTTATTCTCTGATGTAATTTTAAAAATCCATCTTTCATATGTCAGCTTAAACCAGTGGTTCTCAAACTTTTTGAAGTTGGGGCACATTTAAAATCATACAAATAATTGTAGGCACACTATATACAAATTTATGAGAAATATGTTATAATAATTAAGCCAAATATTAAAGAAAAAATATAAAGTCCAAACATGCTTTTATAGTAATTAAACAAAATAAATACTACAAAATTAAATTCATTCTGACATTAAAAAACATATTTATGTTACATTTTTTGAGTTATGCTTTTTAGAATTCATAAAAAATAAGGGTGTAAAAATAAAAAAAACAAAAAAATTTATCTTTTTATATATAGATATATTCTTAGTAAGATTTAGTAAATTCAGCAAGTCCCAGCATGAATGTGTTATTTTTTCATTTTTGCGTTTATGAGAAACATGAGCCTGATGTGTCCTAGTAATTTCTTCAATGTTTGGGCATATATTTGAAAGGCAAACTCTCATTTCCTTGTCAATACATTGAAGAATTCCTCTCTTTTTACTCTTAATTGTGTTTAGTGCAGAAAACCCCCACTATACATATCATCTTAACTTGACACCAAACGAAGGATAGAAGAAACTTGCCTCCAGTCTTTCTGGGGAACATGGTGAGTAGTGTAAACTACCACAGTTTAACAGCCTTTTGCAACCTAATCAGGCAAGTGAGGTGGGGGGTTGGGCAGATTGTCAGCTTATAGCCAATTCCCCACACATCTGTTCCCCAAAAATCTAAACTCCAAACACTCTGTTGGTTTTTTGGTCCCAAACAGGCACATATTTCTCTGGAATACCATAGGGTGCACCTGGAAATCTTCTAGGGCACACCAGTGCACTCTGACGCACAATTTGAGAACCACTGGCTTAGACTATATTTCACTTAATGCTGTCAAGCAGCTCTTAGAAATGTGGGGGAACAATGTTCAATGGAACCAATTTTATCATAGCTATATATACATAACACATAGACACAGACAACAGTGTGGTAAAGGCCAGAGGGAAAGGGGGTGAAGGGTAGGTGAACATGGGCAAAGGGGGGGGGATGGGGACAGAAAGAGACTTTGCATGGGGCAATGGGTGCGCAATGCAGTGTGCACATGATGTTTTATTGAAATTTGCATGATTTTGCAAGCCAGTATCATCCCAATAAATTCAATTAATAATAATAATAATAAAAAAATTGACAGTTAAACACCCATGGCATATCATCAATGTTATACTAAGATGACTTTGATCAAGACAAGGTTATTCAAGGACCTGCTCTACTTCCTCAAAGGAGCCTGACCTCCCCCCACAGTTTCCTTTTACATCCTCTGATGTGCTTAGTTTCAGAACACTTTTCATAATTGTTGAATTTTGCGTATAGCTGTCTCTCATCCTAGAGGCATGATCTGAACCCATGTTATGTTTACTATCACATTCACACATTAAATTTAATGCCTTAAATAATGACCAATTCATATTTCTTTGAAGGAATAAACAAGCTGTGATGCACAGCACATCTCTAGGCCAATAGAACTTTAGAAAGTCGAGGGTATAGAATAAGTCAGACTTAGGGTTATTTTGGGTGTTTTTCATACATTATAACATTTTTATAATATTCTGTTGGTATAGTTCTCCATTTATCTCGTAAGAGGACAGCTTTTAGCGTCCACCTAATGGATTCAAACTCCAGGTACACACTTGAGCTCTGTAATCTTAGACAGGGGAAAAACTCCCTTTCCTCCCAAATTTCTCACCTGTAAATTGGGTATAAGAGTAGTCAAGATCTCAACTGATTGGGCCCTGGCCGGTTGGCTCAGTGGTAGAGCGTCGGCCTGGCGTGCAAGGGGTCCCAGGTTCGATTCCCCGCCAGGGCACACAGGAGAAGCGCCCATCTGCTTCTCCATCCCTCCCCCTCTCCTTCCTCTCTGTCTCTTCCCCTCCTGCAGCCGAGGCTCCATTGGAGCAAAGATGGCCTGGGCGCTGGGAATGGCTCCTTGGCCTCTGCCCAAGGTGCTAGAGTGGCTCTGGTCGCGATAGAGCGACCTCCCGGAGAGGCAGAGCATCGCCCCCTGGTGTGCAGAGCGTCGCCCCTGGTGGGCGTGCCGGGTGGATCCCAGTCGGGCACATGCGGGAGTCTGTCTGACTGTCTCTCCTCGTTTCCAGCTTCAGAAAAATACAAAAAAAAAAAAAATCTCAACTGATTGTCAGTGTGAGATAAAACATGAGAAGTGCTTAGCACACTGTTTTGCAAACAGTAACAATTGTGGTTTAAGATTATTTATGATTTTCTTACTCATATTAAGCTGGTGATATTATAATTTCCTAAATTTTTAAGGGTAAAATTATTCTAACAATAACATTTTTTTTCTTTTGGGATAAAATAGTAAATTTTTTTCAAATCAGAATCATTAAAATGCTTAATACATCTCAAGATAGTCAATTTACTCCAAAATACATCCTCAGAAGTAAACTCAGAAGAACAGTGATTTTTATATAATGTGATTTCTCAAAGTGTTATTTATAACTTTTTTATTAGTTCTCTGTTCTGGCATAGCACTGCCATCAGGAACTTAGCCCGCATTTATCACTTTACAGCTTCTGTGTGTCAGGGTGTCTGGCAGGGTTAGCTGGGGCTCCCAGAAGACTGCAATCAAGAAGTTGGCTGGGGTTGGGGTCTCATCAGAGGATCAACTGGGGAAGATCTGTCGCTAGGCAACATAGTTGACAGCATTCAATTAATTTGTAGGCTGCCCGACTGTGGACTTTGATGTCTTGTTGGTTGACAGCCAGAGATCCACTGAAGTTCCTGGCCATGTGGCCCTCTCTGTAGGGCCTCTCATAGCATGGCAGCATGCTGCTTCAAAGACAGCAATAGTGAGAATTTCCTAACAAGACAGATATTACTCTCTGGGTACCATGACCTCACAATGTCTTCCGTTATTGGTCAGAAGCAAGTTCCTGGTCCTGCCCTCAGAAGCAAGTTCCAGAGGGAGAGTACTCACAGATAGGAACACCAAGGCGTGGTGGGATGGGGCCCACCTTATGTCCACCACACATCGATAATTAAAAACACATGCAGTGGTTGAAAATTTAGTCTAAACAATCATGATGCAAGCACCCGACCAACATTAAATAAGAACTAAAATGAACTTTTGAATATATAGGAAAGAGTCATAATTTTGTGTAAAGTTAAAAAAATATAAAAGTGTAAATAGATTGATTCCTACTAAGGAAAATGTTGGATGCCAAAACACTTTGGAAAGTTTTAGAACATTATCAAGTTCTTTATTTTATTTTGGTTTTATTATTTATGTTCAGTTGGATTTATTAGGGTGATACTGGTTAAAATAATTATGTGGCTTTCAGGTACCCAATTCTACAATGCATCTCTGTACACCTTATTTTGTGTCCATCACCATTCATTCTCCTACATCTTCCTCTACCTCCCTCCTTTCTGGCAATCACCGCACTATTGTCCATGGATTCACTTTGTTGTTTTTGTTGTTGTTCTTTTTTGCTCTATTCCCCTATCTCCCTTACCCAGCCCCCCTTCCCTGACATCTCTGTCAGCTTGCTTTCGATGTATGAGTCTGTCTTTGTTTTTGTTTTTGTTTTGTATTTTTCTGAAGCTGGAAACAGGGAGAGACAGTCAGACAGACTCCCGCATGCGCCTGACTGGGATCCACCCGGCACACCCACCAGGGGCGACGCTCTGCCCACCAGGGGGCGATGATCTGCCCCTCCGGGCATCACTCTGCTACGACCAGAGCCACTCTAGTGCCTGGGGCAGAGGCCAAGGAGCCATCCCCAGCGCCCGGGCCATCTTTGCTCCAATGGAGCCTTGGCTGCAGGAGGTGAAGAGAGAGACAGAGAGGAAGGAGGGGGGGGGGATGGAGAAGCAAATGGGCGCTTCTCCTATGTGCCCTGGCCGGGAATCGAACCCGGGTCCCCCGCACGCCAGGCTGACGCTCTACCGTTAAGCCAACCGGCCAGGGCCTCTGTTTTGTTTGTTAGCTTATTTTGTTCATTAGTCCACATTTGAGGGACATCATATGGTACCTATCTTTCTCTGACTACCTTATCTCACTTAGCATAATGATCTCCAGATCTATTCATGCAGTCACAAAATGTAAGAATTCCTTTTTTTTTTTTCCTGGCTGTGAAGTATTCCATTGTGTGAATATACCACAGCGTTTCTATCCACTCATCTACTGATGGACCCTGGGGCTGTTTTCCAGATCTTGGCCATTGGAAATAATACTGCATATATTCTTCTAAAGTAGTGTTTTGTGATTCTTAGGATATTTATAGTCCCAGAAACATTTTCAAATTTTGCTTTGTGGTGTTTTTCTTTTACTTGCTTGCTTTTTAAATGGTTTTTCTTATTTTCCAAGTCATTTGGTATGTTTATTATTTGTATAACTTCAAAAATTATAAATTCTACAGATTAAGAGAACTAAAGCTCCCTCTGGCTTTTTCCAGAACTCCTCTTTACTTCTTCCTCTGCTGAGTGGTGGGGGAATGGCAGAGACTCGGGAACCTCGGGACCAGCCAGCTATCAGTCTACACGGGCTGAGTCCTGACAAGAGACTCAGTGACCCTGGCTGCTCCCTGCATTTGCAGCCAAATTTCATCAGGATTAGAGATACCATCTGGAACAGACATCTGATTTCTAGAACAATTAAGACTATTGAGTACAGAACCTAGCCATCTTTAAGTGAAAAAAGTGACCCAGGGCCAAGAGACTATTGACCTTAGTTGACAGTTTGTATAGTGGGTGCATTTGAAATTCTCTTCTTTAAATGTTTTCCTCTTTAACATGTATCTAAAAATTACAAATCAGCTTAATCACCTATTAGCTTAATTACAAGTTTTAACAAAAAAAACACAGTAGCATTGCTTTAAAATGAAGAAGTTTGTGGGGATTGTAAGAGTTAAACACTCATTTTGTTGAACAATTATTCTCAAAGTCACTGAGGGCACAGAGCACTTGAACATTTCTGAGCTCATTCTACAGTGCTGGGAAATACTGATATATTTGATTCCCCAATAAAGACTGCTTAGAATTAATTTTTAAAATAGTTTACGTTGTTTAGAAATGGAAAGAGAATCGCAAGTACATACAATAACATATATTATTAAATGCAAATTTAAAACTTTGGAATTTACCGATGGGGCATTTTGAATTTGCTCTTTGAAATGTGTGTGTGTGTCTGTGTGTGTGTGTCTGTGTGTGTGTATGTGTACGTCTTATTGGTAGTTTCCCTTCCTGATTTATAGGTTGGTATGCTTATTTGTTTTTCCTTTTTCTCCAAACTGAAGAAATCTCTATCCATTTCCACTTAGTGCTAACAAATGTTGGTTTTCTTGAATGGGCAGGGTCTGCAGCTCATTCATCTTTCCTGGCCGGTGGTGGAAATGATGAGGCAGACAGAGCAGCTAATCAGATGCCCCTCCTGATCTGAGGGCTGGCTCGCTCTGAGGACCCACACTCCATAAGGCCGCACCATCCCTGCAAGCTGCACAGATCCCTGCCCTGAACTTAGGGCTGCACACTGGTGGATGGCTGTGGTTTGGGGAGGGAAAACGTTTTTGCATATGTAAGTATGTTTTATTTACAGTTGAATGTAAAGAACTGATCATTTTCTCCTTAGAGGCTCTGGCAACACAGTTCTGTGAGAAAATGTCAGGAAACAGCAGATAAGGGGAATAATTTAAAACTGACTTCCATGTGATATATATAGTAAAGTGAATTTCTCAGCAACAAATAAATTAATCTGTTTGATAAAAAAAAACAACAACATGGAAATCACTGCTCATAGTTAGCAAGTGGCCCTCCTTTGTGTGTCTTATCTGAAATACATGGCCTTAAATGCTATCTGGGGGCAGAGTTGAGTTTATCATTTTCTACTTTCATTGTATCTTTACCAACTTTGTTAAATGATCTCTTGATATGTTCAATCCTAGCTTTTGCCTAAAGTTCTAATTAAAATGAGTCAGTTCATAATTTTAGAATTGTTCTACTTTGACTATAACAAGGTACAGTTTTTTTTTTTGTTTTGTTGTATTTTTCTGAAGCTGGAAACAGGGAGAGATAGTCAGACAGACTCCCGCATGTGTCCGACTGGGATCCATCCGGCACGCCCACCAGGGGGTGATGCTCTGCCCACCAGGAGGCGATGCTCTGCCCCTCTGGGGCGTCGCTCTGTTGTGACCAGAGCCACTCTAGCGCCTGGGGCAGAGACCAAGAAGTCATCCCCAGCGCCCGGGCCATCTTGCCCCTCTGGGGCGTCGCTCTGTTGGAACCAGAGCCACTCTAGCGCCTGGGGCAGAGGCCAAGGAGCCATCCCCAGTGCCCGGGCCATCTTCACTCCAATGGAGCCTCGCTGCGGCAGGGGAAGAGAGAGACAGAGAGGAAGGAGAGGGGGAGGGGTGGAGAAGCAGATGGGCACTTCTCCTGTGTGCCCTGGCTGGGAATCGAACCCAGGACTTCTGCACGCCAGGCCGATGCTCTACCACTGAGCCAACTGGCCAGGGCCCAATTTTCTTTTCTTATTGCTCTTAATGTTGTAAAGGATAATGTCACAAATGGGCATTTTTCTCAACTAAGAGATGTTTTTAAAGCCGGCGAATACTCAGACTTATTGTATGCATGGAAACACAGCACAAATATTTTGAGTCACATAAGACTGAGAACCACTGTTATCTCCATTGCAAATGTGTGGCTTTAATGGGCACTTTATGGAAGAAGAAATATAACATTTAATAAATAACTAATATGTGATGAGTGTCTATGTTTTCTCATCCTCTTTGGTAGGCCAGTAAATATGCTCTATTTCAGGACCAAAGCAACCTCACACTACCCAGTGAGTGAGTGTAAACTCACAGAAGCCACACACTGCAAGTGCGAAAATGAGCTTTTAATCTCTGTGCCTAACTTCCAGGCACTGGGTTAGAATTCTAAGATTATATGATATTATAATATATGTATATCCTAATATGTATTATGATATATAATACATATTATATATCATGATATATAATATCTACAAGAATCTCTTCACTGATTACATATAAATTTGGTTGATTAAAGTTTAATATGAACTAAAGAAGTATCTTTCTATTAACCTTCTGCACTGTGGTGCACATTGAACCTGTGCTTCTCATATGCTACTAAATGATAGGACACACTCTGAGAAATATGCCGTTAGACAATTTCATCAAACATTAGGGTGCATTTACACAATCCAAGATGGTGTAGCCTACCACATGCCTAGGCTGTATGGTATAGCCTATTGTCTCTGGGCCACAAGCCTATACAGCATGTTACTATTCCAGTCAAGCACAAGAGAAAATAATGCAGTCAAGAGATGAGGGATCCCTGGCTGGGTAGCAGTTTGTTAGAGCTTCGTCCCCCAACACCAAGGTTGCAGGTTTGATCCCCAGTCAAGTCGCATACAAGAATCAACCAATGAGTGAATAAGTAAGTGGAACAACAAATTGATGTTTTACTCTCTCTCCCCCTTCTTTCTCTCTCTCTCTCTCTCTAATATCAATAAATATTTTTTTAAAAGGGGATATGGTAAACAGGACATGTATGAGGCTGTATGTGTCAAGGAAATAAGTAATTGTATACATTACTGGGTTCCTTATCACAAAAGACTTTAAAATTTATTCCATAAAAAGTATGCTTTTCCTTGGAAAATGAATAACTTTGTGTTAATAAAGAGAAAGGAATGAAGTACTCAGCAGGAACCTTGAAAACCAGTCCAGAAAGGTTAGCTGAACTTGAAGATGTTTGCTTATGAGCTCAGAGGAAGATATACTTCTTAGCTAGGTTTTAAACTACACTTTAGGCTAATCAAGCAACAAAGATCACTTTGTAATATACTCTAAAATCTGATATTGAGTTTTATCAAAGCATCAGGGGAGCTTTATTTCCATTGCACACTGTTAGTTTCGTTTCTGAATGTACGCCTGTGAAATAGACACACACAGGTAAGCATTGGTGTGCTGGTGGAGAATTATTTTCCATTCACAAATGAAAAGAGAACAAAGAAATCAGCATGAAACAAAAACCAGGACATGCAGGCAGGAGTCATTGAGAGGGTTTGCAGGGCTCTGCAGAAGGGGCTTCAGGCTTTATAGTGACATGGGGAAGGGGACAAAACCTCCAGCCTCTGTAAGGTGCAGAGTTGGAAATAAGACCTACATTAATTTGGGCTACTCAAACATTTTAAACTGGATAAAAGCCTTAAATAATGGCGAGAGTTGTTCACTGTGTCAGTGGTACAGAGAGACATTTTTTTCCCTCTGGTTTTGCCTGGACTCTGAGTGGGGGGAAAAAGTGAAAATACTAAAAATTTCTTTATATATTTTGGAAATAAATCCCTTATGAGAAGAATCATTGGCAAATATGTTCTCCCTTTCGTTGGGTTCCCTTTTCATTTTGTTGATGTTTCTTTTACTGTGCTTGTTATAATGATGACTATTTGTGAACACATAACTGGTAGTTGTTATTTTCTGTGGTTGTGACACTGGAACAATAGCCCTGTTTATGATTTTGTTTGTGCAGAACTAAGTCTCTGATCCAGTCTTGTCCACATTACATTTTAGTGTGAATTTGGACCAGCACTCTACCTTTGTATATTTAAGTCATTGTAAAATATGAACAATAATTACAATGGCTAACTTACATGGTTGCATGACTAGTACCTTGCTTGCCTATGGTTACATTGTAAGTAGTTTAGTTAGGTTTTAAAGTCACATCTGTCTGATTAAAAGCCCATCTATATTTTATAATTGTGTTTTATCCTAAATACGGCTTTTATTATTGTCTCCAGAAGCCTTTGGTTTAGAGACTTAACTAGGAAAGGGCTCTGAGGGAAAATCTAAACCATCCCTTATTTAAGAGACTCTCAATATTCACCATATAAAAAACTAAGTATTAACAATGATTCATATAGCCAGAAAGTCCCATGAGGAATACAATCAGAGAATAAATTTGGTGTAAAATTCAAATCATCAAGGCAAATGTTCTATGCTTTAAATATATTATAGTTAGCTATAAATATTAAATTGCAATAATGACTTTATTATATCATGTTCTGAAAATGGTTATAGAGTAGTAGAAAAGTTTCAATGAAAATTATTAGCATAAGAGTCATTTTACAAATACATGTTAAGTAGGTATAGTAAAATTATATCATTCTTTCATTGACAATATGTTTTGTTTTTTTTTTTAATAAATTTTTATTAATGGTAATGGGATGACATTAATAAATCAGGGTACATATATTCAAAGAAAACATGTCTAGGTTATTTTGTCATCAAATTATGTTGCAAACCCCTCGCCCAAAGTCAGATTGTCCTCCGTCACCCTCTATCTAGTTCTCTGTGCCCCTCCCCCTCCCCCTAACTCTCTCCCTCCCTCCCTCCCATGTCCTCCCTCCCCCCCCCACCCTTGGTAACCACCACACTCTTGTCCATGTCTCTTAGTCTCATTTTTATGTTCCACCAATGTATGGAATCATGTATTTCTTGTTTTTTTCTGAATTGCTTATTTCACTCCTTATAATGTTATCAAGATCCCACCATTTTGCTGTAAATGATCTGATGTCATCATTTCTTATGGCTGAGTAGTATTCCATAGTGTATATGTGCCACATCTTCTTTATCCAGTCTTCTATTGAAGGGCTTTTTGGTTGTTTCCATGTCTTGGCCACTGTGAACAGTGCTGCAATGAACATGGGGCTACATGTGTCTTCACGTATCAATGTTTCTGAGGTTTTGGGGTATATACCCAGTAGAGGGATTGCTGGGTCATAAGGTAGTTCTATTTGCAGTTTTTTGAGGAACCACCATACTTTCCTCCATAATGGTTGTACTACTTTACAGTCCCACCAACAGTGAATGAGGGTTCCTTTTTCTCCACAGCCTCTCCAACATTTGCTATTACCCGTCTTGTTGATAATAGCTAATCTAACAGGAGTGAGGTGGTATCTCATTGTAGTTTTGATTTGCATTTCTCTAATAACTAATGAAGCTGAGCATCTTTTCATATATCTGTTGGCCATTTGTATCTCTTCCTGGGAGAAGTGTCTGTTCATGTCCTCTTCCCATTTTTTTTACTGGATTGTTTGTTTGTTGTTGAGTTTTATGAGTTCTTTGTAAATTTTGGATATTAGGCCCTTATCTGAGCTGTCGTTTGAAAATATCAGTTCCCATATAGTTGGCTGTCTGTTTATTTTGATATCAGTTTCTCTTGCTGAGCAAAAACTTTTAATTCTGATGTAGTCCCATTCATTTATCTTTGCCTTCACTTCTCTTGCCATTGGAGTCAAGTTCATAAAATGTTCTTTAAAACCCAGGTCCATGATTTTAGTACCTATGTCTTCTTCTATGTACTTTATTGTTTCAGGTCTTATATTTAGGTCTTTGATCCATTTTGAATTAATTTTAGTACACGGGGACAGGCTGTAGTCGAGTTTCATTCTTTTGCATGTGGCTTTCCAGTTTTCCCAACACCATTTGTTGAAGAGGCTTTCTTTTCTCCATTGTGTGTTGTTGGCCCCTTTATCAAAGATTATTTGACCATATATATGTGGTTTTATTTCTGGGCTTTCTATTCTGTTCCATTGGTCTGAGTGTCTATTTTTTTGCCAATACCATGCTGTTTTGATTATCGTGGCCCTATAATATAGTTTAAAGTCAGGTATTGTTATGCCCCCAGCTTCATTCTTTTTCCTTAGGATTGTTTTGGCTATTCGGGGTTTTTTATAGTTCCATATAAATCTGATGATTTTTTGTTCCATTTCTTTAAAAAATCTCATAGGGATTTTGATGGGAATTGCATTAAATTTGTATATTGCTTTGGGTAATATGGCCATTTTGATTATATTTATTCTTTCTATCCAGGAACAAGAAATATTTTTCCATCTCATTGTATCTTTTTCGATTTCCCTTAACAATGCTTTGTAATTTTCATTATATAAGTCCTTTACGTTCTTTGTTATGTTTATTCCTAGGTATTTTATTTTTTTTGTTGCAATCGTGAAGGGGATTATATTTTTGAGTTCGTTTTCTAATATTTCATTGTTGGCATATAGAAAGGCTATGGACTTTTGTATGTTAATTTTGTATCCTGCGACCTTACTGTATTGGTTTATTGTTTCTAATAACCTTTTTGTGGAGTCCTTCGGGTTTTCGATGTATAGGATCATATCATCAGCAAAAAGTGATAGCTTTACTTCTTCTTTTCCGATATGGATGCCTTTTATTTCTTTGTCTTGTCTGATTGCTCTGGCCAGAACTTCTAGCACCACGTTGAATAAGAGTGGAGAGAGTGGACAACCCTGTCTTGTTCCTGATTTAAGGTAGAAAGTCCTCAGTTTTATGCCGTTTAATAGGATGTTGGCTGATGGTTTATCATATATGGCCTTTATCATGTTGAGATATTTTCCTTCTATACCCATTTTGTTGAGAGTCTTAAACATAAAATTGTGTTGTATTTTATCAAAAGCCTTTTCTGCATCTATTGATAAGATCATGTGGTTTTTGTTCTTTGTTTTGTTGATATGGTGTATTACGTTAACCGTTTTGCGTATGTTGAACCATCCTTGAGATTCTGGGATGAATCCCACTTGATCATGATGTATTATTTTTTTAATATGTTGTTGTATTCGGTTTGCCAGTATTTTGTTTAGTATTTTAGCATCTGTATTCATTAGTGATATTGGTCTGTAGTTTTCTTTCTTTGTGCCATCCTTGCCAGGTTTTGGTATGAGGGTTATGTTGGCCTCATAAAATGTGTTTGGAAGTATTGCTTCTTCTTCAATTTTTTGGAAGACTTTGAGTAGAATAGGAACCAAGTCTTCTTTGAATGTTTGATAGAATTCACTAGTATAACCGTCTGGGCCTGGACTTTTATTTTTGGGGAGATTTTTAATAGTTTTTTCTATTTCCTCCCTGCTGATTGGTCTGTTTAGGCTTTCTGCTTCTTCATGACTCAGTCTAGGAAGGTTGTATTGTTCTAGGAATTTATCCATTTCTTCTAGATTGTTGTATTTGGTGGCATATAATTTTTCATAGTATTCTACAATAATTCTTTGTATTTCTATGATGTCTGTGGTGATCTCTCCTCTTTCATTTTGGATTTTATTTATTTGAGTCCTGTGCCTTTTTTCCTTGGTGAGTCTTGCCAAGGGTTTGTCAATTTTGTTGATCTTTTCAAAGAACCAGCTCCTTGTTTTATTGATTTTTTCTATAGTTTTTCTGTTCTCTATTTCATTTATTTCTGCTCTGATTTTTATTATCTCCTTTCTTCGGCTGGTTTTGGGTTGTCTTTGTTCTTCTTTTTCTAGTTCCTTAAGGTGTGAAGTTAAGTGGTTTACTTCGGCTCTCTCTTGTTTGTTCATATAGGCCTGAAGTGATATGAACTTTCCTCTTATTACTGCTTTTGCTGCATCCCAGAGATTCTGATATGTCGTATTTTCATTTTCATTTGTCTTTATATATCTTTTGATTTCTGCACTTATTTCTTCTTTGACCCATTCATTTTTTAGAAGTATGTTGTTTAGTTTCCACATTTTTGTGGATTTTTCCCCCTCTTTTTTGCAGTTGAATTCTAGTTTCAAGGCTTTATGATCAGAAAATATGCTTGGTACAATTTCAATTTTTCTAAATTTGCTGATATTGTCTTTGTGGCCCAACATATGGTCAATTCTTGAGAATGTTCCATGTACACTAGAGAAAAATGTATACTCTGTCGCTTTGGGATGAAGTGTCCTGTAGATGTCTATCATATCCAGGTGTTCTAGTATTTCGTTTAAGGCCACTATATCTTTATTGATTCTCTGTTTGGATGACCGATCTAGAGCCGTCAGCGGTGTATTGAGGTCTCCAAGTATGATTGTATTTTTGTTAGTTTTTGTTTTAAGGTCAATAAGTAGCTGTCTTATATATTTTGGTGCTCCTTGGTTTGGTGCATATATATTAAGGATTGTTATGTCTTCTTGATTCAACTTCCCCTTAATCATTATGAAATGACCATTTTTGTCTCTGAGTACTTTTTCTGTCTTGTAGTCAGCATTATTAGATATGAGTATTGCTACACCTGCTTTTTTTTGGGTGTTGTTTGCTTGGAGTATTGTTTTCCAGTCTTTCACTTTGAATTTGTTTTTATCCTTGTTGCTTAGATGTGTTTCTTGTAGGCAGCATATAGTTGGATTTTCTTTTTTAATCCATTCTGCTACTCTGTGTCTTTTTATTGGTAAGTTTAATCCATTTACATTTAGTGTAATTATTGACACTTGTGGGTTCCCTACTGCCATTTTATAAATTGCTTTCTGTTAGTTTTGTATCTAGTTTGATTCTTCTCTTTTGTTTTTCTATCATTTGTTTTTGTTTGTTTGTGTTCCATACTTCTTTCCTCTGTTGCTACCTTTTTTAAGTCAAGTGTTTTTGTGGTGGTTTTTTCAAGGGTGGTTACCATTAAGTAATGAAAAGGGTACCTACCATATTCATTGTAGTACCCTATCTTATAAGTATTTCTGTACTTCATCATCCTTTGCTACTGTTAATCTCCATCCTCTCCCCCCTTTTTTTCCTTTGTTGTCACAGTTTAAGTTTGGTTTTATTGTGTTCTTGGTGGAGCTGTTACTTGTGGTGTTGTTTTCTTTTGTTCTTTGAATCTGGTTGGAAAACCCCCCTTAGTATTTCCTGGAGTGGGGGCTTTCTGTTGATAAATTCTGTCATCTTTTCTGTATTTGTGAATGTTTTTATATCTCCTTCATACTTGAAGGATAGCTTTGATGGGTATAGTATTCTTGGCTGAAAGTTCCTCTCTTTCAGGGCTTTAAATATTGGGGTCCACTCTCTTCTAGCTTGTAGAGTTTCTGCTGAGAAATCTGATGATAATCTAATAGGCCTTCCTTTATATGTTGTACTCTTCTTTTCCCTGGCTGCCTTGAGAATTTTTTCTTTGTCATTGGTTTGTGTCATCTTTATTATGATGTGCCTTGGAGTGGGTTTGTTGGGGTTAAGAAAACTCGGTGTTCTGTTTGCTTCTTGAATTTGAGGCTTAATTCTTTCCACAGGCTTGGGAAGTTCTCGTCTATTATTTGTTTGAGTATATTCTCCATTCCATTTTCTTTCTCTTCTCCCTCTGATATACCTGTTATTCTTATGTTATTCTTTCTGATGGAGTCAGACAATTCCTGTAGGGCTTTATCATTTTTTATTATTTTTGAGTCTCTTTCTTCTTCTCTCTGTTGTGCCTCAAGTTGTTTGTCTTCTATTTCACTAATCCTATCTTCAATCTGGGCTGTTCTGTTAGCTAAGCTTGTTACCTCGTTTTTCAGCGCGTGAATTTAGTTTTTCATTTCTGTTTGATTTGTTTTTATATTTTCAATTTCCTTGGTAATATATTCTTTGTGTTCATTGAGTTGTTTTCTGATCTCCCTATATTGCCTTTCTGTGTTTTCTTGTATATCTCTGAGTATTTTTAAGATTTCTATTTTAAATTCTCTGTCATTTAGCTCCAAGGCTTCCAATATGTTAAGTCTTTTCTCCATAGATTTTTCCACATCTATTTGTGTTACCTCTCTTTCTTTTGTATCCATAATATTCGATTTCCTCTTTCTTATCGGCATCTGAGGGTGGTCTTATTGATAGCACTAATTAGAATTAATAAAGAGTAAAAAGAAAAAAAAAAAGGGGTAAAACACCCCACAAAAAAAAACAGTAATAATTTATTATTTCCCCCTTTTTTTCTCTCTTCTCTTTCCCTTCTCTCCCCTCCTCAGGGAAATATCGTGCCTATAATGGAGGGCCTGATTTGGGGTGAAGAGTTCAAGGGGCAAAAAAAGGGAGTAGGGACCTACTAAATGCAAAAAAAAAAAAAAAAGGAAGAAAATCTTAGACAAGCATAAGATGATTTGCTTGTAAGTGATGGTCAACTAAGAGATATAATGAGAGGGATAAGAGGGAATCAGAAAAAAGGACCAAAAAAGAATAATAAAGAAGAAAAAATAAAAATAATAAGTAAAAATCTGTTGTATTAAGTGGAGCGAAGACTAAATACAATGGAGACCTTGGGTTGGGAGGACCCAAAATGCCACAAAAATAAACAAACAAGAGAAAAAAAAATAAAAACAAAAGCAAAAAAGAGAAATAAAGCCAAAAAAAAGCCTTGAGTCCCAAATTAACTAATTTGTTCGTGATTGAGGATTATATGGGAGGAAAGTAAAATGAGAAAAGAAAAAATGAATAGAAAGGAAAAAATAAGAAAAAGAGAAAAACGAAGGAAGAAATAAAATAGGAGGAGAAAAAAACAAAATAAAGCAAGACAAAAAAAAACAAAAGAGGAGAGAGTGAGAGTTAAGTGTTTTGGAGTATAACCTTAAAGGAGGGTGAGGATGAAGAAGAAAAATAAAATGCAACACTCATGGGTAGTGTAGTTCAAGAAAGGGGAAGCATAAGATGGGAAGAGAATAGAAGGACCAAGGTGGAGGAAATAAAGGCAAAAAGATAGAAGAAACAAACAACAACAACAACAAAAAAAAAAATTAGTGGATCAAGTTGTAAAGTCTGTGGGTTTTTCTTGATTTTGAGAGGTTAACTTCTTCCTTTTTCTTTTCTCTCCCTCTTCCTAGTCGGTGACTCTGTACCCCAGGCTCTGCCCCTGTGTCACTCTTAGGTAGGGATTTGCAGTTGATGGGATTCTATGGCAATGTCATATAATTGGCTTTAGTCTTGCTGGAAGTAAAGGCTTGTTGGCGTTTGCAGGGTCCAACGATGAGAGAGTTTGCTTTCCTGGATTCTCTCTCCTAGTCCCCCCTTTCTGAATTAGCAGCCTGGTAATCCAGCTATAATGCTGCAACTGCTTCTGCCTGGGGAGTAAGAGGCTCAAAGAGCTGGGAAATCCCTACTCTATCCCCACTCAGTGCAAGGCTTTGGGAAAGGCTCTGACAGTCAGGGCCTCCAGTGTAATCAGGCGGGGGTGGGAGTCAATTGTTGTCAAGGTGACTGTTCAGCGCCTATCATTTAGTTGGACCTCTCAACCCAGGCTTTCCACACTTTGTAGCCTGTTTTTGCAGGGAAGAAGAGGCACTAGTGTCTGCTTACGACTAGTGTAGTATAGACCTTATTATCTGCCAAGTCCTTCTTGTTAGCGTTTATTCCTGAATATGGAGGCTCTATCAGTCAGAAGTTGCCCCCGCCCCTTTAGCAAGAAGCACTAAAAAATATCACGCCTCTTGTCTTGGATCGCTGAACTGAGAGAGATCTAATCAATTAGAACCGAGGGTGCGCAGATTTTATGGGTTAAGCTAATTTCAGTGATTGGGTCGCAGCTGTGTTTCCGAAGGTATTTTAGGCTGCCTGCGCGCCCCCTCCTCCAACGCTTGATTGTTAGCTTGAATGGCTGGGTGAGGTGCCCCGCCCACGGAGAGAATCTCCCAAGCCTCTCCCACTCGCCCCGCCGCTGGCGGCTGGACCGCACCAGGCGCAGGATAATGGAGCCCCCTGGGTGTGCGGGCCAGTAGGGCGCCCTGGGCGCGTGGAATGCCCAAGGCACGCGCGCGAATGGGGCGCTCCGGGCACCGGTGGCCGGCGACCCCCACTCGCAGTGTGCGGGCCGCTGGGAACGTCAGCGGTGCTCAACCGGACCGGGCGCGCGCGCGGTGGCTCGTGGCGGCCGCTCGCGGTGGCGGTTCACGGGGGCTCGCGGCAGCTCGCGGTGGCGGTTCGCGGGGGTTCGCTGCAGCTCGCGGGGGCTCGCAGCGGCTCACGGTCAGCCGCTTGCGGCGGCTTGCGGTTCCCAAGTATATGGGCTGACTCACCGCAGGCGCACTCCCTGGCGGCTTGAATGAGCGTCGCTGTGGTAGCTTCCTCCACACCCTCGCCTCTCAGATTCAAGTGATAACAGTCCTTTTCCTTTCAGTTTGTGTGGAACTCTGGAATGCTCCAAGGATAAATTTTTCTGTTTCTAGTTGATAAATTTGTTGTGATTTAGGGGAGAGCTGTCGGACGCGCTTCTCACGGCGCCATTTCCGTGACCGACAATATGTTTAAATATGATAATGTGGGGAACTACTATATTAAAATAACATTGTATATTTGTTATATATTCTATATAGGAAAAGTAAAGTCAATCAATTATAACAAGAAAATTATATAAAAGGAAAAAGATCAGTTACTCATAATATATTTATATATTTTACTTCTAGTCTGATTACAGATATTTTTTATTCTGTAATTATAGATATTATTTTTCATTTTAAAATTTTCTCTAAATATTATAGTATGGGATCTTTGTAAGTTACCATATACTTCAAGTAAATATTATTTTCATAGGTACATATTCAGATGGATTTATTAAAAACTACATGTATACACTATTTTAAATTGTCTCTTTTTCTTTTTTGTTTTCTTATTTACTAATTTCTTTCAGAGAGGGTAGAAGGGAAGAGGGACAGAGAAAGAGAGAGAAACATAGACTTGTTTTGCCTAATCATACCATCATTGGTTGATTCTTTTGTTTTTAAATTAATTTATTTTAGAGAAACAGAGAAAGCAAGGGAGAGAGAGAGAAAGAGAAAGAGAGAGAAGCATTCATTTGTTGCTCCACTTAGTTGTGCATTCATTGGTCGCTTCCAGTATGTGCTCTGGCCAGGAATTGAACCCACACAATATTAGTGTTTCCAGACTACACTCGAACTGAATGAACAAATGAACTAATCAGCCAGGGCCTGGTTGATTCTTGCATGTAATGCACCCTGACCAAGGATCAAATCTGCAACCTCAGCATGTGAGGACGACACTCTAATCAACTGAGCTCCCCAGCCAGGGCCTTCTTCTTTTTTTAAATGTGTTTCATAGTTTTTTTAGCTTATTAGTAATGTTATAATAAAATAGTTCCATATAAATTGTTAGATAATTTAGATTACTCTATCAGAATAGGTTTTAAGAGGTTAGTTGAAGTATATGAATATTCTTATTACATATTACTAAAATGAAAGGTTTTATTTGAACCAATAATCAGTAAGATAATTTGGCATTAAATATAAAGCATTGAGCTAATTTGCTTAATTACTTGACTACTGTATTTTTAAAAATAATTTAATAAGATCAAATTTGTATAGTGGCTCATAAAATCTACATGTAAGTCTTATTTAATCTGCTCTTTAATTTTTATTTTTCAGTATTATAAATGCATATCTAACTGTAAATCTAAGATCATGATTAGAATAAGGTAACTAGTATTAATTTGCAGAGCTAATATAAATACAGTTTAATTCAAACAAAAAACAGGTTTAAGCAAAACTATCTTACATTATGAAGAGTTTATATATAATTTCATGTAGGTTTTTGGTTTATAGAACATCACTTTAAATCCAATTGAACCTTTGCAAACACTTAGGGTTTTTGAAAATTCTGTTGATACTTATTAGATACAAAAATTTTAACTTTTCTTTAGCAATGTAATTCCATAGCACAGGATAAAGGTACAAAATAAACTAACCAGAGAAAACAACAATTCTACACAGCTGTGAAAGGTTAAAGGAAATACCAAATCTGTGAGAAATTCCAAAGGTCTTACTCTTGTTATTTTTGACCAAGTTGGAAAGACTGCCTTTTAATTTTTTAGAGAGACTAATGGAAAGTATATATGCTGTAAAGAGTAAGAGTCCATTGCAAATCACCAGGAAATGCTTTAAAAACTGGAGCGAGGTAACCCGTGATGAATCGGAAGGAGTGTTCTCTTAAAGGAGTTAGCTTATGCATTTGATTTCCATGCCAGCGCTTAAACACATTAATTTCATTATGAAAGGTTATAATTTACTTTCCCCCTAGGAAAGAAAACTGTTTGTCTTGGATTATATTTGCATTTCTTTTTTATAACCTCCTTCCAGTTTGACACGTGAAAATATTTACAGCACTGGGAGGTCTGGTGTTTTTCACTCCTGGCAGGGTAAAGGACAGCTGGCTTAGTAACAGCTAAGAAAGTGTGTCTTATACACTGCTCACAAAAATTAGGGGATATTTTATCGCTTCATGTTCATTCTAAAATATCCCCTAACTTCTGTGAGCAGTATTTAAAGCTGCCATCCAGGCAGGCAGGGCCCCACTCTGCATCCAGGGGTCAATGATGAGGATCAGATGGGGAAACTGTAATTGCACTTGCACCTAGATACTGGCTTTTTCTCCTAAAAGTACTAACTCTGAGAACTCAGTGCTTTTTAGTGGAAGAAGGTATTTTTAACGCTTACAGAATTTTAACATGGGAACCATCTAACACTGTCATTTTGATAGCTGAGTCCCCTCTTCTTCTCTGTCACTCCTGCCCTAGCTCGGGCCTGCCCATTTCCTGTCTGGCCTCCTGTGGTTGCTGACCCCTCATCTCCCACGTCCCAGTTCCCCTTTCCCCAAACCCACATCTATTGTGCACTTATTGTCACAATAAGGCTCTGTAAAAAAGCAGCCCAAAATGCCTGGCTGAAACAATAAGTGTTTCACTTCACTGATGTGCAAACACTAGGCAATTTACCATGTCTGCTATGAAACATCTGCACCTGCTCTCCTGTCTTGAGAACTTTCAATTCTCCTCAAATGCTCCCCTGTAAACTGCATTTTCCCCCCACAGCATGGGTCCACTCAACATATTTATGCAGTGGCTCCTGAAATTGACATTTGGGTTTAACTGATCAACAGAACAAAGATTCTTGCTCATTGTTTTATTTACTAAAATTTCTGTCTTTTCCTATTACACTGAAGACTTCTTGAAGCCCTGGCAGGGTGGTTCAGTGGATAGAGCGTCATCTTGGCATAACAAGGTCGCAGATTCAATGCCTGGTCAGGGCACAGATGAGAAGCAACCGATGAGTGCACAAATAAATAAAATACAGCTAGTGCTCGACTTACGACCACGATTGGTTCCAACAGACCGGTCGTAACACGATTTGGTCGTAAGTTGAGTAGGCTATATGTACAGTACTGTGAAATGATGTTATAAAAATTTTTTAAGTCATATTTTATCATAATTTTCTTTGTTCATTTTATGCCATTTTTATCATCTCTACACCATTTTGTTTCTTATTTTCTCATTTGTCAAGTTTAAGTAAAACTGCATTACTAGTACAACTGATTTAATATTTGCAAAACATACAAAATTACAAAACACAGGTGCATACAAAAATACAAAATACAGGTGTAAAAAATACCAATTGCAAAACATATCAATATATATAAACATGTATGAAACATTGTATTGGCCCCTGGTGCTTGGCTGCGGATCGTTGATGTCGTCATCTGAGGCAGCAGGTGGGGTTACCAGAGTTAGTTTTTTCATAAACATGTGCGATCACATTCACTTTCTTTCTTCCTTTGTACTTGTTCATTGATTGCTTTCTCATATATGCCTTGACCCATGGGTTATAGCAGAGCGAGTGGCCCCTTGCTCAAGCCAGTGACCTTGGGTTCAAACCATAGACATGATCCCATGCTCAAGCCAGAGCCCCTGCACTCAAGCTGGTGAACCCATGCTCAAGTCGGATGAGCCTGTGTTCATATTTGTGTTGAGATCAATGGCCTTTCTTTCCTTCTTGGCAGGCTGAGGTGTAGACAATTTCCTCTTGGTAGACATCTTGGGAGGGGTTTGATGAAAAATATCCAAGACACAAAACACAAATTGCTGTACTGAGTCTGGGATAACAATTGAAATGGTGCACGCGGAGATGGTAGTGTTGCCGGAAGCTGGTCTGCACTGTCCTACGCCCAGCTGGGTAACGCTTGTGCCGCCAGATGCAGAGCAGTCATGGCTAGCGATTGTGGTAGTAAAGTAGAATGGTCGTAAGTTGCACAGGTCGTAAGTCGATCAATATCTGTAATGGGTTGATGCTTTTCTCTCTTTTTCTTTCCTTTCTCCCCAACCTCTTTCTTTCCCCTTCCCCCCATCCAGTCTCAAATCAATGAAAAAATATTTTTTTTTAAGTCTTGAGATTAATTGCCTACTTTGTACCTATGAGACTTAGCTGAGTGCTTGGCATATATTTGGTGTTCTGCGATAAAGTAAATGAAAGAAAGATGAATGAATAAGCTGATGTGCTATGGCGTCTTGAACAAACTTTTTTGGCCAAGGCTCTTTGAATAGTTTTGCAAAGACAAGTCTGTGCTGTGATACACCTAGTGTATATGACAATGGAGTGGATTGCTTATAATCCTGTACTGTATATGGTATACTGAAAATATTTTCAGTAATAATCATGGCAAAAAAGGTTAAATTAATCAAGAAATATATATTATAGGGAACAAAGGGAAAAATAGGCTAAACTTTCTAATTGCATTCATGCACCTTTCAAAAGAAGGTATATATTTGTCTGCCACGGTAACAACTATGAAAATGAAGTCTTTATTTTCTTATTTAGTTTAAAAAATGCAGTGAATTTACAAGGAATAATTTTCTATTTAAAATGTACCATTCAGACTTAGTAAAATATTTCACAAGTTCAATTTTGCACTCAGAAAAGCCCCACGGATTGTGTGTTACACTGCTGGAAATTTTAAATGCTATAAATGTAAATTCTCTAGAGACAGAGCATTCGCTGCCTACACTGGGAGCAGACCACACCCCTGACGGTAGCTCTCTTAGGATGTCACTGTATGTCAGGATGGAAATGAATGCGGGCTGAGACATGTTTCCAACAAAGGTCGCAACTGATCTCAGGGAAGCACTGGCGCTGTGGTTGGCAAGCAAAGTTGCCCCATTTCGAGCAGGGGGAAAATCCTTAAGACTCCCGTCCTTCTCCATCATGGACCAGGCAGTAGATTCCAAACGTCCCCAGGGAGGGAGCTTGATGTTGGGAGAAGAAGCACAGGAAAAAGCAGCTTCGTTTCCGCCAACAGCTGCCAGCCAGTCACTCCCAGAAGCTTGGAGAACACGTGTCTCAGTTTGGAAATGGAAATTGATTTAGTTCAGCCCAACATCCTCTCTACTTAACAGACTGCGTCACGATATAACCACGTTGGTAACCTTTTAGTCAAGAAGGGGGGAATTGATGTTGATGAAATCCTGATAATAAGTACTAGGCAGTCAATGATTTTGAATGAATTAAGGGTTTCTTTCTGAAGGTTTTTAAGAGGTCTGAAACTAGAAGAAATAATTATGTGAAGGTAAATGGATGCATAAATAGATAAATCACTATTTATAGCTTTTATTTAGTTAATATTATTGATTCCTGTAGAAAATTGTTTTTTCTCAATTGCAGGACTCCATAAGTGAGTTTTATGTCATCAATATTCTGTTTGCAAAACAATTCATTTCATCGAAATTAGCTTTTAATAGTGTCTACTTCTCCCTTTAAAATCCCATTTTTTTAAGTCTTCGAAAATGTTATCTGCTTTCTACATGCATTTAATGGCGCCTTAAAATAATTAACATTCTCAGTATCCAATAGAATCCAGGGGCTTCTACATTTATTTTCTGAGGCTATTTTTTATTATACCATTGTAGTATTTTATTACATCACCTTTATATGAAAAACAAAACAGTCTCTTCTCCACAGTCTCGTCAATCATCCTTCTCACTCAGGCTGGTCTTAGGTGTCCCTGCCTCTGGGCTGGTGACCACCCTCCTAACCCCGCACAGGGTCTCAGCACACAGTTCCCTCCCCTTTTTTAAAAATCTTAGATCATTTATTTTGGAAATCTTGGAATTGCAAATTCTTTCTCTGCCCCTTTGAGATATAAATCTTTAAAAAACATTCTTTTTGCTGGTTTTATGACTTTAAGAGTGTCTTTTTCAAGGACCTTTTCAAAGCCATCTCTTTGAAGTATACTCATCAAAGATCACAGCTCTATCTCCCCGTTGTGGGGGAAGGTAGGCGTCTAACTTCTACTGGCACCTTGTTCCAAGCTATAATACAACCTCCTGTCATAAAAAATTCACTCTTCTTTGAGTAATTCCAATTAGCAAACACAGGTGGACTGTGATCCCCAACCCAGCTCTTAAAAATTCTCCTTGCCCCCTTGTTTCATTTGAGTGAGATGTAAAGTAGTTAGTCCCTCTCTCCGACTGCCATAGATTTGAAATAAAGTCTTCTTCATCTTTTTAACTTTGGATAGCGTAATTTTTGCTTTGAAAATCTATAACATTCCTTACTTCTAATTATTTATGTCTTATCTTATTTATTTCTTATCTTTCTTTTTATTTCACTTTTGTTAAGTTCAAAATTGCTAATCTTGTGTTTAGAATGTTAATTAATCTATTCTAATCATATTCATTTCTCTTTTAAATCATAGCAATATTAAAAAGTATTTATGCAATGGATTAAAACACATCAATAGACATTAATATAATTTTAACAAAAACTCCAATTCTCTTTTAATTTAATTCACTAATTATTTTACCCACCAAGCTATTCCTATGGACATTTTATACTTAGAAATATCAACAGATTCTTTAATATTCCTTTGTTCAGACAGTTCTATTCAGATAAGAATATGAGAGCCCTGGCCGAATGTCTCAGTGGTAGTGTGTCATCCTGGCGTGAAGGAGTCCTGGGTTTGATTCCCAACCAGGGCACACAGGAGAAGCGCCCATCTGCTTCTCCACCCCTCCCCCTCTCCTTGCTCTCTGTCTCTCTCTTCCCCTCACGCAGCCAAAGCTCCATTGGAGCAAAGTTGGCCCGGGTGCTAGGATGGCTCTATGGCCTCTGCCTCAGGTGCTAGAATGCCTCTGGTTGCAACAAAGCAAAGCCCCAGATGGGCAGAGCATCGCCCCCTGGTGGGCATGCCAGGTGGATCCCGGTCAGGCGCATGCGGGAGTCTGACTGCCTCCCCGTTTCCAACTTCAGAAAAATACAAAAAAAAAAAAAAGAATATGATAAAAAAGACTAGGGGTAAATAGGACTACAGGAAAAGAATAGCATTAATGTGCAACATGTCAGGTATTAAGGATTGACTGAGCTAGAGATAAAAACTATTCACATGATGGACTTTTAACCTTTGAAGGACTTGAGAAATTTGGTTAAAACCTACCTTGTTCAGCTTGCAGATAGGAAAAGCCAAGGTTAAGATGATCTAAACATGAGTGCTTCAATATTGACCAACTGCTGGTACCAGTGAGAACAAAAGCTGAGTCTGAAACCTGATCTTTGCCCGTGCTATTTCCTGGATATTTTCTTTCCAAACATGTTTCCTGAAAAGGCTTTAATTACAATAATAAAAATGTACATGGACTAGGACTAAATTAGGACCAATAGACACATCAAAACAAAATCGAACTGATGTCACTGTTGCATCCCTGCAAGGTCACGATGGTTCTCAGTGTAAGATCAGCATACGTAATGAGGGGTTGATCTACACATCATCTCCCTGACTCTTTTAGACTGAAACATCTGGAAGGTCCCACCTCTGTTTTATGTCTATAATCCTCCCTCATTTTTTTCAATTCTGAACATTATATTGATAGAAACTGTTTGTGTCTCCTCTTTTTTTGCCTGTGGATCCAATACTACTTGGCACCTAGTACATACAAAGCACTTAATCAGTGCTCCATCTCCAAGTGCATCACCCTGCCCTTGTGCACCGGACTGTCCACAGGGCAAACAAGTCCAAAGCTATCATTCTTTAAGAAAACAGCAATAGTTGCTCATATTAGCCCTGAGAAAGGGTGTTTAGACATTTTGGAGTTCTGGGTAGTGTTCTTGTCTTTGTTCTTATCCAGAAATGAGTTTAGAATGGTTTTGTTTTTGCTTTATCATGTCCCAGGGTGGGCTTGATGTGGCTTTCCTATGAAGTCTATCATGTACAAATGAAGAATACCATGTCTGAGCTGGGAATGCTGGGCTAGATTCTAGCAACTCCAAGGTCTACCTGTCAGTGACAAACCAGCTCCCTGCCATTAGGGGCTGCTGGACTGGTTTCGTCTCTGTGTGTCTGGTTGAACATATAACAATACCTATGTCTTGCATGAAATTTCAGTGTATGCTTGTCTCTAACTAGATTTTGAGATTGTAGAGAGCTGCTATTAATTTTTATTCTCCTTTTTATCACTTATAACTACTAGAGCTTCCAATAGTAGGTATTAAGAAATTGTCAATTTAAATAGGAGTGAACTGAAAGATGGCTCTTTCTGTTGCAGCCCTAAAAGAATTCAGGCCAGCTGTGAGACTTAGCCAAGTACAGAGTTTAGAGGGACCACAGTGTCCATACAGGGTCACTCTCACTTTGACACTAATTTCAAGTTTGAAGGGTTCCCAGAACAACTCTTGAATTTGATAATTCACTAGAAAGACAGAGCTCACGGGAAGCCATTATACTCACAGTGATGGCTTACTATAAGGAAAGAATACAGATTAGGATCAGTCAAAGGAAGAGATGCATGGGGCAGAGTCTAGAAGGTCCAACACAAACCTTCTGCTGTCCTCTCAGAGTATTGCCAACCAGGGAAGCTGATGTGAGCCTGGATTTCAGAATTGTTATTGGGGCTCCATTATGTAAGAATGATTGATTGGTTGATGTCATGTGGTTGATAGCAGTCTGTATGTCAGTTGACATGTCATTGCTCAAATCCCACAATCTACAACACACTTTTGTTTCTGGACTCCCTAGCTCTCACTTGAAGGTATTGCTGGTCCCCATGCTAAATCACCGTGTTGTTATCTGATTACCCCAAAGCCTCCTGGCAAACTAATGTTACCCCAGGAGCCAAAGGTCAAAGTCAGGTATCCTTTGGGGTAAAGTAGATGCTCTTTACTACACAGGTTCTCATACCAAATACTTATAATATTAGTTATTCTGTCAGGGCAGATCCTTTTATATCCTGAAGTATCCTCATCCTAACACAATAGCACAAGAATGGCTAATTTCAGAAAAAAAATCATAGATCATAGAAAAAAGGATCATGAATAGACCTGACCTGAAAAATATACTTTAGACAAGCAAAGTACAACTGAGAGAGATGAAGCTCATCATTACAGTTTGAAGGGCTTTAGTATATTCCATTCTCTCTCTCTCTTTCTCTCTTCCTCTTCACTCTTTCCTTTTCATCCTCAGTCCTTAATACCAACTTTGCACCATCCTTCCCTCTTTCTTGTGCAAGCCTTTTATTATCAGAAATTTTCAGTTATTAATAGTACCTGTCTTGGAGAAGGAAGATAGCAGCGGAGTAGGCAGATGCACAGACGCCCAGCTCTCACAACCAAACTGGAATACAAATCAATTTAGGAAAAATCAGCATGAAAAACCAACTCTGAACTGCAAGAACAGCTCTCAAAAACCAAGGAGCAAATAAGAAGCCACAATTCTGGTAGGGAGTGCCTGAATCTCCTCTGCTTACAGGAATGGAAGGGGGGTGAGACTGAGAGCCCAGAGAGGATCTCATATAGGGAAAAGAGCAGAAACTACTGCTCACAGTCACTTATCTGGCGACCAGGGAGCGAGGTGTGTTGAAAAGACCAGCTTATCTCCCAAGTGTAAAGGACAGATTATGAGGGGCTAAGGAATGCAAAAAATGAACTAAAAAAGCTGACTCATCTGTGCTGGGGGCGGCCATAGCTGGGGGAGAGACTGAACCTTTCACAAAACAGAGCTGAATTGCTTCCGGATCAGAGATCTCCGGACATCTATCCAGCTCCAATCAGTGCAACAAGACACAGCTGAAAACAAGAAGTGGGGAGGAGGGGCAGTAACTCAGGTCTCCATGGAGATCTGAGATACACCTCCCCCTACTGAAGCTGAGAAAACACCCTGCCCCCAGTGAGATTAGCTGGCTAAAGAGGCCTTCAGAGTCTCAGGTTACACCCATCGCATTCCTGGATACAGTTTCAAGGAAGCCCCCTGCTGAGATCAGTAAACAAGACTATCACCTGTTAAGAAAACAAACAAATCAAGACTTCAAAGCTACCCAAATCCGAAAGTCAATTACAGATAACAGCGGATACCAACCCAAGAAAACCTAGAAATAACACACTGAAAACTGGAGGCAGACAACACCAAGCCTAGACTTAACAAACTCTACAAATAAAATACCATGAGAAGACAAAAAAGTGCAATCCAAATGAAACCACAAGTGACACCTTCAGGAGATGAACTGAGTGATATGGAAATAATCAAACTTCCAGATGCGGAGTTCAAAATAATGATTGTAAGGATGCTTAGGGATCTTAGAACAACAATGGATGGTCACTATGAACACCTAAATAAAGAAATAGCAAGCATAAAAAAGAATCAGTTGGAGATGACAAATACAATATCAGAAATAAAGACCACAATGGAAGGAATTAAAAACAGGATAGATAGAGCAGAGGATCGAATCAGCGAATTAGAGGACAACTGGAATGAAGGCATGAAAACAGAGAAGAAAAGAGAAAAGAGACTCAAAAAGTCAGAGGAAACTCTTAGAGAGCTCTGTGACAATATGAAGAGAAATAACATCTGCATCATAGGGGTTCCTGAAGAAGAAGAAAAAGAACAGGGAATAGAGATGTTGTTCAATCATATCATAGCTGAAAACTTCCCTATTAATGCAAGAGAAACTCTCACAAGTCCAAGAAGCACAGAGGACTCCATTAAAGAGAAACTCAAAGAAACCTACACCAAGACATATCATAATTAAAATACCAAAGCTAAGCGATAAAGAGAAAATATTAAAAGCTGCAAGAGAAAAAAAAGTTATCACCTACAAAGGAGCCCCCATAAGGGTGACATCAGACTTCTCAACAGAAACACTTGAGGCCAGAAGGGAATGGCAAGAAATATTCAAAGTAATGCAGAACAAGAACCTACAACCAAGACTACTTTATCCAGCAAGGCTATCGTTTAAAATCGAAGGAGAAATAAAAAGCTTCCCAGACAAAGAACAACTCAAGGAATTCATAACAACCAAACCAATGCTGCAGGAAATGTTAAGGGGCCTGTTGTAAACAGATCAAAGTAGGAAAAGAATATAGCAAAAAAGGAATACACATTTAAAGAAGAAAATGGCAATAAACAACTACATATTAATAATAACCTTAAATGTAAATGGATTAAATGATCCAATCAAAAGACATAGAGTAGCTGCGTGGATAAGAAAACAGGACCCATACATATGTTGTCTACAAGAGACACACCTTAGAACAAAAGACACACATAGATTGAAGGTAAAAGGATGGAAAAAAACATCTCATGCAAACGGAAATGAAAAAAAAGCTGGGGTAGCAATACTAATATCAGACAAATTGGACTTTAAAACAAAGAATATAGTAAGGGATAAAGAAAGCCACTACATAATGATAAAGGGAGTAATCCAACAGGAAGATATAACTATTATAAATATCTATGCACCTAATATAGGAGCACCCAAATATATAAAACAGACTTTGATGGATTTAAAGGGCGAGATCAACAGCAATACTATAATAGTAGGGGATTTCAATACCCCACTGACATCACTAGATAGATCCTCAAGAAAGAAAATTAACAAAGAAACAGCAGACTTATTGGAAACACGAGATCAACTTGATTTAATAGATATCTTCAGAACCTTCCACCTTAAAGCAGCAGAATATACATTCTTTTCAAGTGCTCATAGTACATTCTCTAGGATAGACCACATGTTAGGGCACAAAAGTGCTCTCAACAAATTTAAGAAGACTGAAATCATATCAAGCACTTTCTCCTATCACAACGGCCTGAAACTAGAAATGAAGCACAACAGAAAAGCTCAAAAATTCTCAAACACATGGAAACTAAATAGCAGGGTGTTAAATAATGAATGGATTAAGAATGCGATCAAAGAAGAAATAAAAAAATTCCTAGAAACGAATGACAATGAGCATACAACAACTCAAAATTTATGAGACACAGTGAAAGCAGTGCTGAGAGGGAAGTTCATAGCACTACAGGCACACTTTCAGAAGCTAGAAAAAGCTCAAATAAACAAATTAACACTGCATCTAAAAGAATTAGAAAAAGAACAGCAAATAAAGCCCAAATGTAGTAGAAAGAAGGAAATCATAAAGATCAGAGCAGAAATAAATGACATAGGGGCTAAAGAAACAATACAGAGGATCAATAAAACTAGGAGCTGGTTCTTTGAAAAGATAAACAAGATAGATGAACCTTTAAGTAGACTCACCAAGAAAAAGAGAGAGAGGACTCAAATAAATAAAATTAGAAATGAGAGAGGAGAAATAACAACTGACACAACAGAAATACAAAATATTGTAAGAAAATACTATGAAGAACTGTATGCCAAAAAACTAGACAACCTAGATGAAATGGACAAATTCCTTGAAGCATACAATCTTCCAAAATCAATCTGGAAGAATCAGAAAACCTAAACAGACCAATTACAACAAATGAGATAGAAACAGTTATCAAAAAACTCCCAACAAAGAAAAGTCCGGGGCCCGATAGCTTCACAACGGAATTCTACCAAATATTCAAAGAAGAACTAACTCCTATCCTTCTCAAACTATTTCAAAAAATTCAAGAGGAAGGAAGACTTCCAAGCTCCTTTTATGAGGCGAGCATAATTCTGATTCCAAAACCAGGCAAAGACCACACAAAGAAAGAAAATTATAGGCCAATATCTCTGATGAATATAGATGCTAAAATCCTCAACAAAATATTAGCAAACCGGATCCAACAATATATGGAAAAAATCATACACCATGATCAAGTGGGATTTATTCTGGGGAGGCAAGGCTGGTACAATATTCGTAAATCAATCAATGTGATTCATCACATAAACAAAAAGAAGGAGAAAAACCATATGATAATTTCAATAGATGCAGAAAAAGCATTTGATAAAATCCAGCACCCATTCATGATCAAAACTCTCAGCAAAGTGGGAATACAGGGAACATACCTCAACATGATAAAAGCCATCTATGAGAAACCCACAGCCAACATCATACTCAATGGGAAAAAATTAAAAGCAATACCCTTAAGATCAGGAACAAGGCAGGGGTGCCCCCTTTCACCACTCTTATTTAACATAGTCCTGGAAGTCCTAGCCACAGCAATCAGACAAGAAGAAGAAATAAAAGGCATTCAAGTTGGAAAAGAAGAAGTAAAACTATCATTATTTGCAGATGATATGATATTGTATATAGAAAACCCTAAAGTCTCAGTCAAAAAGCTACTGGACCTGATAAATGAATTCAGCAAAGTGGCAGGATATAAAATCAATACTCAGAAACTAGATCACCAGCTTACTTAATTTCTGTCAGAAAGAGAAATTAAGGAAACAATCCCCTTCACAATTACAACCAAAAAAATAAAGTACCTAGGAATAAACTTAACCAAGGAGACTAAAGACTTGTACTTGGAAAATTACAAAGCATTGATAAAAGAAATCAAGGAAGATACAAACAAGTGGAAGCATATACCGTGCTCATGGTTAGGAAGAATAAACATCATTAAAATGTCTATATTACCCAAAGCAATCTATCAATTCAATGCAATACCAATTAAAATACCAATGACATACTTCAAAGATATAGACCACATATTCCAAAAATTTATATGGAACCAAAAGAGAACACGAATAGCCTCAGCAATCTTAAAAAAGAAGAATAAAGTGGAAGGTATCACACTTCCTGATATCAAGTTATACTACAAGGCCATTGTACTCAAAACAGCCTGGTACTGGCATAAGAACAGGCATAAAGATCAATGGAATAGAACAGAGAACCCAGAAATAAACCCACAGTTCTATGGACAACTGATATTTGACAAAGGAGGTAAGGAAATACAATGAAGTAAAGACAGCCTCTTTAACAAATGGTGTTGGGAAAATTGGACAGCTACCTGCAAAAAAATGAAACTAGATCACCAGCTTACACCACTCACAAAAATAAACTCAAAACAGATAAAAGACTTAAATGTAGGCCATGAAACCATAAGCATCTTAGAAGAAAACATTGCAGTAAGCTCTCCGACATCTCTCGCAGCAATATATTTGCTGATTTATCTCCACGGGGAAGTGAAATAAAAGACAGGATAAACAAATGGGACTATATCAAACTAAAAAGCTTTTGCACAGCTAAAGACAACAAGAACAGAATAAAAAGACAAACTACACAATGGGAGAACATATTTGACAATACGTCTGATAAGGGGTTAATAACCAAAATTTATAAAGAACTTGTAAAACTCAACACCAGGAAGACAAACAACCCAATCCAAAAATGGGCAAAAGAGATGAATAGACACTTCTCCAAAGAGAACATACAGATGGCCAATAGGCATATGAAAAAATGCTCAACATCACTAATCATTAGAGAAATGCAAATTAAAACCACAATGAGATATCACCTCATACCAGTCAGAATGGCGCTTATCAACAAAACAACACAGAATAAGTGCTGGCAAGGATGTGGAGAAAAGGGAACCCTCCTGCACTGCTGGTGGGAATGTAGACTGGTGCAGCCACTGTGGAAAACAGTATGGAGATTCCACAAAAAATAAAAATCAAACTGCCTTTTGACCCAGCTATCCCACTTTTAGGAATATACCCCAAGGACACCATAGAACGGCTCGAAAAGGAGAAATGCACCCGCATGTTTGTGGCAGCATTGTTCACAATAGCGAAGATCTGGAAACAGCCCAAGTGTCCGTCAGAGGACGAGTGGATTAAAATGCTTTGGTACATATATACTATGGAATACTACTCAGCCATAAGAAATGATGACATCGAATCATTTACAATAACCTTGATAACATTATACAGAGTGAATTAAGTAAATTAGAAAAAAAACTAAGAACTATATGAATCCATACATAGAAGCGACCTAAAAATGAAACTCAGAGACATGAACAAGAATGTGATGGCAACAGGGGTGGGGGTGGGGGGAGGGGGAATGGGGTGAAGAAGGAGACAGGAGTTGGGGGAGGGGAGGGGCACAAATAAAACCAGATAGAAGGTGACAGAAGACAATTTAACTTTGGGGGAGAGGTATACAGCACAATCAAATGTCAAAATAATCTAGAGCTGTTTTCTCTCAACATATGTACCATGATTTATCAATGTCACTGCATTAAATTTAATAAATAAATTAAAAAAAATAGTACCTGTCTTTCTTGAAAACAATGCTGCTCTTTTTGAAAACACACATGATTATTCTATAACATTAAAAGATCCCAAGTATATTTTGGAAGTTACCTTAGTCCTCGTCAAGCCTATTTTCCTAGGTTAACATGACATTGGAGGGTGTTCTTATTTGTAGGTATTCCCTTTTATCTCTGTGTGTGTCTATTTGGGCACTTTCAATTCTATTTAGGAATTGATTATTTAGCTGAACCAGGTATAATGTTTTGGGGATATCTGTGCACAGTGCATGGGCTTTCATTGGTCAGACTGGGTTGTACTGTATTTGAGTGTGAATGTTTATGTGGGAATTAGAATGGAAAGTTGTTGCTCCAGAAACCTAGAAGTAGGATGACATCATCCATACACTGAGCATGAGTTAATGTCTACCAGCTCCCAAAGGTTGTGGTCCTACTCTGATTGCTATAAAAACAAGAGGTATAGTCCTTCTACTCCAAAGTTTAGGATACAAAAGTTACATACCTACACTCTGGAAACACAACTACTTATTTAAAACCAAGTTTATCAGGCATTTTCCTTACAGAAAAATTCTAATTCTTATGGGTCAATCATCTTTTAGAAGTGACTTTTTATATTAATACATTTTGAATAAAAGGCAAAAGAAAGAGTCAGTAGAAGCCCAAACGATCTCTCCCAAGCTACTCTGTATTTTTCTTTAAAACCAGGACTGATGTTAAGATGAACTGCCCTTTCCTTAAGCCCACCCAGAGGGTCTCTTCTTTGTGGCATCCAACATTGCTCAATATTGTGTAGTAATGGCAGTTCCTTTCAACCTTTTCCCAGTGTCTCCTGCTACAGCTTGGTAACTTTAAGGCTCCCATATGCACTTCATATCAAATTATATCAATGCAATGAAATTAGACACAATCATCTAAAGTTTTAAGAATATCAACACAGTTAAGATGTCATGAATTTAATATTGTGATTTAATATTATCAGATGAGCCAAGTGGCATTTCCAGTTAATAAGCCTAAGGAAGAATTTCCAACAGCCAAGCTGTCTCTGCTAAGAGGCTGCATGATGAATGAAGAGAAGAGACTCTGAAACCAGAGTCTGTTCTAGTTTAAGGTCTAACAGTTACCAAGTATATGAATTGAGCAAATGAATCACTACACTGTCTCAGTTACCTCATTTGGAAAAGAATATCTTCTCATAGTACTCATAGTGTTATTTTTAAGGCTTATGATAAAAATGAATAAATGTAAAATTCTTTGGAAAATGCTAAAAATCACATGTCAGTATGATTTTCCCTGGTTAGTCCTTTGAGTAGGGTAGTCTAACTGGATTAATTAAAAAAGAATTACTGTTCCTTAAACAATACTGTTAAATATTCACTAAATAAAATAATGACTAGCAATGAACATGTTTTTAAAGCACTGATTAAGTTTTCACTACCTTTGACCACAAAGAGTATATCAGAAATGACTGTATAAAGTGTTAATTTTGGCTTTAATTAGATATTGGTGATACAAAAAATACATTGTAAATGATTATATTTTAATCTGAAAGCAAGTTTCTGTGCATGGTCTTACATGAAAACAGAAGTTTAAGATTAAGAAAGTAAATATCATACCAGAGGGATTTGTTTTATTCCTTAAGTAGAGAGGATCTTTGGTACTAATGATGACATGAACAGGGTGCAGAAAGTTGACCTTCTTTTCATTATTCCCAGCATCTAATTAGGCAAGAGGTTCTACTAGTATTGCTCATTAAAACATACACCCACAGCTCTAGTATTACAAGTATCTATCTCCCCCATTTACCCTTATTTTTTTAGGTCACTATTGACTCTTACCTAGGTTATTCCAAAAATATCAACACTGATCACTCAGTTGCTATCCTCACAGCTTCCAAATACCTGATACTAAATTTCTTGTTATTGAAATTATATTTCCCTCATGTAAATAGAATCATACCACAAGACTGCCTACAATTATTATTATTATGACAGAGATAGAGATAGAGAGATGAACAGATAGGGACAGACAGACAGACAGGAAGTGAGAGAGATAAGAAGCATAAAGTTTTTGTTGTAGCTCCTTAGTTGTTCATTGATTGCTTTCTCATATGTGCCTTGACCACGGGGCTAAAGCATAGCAAGTGACCCCTTGCTCAAGCCAGCAACTTTGGGCTCAAGCCAGCAACCTTTGGGGACAAGCCAAAGACATGACAATGGGGCCATGTCTATGATCTCACAATCAAGCCTGTGACCTCTTGCTCAAGCTGGCAAGCTCGCACTCAAGCTGGATGAGCTCATGCTCTAGCCGGCGACCTCGGGATTTTGAACCTGGGTTCTCTGCAGCCCAGTTCGATACTCTATCCACTGCGCCACTGTCTTGTCAAGCCGGCTAAAATTATTGAATAATGCTCTATTAACAGGATCAAGAGTTATATTCATTGGTTGGACAAATGAAGATCCTGCCTACCTAGTTAGTACTATATCTTGCCACTTAACATCCAATCTCTATTTTACAGGACTATCAAGCTATTGGTTAAAAAACACAATAGTATTTCTTAATCATCTTGGCATTTGCTTACATTTTTTCTTCTGCTCAAAATTCCATCTTCAGATACGATTGGGGGGGGGTATCAGATAAAAAGCTTATTTATTTATTTATTTATTTTGTACAGAGACAGAGAAAAAGTCAGAGAGAGGGATAGATAGGGACAGAGAGACAGGAACGAAGAGAGATGAGAAGCATCAATCATTAGTTTTTCATTGCAACACCTTAGTTGTTCATTGATTGCTTTCTCATATGTGTGTTGACTGTGGGACTACAGCAGACCAAGTAACCCCTTGCTTGAGCCAGCAACCTTGGCTCCAAGCTGGTGAGCTTTGCTCAAACCAGATGAGCCTGTGCTCAAGCTTGCGACCTCGGTGTCTTGAACCTGGGTCCTCCGCATCCCAGTCCGATGCTCTATGCACTGCGCCACCTCCTGGTCAGGCTAAAAAATTTATGAATTTTGAAGTCTTCCTATATTCTCTCAGAAAAATTAGTTAATTGATTATGTTATGCTATCAATGCCTTTTATACATTTCTTAAGAAGAAAATTTATTGTTTTGCCTACTAAGGAGCCTACATTTGAGATGACTAACTTTCATACCTCTTGAGGTCAAGAGTTATACAATCACCTTATATCTTCAGCCCCAGGCATAGTGCTTGAGATATATCAGATGCAAATGAAGCATTTTTTCAATGAGATTAAAGTGGATAGAAGACAAAAAATTAACAAGCGAAAAAATCTTCAGCTTAAGAGATTCAGTACAACTGTAAATATATTAATAAACCAACAACTAACAATTGCTGAGTGCTTATTATAAAATTTTCCTCAATAGCAACTGAGATCATAGGGCTCATTAGATATTAGAGTAAGAATTTGAATATGATTAGTCTGATCTGATAAAGCTATGATGGAAATTGTTATACATATGCACAATTATATATATATATATAAATACACACACAACAGGTATATCAAATAAAATATAAAATAACTTTTTATTAGGTCTAGTCTGTTTTATTTTGTTTTGTTTGTCATTGGTCTCATTTCCTTGGAAATAATAATATACATGTTACTAATTAAACCTCAATATTCATACTTTATTTTAAAAAAAAGTGATGAAGGGAATCGCCATTTACTGTGGACGATAACTGTCCAGGTACTTGCCCAGATGCCTTGCATTTGTAATTCAATTCCTCTTTTGGATAAATCTGCAAAGGAATCACAATGCCCTTTTCAGAGTTGGAAGGATGGCCTAGGCTGGAATAAGGGTACCTAGTTTTAAACTTGCAGTGGGCCAGACAATACCCCTCAGTCTAAGGCCTTAGGGCCTAAGAAAGAGTAGTCACTCTTGAGTGCCTTAAATAGCCTCAGATGATGGAGGAGAAGCCATCTCAGGAAATTTTCACAGGGGAAATATGAAAGAATCTCTACCAGCCCAGCGAGTGTGTTCATTCTCTTCCCCAGTGAAAAGATTCAGAGTCCAGCCAATTAAACATTCTGATCAGTCACACATTTCTGGATGATATAGAGGTATATTTCAAGAAATAACATGGTATGCCTCTGAATCTCATAATAGACACATGTTTCATCTTGATTACTTAATTGATTGTACCGAGGAGGAATAGGAAGGACTATGATAAGCTGACTACTCAACACAGCCATAACTCTCGGCCCTAGCCACAAGGGACAGCCAACAAACGGAGCTCCATTCTTCATATCCTAAAAATATTGGAATGGAAAAACCAGTTTTCTCTTTAATGTGGCCTAGCAAGGAATGAGCTGACAAGATCCACTACCTTTGTGCTTCAGAAACTGGTCATGGAGTCCATGAATATTTACTAACTCCTTCCTTGCGCCAAGCTCTGGGGGAAAAATCTGAGGACACGGAAGCAATTAAGCAATATCCCTCACTCAGCGAGGCTCACAGTTCAGTGCAGGAGAAAGGCATTTGGGTGAGGAAATAACCCTCAGTGTTAAATATTGTAATGGAGGAAAGTCAAGGAATGCAAAGTTTGAGAAGCCCGTAGAAGCAGCCTCCTTACTTACCACTCATGGGGTACGGTGCTTTATGAGGGGTCTTTTATTTGCTTGCTGTAATTCTTTCAGCAAAAATTGATAAATAAAGTAACTGGGACTTCAAGAAAGTAGTAGTCACAAAGTCACAGAGAACGAAGTGGAGAAGCCAGACTTGGAAACCACTTCTACGCAGCTCCAAAACCTCATTTGTAGGGGCACAGCCGAGTTGTGCATCCTTCATGCTGTCCAGTGCGCTTTCCCACATCTTACAATCACACCCTCTAGTTTCTTGTTGTAGTCATTTCAATGCCAGCTCCTCTACTCCACCGCTGTGTACCTTTGGCCATGTTGTTAAACAACTCCAGACTCATCTGCAGAATGTGAATGATAACCCCAGCTAGCTCACAGTGTTGTAAGGAAAAAGTGAGTTCTGGCCCATAGATCAGACATCGGCCGAAGACTGCTGTCAAGAGCCAGAGGGTAAATACTTGAGATTCTGCAGGGGATGCCAGGTCTGTAATGACCGCTGGCCTCTGCGTTTGAAGCATGGGAACAGTAACAGACAATATGCAAACTAGTGAGTGTTTCTGTAAAGTTTATATTTATATTTATATTTATATTTATTTGAAACATCGATCTGTTCTTGTATGTGCCCTGACCAGGGATCAAACCGGCCACCTTCGCATATCGAGAGGATACGCTAATCAACAGAGCTATCCAGCTGGGGCCGTCTCATATTTTTTATTTAGTTTTATTGTTTGTAAAGCCCATAAAGCCTTTCAAGTACTTTAGTTCTTTGACATCACTCACACTATGCTGGTTAGTTGTTCTATGAACACATCAGTTCTTAGTCCATGGAGCCGGGATCTTAAGTTATGGGATGAAGTAGGTACCGAATTTGCCTCTATAGAATTTGAATCCAGCCTCTGCTTGAAATGAACTTTGGAACCCTAGACAAATTAGAGGACTTCTCTGACCTTGCTTCTTTACTGATAGAGAATTGAAATCATATCTATGTCTTAGTATTAATTTAACAATATAGAATGTCAAGAACCTTACCTTATGCCTAAAATTTAATATTTTCTTACAATGCATTCCCTTTTGTCTCTTTCATTTTCTCATATTGACTTGCAGAGTGAAGGCCCTTGCTTTTTGCTAATTGTTTAATGAATGTAATATTAGAGATCTGAACATCAATGTATACTTGATGTTTGTAAAAATGGCTTCTTAAAATTGTTTTCCATATTCTTCATTTCTCTTAACCAAAATATGATGATAATAGCATGGTAGCTACAACAGAGAAATACTCAGAGTGGGACATATTGTATTATGTATCCCTGAAGGAACATTTTAAATTTCATTCTATTCTCCTCAAACCACACAGTGTTTATATACATCATTTTATTTACAGTAAAACTGTATTCATTTAGCTCTTTATGACTAAATAAATGGATTCTCTAGGTATATCTACTCTATTTATTTATTATTGCCTATTTTTCAAAGCAATTTTGCTACTGCCTTCATAACAACTCACCGAAATAAGCCGGGCAGGGATTCATCACTGTGATTTCACACAAGGAAACACGTGGAAGGAATTATAGTGACTACAGATACGTGCACAGTGAAAGTCAACTTGGGATATTCTGACCCTCAGTTCTTAAGACTTGCACCCTATCGCTCCTGCCCCTGTAAGCACATCTGCAGGCACACGTCAGGAGATGAGAGCACCGGGCATGCTCAAGGACAGGGCTGCACCAAGTGGGCCTGGGTTTATCTCCACGCAGCCCACACCGACCTGCTTTCGTCTTCCGAGATGATTGGTTTTGAGAAGATAAAAAAATAACAATATTTGACCAGACACAATGAAGAAACACACATTGCCAGACACTGTTTTACCCTAGAGGTATTATTCAGATCATACCCCTTTATATATAATAAAATTGAGGCACAGATAGATTAAGTGAATATTTCAAAATTATATAGTCTAGCTAATATATTCAGAATTTGAACCTAAGAATTTTATCTCTAAGGCCTGCAATCTCTGTTTTTATTTTTCCATTGATTTGATTTGAGAGAGAGAGGAAGAGCAAGTAGGAGGGGAGAAAGAGAGAGAGAGAGAGAGAGAGAGAGTGTGTGAGTGAGAGGCACCAACTTGTTGTTTTACTTAGTTGTTCTGTTTAGTTGTGTACTCACTGATTGCTTCTTGTAGGTGCCCTGAATGGGAATCAAACATGTGAACTTGGTGTTCCTGGATGATGCTTTATACGTTGCACTACCCAGCCAGGTAAGGCCCACATTTTAACAACCATATTATTTTGATTATTATTTTTTTAATTTATTTATGTTTTACAGAGACAGAGAGTGAGTCAGAGAGAAGGATAGACAGGGACAGACAGACAGGAATGGAGAGAGATGAGAAGCATCAATTATTAGTTTTTCATTGTGCGTTGCAACACCTTAGTTGTTCACTGATTGCTTTCTCATATGTGCCTTGACCGCGGCCCTTCAGCAGACCAAGTAACCCCTTGCTGGAGCCAGCAACCTTGGGTTCAAGCTGGTGGGCTTTTTGCTCAAACCAGATGAGCCCGCGCTCAAGCTGACAACTTTGGGGTCTTGAACCTGGGTCCTCTGCATCCCAGTCTGATGCTCTATCCACTGCGCCACTGCCTGGTCAGGCTATTTTAATTCTTTAATAACATTCTTATTATTGAGAATCCCAAACTAATTTCCAGTTGCTTCAATTTTTTTAAATGCTTATTGAACTTATTGGGGTGACATTGGTTGACTTTTAGACTTATTAAGTTGCTCTGTAGACAATGAGTCTCCTGAGCTGTGATCTTTCTTTCCAAAAAAGCTGAGAGAGTCCTGGTTTCCCCTCGTTTCAGGTGAGACAATACAGCATACTTTCACAGCGGAAACTGTGTGAAGGGTTAGGATTTATCAGACTGAGGGAAAATACTCATATTGCCCCCAGTTCCTTTCTTCTAAACAATATTGGCCATGCGGACAAGGAACTTGAAGCTGTAGTGCCTTGAACACAGTACTAGCATTCAATTAATAGCTGAATATAATAGACATCCTCCACTCTCATTAGCCTTTTCTTTTTCTTTATTTTTCCTAAAACCAATCTGTCATCATTTTTTATAAAGCAGTGCCTTTCAGGAAGTTGCATTCTAAATTTGTATATTACCAAGATTATCCTATTCATTCTTTTCAACATGCAACTATGAGCCATTAAGGGACTAAAGAATCACTGGCAAAGGTCACTGGCAAAGGTGAATATCCTTCTTTTTTTCCATGACAGGATGATTGTAAAAAGCACAGCACAGCTTCTGCCAAGGATCCAGAGGCACTGACGTCTACTGGCTGTGGTCAGCCCAGCAGGACAAATGATGGACATGTGTGAGGACCAGGACACCTTTGCTACTTGCGGTTTCTTTCAGTCCCATCTGATAACCTTGATTTTACTCTGGCTTCCTCCTTACACTGACTTTTATCAATTAAACTGTCAATTGGTCCTGGGAATAGTTTCTTTCAAAGAAGACAGTGGTCTGAGAAAAAGAGGCTTGAAACAGGAGGGAAGAAAATAAAAGATATCCTTTGATTAAGAAGCTTCTTGCTTCCGGTAATGCGAACAGTTCTGCTTTGCTTTCCATGAATATCTTCCCCTAACTTTTATATAATAACCATATCAAAGAAAATCATTTGAAATTTGCAGTAACTTCACCTTAGGTTTACATGCTCTTTCCATTCTATCAATTACTTTGAAAGTTGTTCGTTTTCTTAATCGAGAACTACATGTTTTAAATCACAGTATAGATTATTGCTGGTTATTCTCTGTATTTTTCATAACATCTTTATACCTATCATCTTCTCTTTTCTCTCATTTACCTGCGAGTCTGAATCCTAAATGTTCCTTGTCTCCAGTTCTACATGGAGTGCTAGTGGGACTTCATCCTGTTGGGGAGCAGGAGGTTGCTTTACAATCTACGTGGCTCTGGCTTAGAGGATTTATGAAAGCAATCACAAGGGGAGGAGCGATGCGATGCTGTCCAGCCTTCCCTTCTATTTCCACTTGTAAGATGCTCCTCAGTGTGCTTACCATCTCTCATTTCCAACAGTACAATATTCCCACTGCCCGTCTGCCTTTCTGTCTACTCTATCTCTCCTGCCCCTTGAAAATCGCCATGTGAAAATCAACATTTTCTTTTGCAGCTAATCCGCAATTTGTGTGCACTCGTGCGCACGCGTGTGTATGTGTGTGTGTGTGTGCTGATATTCATTCTAGAGCTACGTAAGCTAATGCAATTACTCTGTAATTACTTATTCCCACCCATCCTCTTTGTCAATCTGCTTTAATTGGAATACACAGAGAAGGGCATCAATAGTGAAAACATTAGACCCAGCAAGTCCTGACTGATGCATACAGCTGTCCAGGTGGTGGCCCCCATAAGAGGGCTGGGTCATGAAGGTGAAGGGGACATAAAGCAGCTTGTCTTTCTTTTGCCTGGTGTTTCCCTGGAATTTAGGGACAGGAATATGTTCAGATCTGAAAATATCCACCTAGAATAGAGGTATCATTTTGTTTATGCAAAGACACCATGTAAGTTAGCAGTGCCATACAGTGACAGCTTAAGATGAGACTCTAGATGAAGCAAGTGAAAATTTAAATTATTTCAAAGCCCCCTGGTTCTATCTGCATAATGATTCAAACAGTCTGCCCTTGTATCCTATTGACAGACAGTTTTGTGGCAAGAATAATTTTATTTTTATCAGTAAAGTCATGCAATTCATATTTTCATTTGATTTGCATTGTTTATACATTTTAACATAGACTTATAATTTAGTAAACAAACTTAATTAATTAGAATAAACAAACAACTCTCTCTGAGTGATAGGCATGTAATTAGGGCATTTTTCAGTTTTTATTTATGAAGAGTCTCCTCTTTTGATATTAACAAATGCAAAAATTGCTTTAGCTATAATTCCAGATATAGTTGTAAAAACACGATTGATTTTCTTTGTCCTTTTTATATACCTGATCATTTTCATTTTAGTTGATTCTATTTAAAATGTTTCAGCGTGATATCCTAAAAAGAGCTAAAAGCTCTGGCTGGTTGGCTCAGTGGTAGAGTGCCGGCCTGGCATGTAGAGGTTCCAGTTTCAATTCCTGGTTAGGGCATGCAGGAGAAGTGACCATCTGCTTCTCCACCAGTCCCCCACCCCCTTCACCTTACCTCCTGCAGCTATAGCTCAATTAGAGTGAGTTTCCCTGAGTTAGCCCCAGGCCCTAAGGATGGCTCCAAGGCCTCTGTCTCAGGTGTTAAAAAAATGGTATCAGTTGCAATGGAGCAAGGGCCCACATGGGCAGAGTATTGCCCCCTAGATGGCTTGCTGGGTGGATCTCAGTTGGGGTGCATGTGGGAGTCTGTCTCTGCCTCCTCTCCCCTTACTAAAAATAAAAATAAATAAAATTATTTGAGTTCTTATATAGTTGAAAAATCCCAAGCTATACATATGAAGCATACATATACAACCACGGGGCATTTTTAAATGTTTTCATCATTTTAAAATTTGTAGTTATTTTAGCTTATTATATACCATGTTCTCAAATGTTGCCCGAGCAAAATGTGAAATAAGAGGTTCCTCCCTTGTATCTCACCCCTCTAGCAACAATAATTTAGCAGCTATCTATGGACACAAGTGAATCTGTGGGAGTTTGGGGGTCCAGAGAAGATACTGTAAAACACTGTAGAGTCCAAGATGAAGGAGAACTATTTTGAGAAGGCAGGTCCACAGCCAGGTGGCTGACTCACTGACATTAGTCCTGAAAAGAGCTCCATACCTGTGGACTCTGACAGACTACCATTTGTCCCCTGTCCACCCAGATACATCACACAGCAAGGGACCTGGGAAGAAACACAGCTGCCTGTGACTTGAGTCACCAGCACACATCTCTTAGTCCAGCTGTGGACTCTGAAGTTGACTGTGACCCAGCTCTAGATCTTCTTGGCTGTGGTTTGGGAGCCTCTGGAGGCTCGAAAAATATAGTAATTTAAAATATATATGCATCCAATATTGGAGTACCTAAACATATAGAGCAAATATAACAGAACAGAAGGGATAAATAGACAGAAACATAGTAATAGTAAGGGGCTTCAACATCACAATTTCATCAATGGATAGACCATCTAGACAGAAAATTAACAAGGAAACACTGAACTTGAATTATATTTTAGGCTAAACTGACCTGATCTATACAGAACATTCTATTCTACAAAAGAATACACATTCTGCTCAGGCACACACGGGACATTCTCCAAGATAGATTATATATTTGACCACAAAGCAAGTTTTAATAAATTTATAAAAATTGAAATCATATCAAATATCTTTCCCAACTACAATAACATGAAACTAGAAATCAATACAGGAGGAAGAGTGAAAAGTTCACAAACATGTGGAAATTGAACAATACACCAATGAACAACAAATGGATCAAAGAAAAACAAAAAAGAAATAGAAACAGTATCCAGAGACTATCAAGAATGAAAACACACCATGCCCAAAATTATGGGATACAGTGAAAAGTAGTTCAACGAAGGAAGGTTATAGTGACAAATGCCTACATTGAGTAAAAAGTTTTCAAATAAACAACCTAACATTATACCTCAAGGAACTATAGAAAGAAAAGCAAATATAGCCCAAGGTTAACCTAAGAAAAGATATAATATAAATGAGTGCTTGATTAATGAAATAGAAGCTAGGAATAAAATAGAAAAGATCATCAACACAAATAATTCTTTTAGAAAAATAAAAGAAATATAAAGGATCATGAAAGAGTAGTATAAACATTATATGCCAATAAATTGGATAACTTAGAACAAATGGATAAATATTTGGAAACATATAACTTAACATGACTGAATCATAAAGAAGTAGAAAATATGAACTGGTCAATAACGGGTAAGGTGATGGAAGTGGTAATCTAAAACCTCTCAACAAAGGAAAACTCAGGACCAAATGGCTCCGTTGGTGAATTGCACCAAACATTAATTCTTAAAAAAGAATAATCATAAATTCCTTTCAAAAACTTCCAAAAATTGAAGAGGAGGGAACACTACCAAACCAATGTTACAAGGTGAGTATTACCCTCATAACAAAGCCAGATAAAGACACTACAAAAAATAAAATTACCCTTTTTGGGTAGGTCAGTTGGTTGGAGTGCTATCCTGATACACCAAGGTTGCAGGTTCAATCCCCAGACAGGGAACATACAAGAACCGCCAATGAATGCATAAATAAGTGGAACAAGTTGATATATATGTATGTCTCTCTCTCCTACCTCTCTCTCTAAAATAAATTTTAAAAGTAAAATAAAAATAAAATTATAGGCCAATATCCATTATAGGAATAGATGCAAAACCCTCAAAAATATTATTAAATCAAATTCAACAGCACATGGTCAAGTGGGATTTATCCCTGGGAGACAAGGATAATTCAACATCTGCAAATCAATAAACATAATATACCACATTAACAAAATGTAAGATGAAAGTTTTATGATCATCTTAATAGGTGCAGAAAACAATTTGACAAAATTTGACACCCTTTCATAATAAAAACTCTCAATGAATCAGGTAGAAGAAATGTACCAACATACTAAAGGTCTTATATGATGAGCTAAGAGTTAACATCATACTCAGTGGTGAAAGGTTGAAAGCTTTGCTTCTAAAATTAGGAACAAGACAACAGTACCCACTTACTACACAAGTCCTAGCTAGGGCAACCAATTGGAAAAGCAGCCTAGGCAATGAAATAAAATATTTGTAAACTATATGTCTGAAAATGGTTAATATCCAAAATATAAAATAAATTCATACAACTGAATAGCAAATAATAATAATAATATAATTAAAAATTGGGCAAAGAATCTGAATAAACATATTTTTTTCAAAGACATACAAATGGTCAACATGTACATAAAAAGTGCTCAAGATAACTATAATTATTAGGGAAATGCAAACCAAAACCATCATGAGATATCACCTCACACCTGTGGGGATGACAACTGTCAATTAGGAAAGGGTAAGTGTTAGCCAGCATGTGGAGGAAAGGGAACACTTACACACTTTTTGAGGGAATGTCAATTGGTTCAGCCATTATGGAAAACAGTATGGAGTTTCCTCAAAAAATTAAAAATACATTGTGTCCATAAAGCCATGGTACACTTTTGACTGGTCACAGGAAAGCAACAAAAGGTGACAGAAATGTGAAATCTGCACCAAATAAAAAGAAAACCCTCCCAGTTTCTGTAGGATGATGTGGCAGCATGTGCGCTGTGCAGATGATGACGTAACACCATGTATACAGTGGAGCAGCCCACGGCCATGCCAGTAGAGATGTGGATGGGACAGAGGAAAGTTCAGTGTGCTCTGTGGCTCGCTAAATTCGAATCCATGACCAAAGTGCAACGTGAATATCGGTGTGTTTATAATGAACTACCATGACATTAATCACTTAAAACAGAGAATCACAGACGTTATTCACTCTGTTACACCAGACGTCCTTACCCGTGTGTGGTAAGAACTTCACTATCGTTTGGATGTGTATAGGGCAACAAATAGAGCCCACATCGAACTGCACTGAATAGTATAAAACTGGGAGAGTTTTCCTTTTATTTGGTGCAGATTTCACATTTCTATCATCTTTTGTTGCTTTCCTGTGACCGATCAAAAGTGCACCATGACTTTACGGACACACTGTAGTAGAATGCCCAATACAGAATCCCACTACTGATTATATATCCAAAATAGGTGGAAGTAATATCTTAGAAAGCTTCTGGCATACTATGTTCACTACAGCTTTATTAATAGCAGCCAAGATATAAAAACAACCTAAATGTCTGTCAAATGGGTGAATGGCTAAAAAAAGAAGTACATAAATAAACCAGATATATACACAGATACAATGCACTATTATTCAGCCATAAAATATTTTTAAAATCATTCTATTGTGATAACTTGGCTGAACCTGGAAGATGTTATGCTAAGTGAACTAAGTCAAACATAGAAAGACAAATATTGTATGACCTCATTTATATGAGGAGACAAACTCAAAGAATCAGATCTTACATTAGTAGTTCCCAGGACCTGGGGGATGGTGGAAATAGATAGGTGTTGGTTAAAGGGCACAAACTTCCAGTGATAAGATGAGTAAATTCAGGGAAGCTAGTGCCCAGCATGGGGACTAGAGTAAACATGACCGTGTTGTATATTTGAATTTGTTAAGAGAGTCAACATTAAATGTTATCCCTACACCAAAGGAAAACAAAGGCAACCATGTGAGGTAATGGATGTGTTAATTAGCTTGATCTTGGTAATTCTCAATGACTATGCATATCAAACCATCATTTTGTATACCTTAAATACTTACAACTTTTATTTATCAATTATACCTCAATAAATGTAGGGAAAGATAAAAATAATTAAATCTAATTAAAAAAAACTTTGCCTCACTCATACTTGGGTTCAAAAATAGGTTCGGCCTCCTTCCTGTTGTATGTTCCTGATTTACTTAACCTCAACCTCACATAGCCTCCTTTTCATTATCTAGTAGACATAGTTTAAAAAGTCCTTCCTATTTTGTTCTGAGAATTACACGATAGAATGCATATGGCTGTCTACCACATCTCATATTACATGCTTAATAAATGGAGCTATTAATGTTAAAATTTTTGTTTTTCAAAACCTGATTTACATTTAGAGTTGACATATAGAGCAAATAAAAATGGACAATGTCCAGTTAAATTTGAAAATCAGATAAACAACAGATAACTTTTGATACAAATAAGTCCTGATTATGGTATGGAGCATAGCTATACTAAACACTATTTATTTGATTTGAATTTTACATTTAACTGTGCCTTCTGTATTTCGTCCAACTACCCTATTTTTATATCTTATGTTCTCCATGAGACACTTTCTGATCCAAAATTAATGTATTCAGCAATATTAATTATTTCTTCTTTCTTGTCTTCCAGCAATGCTTGCACTTACCCAGAACATGTTGTGGCGAATTTCTTTCTGCACCTGTATTGCCTGCTCGTTTACTCTGTGAACCACTGAAGGATATATATTATGCCTTATTCATCATTATCCCTCCTCGGAATGAGGAATCTTTTTCCTTCTCAAACACTTCACATTGTACCTGCTCAAACAAGTAACTCTAAAGTAATGAATTAATATCTATTCCTCTTTCTTTCCTAAGGTAATTTTTTTTTAAAATGTTCACTTTGGAATATTGATAACACTCTGCTGGTCAACAACTTTGTAAATCTAAATTACCAAACACATGTTATGGCTTGTAATTTGCACTACACAAAGATCCTTTCCATTGTAAGAATATTCCTTTCTTTAAAATGCTATTCCCTGTGTGATTTAGAATTGTTGATTTATTAAAATCCAATATGCACTCACTTTCCAAGTTCATAGCAAGTGAAGTACAGCTAGAATGTTTTCTTTCACCCAAAGATGATTTATTTATAGCACCTACTAAAACATCAAGATGCTTTTCAGTCTATAAAAGAAGTGTCTCTAAAGATTTTCAAAGCAAAAAAACAAAAACGTTAAGATACTTCTCTAACTGAGGCATAACATGTATTTTTTTTAATTCCTTAGAGTGCCCTTCTTTTAAAATTTTCAACAAAATAGACTTTACGGTAGCACATTCCTTTCTACTCTAATCCCTCAGTGGCCTGATTGAGTTCTCTTTCTCTGTCCATGCACCGACTGAAGGTGTCTTTCCAAGCACAAAAGCTATTAAGCAAGAACTTGCACAGAACCTTTCACTTGTTTCTTATTGCCTATTCTAAACTCTTCAATACCGTACAAATTAGGGTGACCACACAATTTAGTTTCAAAACTAGGACATTTCGCAAATGAAAGATAATAAAAAATGAAAATAATGTACATATTAAATCATTATGTTGTATATCAAAAGCCAGTTTTAGTTAAATAAAGATGTCCGCTATAAAGCAAGTTAAAAATACACTTTATGTTGTTTAGAACATAGCAACAATATAAAAGCAATAAATTGGAACATGCTCAACATATTGTAATCAGTTTCTTAGTCATATCTGTCATCATTAATTGCCTGTTATTAGTATTTTTTTGATCAAGGTACATTTTTCCATATAGTTTTAGTATTTTAAGATTTTTTTATTAAAACATTGCAATCTCCTTTCAAGTGACATGTAATAATTGAAAAATAATATTTTTGCCTTCTTCAGCTATTCTTCTTTGAGAAATTGCGGATCATAGCCCTAATTGAGAAAATATTATTTAAATTTATCCCCTTTATCTTTTTTTGTATTTGCTTCTGACAAAACACTAATACTTTTTTGAAAATCTACCTCAGAGACACCAGAAATTAGATATCTCAAGAAACATCTCATCATATAACCACTTCGATTGTTGTCATTAAAAATCTATGATCTTTCTCAAACACTGACTTAGAGTTTCCCCAGTCAAATTCTTTCTCTCTCTCCTTTTTCTTGTCAGTTTGTTGTTAGTCTGTTCTTTCAACCTACTTCTTCAATTATTTAATTTCTACAAGTGCCCTGCCGAGCATTTTCTCTTCTTTGATCAGGTGGACTTTTCTCTGACTGCTCACACCTGGCAGAGATTTTCAACTGCCCCCTTCTCTTATTTCAGCAGAGGGTCAGACATCTACCCTTCCAACTGAGATGTGCTCCATCCTCTCTTTTCCCACCTTCACAAAGAGCTTACCTTATGCGGATCTGTTAGCCTCTATCTTTGGCCTCTCCACGTGCACTGATCCTTCCCTCTGGATACAATGAAGGAACCTCATGTATTCTTTCTTCATGATTCTCTTAAACTCTGTCAGTTTTCTCACATAGAAAATTATTTTGACTACTTGAATCCTTCTAATTTTGTCATGAAATTTTCTTAAAATAATTTGTTGCGTATTGTGCCTGAAAAAACTCAACACATAACTGATCCTGTTCAGTTCACACAATTTCTGTGCTTACAAGAGAGATCAACACAGTGCAGTAATACCCAGCTTTGTAGACCTACTGATCAACAAGAGGAAGGCAAAGAGGCAGGGGACCAAAGAGTGTCTAAATTGTGAGAAAGGGTAGAGACTATTAGAGCCAGTTGTCTTTACATGGAAAAGGCATCAGCAGAAGAATCAACCCCCTCACAAACATAACGTCTGTAAACCATCATTGTGTTTGGACATATATCAAATGGCTTTCCTTATGAGAGCTAGCTGGTTTGATAGAACAATCTGGAAATAACATTAACTGTTGATGAGGTATTTAGGGAGCCCGGAAGGTGAATAAGGTAAGATATTGCTGGTATGAGGTGGCTCTTAAGAACAATGGTTTTCTCCTTCAAGTCAGTAAAAATAACCACAAGACAACTCAGAAATCCAGCTTGATTGGAACTGAGCTCAATTTTAAGAGGAACAATCTCAGCAGGCTAAGCAGCTGCTCATTGGGTATCTTCCCATGGATCGATAGGGATGAGAGAGGAAATAGCACTGATCTGGAAGGGAGGAAATCATCGCTGTGATTGTTTGAGTCTGCCTCCCATTACCTAAAATACTGAGATTATATCACATAATTCCCATGACCCCTTACAGCTCTGAAATTCTCTAACTGTATTATTGCAATTAACCCCCTCCCAAAGTGTAATTCTTAATAAGATTGCCATGGTACTCTCCTTCACCTTATGTTATTATCAAAAAAATCAATTACATGGATGTATGCTTTGCTTAATAATATTAGAGATTAATAAGACACTTTATTAGAAATAACAAGATATATAGCTCCTACATCACATGCATACAAATTAACTGAATATATGAATCATTTCTCCCTATAACTCTAAATACACCTACATTAATAACAATGTACCTTACAATACCTGAAATTTGCCAAGAGAGTCAAGATTCACACACACAAAATCACCGCAACAAGGTGAGGGGATGTTTATGTATCATAATTAGTCTGATGAGGAAGTATGCCTTAAATTTATATCATTATTACTTGGCAATCACATGGCATTAAGTTGGAAAAACATGAAGGGTACACCACATCCTGGAAGCTGTTGCCACTTTTCATAATACATCGTGCAAAATCCTCTGCTCCGCCTGAGCCTACCACAGACTTACCCAACCTTCTGTCGGCTGGCAGCTCCTGAGCAGTACAGCATGGGTTATGCTCGCTTGACAGTCCCAGATAATGGCCCCACTTCTACACCTCTGTGGCTATAGAAAGCATCTTTTGGGCTGATGTGATACTGTGTGCACTCACATACTATTGGAACAAAAGCTGTGTGAGGCCAAGAAAGGCGAAATTATGCCCGGGATATATAACATGCTGGTTCTACTAAGAGAAAAAATAGGAAAAAAAGTCTTGCCAAGAGGAAACTTGTGGGACTTTTGAAAGATAATGCCATCTAAGGGTCCCAGAGTGGGTCTTTGATCCCTGCAGATTGGACATTGGGTGACGCTACCAATCGATCAGTCTTGATAAGTGGGCATTTATACTCTTGGACATATGGATAACTTCCATGGTTACTTAATATATGACTCCATTGTATCCAAACTGGAGTGGTCAACACAGATTGAAATCTGATAGCTGTGTCATTTTGTCTACTTGGTTATTGGGATTGCTTGAGCTTATAAACGAGTTGGGTCTTATGAAACTCACCTGTGATGGCCATTTACAGCTGCATGGTTATTTGATGACACCTGGTCAGGTTCTTATTCCAGTGGAATCGTATGGCACGCCAAAGGCTATTTTTTTTAATATTAATATTTTTTTATTAAATTTAATGCAGTGACATTGATAAATCAGGGTACATATGTTGAGAGAAAATATCTCTAGATTATTTTGACATTTGATTGTGCTGTATACCCCTCCCGCAAAGTTAAATTGTCTTCTGTCACCTTCTATCTGGTTTTCTTTGTGCCCCTCCCCTCCCCTAACCCCTCTCTCCTTCTTCACCCCCTCCCCCCTCCCCCAACCCCCTCACCCCTGTTGCCATCACATTCTTGTTCATGTCTCTGAGTCTCATTTTTATGTCCCTTCTATGTATGGATTCATCTCAGTTTTTTTTCTGATTTACTTATTTCACTCCATATAATGTTATCAAGGTCCATCCATGTTATTGTAAATGATCCGATGTCATCATTTCTTATGGCTGAGTAGTATTCCATAGTATATATGTACCAAAGTTTTTTAATCCACTCGTCCTCTGACGGACTCTTGGGCTGTTTCCAGATCTTCGCTATTGTGAACAATGCTGCCACAAACATGTGGGTGCATTTCTCCTTTTCGAGCCGTTCTATGGTGTCCTTGGGGTATATTCCTAAAAGTGGGATAGCTGGGTCAAAAGGCGGTTCGATTTTCAGTTTTTTGAGGAATCTCCATACTGTTTTCCACAGTGGCTGCACCAGTCTGCATTCCCACCAGCAGTGCAGGAGGGTTCCCTTTTCTCCACATCCTCGCCAGCACTTATTCTGTGTTGTTTTGTTGATAAGCGCCATTCTGACTGGTGTAAGGTGATATCTCATTGTGGTTTTAATTTGCATTTCTCTAATGATTAGTGATGTTGAGCATTTTTTCATATGCCTATTGGCCATCTGTATGTCCTCTTTGGAGAAGTGTCTATTCATCTTTTTTGCCCATTTTTGGATTGGGTTGTTTGTCTTCCTGGTGTTGAGTTTTACAAGTTCTTTATAAATTTTGGTTATTAACCCCTTATCAGACGTATTGTCAAATATGTTCTCCCATTGTGCAGTTTGTCTTTTTATTCTGTTCTTGTTGTCTTTAGCTGTGCAAAAGCTTTTTAGTTTGATATAGTCCCATTTGTTTATCCTGTCTTTTATTTCACTTCCCCGTGGAGATAAATCAGCAAATATATTGCTCCGAGAGATGTCGGAGAGCTTACTGCCTATGTTTTCTTCTAAGATGCTTATGGTTTCACGGCCTACATTCAAGTCTTTTATCCATTTTGAGTTTATTTTTGTGAGTGGTGTAAGCTGGTGATCTAGTTTCATTTTTTTGCAGGTAGCTGTCCAATTTTCCCAACACCATTTGTTAAAGAGGCTGTCTTTACTCCATTGTATTTCCTTACCTCCTTTGTCAAATATCAGTTGTCCATAGAACTGTGGGTTTATTTCTGGGTTCTCTGTTCTATTCCATTGATCTATATGCCTGTTCTTATGCCAGTACCAGGCTGTTTTGAGTACAATGGCCTTGTAGTATAACTTGATATCAGGAAGTGTGATACCTCCCACTTTATTCTTCTTTTTTAAGATTGCTGAGGCTATTTGTGTCCTTTTTTGGTTCCATATAAATTTTTGGAATATGTGTTCTATATCTTTGAAGTATGTCATTGGTATTTTAATTGGTATTGCATTGAATTTATGAATTGCTTTGGGTAATATAGACATTTTAATGATGTTTATTCTTCCTAACCATGAGCACGGTATATGCTTCCACTTGTTAGTATCTTCCTTGATTTCTTTTATCAATGTTTTGTAATTTTCCGAGTACAAGTCTTTAGTCTCCTTGGTTAAGTTTACTCCTAGGTACTTTATTTTTTTGGTTGTAATTGTGAAGGGGATTGTTTCCTTAATTTCTCTTTCTGACTGTTCATTGTTGGTGTATAAAAATGCTTCTGATTTCTGAGTATTGATTTTATATCCTGCCACTTTGCTGAATTTATTTATCAGGTCCAGTAGTTTTTTGACTGAGACTTTAGGGTTTTCTATATACAATATCATATCATCTGCAAATAATGATAGTTTTACTTCTTCTTTTCCAACTTGAATGCCTTTTATTTCTTCTTCTTGTCTGATTGCTGTGGCTAGGACTTCCAGGACTATGTTAAATAAGAGTGGTGAAAGGGGGCACCCCTGCCTTGTTCCTGATCTTAAGGGTATTGCTTTTAATTTTTTCCCATTGAGTATGATGTTGGCTGTGGATTTGTCATAGATGGCTTTTATCATGTTGAGGTATGTTCCCTGTATTCCCACTTTGCTGAGAGTTTTGATCATGAATGGGTGCTGGATTTTATCAAATGCTTTTTCTGCATCTATTGAAATTATCATATGGTTTTTCTCCTTCTTTTTGTTTATGTGATGAATCACATTGATTGATTTACGAATATTGTACCAGCCTTGCCTCCCCAGAATAAATCCCACTTGATCATGGTGTATGATTTTTTCCATATATTGTTGGATCCGATTTGCTAATATTTTGTTGAGGATTTTAGCATCTATATTCATCAGAGATATTGGCCTATAATTTTCTTTCTTTGTGTGGTCTTTGCCTGGTTTTGGAATCAGAATTATGCTCGCCTCATAAAAGGAGTTTGGAAGTCTTCCTTCCTCTTGAATTTTTTGAAATAGTTTGAGAAGGATAGGAGTTAGTTCTTCTTTGAATATTTGGTAGAATTCCGTTGTGAAGCCATCGGGCCCCGGACTTTTCTTTGTTGGGAGTTTTTTGATAACTGTTTCGATCTCCTTTGGTGTAATTGGTCTGTTTAAGTTTTCTGATTCTTCCAGATTGATTTTTGGAAGATTGTATGCTTCAAGGAATTTGTCCATTTCATCTAGGTTGTCTAGTTTTTTGGCATACAGTTCTTCATAGTATTTTCTTACAATATTTTGTATTTCTGTTGTGTCAGTTGTTATTTCTCCTCTCTCATTTCTAATTTTATTTATTTGAGTCCTCTCTCTCTTTTTCTTGGTGAGTCTACTTAAAGGTGCATCAATCTTGTTTACCTTTTCAAAGAACCAGCTCCTAGTTTCATTGATCCTCTGTTGTTTCTTTAGCCTCTATGTCATTTATTTCTGCTCTGATCTTTATGATTTCCTTCCTTCTACTACATTTGGGCTTTACTTGCTGTTCTTTTTCTAATTCTTTTAGATGCAGGGTTAAGTTGTTTATTTGAGCTTTTTCTAGCTTCTGAAAGTGTGCCTGTAGTGCTATGAACTTCCCTCTCAGCACTGCTTTCGCTGTGTCCCATAAATTTTGAGTTGTTGTATGCTCATTGTCATTCGTTTCTAGGAATTTCTTTATTTCTTCTTTGATCTCATTCTTAATCCATTCATTATTTAACACCCTGCTATTTAGTTTCCATGTGTTTGAGAATTTTTGAGCTTTTCTGCTGTGATTCATTTCTAGTTTCATGCCGTTGTGATCGGAGAAAGTGCTTGATATGATTTCAGTCTTCTTAAATTTGTTGAGAGCACTTTTGTGCCCTAACATGTGGTCTATCCTAGAGAATGTACCATGAGCACTTGAAAAGAATGTATATTCTGCTGCTTTAGGGTGAAAGGTTCTGAAGATATCTATTAAATCGAGTTGATCTAGTGTTTCCAATAAGTCTGCTGTTTCTTTGTTAATTTTCTTTCTTGAGGATCTATCTAGTGATGTTAGTGGGGTATTGAAATCCCCTACTATTATAGTATTGCTGTTGATCTCGCCCTTTAAATCCATCAAAGTCTGTTTTATATATTTGGGTGCTCCTATATTAGGTGCATAGATATTTATAATAGTTATATCTTCCTGTTGGATTACTCCCTTTATCATTATGTAGTGGCCTTCTTTATCTCTTACTATATCCTTTGTTTTAAGTTCCAATTTGTCTGATATAAGTATTGCTACCCCAGCTTTTTTTTCATTTCCGTTTGCATGAGATGTTTTTTTCCATCCTTTTACCTTCAATCTGTGTGTGTCTTTTGTTCTAAGGTGTGTCTCTTGTAGACAACATATGTATGGGTCCTGTTTTCTTATCCATGCAGCTACCCTATGTCTTTTGATTGGATCATTTAATCCATTTACATTTAAGGTTATTATTGATATGTAGTTGTTTATTGCCATTTTCTTCTTTAAAGGTGTATTCCTTTTTCTTTTTTTTTTTCTGTATTCTTTTCCCACTTTATCTGTTTACACCAGGCCCCTTAATATTTCCTGCAGCATTGGTTTGGTTGTAATGAATTCCTTGAGTTGTTCTTTGTCTGGGAAGCTTTTTATTTCTCCTTCAATTTTAAACGATAGCCTTGCTGGATAAAGTAGTCTTGGTTGTAGGTTCTTGTTCTGCATTACTTTGAATATTTCTTGCCATTCCCTTTTGGCCTCAAGTGTTTCTGTTGAGAAGTCAGATGTCATCCTTATGGGGGCTCCTTTGTAGGTGATAACTTTTTTTTCTCTTGTAGCTTTTAATATTTTCTCTTTATCACTTAGCTTTGGTATTTTAATTATGATGTGTCTTGGTGTAGGTTTCTTTGGGGTTCTCTTTAATGGAGTCCTCTGTGCTTCTTGGATTTGTGAGGGTTTCTCTTGCATTAATTTAGGGAAGTTTTCAGCTATGATATGATTGAACAAAGTCTCTATTCCTTGTTCTTTTTCTTCTTCTTCAGGAACCCCTATGATGCGGATGTTATTTCTCTTCATGTTGTCACAGAGCTCTCTAAGAGTTTCCTCTGACTTTTTGAGTCTTTTTTCTCTTTTCTTCTCTGCTTTCATGCCTTCATTCCAGTTGTCTTCTAACTCGCTGATTCGATCCTCTGCTCTATCTATCCTGTTTTTAATTCCTTCCATTGTGGTCTTTATTTCTGATATTGTATTTGTCGTCTCCAACTGATTCTTTTTTATACTTGCAATTTCTTTATTTAGGTTTTCAAACTCCCCCTCCATTGTTGTTCTAAGATCCCTAAGCATCCTTACAATCATTATTTTGAACTCCGCATCTGGAAGTTTGATTATTTCCATATCACTCAGTTCATCTCTCGAATGTGTCTCTTGTGGTTTCATTTGGATTGCACTCCTTTGTTTTTTCATCTTCTTCTTCTTTTTTTTTTATTTGTAGAGTTGATTGAGTCTAAGCTTGGTGTTGTCTGCCTCCAGTTTTCAGTTGTGTTATTTTTAGGTCTTCGTGGGTTGGTATCAGCTATTATTTCCACTTTCAGATTTGGGCAGCTTTGAAGTCTTGATTTGTTTGTTTTCTTAACAGGTGATAGTCTTGTTAACTGATCTCAGCAGGGGGCTTCCTTGAAACTGTATCCAGGAATGCTGTGGGTGTAACCTGAGACGCTGAAGGTCTCTTCCTCCAACTAATCTCACTGGGGGCAGGGTTTTTTCTCTCAGCTTCAGTAGGGGGAGGTGTATCTCAGATCTCCATGGAGACCTGAGTTACTGCCCCTCCTCCCCACTTCTTGTTTTCAGCTGTGTCTTGTTGCACTGATTGGAGCTGGATAGATGTCCGGAGATCTCTGATCTGGAAGCACTTCAGCTCTGTTTTGTGAAAGTTTCAGTCCCTCCCCCAGCTATGGCCGCCTCCAGCACGAATGAGTCAGCTTTTTTATTTTGTTTCTTGCATACCTTAGCCCCTCACAGTCTGTCCCTCTCCCTGTCTTTTCCACTTGGGAGATAAGCTGGTCTTTTCAACCCACCTTGCTCCCTGGTTGCCAGGTAAGTGGCTGTGAGCAGTAGTTTCTGCTCTTTTTCCTCTGTGAAATCCTCTCTGGGCTCTCAGCCTCACCCCCCTCCTTCCCTTCCTGTAAGCAGAGGAGATTCAGGCACTCCTTACCAGGATTATTGTGGCTTCCTCTTTGCTCCTTGGTTTTTGAGAGCTGTTCTTGCAGTTCAGTGTTGGTTTTTCATGCTGATTTTTTCTAAATTGATTTGTATTCCAGTTTGGTGTTGAGAGCTGGGTGTCTGTGCATCCGCCTACTCCGCTGCCATCTTCTCTTTCCCAAAGGCTATTTTTCAAGTGCGCACAATCTGCCATGAAGTGCTCAAGGTCTTCCTCCACAACCTCAGTAGTGCACATCATGATTCCTCCATTGGTGCTTATAATCAACTCTTCAAACATCTCTCCCCAACAATGACACTTGTAATATCATAGCATCTGCTGGACATATGGGCCAAGCTTCAGGGCTCCTGGTACCACAGCTGGCACTTACTACTAACCTTTCTCCTTTGAGCTCTTTTTGAAGCTGACAAACTTTTATGTCACCAAGGATACGGGTAAAATATACTGCTCACAAAAATTAGGGGATACTTCAAAAATGAATTTGAAGCGATAAAATATCCCCTAATTTTTGTGAACAGTGTATAATATCCTGCCACAGAATCTGAAAGCAACTGCTAGGAATTGTGTTCCAGTTCTTATTAAGGGAAGTACAAAGCACAATACATTGTCTTTTACTTTTAGCGGGTATGCTGGCCTGCCTCGGATTCTGCTCCCTCTAAATGGGCTATGGAGTTGGCAGCCCTTACGTCTTAGTAACATTTATCTCTCATCCTCTGGAGGACAAACGTCTGATCAAGACCTCCACATGCTAGTCACTTCTTGCTCATTTGGGCTGAATATATGATTTTGTGGATATAATATACCACAATGCCGAATTCAGGGACTACCAGATGGTCCAGATCTTTCTGGACGATATTATGATGAATTCAGGACACTTAACAGACCACTGGAGCAAAGCTTGAAATGGACATTGCTGTCAGACCCATGTGAATACAGACTCTAATCCTTTTTTCTGTTAGGGGTGAACTCATTTGCCACATCAATAGCTGTAGCTCATATATCAAAATTAATATTCTGCTCTAGCCAAGATACCACATCTGGCTTAGCAGTAGTACTTGGAGCTATTAACTATGGTTGTCTGTAGGAATATACTGTTACTCCCTCCAAGTTCCGTCTATCTTTTGCAGGGACTATTGAAATTCATGGGGATATGAAAAGGAACACAATTCCTGCATTCTTTGGCTCTTTGAAGGTGATACTAATTTCTGCCATTTAGTCTGATGTGTGATACTGTTTTTCACTTTTTAATCTTAGTGGAAATGGGGAGGATACATTTAGAGGTTTCCACTTGACCTTCTTCAATATCACAGTTTTCATCCCAAAGACTAAGGAACAACTGTACTTTGGTGCTTATGCTAATAAACACATATATCTATTTCTGGGTTCTATGCATGACCAGAGGGTGAACCCAGAAATTAATAGACCCACTATAAGCCAGACATGGGACAGGACTTCATTCATGACTTGACTTCAAAGGGACCACATTCTAATAGGGCAGTTCTGATAATACTTTGGTCAATTTTGTTCCTGTGTTTTATAGTGCCAAAATGTTTGGAGTATTTCCTTTTACCTAGAATGGTTAACCAACTACATGGCCACAGCTCCCTGTAGGATAGCACTAAGAAGCAGTATTATATATACTTGTGATGTTTCAGGCTCTCTCCTCCTGTTGACTTACACTTGTCTTAAATCTACCCATCCTGAGTTTGAAAACTCCTTCAAATATTGACAAAGACAAAGTGATCTTAACTTTTTTGGGGGAGGTATGACTTTCAATCTCTAGACTATTCATGTTTGATTTCTTTCAATTCTAAAGATTGAATTATACCTTCTTGGCTGCCCATTTATTTTGTTCCCAGAGATGCTATTTTTTTGTTAACAATTTCTGTTACTTTTTGCCCTCAGGCCACCCAGCTGCCCCTCCGATTCTGATGGTTGAGTGCCACCTCCTGTCTTCTCTGGCTGTCATGGTCCTGTCATGTCCATGGCCAGCAGTAGTCTAGTTCCATGGCAGCATTTCCTATACCAGCAGCCTTGGCTTAGAGAGCGGAGCCACCACTCAACTTCAAAGTGATGTTATTCTTTCTCTCCCCAGAACACTAGATGATGCTTTGGTGAATGGTGTATGTTTTCTACCTACATGGACCACTTATGCAGGCTCAGAGGATCCCATGTAAACTGAGATTATGTGATTTGCAAGAGAATTAATTCTGATGTCTCCATTCCACATGTCAACCCCTATCCTCTCCTAACAGGTCTTTAACCTTGACATAGCAAACTTGCCTGTACTAGCAAGTTTAAACCTCTTCTGGTCTCACCTCCTCTTACCATTAAGTTCTGATCTTGGTCTTCTGCTTTCCCTGTCTTATCAGTGCAGAAGATGAGGGCTCCTTTTCCACTGGAAGTTATTGAGGAAAGCTTCTGAGTTAAACATTTGGCCTTGAATTGCCAATGAATTGATGTGAACGTTTTATTATCTTTTTTTCCCTCCTTAGCTATATTCATCTGATTCCACTGTAATCACGATTACTATTTCACTCATTCTCCTTAAATCCTTGATAAAGCACAACAGCCAATGCGTTTCTTTTCACTGGTGTACCATCTCGTTCACCAATGCCAAAACGCAACAACTGCATCGTCTCTCTGTCCCAGGGGGGGTATGAGCTTGACTTGCCAGGAAGGCTGTCCATGCTCCAGCTTCACAGTCCAGCTCAGTGGCTGCTTCTCATACCTCTTCCAGTTCCAAACATCAAAAACCAGGTTTCCTGGAAATAGAATCAGAACTCCTGTAAGTTTGAGTGAAACAGTGTCTTACCCTGCCACAAAAAAATTGAGCCTAGGTGGCTCAAACAGTGGAAACTTATTTTTTTCATAGTACTGGAGGTTGGAAAGCCAAAGATCAAGGTTTTAGTGGGTTTGGTTTCTAGTGAGGACTCTCTTTCTGGCTTGTGGAAGGCCATTTCTTATTTTGTCCTCACAAAGTGAGGCACAATGATAGTCAGCTCTGGTATCCCTTCCTCTTGTGAAAGAACACCAGTTCTAACAGACCAGGGCTTTGCCCATCCACATGAGCTCATTAAACCTGAACCACTTCCTTAAAGGTCCTATCTCCAAACAGACTTGTGGGGGTTAAGGCTTCAATATGTAAATCAGGAGGGGGAGATACAACTCAGTCTATAGCAAAAGGCCAAGGATCAAATACCCCCACCTCAGTCAATAATTGTATATAGTTCCCTTGGGAGTAGATCATGGCCTTGGATGAATTGACTCTCTTCACCTGAGAAAATCTCCAAGGACAGCTGACAAGGGAGGGTTACCTGCCATTGGCAATCTGAGCAACACCCATCATCTGGCCCTTGGGATAATGCCCTCAGCTGAGGGGAGCCACCTCACAAAAGGCCACGGTTCTTTCCTATAGACAGCCAACATTCAGTGACTGGTTAAAAGGGATACAAAGGGCCAAGCACCTGCTTTAACTCAGTATACTTCTTCAGGGCTCTCCTAGCTCCAGAAGTCCCATAAGCTTTCCTGGACCCTTGTTGCTACTGCTTCATGGAGCCTTCTTTCTCTGTAAAGAAAGAGGAGTTCTCTCTATCTCCCCACTGCAGTCCTGCCCTTCCTCCTGCAGATGTTGCTGCCAGAGTGGTCCCTGGTAAACTCCATTTTCCTGCTTCCTAGGGAACCCAGCTGAGGACACTGAAAATCAACAAGTATATTATTAAATTGAAGGATTCTGAAGCAAAAAAATGTACTGGTTATACTTAGGTCTTTCTATATCAGAAAACTGCATACAATAGTATAATAAGAGTAGCCATGAGAAATAGATCCCCAAAAATGTATATTATGCAGTCAACCAAAATACCATAAATATAGTATATAATTATAGTCACTATTAAATATGCATTGTGCAATGGCAACATTTATGAACCGGCACTTTGCACTTAGAAATGCAAAGTCAGTGAATTATAATTCAGTGAATCACAAGCTTGAAAATTGAAATTCAAATTTTTTTATTCATAGTCATATGTCTTGCTGAAAATAATCTATATTTTTATGGAAAAGAACAATTTAAGAAACTATTAGGGAAGTCTTTTACTTAATATTGGCAAATGTATATTTGTTAATGTTATATTTAAATTTATGCTCATCTGTTTCAGCTATATCTCTGAGACTATCTGTAATCACAGCAAAGATACTTTGCATCAACATATGTAAACGCCTTCCTAAATCTGATGATGAATATAAGGTTGATGTTAAAAATGAATTGGCCAAGATAACCTTTCAATTCTTTTGTACTCTCCAAATTCCAAAGGTCATCGTATACTATGCAAACATTTTGAAAAGCTTCACATAACACAAGAGGAAATAATAAAAACTTCACTCAGGTCACCCAAACTCAGTGTCATCTATGTGAGACTTGTATTCTGGTTTAATTCTGTCCATTACTTCAGCAGGTAGTATTTATTGTTCAGTGCTTCTGAATTAAGGTGCCGATGTTGGAAATAAGATGTTGAATTTTGGCTGCCACTTGCTAGTAACATTCACAAACTTCATCTCTCTAAGCCTGTTGATTTACCGATCAATCATGGCTGATAAGAGCAAAGACGAGAAAAGTGAGTTGCTGGTGTGAAGCCTTTCACTTTGCCTTATATAACATAGCTACAGTAAATAAAAAGAGCTTTGGAAACTATTAAGCATTATATACAATTCAGGTTTTGTTAAACTTCTACCCAAGTCATAACTCCCTCTTTAATAATAATGAAAGCTAATTAGTCTCTGTCACTGTACTGAGGACTAATATAATTATATATTAATAATCTTTAGCAAAGCTTTAATATTAGATTTTATTATTTTTTTTCCTTTCTGTGTCTGAGAGATTTAAATATCAGAGGGCTAAGACAAACAGCTGACACATAATGGAACAGAGTGTCACATATATATTGTTCTGAATTCAAAATTTGTAGTTCCTTCCTTATATTAGCTTTCTGAAGAAAATGGTGAAAATAAGGGCAACTGAGCATTAAATATTCTCTAAAATCTCCTTCATTGTTAACATTTAATTCTGCTTTAATTGGTGAATTTCTTATGCTTTTCTTTATCAATCTCAAAAGTTCTCACTCAAGGAAGTTATAGCTCACTGGCTTTGGGAGTTTGTATGCATCCCGATTTATAATGTCCATGTGCTCCATCTCAAAACCACTGGCAATTTTATGGTTTGTAGTAAAACACTAAACTGTTCCCTGGCTGAATGCCAAAAATGAGAAACCCTGAGTTTTCATGGGTCTCACTGTTCAACACAGACACTTGACATAGTTTTCTGGTAAATTCACAAGTAAGAATTCAAAAAGTAGTCAAAAAAGAATAACATATTTTTAGTGTCATTTTTCTCCTTATTTTGAGAATAAAATCACTTACTGGATGAAGAGAGAGAAAAAATAATAAATCTAATACATATTTTTTTTAACAGAAGGCAGAGGTAGGATTCTAAGGAAGAACACAGTTACTGTGCATTATCTAGACACCAGACTCATCGTCAGTCAGGCACAGGTGGCTTGGAAATTTGCTCTAGGCTGGCTATGGGGGTACCTGCATCTATATAACTTATAGGTTTTTAGTGTTCCTGCCAAACTCAGATTCTGAAAGCATCATATATTCACATTCTATAGATTCCAGTTATATCCACCTATTACCTGTTTCACAACAACTCAATAATCTGGGTGGTGGACAGTGTTTATTCAAAGAAGAACATAAGTCCACAGAGGTTAATAATATTTTATGAATTACAAAAATATGTAATGGAATCTCTCTCTTGCTCCATCCCTGAACTACATTCTGCACAAATCTTTGTTCTTAAAATAAGAATTATTTCTTTGAATACAAAAGTGGGGTAAATGGTTCATTCTAGACTTTTGTGTATTTGCATATCAGTATATGATCAACTTATTTGAAAGAGTCCTTAAAAACTCTGAAATTAACTTTACTTAGATTCTTTCAGTCCCTTTACAATGTATGTTTAAGTCTAGATAAGCAGTGTAGTAAGTCACACCACTAGGAATAAAAATCAATAATGGATAACAAATATTATATATATTTGGTGTGATGTTAACTGTTAATTAGTTTTCACTCAGTACTCGCCAGTGATGAAAGTCTTACCTAGGACCTGTCAGCCATATTTCTATATCTTTCATTTGAAAACACTTAGTCTATTGTGGTTCTAGCTCTGGTCAATGTTCTATGCTTTTATATAACACTTAGACCGAAGCTGGTATTTTAGTTTCTGTTAAAATCACCAACTTCTGAAATTCAGTTTTGTCACCTTTGAAACTATTAGCCCATGTCTACAACTGGAATTTCACTGTAGTCCAGTTACTGCACTTGGACTTCCAAGTCCTACTGTTTCTAGTTACCTCCACTGGGCAGCCTCTTTTGAATTCTGCTCGACTCACCTACTGAATGATTCATGACTAAGACAAGCAGTATCTGAGGAGTAGTGTATCCCATAATTGTAGAATCCCAAGTCAATGCTATTTCCATTTCCATGGGAGTAAAAATGTGCCTCCTTTGCTTTTCTTCTTTACTGTGTGTTCCCTGTTTGGCAAGATTGACTAGACTTCTCTTTGGTTTCACATACAATCACTGCCATCTTGGGAAGTATTTTCTTATAATACTCCTTTCCTGGTTGATGTTTTTCCCCCCATACAACCTAAAAAGGCAAATGCCCATCTTTTATAATATCAGTGATCACCTGTATTTTGGCTGCAAGAAGCTCTTTGTTCAAAGCCACCATGCAGATAGTCCATGTGAACTTGATTATCTGTGGCTCTCCAAATTTCTGCAACCATGCCCTTCCTCATCTACCATGTGGAAGAGAGCTTTTATATTTTCAGTGGCAGGTTAGATCATGGTTATGTCAACCTTTTTGACCAAGGCTTTAAGCTTCTTATTTTCACTTTGGCACAAATCTCAAATGATTTTTAAAGCCCACATTCAAATTCTCTGTCGTTTCCTCCCTGTTTTACAGTGATTTGTATTACTATCATCTGAGTATATTTGGAGTGCTGACCAAGCTGAACACATAGCATTTATTCCTACTTCTCTTACTTTGTTTCTATTTTTATTATAAGCATTTTGAAAGACAAAGCATTTTTGAGCACTTCCATTCAAAATAAAAACTCATACCATGTAATAAAATCTGTAATCAATACATTCTAATTTTAATGAGATATAGGTATTTATTTATTTCTTTAGATGCTTTTCTTTTTCTTTTTTAGGAAGTGAAACCTATTCTAAAGGATGTGGACCAGACAGCCATCCAGAAGACAGACAAACCAACGGCTAGCAGGAATAGATTAGTCATCATGTCCCTTGCTAGGAGCTCCCTAAACTTGGCATTGCTTGCCACTCCAGTAGTAAAAGGGGACAGGGTGAAGGAAAGAGAAAGAAAAAGAGAGGAAAACAAAAGTGGTTTCTTAGAAAGCCAGTTTAGAAAACATGGATACATAAAATATGATTTTCTCTGCCCTTTGTTAACTCTCTTCCAAAGAGTCACCCCTTCAACTTGTAAACCCAATAGATGTTCTTCATCATTTTGTTTAGCCTTTGAAGCATGGCAATATTGCTTCTCTGTAGGGATGGGATGATTGTCAGAACTTTGAAATTCTCTGGGGTAAATTCAAACCAAAGTATTAGGAGTACAGAAAAAAACAATAAGGCCTGCTATGTTTTAAAGGAACTTGAGGTCTATTGGAGTGGACAATGGCCAGTGAGAGTGTGACTTTCCACTGATGCCAGGTATACTTCAAATTACTGTGAACTTTACTTCACCCATCCTTAAATTGATGTGTATTATTTTATCCTGTCACGCAGGGGTCCAGGATGCACCTGAAACATGCCCTGTAAAAGAAAGCCCACCCCAGATCAATGTTTCCATCAAAGGAAGTCTATAAGGTAAGGTCTTTGCCTAAAGTAACCAGAAAACAAAATAAAAAAGAGAATGCAAGCTGAGCCCCTAGAGCAGTGGTTTTCAAACCTTTTTAAGTCGGGGCGCATTTAAAATCTTACAAATAATTGTAGGTGCATTATATACAAATTTATGAGAAATATGTTATAATAATTAAGCCAAATATTAAAGAAAAAAAATAAAGTCCAAGTGTGCTTTTATGATAATTAAAAGAAAATAAATACAACAAAATTAAATTTATTCTGACTTTAAAAAACATTTTTATGTTACATTTTTTGTTATGCTTTTTAGAATTCACAAAAAAAGAGAGGTAAAAAATTTAAAAATGACAAAAAAGTTATCTTTTATATATATAGATAAATTCTTAGTAAGATTTAGTAAATTTGGCATGTCCTGGTGCAAATGTGTTAAGTTTTTTCATTCTTGTGTTTATGAGAAACATGAGCTGATGTGTTCTAGTGATTTCTTCAATGTTTGGGCATATATTTGAAAGGCAAACTCTCTTTTCCTTGTCAATACATTGAAGAATTCCTCTCTTTTTACTCTTGATTGTGTTGAGTGTAGAAAACCCCACCATACATATCATCTTAACTTGACACCAAACAAAGGATAGAAGAAACTTGCCTCCAGTCTTTCCGGGGGACATGGGGGGTAGTGTAAACAATCCAGCACCACAGTTTAACAGCCTTTTGCAACCTAATCAGGCAAGTGAGGTGGGGGGTTGGGCAGACTGTCAGCTTATAGTCAATTCCCCACACCTCTGTCCCCCAAAAATCTAATCTCCAAAAACCCAGTTGGTTTATTGGTCCCCAACAGGCACATATTTCTCTGGAATACCATAGAGCACACCTGGAAATCTTCTAGGGAATACCAGTGTGCCTTGGCACACACTTTGAGAACCACTTTCCTAGAGATACATGAGAGCCAGACAGCAGCAAATGACAGTTTTTAAAACCCAAGTTATCCGTACCTGAATAATGAGAGGCAATGAAAACATGCTGAAGAAAGGAGGCGGTGGACGAAGCTGGGGAATGCATGTTTATGCTGGTACCAGAAGAAAGGACTCCGAGAAAATTACTTTCCCCAAAGCCAGAGGACCTCCATGTTGTTGAACTCACCATTACTTCCTAACCAGTTTAAAGTTTAGACTATGGGTTAAAATTACATTTCTGTTTTCTCCACACATCTCTAGCTTACATTTGCCAGGACAACTAACTGATATATCTGTCCTACTCCCACCCACAACACTAGTGGTCATTTCCAGGTGGTTTAGAACCAATGTGTTTCTCATGTATAGAAAGTTTAGGACTCTCAGAATTTAATTTTAAAGAAAATCCAGTCTGACTTTCCACAGTATAGATAAATTTCTGTCTTGCAATTTGTGGATGAATATGGAAAGAAAATAAAAAATAAACACATCTCATTTCTTTAAAATCACAGAATACCAGAGTTGGGAAGGAGCTAAAAGAACTTATAAACTCAGCTCTAAAAATTATGGAGTCTTGGACACATGACTCTGATGGACATTTTGTTATCTAGCTTCCACGTGACCATCTCAAACAGCGGGGAAATCTCATGGCTATAACATATCAATACTTTCTTCCTCTAATATTGTTCCATTTGAGATTTATGAGATGACAAGGCACATGGCATTTTCTTATCCATATGACAATAACTCAGAGATTTGGAATTATATCGAATGACTCCCAGAGTCAACAATATACCCATATATCCCTGTTCTTTCTATGATTCTTCCCACCGATAGGCTTTTCAATCACATAACCATTCTAGGAATGTCCTGGGAGGTTTGAAGTGTCCCTGTTTTCGCCATGTCTCACCGCTCATTCATGTCTAAGATCTAATCGCTAAGACGGATATTCAAGGGCATGCACATTTTTTAGTGCGGGTGTTGGTTTTGATAGTTTAAGGAAACATGAAAGCATTTGTTCTTGGGAGATAATGTCAGAAGTAGATATATATGAGCTCTGGGCTGATCATCATTAGAAAGTCTAATATAACACATTTATTACACTGGCACACTAGAAGGTATAAAAATAAAATTCCAACAGTTGTTGAAAAAGTGATCCTATCTCAAAGAAAGGGTAATTTGCTTTAGCTCAAGCATATATGATGAGATGAAACTACTATGGTGTCAGTGAATGGTGTCACAAACTGCACTTACTATTAGTCTTAATACCTACTATACCTAATTTGTTGAGATGTAATAACAGAGTCTATGACCTTGGAGTACAGTGAAATGAACAGCATAAGTTGCAAAGTCAGGTAATATTGAGTTTGAGTCTCTACAACAACATTTTTTTGGCTGTGTGGCATTAGCTAACTTAGTTTTTCTGAGTTTCACATATGTAAAATAAAAAAGTAGAGCTTGCCCAATAAGATTGAAATATATAATTTGAATCCATATTAAACATGGCATACACAGAAGATGGTAGACAATAGGGTTCTGCTCTATGTGATGTAATTATTTCAATGCTAAATTTTTTTCTTTATTTGTCTGATATGTCTTAACCATTCATATAAATGAGTATGTACAAACAAACAAAGCTATATATAAGGTCAGTATAAAACATATACAACAAAATGTGATAAAAGTATAAAAATCAAGATTTTGGCCCCTAGCTAGTTAGCTCAGTTCATTATAGTGTCATCCAGAAATACCAAGGTTGTGGATTTGATTCCTTATTAGGGCACATGTGGGAAGCAACCAATAAATGCACAACTAAGTGAAACAACAAATGCTTCTCTATCTTTCTCCCCCTTTCTCTCTCTGTCTCTCTAAAATCAATCAATAAGTTAAAAAATGAAAATAAATTTTAAAAAAATCAAGATTTTTAATATAATTTCTAAATTGGTTAGTAAGCCATTGTTCTGAAAATAAATTTGGAATATATTAATTTACTACTTTTCATAATTCAAAGACTTAACTTGAAAGCAGCATCCATAACCATATTAGTAAACTGAGTTATCCAAGTGATAAAATTATTTTGTTGTAAGGCAATTTGCTGTCATTTAATGAAGGGACACAATATACTGAGCATGATAAATTAAGAAGTGAGGAAAAAATATGGCAGAAGGTAATAAATATATTATAAGTCCTTAAAAATAAATTTTCTTGATCAAAGGAGTGTTTCCTGCTTTGAAGAGCTAATCACACTTTTAAAGAGTTTTCCATTAAGGAAGAAACTAGTTCATGAACCAGATTAGAGGAACTGAGCAAGGAGATTAATGGGGGGACAAATGCTTCAGTCAGAGTTTTTTTCATATGAATTATGTTTCCATTTCAGTCACTTAATTCAGTATAATATTGGGCAAGTAACTTAACTGTTATTATCATTAATTTCCTCAGCTATTTTTTGGAAAATATAAATTTACTAGCATAACACCTCACACAAATTTATTTTAAAATATAATAAAATAATACATGTGAATGACCAGTGTAGATTTAAATTGGCTATAAAATAACAAGTGCCAATGTAACAATGAGAACAGAATACTTATGTGGTCCAATGATGGCTTATTTGCATGGAAAATATTATTTTAGATTTGTGCCTCATAGCATTAACAAAAATAAATTTTAATAAGGTTAAAAACTAAGATGAAAGAAAAAACACTTCAAGTTTTTAGTATACTAAAAGAAACTTAGACTTTTTCCATATAAAATAAAGTAATACATATCTGCTGTAGCTATTGGACACACGCGCATACACACACACAATAGGATAATAGTTTTCAAGATGCTGGCAAGTAGGCAATACAAAACATTGATCTCTGTAAAATGAAAAACAAATAAAGTAAGTTCCATAAACGTCCTAGCTTACTGCCTTAGAAGAGTTATGAAACCATGGCTCAGGGCAGAGTAACCCAGGCCGAGTCAGCTAATGCCCAGAGTCAAAGAAATGAAAGAAATGAAGCGAGAGCTCAGGAGACCGTAGTGACTGGAGTCTGCAGACCAAGAATTCCAGACACCAGCCCAGGGTATTGTGGGCTATCCAACTAAGTATAGATCAGCTCCTGCCTCTGAAACAAGAAGCAGTGACCAGGGACAGACTTGATATCTGACCATTCCCCACATCTGATCAATCTCCCCATTCCCCACCATTTGCATTGATTACCCTGACACACCTTGAGTAGGAATACCATCAGGTAGGTTTAGCAAGAAACCCCCTTCTTATGTCTGTGCTTAGTAATTCCCTGTTCCCTGACCCACTCATTCTGGTAGTTAGCTATAACCCTCTGCTTACACTTTTTTTTATTCACAGTTGAGCCCCATCTTTCTGTCCTATTGCAACAGTCTTAAACTCTATTGTGATAGTTTTAAAGTAAGCATGTGTCAGAATACTTTTTCTCTAACAGTTGTGAGATGCACTCCACATACATGAATCCCTAGCCACACTCCTTTTGCTTTAAACAAGCCCTCAACTCAACTATAGATTAATAGTGCAAATAATACTTACATAATAATAAGGAACATATGTTAATTTATTCAAACAAATATATGAAACATACACACAGAGTCCCAGAATTTGTGCATGTACCAAAATATAGACACTAACTTGCACATAGTAAGTAGCAAATAATTTTTTAATAAAAAAGTAAATTAATAGATTCTATAAGATTGGTATTCTATCATCTTTAGCTTTAAAGATTATGTACTTTTTAGTCATAGACTAGGTTGTATTGACTTTGCATTTCTAACAACTAATACTATCTCTTAAATAAATGTTTCTTAAAAGTTACTAAATGGAATAAAACTTGGTACATTGCATAGTATGAAAACAATTGTAGTTTAATAATGCAACACAAAATATACACTGATTAGATTTTATGTAAAGAAATTTATAGATCATTTGTGAATATTGCTAAAGAATATACTTGTTCTCTGACCAAGAATTTTTTCCCAATGTCTTTGAAAAGAACAGTCTTTTTTTTTGCATAAAATATTGTTATTATTATTATTTTTTGTATTTTTCTGAAATGAGAAGTGAGGAGGCAGAGATACAGACTCCCGCATGCACCTGACCAGGATCCACCTGGCATGCTCACTAGGGGGCGATGCTCTGCCCATCTGGGGCTTTGCTTCATTGTAACCAGAGCCATTCTACTGCCTGAGGTGGAGGCCATGGAATCATCTTCAGCGCCCGGGCCAACTTTGCTCCAATGGAGCCTTGGTTGCAGGAAGGGAAGAGAGAGACAGAGAGAAAAAAGAGGAAGAGGGGTTGAGAAGCAGATGGGCACTTCTCTTATGTGCCCTGGCCTGGAATCCAACTGGGACTTCCACATGCTGGGCTGATGCTCTACCACTGAGCCAACCAGTCAGGGCAATATTGTTACATTTTTCATCACCATGACTTGGAAAGGAGGCATTGCCATGGTGGGCTCCTGGTAGACTGGGTAGAGGATGTGTTGGTGTGGGAGAGCAGGAAACATGACAACTGTTACCCTCTCACTCCCCTGATCCTTCCTCCAGCCTGTGTGGTGCTATCCATGCGGATTGAGTTTGCATTGCTTGGGCCTTAATTGCCCATCCCTGCCCAAATTACTCTATCAGTTTAGCTACACCACTGGGGAGAGCATTTCCCAGTGTGGTTTCACAACTTTGTTTTACAAGCTTCTCTAACTAGGACTAGATGATGCTACTGTGGGTAAAATAAGAACAAGTCCTACTTCCTGGGGAAGCTCAGAGAGCAGCTACAATGATAAATCAGAGTGCCCAAGACATAAGAGAAGATTTGTCCCATAGACTTTTTTCCATGACATCCTGCCATGCTTACCTCTTAATATTAGATAATTATAGACAGACTTAGAAAGCAAATTTATGTCAGCACGTTAGTTTTAAGTACTGTTAATACAAACATGAGTGCTTGAGACCTCCAGATGGAAGGAATGATACTCTCTGAAGAATAGAAATTGGAAAACTCCTGGTACTTATCTTTAATGGCAACAAGGCATCGTGGTTGGAGGTAGGATGTATTAAAAACTGAATGCCACCATTTAGACAGAGATATCCATTCAGGGGAGAGACTAAAATAGATCTGGCAGCACAGTTTTCATCAGTAAAGGAACTAACAAAGAAAATCATCAAAGCAAACAAAGCCTGAAGCAGAGCCCTGGCTTCCCCAACTCAACGTCATTGTTTTTAATTAAGTCATTGTTTCCATTTAAAGACAGGTAAAAATCAGAAAGACATGAGCAGGGGTTGCAGAGGACGGGCTGGAGGCAGGAAGAGGGGTGGTTGAGGGCGGCGGTGATGAGGAAAGAACATGATCAACAGGCTAATGAAGAACACACACTCCAAAAGGAAACACTGGGGAAACAGAAGAAAAATTCCTATAGGTATTCCCTCTTGGTTGTAAGGAAATGCAAGATATTATTATACCAGTATAAATCGGAAGATGAAAAGAGGTAAGATTTGAAGGAGAAAATATAGGACAATTGATGAAAAATAGTGACTGTGATTTCAACAAAAATAGCTTATAACCATAAAAGTAAAACTCACATGATATAATACATGTGGCTGGAAACAGTAGAGACTTAAAACAACACCAAAATAATTATTATTTCTGGGGGTCAAGAGTCCAGGCATGGATTAACTGGGTCCTCTGCTCAGGATCTCACCAGGATACAGTTGAGGTGGGCAGGGCTATGTTGCTAGCTAGCCCCGTGGTAGGCAGAACCCAGGTCCCTACAGCTATAATACAGAACTCCCTGTTCTCTGGCTGGCTATGGGCCAGGGCTTCGCTCAGCTCCTAAAGCTTTCCTCTTACAACCTGGCTGTTCACCTCTTTGGAGCCAGCAGGAATATCTCTATTTATCTGCTACAGAGGAGTCTTCTATAACCTAAAGTACTGTGGAAGTAGCTATTTCCAATTCCCAAGCCCTGCCCTCCCTAGAAGAAAAGTGAGCACTTCCTGCATGCATACTGGGGACAGGAATCTTGTAGGTCATTTTAGAAATCTGCCCACCAGAAATTGAAAAAAAGGAAAGAGAAAACAAATCAAGAACAAAAAGTTAGATTATACATTTGATGTTTCTGAGGGAAATAGCAAAACAAATAAAATAAGGGTTTCTGACTTTAAGAAGGCAAGGGACTTTAAACCATTTTTTCCTCTCAAAGAACACAGAAAAAAAGTATAAGGACACATGGCAAGGAGATAGCTGAAGACTCCACCTCCAACTTATGAATGGAGGACCCTGATGAGGACTCTTAATTGATTTGGCCAATCAGAAGGAATCACTCACAAATGCCCATTACACTAGCAAGAACAAGTAAGCCCAGCAGAACCAAGAAAGCTTAGAAATGAGGCATTAGCACTACTGTAATTGAGATAGTTGCTGTAAAAGTTTACCTGATCAGTAGAAAGATCCATTTTCTACCCACACCCAACCAAGTCAAGTGTCTGGCTTTTTTAAATGTCTTTTGTTTTGTTTTGTTTTGTTTGCAGAATTAGGCAGAGGATTAGATGTTTGTTCTTTGGAGAAATGTAATAAAACGTGCCAGGCTTGGGAACCCACTTCACCAGAGCACACGAGTAAGATGTGACACATCAAACAGAATGGTGTGAACTGTGTGCTGACATTAATTGTAGTCACCCTCATAATGTTTATGTGTTCGTGTCAGTATTATACCTTCATGCTATAGTTCGAATGCCAAAACCCAACATTTATGGTTACCAAATTGTAAAGCCATCTGGTAACCTTCTGCCATAGACAAATTTACCAACGAACATGTAATCCCCCACACATACTACCTCCAATAGGTGTTAAGGTTCCTCCCTCTTAAATAGGAATAAAAGACAAGATTTGACAGCAACCTTAATAATTATTTAAAAATTTATAATTTGCCTGACCTGTGATAGTGCAGTGGAGAAAGCATCGACCTGGAATGCTGACATCGCAGGTTTGTAACCCTGGGCTTGCCTCATCATGGGATATGAGAGTTGATGTTTCCTGCTTCTTCCCACCTTCTCTCTCTCTCTCTCTCTCTCTCTCTTCCTCTCTCTCTCTCCTCTCTGAAATGAATAAATAAAAAAATTAAAAATAAATAAATAAAAATTCATAATTTGAAGAGATGCAATGTAAGGAACAAAAAAAAAGTTTTAAAATGACATAATTATCTTCAGAGAGAAAAACATCTGTGACACCTATACAACTCAAAGGTAGAAGAAGCTATAAAAAAAAGTACGTTTCCAACTCCCGATCTCTGTACATGACACTGTGTTCACCCCCCAAGTCAAGTATTTGTTCATCACCATTTATACCCCCATACCCTCCTACACTCCACCCCACCTCCAGCAATCACCATATTGTTGTGTTTGTTCATAAAGTTTAATTTTTTTGTCCTTTTTTTGTGTGTGTTAGCCCTCCACCTCCCTCATGTACCCCCATCACCACAGCTGTCAGCCTGTTCTCTATATATGAGCTTGTCTCTCTTTTGCTTATTAGCTCATTTTGTTCATTAGATTCCACATACAAGTGAAAGGTTAGCTAGTGTCACCCTATAAACTCAATTTTAAAAAGTAAGTTTTAATAGCTAAGAAAAATAATTGCTAAGGTAAAATATTCAGTCAGAAGAGTTGGAGGTCTAGTACATCCTTAGAAGAAACAGCCAAAATTAATGCCTCCACAGCAGGCTCAATGCCAAGAGGCCAGGAGGCAATGACTGCGACATTCTGACGGAAAAAAATGGGACCCTACCAGTCTTAAACTGGTCCCGTGTCCCTGCAAATGTGACAAATAAAACATCCAGGAGTCTTACTTTACAATCTTACCAAATGATGACAGCCAGTCAAATCAGACAGAAATTCAAGTGTGGGATCAAAGACTGTGAAGATTTACAAAATGAACAATGCTCAAAACTAACTCTATAAATATAAAAAATTAAGTTAGAATTGAACAAAATTTTGTCGGTTACACTTGAAGGGAGAATGGTATTTGAAGCATTGGCAAAGTAAGCTCAATAACATCGCCAAAAGTATCAATTCGTCTGGAGAAGAGAGGTAAAGACATCATAGCCCCTATTAAATAAGGATTTGAGAAGCCACAATTTAAAATTGAATCACAGAAAAGAATCACAAATTCTTACCTGATTTTATCTTTTTAAAAAATATTTTTTGTTGTTTATACTTTAGAAATCTGTTTTTGGACAAAAATTTTTGGATTGAAAGCAATATTATTTAAAAGCTTTTCAAAATTTAACCTGCTGATTCATAATGTTCTTGTGATTGTTCTCATTTTTTTCATTAAACTTCCTCAGTTAATGAAGGAGTTAGTAGCTCATTTCAAATACAAATTTTTAAAAAATATCTAATTAATTATTTAAAATATGTATTTTTTAATTCTGTACACTATTAAGTGATGTTAGTGTTAACCTATCTTAACATTTAAAAATTACATGATTGTTGCTTTATGAGGATCAAATTGATTTATATAGTTGCTGCCTATGATAGCCAGCTCCCTTCTCTGGGGACACACAAGATCATTTACTGAGAAACAGAGGTCGGTACAATGATGTCTGTGGCAGAGGAAATGCAGATATGGCATGCCTGGAGTAATCAGTGCCATGCCACCTCTCCTGGGGTTAATGCATTGAATAGATGGCCAGAAACTTCCAACGCACAAAATATCAGATGGAGACTTCGTGCTTAAATGCTGACCTTCAGCCAAATGCATTGGAGCAAAGATAAAGAGAGGGCATGAGGTAAGCCCACAGAAACCATAGATAAAATACAGAAAAATAGTTTCACTTAGCACAGACCTAGCCCATCAGCCACTCTGGGTAACAATTCTTGCTTATTTCTTCAAATGCAAGAACCAGGGGTTGAGATCCAAACACACTCTGGTCTGTGTGTGCATAGAATGTGAGTGTAGTAAATGCCATGTATCTCTTATTCCAGGCTATAGACAGGTCATTCCCAACAAATTCTTCTGTTGTTTTAGCAAATGTCTAAGTCAAAGGGCCCCTGCTGCTCTTAATAGACAGATAAGTTGGGTGTCTGAAGTGTACCTGAGTGGTACTCACAAGTAGGCAAAGGAGAAAAGTAGCCCAATTCAGAAAACCTTATTAATAGAGCTGAACTCTGACTGAGAGTCACACATACCTAATTATTGAAAGATTGTTTTCCTTTGCATGACTCTTTTCTTTTCTATTTTATTTGGGGGGGTGGAAAGGAAGAGAGAGAGAGAGAGAGAGAGAGAGAGAGAGAGAGAGAGAGATTAATTTGTGATTTCACTTAGTTGTTTTATTTATCTGTGCACTCATTGATTACTTCTCCTATGTGCCCTGACTGGAGGTTGAACCTGTGACCTGTGGTATGCTGGGAGGCACTTTAAACACCAAGAAACCCAGCCAGTTCTTTTTTCTCTTTTCTTAATAAAAATGGATCTGTCACTGGTCAATTCACTTTCAGAAATTCTTCTCTAAGTGACAGGCTGAGGTGATTTCACACTATGGAAAAATTAGTTTTGCTGCTTTTCATAAATTACTAATGAGTTTTTTTGAACAACTGTAGCCCTAACCTGATTCAAGAAAGAACCATCTCATACTTTCCATTAACATGTCTGTAACAATAGAAGGAGAGAAAAACACCAAGTAGATGCCACTTGCTGTGAACTATTTTCCTCTCTTCATTTCAGCCCATTAGCTGACGTCTCCCCATGACACTGTCAAGAAGCCTGGATTGGGATTGACAGTGAAGATTTCAGATATCTCTACTGCCAGTGTGTCTCATTTTGGAAAGGAAGAATGCTCCAGCACTGTGTGGTGAGGAGGCTGTCAACAGAACTAGCCTTTATTTTCAGCTCGCCACTCACCAGCTTGTGTGACACTGAGCAATTTACTCCTGTGCCCGGTGTAGTTACTAATGTGTCACTTGTGTATAGAATGGACCTGGTTACAACAAGCTAAAAGACCTCCAAAGCCCCTCTCATTATTCAGATATGATGATGCCAGTGCATGCTTAACTTTTAAAACTTTATTTTTTAATTGTATGCAATAATTTCTCCCTTGTTGTTTCCTATTGGTCACTTCCACTTCCCTCAAAACAAAAGAAAACAAAACAAAAAAGAAAAGTAAAGCAAAAAACAAAAAAACAAAAAACAACAGCAAACTAAGGAGATGTAGCAATTAAGTTAGAGACAAACTTGAAAAAAAATATTTTTCTTTAAGCTCATCTGACTTCTCACTTTATCTTAGAGAAAAATAAAAATGTCTATTTTTGTTTAGCACTAGAATAATCCTGTTATCTTTAATAAGAGTGCCTTGTCTTTAAAGATATATGCAAACATGTGTGGATGAAATCACATAATGCATCTGAAAGAAAGGAGGGAGATGTGAGGGTAGAGGAAAACATTGTCAGGTGGCATGAATAAGGACGTCGCCAGCCACTCTGGGAGAACAGTAGTGAACATGGACATTGAATTGCCATCGGCTGGAAGGTGAACGGAAGTTGAGTAAGGCGGAGATGGGCAGGGTGGCTGATACCTCTGAGAAGACAGGCTCCAGACAACCTAGAGAGGATGACTTGCATGCTAAGAAATATCTATATTGAAGGATATTATGTTTGAAGTAAGAAAACAATGAAACATTATAGCAGGTATATTAGCCAACCCTGTAAGAGATAAATTGATGGAGTAATTTGGACACTTGTTAAGTAATGAGACACAGTTAACTACTGTTCCCAAATAGGAGGTCATTTATTGTCATTTACTGCTTGAAAGAGACTACATTTGAGACAGGAACACTTTAACAGTATCTTTTGTACACCGACTATGGCCTCTTTTTATATCTTTTATTATTCTGTCGAGAATTTATATACAACTTAAATGCAGTAAATTGACTATATCTCAGGTGCATCTCTTCTAGTGTTGCATGTGGACTTTATTATGTTTTGTTGGATTTATAAAGGCAGGTGCATTTGTTATTCATTCTCTGTGAGACATTAGGTGATAGATGATGAGAAAATGATCTACCATCATCACCAGACTGCATTCTAGGGTTTGGAAAGTGAAAGTCCAAAGATAATTTTAATTCAGTTTAAAAATTTCTTGCCACTTTCATACACTAAAAATTCCTGCATAATTGCTAACTTTTATTTCTGTTAAGTTTTGTAAACATAAAGCAGCATCAGAGAGGGGTAACATCATATGTATTTTGAATACCACCTATGCAATATACTGCCTCTCTAATCCAGGATAATGAAAGTAATCTTATTGACTGTATTTAAAAGGTGCTTATTAATATTGTTTTTTTATAAGTCAATTTTGTAAAAGAGAGAATATATATGATATGTATTAAAATATATATTATACATATGATATTATGTAATATATATGAAAATAATGATTACTCTCATAGTGTTTAATAAAGAAATCCTTATGATTTTTAATAGTCTTAAAACAGGTAGAAAAACTTTGTTTAAATTCAATGAACTACTCCATCTTTGAAGCAAAATGTGGGTGATGTCTTAATTTACATTGACACATATAAAATATATTATAATTTGAATTTTTAATGTAAAATTATTTTTGAAAAGCAAATTTCAATTATTAGCTGACATCAGATCAAAGTTTAATTTAAATTTATTTTTCTATGGTGGGATCTTGATAACATTATAAGGAGTGAAATAAGTAAATCAGAAAAAAACAAGAACTACATGATTCCATACATTGGTGGAACATAAAAATGAGACTAAGAGACATGGACAAGAGTGTGGTGGTTACCAAGGGTGGGGGGGAGGGAGGACATGGGAGGGAGGGAGGGAGAGAGTTAGGGGGAGGGGGAGGGGCACAGAGAACTAGATAGAGGGTGACGGAGGACAATCTGACTTTGGGCGAGGGGTTTGCAAAATAATTCGATGACAAAATAACCTAGACATGTTTTCTTTGAATATATGTACCCTGATTTATTAATGTCATCCCATTACCATTAATAAAAATTTATTAAAAAAAAAATTATTTTTCTAAGGTAATTGGATTGTAGATAAATCATTTTCATCTGGAGATATCCAAAAAATATTATACTTTCAAAAAGTCATAAATGATTCATTGTCCCTACTTGAATACATTTTTCAGTTTTAATGAAACTGTCTTATTAATAAGATATGATTTGATTTGATAGAGTAACATTTCACTATTAAAGCATTAGAAAATTTGACTTTAGTTAATTTGTGATTCATTAGCTCTTTGAAAGTTGGCCTTTCAGCACTCTACTTTCAATCTCTGTTGACTTTGTTTTATTTGTCTCTTGCTAATCTAGTAGTAGATTGATTTTTCCACTCTGTGGTATAACAAAAGGAGAAACTTTGGTATTTGTGACTCCTCTCATCCTACCCATACTTTGAGCCTCAAAAATCCCCATGCTCTTTCAGTCCCATCTGGGATACAATCACCTCCACAACGGGTCATCCTCCCCATATGGTAGAGATACTTGAAGACATTTTAAACTTGTTAAATAATAAATGTTTGTGTTACACACTTAGACAGAAATATAAACGAAACATTCCTGAGTTAAAAACTCCTGTTGATCTCTTTCATTACTTCTATCTCTTAGGCTATAGACTATGGAAGGAAAAATACTATTTCTTAAGTGCACTGATCATCGGCGCCCGGCTAGCTCAGTCGGTAGAGCATGAGACTCTTAAGTGCACTGATTAAACCATAGAGGAGACATATTCAATACAAATATGGAAGCAAGGTTTGTATGATCAAGTGGAATCCTACTTGCAGCTGAAAATGGTAAAATATGTTTCATATAACACTTTTTCAGCAAGAACTCCCAATATGAACATCTAACCTTTGAGGAAAAAAGAGGAGCAAAAAGTACACCAGCAGCAATTAACCAAAAAGGACAAGTCTTGTGGATAGCAAGGCTTAGATGGTTGCAGTCAAAGATGACCTTTAGCTAAACCCTGCATAGTAGAGCAAAATGGAAAAGAAGGGTGGAAAAACTGAGTGAGGATAACTGGAAGGGCTGAAAGTACTCAGAAGAGAAGAGTAGAGAGCAAAATAAGGGTGTACACTGAGGAGTACGGCGTTACACGCTGGAGTATGTATATTCAGTAGAACATTTTTAGTGCAAGTACATGTACCAGATGCAAGACAATATTACAATGGTTAGCTGTTTGTGGAAAAGTTTTTTATTTATTTTAGGTTACCAAGAGAAGAAATTTATTCAAACCAAATGCCAAAGAAGAGAGAGAGACAGAGACAGAGAGACAGAGAGAAGTTGCCACCAAACATCAGTTCTGACTTAGTTGTCAAACACCAGCTACATTCTCACTACTTTTATTTCTCACTTTCCTCTGTCAAAAACATGACAAAGATGTTCACCACTCCACAACTATTACACACTCTGGTGGAGATGTTAGGATTAGCCAGTTTGGTTAGAGAAGGGAAAGGAGGTATAAGAATTGGAGAGAAAGAAATACTGTCATTTCTATTCCTAAATGACAACAATGTACATATACATTTAGTGTTAAAACTTATCAAAACAATTGGGAAATCTATGGTAAAAATTAAGAAGTTCTAGTAAATTAGTAGGATATATAATTAACATTAAAAGTTGGTAGCCTTTTAATACACATTAAAAGACTAGTTAGAAAAACATAGTTGAAAAAAAAAACTTATGGTAAAATAAATAAAACACATAAATAGTAATGTAACAAGAAATCGCATTAGCCAAAATACAAACCTGAGATAAAACAATAGCCTTTGACATATGTCAAAACATATGTTCTTAAATAGAAAAAAATCAATATAAAAAATGTCAGTTTTTCTAAATTAATTTAAAATTTAGGGAGAATTTGATTTGAACTCTTACATTATTTTATCTGTTCAGTTCATAATGTAATAAAACTACAAGTCAATAATAGAAAGATAAGAGAAAAATATCTTAATTCCTAAAAATTAAACAACATACTTCTAAATAAAGTATGTGTCAAAAACGGTCCACAATAGAATTACATACCAGATGAATAACAAAAAGAATTTGAAGAAACCTCCCAAATATTTGGAAATTAAGCAACACACTTCTCAACAATATATTAATCTAATAACCTAAATAATCTATTTAGAGGTGCACAGGAAGAGCATAAAGGCCAATCCAAGGGAAAATTAGAAACTGGTTTTTAACTCAATATGAACACAGCACATCATAATTGTCAGATGCAACTGAAGCAGTACTTGGAAATTTTATTGACATGAAAAATGAAGTTAATGGAATTCAGGGAATAATTTCCTCACCAGAGACTTGAAAGAGTTTTGCTCCAGTCCTTTCCCTAATTCTTTTTCTATACTTATGGTGTCTCATACATCTATGATTATGAAAATGACTGATTGATAAGCATTAAAATTACCAGTGATAGCAAAAAATGGTGTCACCAATATCCTGAAACCGGCAGAAAAAGCATTAGAATAGTACCTGTTTTCCTGTCCCGTAGTTACTACCAGCTACTTCATCATATGCATATTTATAAATGTTATAAATTATGCATTTGTCTACAGTTTCCTTCTGGAGCTAAACACCCCCATGCATGCACTCAGAGAAGACCATAAATCAGTTTCTGCAGCTATGATTGTTTCCTACTTTCTAATCAACACCACCTAAATAGCCAGCCTCATTTTTCTCATGCTGCAGTCTCACGGAATCATTACTCTCTTTTTAATTCTTACTCACCCACTGGAAGAAAGATTTGTATTTTCTCACCATACTCTTGATTGTGTGTATTATTGCCCGTGAAAAACGATGTCTCGGGTGATATAATGCTCCGTGTGGCACCAAATGACAGAGAGTCTCTCTGGAAAATGCAACGTGAGAAACAAGAACTTTCTATTTAAATAAGAAGAATGCCGAGGAGATTAGCCATGGGATAGATTTAAGAAAACATCTAATTATTTCTGCCCGATACTATTTATAACACCCTGTACCTGCTCACTTATCAAAGGCCACACCTGGGCATTGCTAAGGCTGAGAAATAAGGCCAGGGTTCATCAATCACTGATGAATCAGTACCAGTGTCATGAACTCTACTTGTATGTTAAATGTTTAGTGATTCTTCCTGTGAATATGGTAGGTAGATCATGCAGATAGGATGCAGAGATATGATCTGAACTGGAGCTTAAATAATTCTGAGTACTATTATTATCATTTTATAAAATAAAACAATAATAGAATATAACATAATAGAGCTCACAGATTTCTTATTCACACAGGGAGGCCATGGAACCTTGTGAACCCATATCCTTGAGTGATTTAGGTTATGACGTATCTATCTTGATTCGATGGTTTCAAGTGTTTCATTCTGGCTGGTCATAATCTAGCTTCTTTTCTTTCCTTCCTTCCTTCCTTCCTTCCTTCCTTCCTTCCTTCCTTCCTTCCTTCCTTCCTCCCTCCCTCCCTCCTTTTCTCCCTCCCTTCCTTCCTCCCTTCTTCCCTCCCTCCCTCCCTCCCTCCCTCCCTCCCTCCCTCCCTCCTTCCTTCCTTCCTTCCTTCCTTCCTTCCTTCCTTCCTTCCTTCTGTGATAGGACTGGTGAACTGCATGCTCTAGTCTGGCTTTTAGACAGCTACATTTAATCAGCAAGTATTTAAAGAGTGCCTCTATGGAGCAAACATTGTGGCGTGTCTGGTGATAACCTGGTGAACTATAAGAACAACACAATATAATTTCTATCCTCATTGAACTTAAATCCTAACTGAGCTCTCTCGTCAACTTTCATAAGAGTATTCCTCCATTGGAGGAATTTTCTAGGGATATATAGAGACTTCTGCTCTAGTGACCTTCACTGAAAAGCATGCTAGACCCTGGCCAGGTAGTTCAGTTGGTTAGGGAATTGTCCTGATACATCAAGGTTGCAGGTCCCATTCCTGGTCAGGGCACATACAAGAATCAACCAATGAATGCATAAACAAGTGGAATAAATCAATGTGTCTCTCTCTTTAATCTCTCTCAGGTCAATAAAAATTTTTTAAAGCATTCTAGAGCCTAACCAGGTGACGGTGCAGTAGATAGAACATTGGACTGGGACATGGAGGACCCAGGTTTGAAACTCTGAGGTTGCCAGCTTGAGCACGGTCTCACCAGCTTGAGTGCGAGGTTGTTGGCTTGAGTGTGGGATCATAGACATGACCCCATGGTCACTGGCTTGAGCCCAAAGGTCACTAGCTTGAAGCCCAAGGTTGCTGGCTTGAGCCCAAGGTAGCTGGCTTGAACAAGGGGTCACTTGTTCTGCTGTAGCCCCCCGGGTCAAGGCACATATAAGAAAGTAATCAATAAACAATTAAGAGCCACAACAAAGAATTGGTGCTTCTCATGTCTCTTTCTTCCTGTCTGTCTGTCCCTATCAGTCCCTCTCTGACTCTCTCCCTGTCTCTGTCAAAAAAAAAAAAAGCATTCTAGAATACCTCCACATTCACACCCCCATATGCATACATGCTGTAAACAACGCTAAGAGTAGCTAATATCTTATTGAGCACTGATAAATGCTCTGCTTCATGTGCTTTAGACATATTTACACAATAAATTCCCAGATACCTTTCCTTCCATAGCTGAGTAAGCAGCAGCAGAAAGGGGTTAAATAATGACCTTGAACTTCTGAGATCTAGAGTAATGGGACCAGGATTCAGAGGAAAGCCATGTGTCTCCAGAACCCCACTTGTAATCAACTGGTGCCGCTGCCTGCAGCTTTGCCCTGGCGTCCCTCCAACCTTTACTGAACAAAACTGTGACACGCCCTGGCTGGTTTTTCTCAGTGGTAGAGCATTGGCCTGGTGTGCAGAAGTCCCGGGTTCCATTCCCGGCCAGGGCACACAGGAGAAGCGCCCATCTGCCTCTCCACCCCTCCCCCTCTCCTTCCTCTCTGTCTCTCTCTTCCCCTCCTGCAGCCAAGGCTCCATTGGAGCGAGGATGGCCGGGGCGCTGGGGATGGCTCCTTGGCCTCTGCCCCAGGCACTAGAGTGGCTCTGGTCGCAACAGAGCGACGCCCTGGAGGGGCAGAGCATCGCCCCCTGGTGGGCACAGCGTCGCCCCCTGGTGGGCGTGCGGGGTGGATCCCGGTCGGGTGCATGCGGGAGTCTGTCCCACTGTCTCTCCCCGTTTCTAGCTTCAGAAAAATACAAAAACAAACAAACAAACAAACAAAAAAACTGTGACACAAGCTTGAGTGCCGACTCTTCTGTATTCACCTGTATAAACCTTTCCTTTTGTGCAAAGCCAGGGTTAGGCCTAATGTCTTCCAGTATTCTTATTGCAACTCCCAACACTCATTTAGTGCTTATCGCTTATACTATACAAATTGATTATCTCCACTGTGGTTCATGTATTTTACTCTGTGTACAATGACCCACCACAGACCATTCATATATATCATTTTTAATCTTCACAATATGAGGTGTACATTATTTTCTGCATAACACAGGCAAAAATATTTGTAGTTTAGTGACTGGCTATGGCCACCTCTGTTCTGTGTTGGGCTCAGATTCCAGTTCATCTAATCTCTAAACTCAACAAATTTTAAATATGACTGCTCACAAAATTTAGGGACATTTAAAAATGAATATGAAGTGATAAAATATCCCCTAATTTTTTATCTTATTTTTATTAATTTTAATGCAGTGACATTGATAAATCAGGGTAGATAAGTCCAGAGAAAATATCTCCAAATTATTTTGACATTTGATTATGTTGCATACCCCTCACCCAAAGTCAAATTTGACCCAAAGTCAAATTGTCTCCTGTCACCTTCTATCTGGTTTTCTTTGTGCCCCTCCCCTTGCCCCACCAGCTCTTTCTCTTTCCTCACCCCCCTCCCCATCCCCCACACCATCCCCTGTTACCATCACATTCTTGTCCATGTCTCTGAGTCTCATTTTTATGTCCCATCTATGTATGGATTCAATATAGTTCTTAGTTTTTTCTGATTTACTTATTTCACTCCGTATAATGTTATAAAGGTCCATCCATGTTATTGTAAATGATCTGATGTCATCATTTCTTATGGCTTTGTAGTATTCCATAGTATATATGTACCAAAGCTTTTTAATCCACTTGTCCACTGATGGACAGTTGGGCTGTTTCCAGATCTTTGCTATTGTGAACAATGCTGCCATAAACATGGGGGTGCATTTCTCCTTTTGAAACAGTTCTATTGTGTTCTTAGGGTATATTCCTAAAAGTGGGATAGCTGGGTCAAAAGGCAGTTCGATTTTTAATTTTTTGAGGAATCTCCATATTGTTTTCCACAGAAGCTGCACCAGTCTGCATTCCCACCAGCAGTGCAGGAGGGTTCCCTTTTCTCCACATCCTCGCCAGCACTTATTCTGTGTTGTTTTGTTGATGAGCGCCATTCTGACCTGTGTGAGGTGATATCTCATTGTGGTTTTAATTTGACTTTCTCTAATGATTAGTGATGTTGAACATTTTTTCACATGCCTGTTGGCCATCTGTGTGTCCTCTTTGGAGAAGTGTCTATTCATTTCTTTTGCCCATTTTTGGATTGGATTCTTTGTCTTTCTGGTATTTTTACAAGTTATTTATAAATTTTGGTTATTAACCCCTATCAGACGCAATGTCAAATATATTCTCCCATTGTGTAGTTTGTCTTTTTATTCTGTTCTTGTCTTTAGCTGTGCAGAAGCTGCAGGAGCTTTTTAGTTTGATAAAGTCCCATTTGTTTATCCTGTCTTTTATTTCACTTGCCCGTGGAGATAAATCAACAAATTATTGCTGCGAAAGATGTCGGAGAGCTTACTGCCTATGTTTTCTTCTAAGATGCTTCTGGTTTCATGGCTTACATTTAAGTTTTTTATCCATTTTGAGATAATTTTTATGAATGGTGTAAGTTGGTGGTCTAGTTTCATTTTTTTGCAGGTAGCTGTCCAATTTTCCCAACAACATTTATTAAAGAGGCTGTCTTTACTCCATTGTATGCCCTTACCTCCTTTGTAAAATATCAGTTGTCTATAGATCTATAGCTTTATTTTTGGGTTCTTCGTTCTGTTCCACTGATCTATATGCCTGTACTTATGCCACTACTAAGCTGTTTTGAGTACTATGGCCTTGTAGTATAGCTTGATATCAGGAAGTGTGATACCTCCCACTTTATTCTTCTTTTTTAAGATTGCTGAGGCTATTTGTGTTCTCTTTTGGTTCCATATAAATTTTTGGGATATATGTTCTATATCTTTGAAGTATGTCATTGATATTTTAATTGGTATTGCATTGAATTTATAAGTTGCTTTGGGTAATATAGACATTTTAATGATGTTTATTCTTCCTAACCATGAGCACGGTACATGCTTCCACTTGTTTGTATCTTCCTTGATTTCTTTGACCAATGTTTTATCATTTTCCAAGTACAAGTCTTTAGTCTCCTTGGTTAAACTTATTCCAAGTACTTTATTTTTTTGTAATAATGAAGGGGATTGTTTTCTTAATTTCTCTATCTAACTGTTCATTGTTGGTGTATAAAAATGCCTCTGATTTCTGAGTATTAATTTTATATTCTGCCACTTTGCTGAATTTATTTATCAGTTCCAGTAGTTTTTTGACTGACATTTTACAGTTTTCTATATACAATGTCATATCATCTGCAAATAATGATAGCTTTACTTCTTTTCCAACCTGAATGCCTTTAATTTCTTCTTGTCTGATTGCTGTGGCTAGGACTTTCAGGAGGATGTTGAATAAGAGTGGTAAAAAGGGCAACCCTGCCTTGTTCCTGATCTTAAGGGGATTGCTTTTCATTTTTGCCCATTGAGTATGATATTGGCTGTGGGTTTGTCATAGATGGCTTTTATCATGTTGAGGTATGTTCCCTGTATTCCCACTTTGTTAAGAGTTTTGATCATGAATAGGTGCTAGATTTTATCAAATGCTTTTTCTGCATCTATTGAAATTATCATATAGTTTTTCTCCTTTTTGTTTATGTGATGAATCACATTGATTGATTTACAAATATTGTATCAGCCTTGCCTCCCCAGAATAAATCCCACTTGATCATGGTGTATGATTTTTTCCATATATTGTTGGATCCAGTTTGCTAATATTTTGTTGAGGATTTTAGCATCTATATTCATCAGGGTTATTGGCCTATAATTTTCTTTCTTTGTGTTGTCTTTGCCTGGTTTTGGAATCAGAATTATGCTTGCCTCATAAAAGGAGCTTGGAAGTCTTCCTTCCTCTTGAATTTTTTGAAATATCTTGAGAAGGATAGGAGTTAGTTCTTCTTTGAATATTTGGTAGAATTCACTTGTGAAGCCATCAGGCCCAGGAATTTTCTTTGTTGGGAGATTTTTCTTTTCTTTTTTTAAAGGAGACAGAGTCAGACAGAGAGCGATAGACAGGGACAGTCAGGAACAGAGAGAGATGAGAAGCATCAAACAGTTTTTTGCTGCGCATTGCAACTCCTTAGTTATTCATTGATTGCTTTCTCATATTAGTCTTGACCGCGGGCCTTTAGCAGACTGAGTAACCCCTTGCTTGAGCCAGTGACCTTGAGTTCAAGCTGGTGAGCTTTTGCTCAAACCAGATGAGCCCGCGCTCAAGCTGGCACCCTTGGGTCTCGAACCTGGGTTCTCGGCATCCCAGTCCAATGCACTATCAACTGCGCGACCACCTTTTCAGGCGTTGGGAGATTTTTGATAACTGTTTAGATCTCATTTAGTATAATCGGTCTGTTTAGGTTTTCTGATTCTTCCAGATTGATTTTTGGAAGATTGTATGCTTCAAGGAATTTGATCATTTCATCTAGGTTGTCTAGTTTTTTGGCATACAGTTCTTCATAGTATTTTCTTACAATATTTTGTATTTCTATTGTGTCAGTTGTTATTTCTCCACTCTCATTTCTAATTTTATTTATTTGAGTCCTCTCTTTTTCTTGGTGAGTCTAGTTAAAGGTTCATTGATCCTGTTTACTTTTTTAAAGAAACAGCTCCTAGTTTCATTGATCCTCTGTATTGTTTCTTTAGCCTCTATGTCATTTATTTCTGCTCTGATCTTTATTATTTCCTTCCTTCTACTACATTTAAGCTTTACTTGCCATTCTTTTTTCTTGGACTTTTAGATGCAGGGTTAAGTTGTTTATTTGAGCTTTTTCTAGCTTCTTAAAGTATGCCTGTAGTGCTATGAACTTCCCTTTCAGTACTGCTTTTTATGTCCTATAAATTTTGAGTTGTTGTATGCTCATTATCATTCATTCCTAGAAATTTTTTATTTCTTCTTTGATCCCATCCTTAATTCATTCATTATTTAACAACCTGCTATTTAGTTTCCATGTGTTTGAGAATTTTTGAGCTTTTCTGTTGTGGTTGATTTCTAGTTTCATGCCATTGTGATCAGAGAGAGTGCTTGATATGATTTCAATCTTCTTAAATTTGATGAGTCCACTTTTGTGCCCTAACATGTGGTCTATCCTAGAGAATGTACCATGAGCACTTGAAAAGAATGTATATTCTGTTGCTTTACGGTGAAAGGTTCTGAAGATATCTGTTAAATTGAGTTGATCTAGTGTGTCCTTAAGTCTGCTGTGTCTTTGTTAATTTTCTCTCTTAAGAATCTATTTAGAGATATTAATGGGGTATTGAAATCCCCTACTATTATAGTATTGTTGTTGATCTCGTCCTTTATATCCATTAAAGTATGCTTTATATATTTAGGTGCTCCTATATTAGGTGCATAGATATTTATAATACTTATATCTTCCTGTTGATTGCTCCCTTTATCATTATGTAGTGGCTTTTTTTTTTTTTTTTTTTTTACAGAGACAGAGAGTGAGTCAGAGAGAAGGATAGACAGGGACACAGACAGGAATGGAGAGTGATGAGAAACATCAATCATTAGTTTTTTCATTGCATGTTGCAACACCTTAGTTGTTCATTGATTGCTTTCTCATATGTGCATTGACCGTAGGCCTTCAGCAGACCGAGTAGCCCCTTGCTGGAGGCAGCAACTTTGGGTTCAAGCTGGTGGGCTTTTGCTAAAATCAAATGAGCCCGCACTCAAGCTGGTGACCTCAGGGTCTCGAACCTGGGTCCTCTGCATCCCAGTTCAATGCTCTATCCACTGTGCCACCGCCTGGTCAGGCATGTAGTGGCCTTTTATCCTTTGTTTTAAAGTCCACTTTGTCTGATATAAGTATTGCTACCCCTGCTTTTCTTTCATTTCCATTTATATGAAATGTTTTTTTCCATCCTTTTACCTTCAACCTATATGCATCTTTTGTTTTAAGGTGTGTCTCTTGAAGAGAGCATATGTACAGATCCTGTTTTCTTATCCATGCAGCTACCTTATCTCTTTTGATTGGATCATTTAATCCATTTACATTTAAGGTTATTATTAATATGTAGTTGTTTATTGCCATTTTATTCTTTAAAGCTGTATTTCTCTTTTGCTATATTCTCTTCCCACTTCGGTCTGTTTACACCATGCCCCTTAACATTTCCTGCAACATTGGTTTGGTTGTAATAAATTTCTTGAGTTATTTTTGTCTGGGAAACTTTATTTCTCCTTCAATTTTAAATGATAGCCTTGCTGGATAAAGTATTCTTGGTTGTAGGTTCTTGTTCTGCATTACTTTGAATAATTCTTGCCATTATTTCTGGCCTGAAGTGTTTCTGTTGAGAAGTCTGATGTCATCCTTATGGGGCCTCCTTTGTAGGTGATGGCCTTTTTTTTCTCTAGCAGCTTTTAATATTTTCTCTTTATCACTTAGCTTTGGTATTTTAATTATGATGTGTCTTGGTGTAGGTTTCTTTGGGTTTCTCTTTAGTGGAGTTCTCTGTGCTTCTTGAACTTGTGAGAGTTTCTCCTGCATTAGTTTAGGGAAGTTTTCAGCTATGATATGATAGAACAAAGTCTCTTTCCCTTGTTCTTTCTCTTCTTCTTCAGGAACCCCTAAAATGTGGATGTTACTTCTCTTTATGTTGCCACAGAGCTCTCTAAGAGTTTCCTCAGACTTTTTGAGTCTCTTTTCCTTTTCTTTTCTGCTTTCATGCCTTCATTCCAGTTGTCCTCCAACTCGCTGATTTGATCCTCAGCTCTATCCATCCTGTTTTGTTTTTTTTCTCTGAAGCTGGAAACGGGGAGAGACAGTCCGACAGACTCCCGCATGCGCCCAACCGGGATCCACCCGGCATGCCCACCAGGGGTGACGTTCTGCCCACTAGGGGGCAATGCTCTGCCCCTCCGGGGTTTCGCTCTGCTGCGACCAGAACCACTCTAGCACCTGGGACAGAGGCCAAGGAGCCATCCCCAGCGCCCGGGCCATCCTTGTTCCAATGAAGCCTTGGCTGTGGGAGGGGAAGAGAGAGACAGAGAGGAAGGAGGGGGGATGGAGAAGCAAAGGGCGCTTCTCCTATGTGGCCGGGAATTGAACCCGGGTCCCCCACATGCCAGGCCGACGCACTACCGCTGAGCCAACCGGCCAGGTTCTCCATCCTGTTTTTAATTCCTTCCATTGCAGTCTTCATTTCTCATATTGTATTTGTCATCTCTGACTGATTCTTTTTTAATATTTCAATATCCTTTTTGTACTTGCTATTTCTTTATTTAGGTGTTTGTGGTGACCATCATTTGTTGTTCTAAGATCTGTAAGCATCCTTACAATCATTATTTTGAACTCCGCATGGAAGTTTGATTACTTCTATATCACTCAGTTCAACTCCTGAAGGTTTCTCTTGTGATTTCATTTGAATTGTACTTCTTTGTATTCTCATTATGTCTGTGAGTTTGGGTATTTTCTTTGATTATTTCCATATCACTCAGTTCATTTCTTTGTGGTTTCTCTTGTGGTTTCATTTGGATTGCACTTCTCTGTCTTCTCATTATGTCTGTGTGTTTGGTAGTTTTGTTTGTAGAGCTGGTTGAGTCTAGGCTTGGTGTTGTCTGCCTCCAGTTTTCACTTGTGTTATTTCTAGGTCTTCGTGAGTTGGTATTAGCTATTATTTGTAATCCACTTTCAGATTTGGGCCCCTTTGAAGTCTTGATTTGTTTGTTTTCTTAAGAGGTGATAGTCTTTTTACTGATATTAGTAGGGGGCTTATTTGAGACTGTATTCAGGAATGCAGTGGCTGTAACCTGAGATTCTGAAGGCCTCTTCTGACAGTTACTCTCTCTGGGGGCAGGGTGTTTTCTCAGCTTCAGTAGGGGGAGATGAATCTCAGATCTCCATTGAGACCTGAGTTACTGTACCTCCTCCTCACTTCTTGTTTTCAGCTGTGTCTTGTGCTGATTGGAGCTGGACAGATTACTGGAGATCTCTGACCTAGAAGCACTTTATTCTTTTGTTTTGTGGAAAGATCAGTCCCTCTCCCAGCTATGGCCACTGCCAGCACTGGATGAGTCAGCTTTTCAGGTCATCCCCTGCATTCCTTTGCCCCTCACCATTTGTTTCTCTCTCTCTCCCCTTTCTTTTTGGAAAAGAACCTGGCCCTTTCAGCACATCTTGTTCCCTGGTCACGAGGCAAGTGGCTGTGAGCAGTATTTTCTGCTCTTTTCCTTGAAGTGAGAGCCCTTCTGAGATTCTCAGCCTCACCCCTCACCCCCATTCCTGTAAGCAGGGCAAAATCAGGCACTCCCTACCAGGTTTGTTGTGGCTTCTTCTTTGCTCCTTGGTTTTTGAGAGCTGTTCTTGAAGTCCATAGTTGGTTTTTCATGCTGAATGTTTATAAATTAGTTTGTAATTCATTTCAGTGGTGTGAGCTGGGAGTCTGTGTGTCTGCCTACTCCAATATCCCCTAATTTTTGTGAGAATATATACTACTTCTCCTGATATTGAAAAACCCTGTACATGACAGCCTTATTTTTAGAGGTAGAAAATGTACCTATTTGTATACAAGGGAAGGAACAAGCCCAAACCCCTGTACTGTAATTATATTATGGCATCCATACTAGTTGCTAATAGCAGCTGCAGCATATTAGTATAGATTTTGGAATACAATGATACACATTCATTATCTTAGTGCCAGAGAGAAGAAGTTGAAGATGGGTCTCATTGGGCTAAACACAGGTGTTGGGAGGGTAGCATTTCTTCTGTGGGCTTTGAGGACTATCTGTTTTCTTGGTTTTCCAGTTTCTGGAGTCTGTCAACATATTTTTGTTCTTTTCCCTTCCCATTTTCAAAGCTGGCAACGGCCAGTTGAGTAATTCTCATGGTGCATCACCCAAATACTGACCTTCTTTATCTCTACCATAGAGAAGATTCTTGAGGCTACATTGGCATAAGGATAATCTCCTTCATCTTACAGTCAGAAGATTCATTCCATCTGAAACATTCTTTCTTCTTTGCCATGTAATGTCACTTAAGTTCTGGGGATTGGGGTGTAAATATTGAGGGATGGATGACATTATTCTTCTTATCTCAGTGTTGTAAAGCCAGTTCATTCACTTAATTAGCATTTTTACATTAAGTACTTCTGTCTGGAACTATAGGTAAGAAGGTCTTTTAGATAATGAGGTAAAGCATGAAACCTTAACGGGAGGGAGTCAGGGAAGGACTTTAATAAGGTATGACTTTAGATTGAGTCTAAAAGAATAAGCAGTGATCAGCCAGTATTAAATAGGGCAACTGGAATATAAAACAGGACAGGGAAAAGACTTGTGAAGGAAAAAGCATTTTCTCCCAATTTGTATTATTAATTTGCTGACATTCTAAATATTATTTGTACTATGTCACAAGAAATTAGGACTGGCATCCTGATGTAAAGCAATTTTATGACTCAAACTGGGGACCTTACGATGGAAGCGAAGTAGGCAGACACACAGACTCCGAGCTCACAACACTGAACTGGATTATAAACTAATTTATGAACAATCAGCATGAAAAACCAAATCTGGACTACCAGAACAGCTCTCAAAAACCAAGGAGCAAAGAAGAAGCCATAACAAACCTGGTAGGGAGCACCTGAATCTCCCCTGCTTACAGGAACAGAGGGGGTGTGGTGAGGCTGGGATTTCACTCCAAAGAAAAGAGCAGTAAATACTGCTCACAGCCACTTGTCTGGAGACCAGGGAACGAGGTGTGTTTAAAGGTCTCGCTTGTATTCCAAAAAGAAAGAAGAGAAAGAGAGATGGATGGTGAGGGGGAGAGAAATAAATGTGATAACATGAAAAGCTGACTCATTCAGTGCTGGAGGCGGCCATAATTGGGGGAGGGGCTGATCCTTCTACAAAGCAAAACACAAAAGTACTTCCAGGTCACAGAGATACAGACATCTCTCCAGCTCCAATCAGCACAACAAGACACAGCTGAAAACAAGAAGTGGGAAGGAGGGGCAGTAACTCAGGTCTCCATGGAGATCTGAGATACACCTCCCCCTACTGAAGCTGAGAAAGCAACCAGCCCCCAGAGAGATTAACTGGCAGAAGAGGACTTCAAAGCCTCAGGTCACACCCACCGCATTCCTGGATACAGTCTCAAATAAGCCCCCTGCTGAGATCAAACAAGACAATCACCTGTTAAGAAAACAAACAAATCAAGACTTCAAAAGGGCCCAAATCCGAAAGTGAATTTCAAATAATAGCTGGTGCCAACCCAAGAAGACTTAGAAACAACACAAGTGAAAACTGGAGGCAGACAACACCAAGCCTAGACTCAACCAGCTCTACAAAGAAAATACCCAAACTCACAGACATAATGAGAATACAAAGAAGTGCAATTCAAGTGAAACCATAAGAGAAACCTTCAGGAGTTGAACTGAGTGATATAGAAATAATCAAACTTCCATGTGGAGTTCAAAATAATGATTGTAAGGATGCTTACGGATCTTAGAACAACAAAGGATGGTCACCACAAACACCTAAATAAAGAAATAGCAAGTATAAAAAGGATATTGAAATATTAAAAAAGAATCAGTCAGAGATGACAAATACAATATGAGAAATGAAGACTGCAATGGAAGGAATTAAAAACAGGATGGATAGAGCTGAGGATCAAATCAGCGAGTTGGAGGACAACTGGAATGAAGGCATGAAAGCAGAAAAGAAAAGGAAAAGAGACTCAAAAAGTCTGAGGAAACTCTTAGAGAGCTCTGTGGCAACATAAAGAGAAGTAACATCCACATTTTAGGGGTTCCTGAAGAAGAAGAGAAAGAACAAGGGAAAGAGACTTTGTTCTATCATATCATAGCTGAAAACTTCCCTAAACTAATGCAGGAGAAACTCTCACAAGTTCAAGAAGCACAGAGAACTCCACTAAAGAGAAACCCAAAGAAACCTACACCAAGACACATCATAATTAAAATACCAAAGCTAAGTGATAAAGAGAAAATATTAAAAGCTGCTAGAGAAAAAAAAGGCCATCACCTACAAAGGAGGCCCCATAAGGATGACATCAGACTTCTCAACAGAAACACTTCAGGCCAGAAATAATGGCAAGAATTATTCAAAGTAATGCAGAACAAGAACCTACAACCAAGAATACTTTATCCAGCAAGGCTATCATTTAAAATTGAAGGAGAAATAAAAAGTTTCCCAGACAAAAATAACTCAAGAAATTTATTACAACCAAACCAATGTTGCAGGAAATGTTAAGGGGCATGGTGTAAACAGACCGAAGTGGGAAGAGAATATAGCAAAAGAGAAATACAGCTTTAAAGAATAAAATGGCAATAAACAACTACATATTAATAATAACCTTAAATGTAAATGGATTAAATGATCCAATCAAAAGAGATAAGGTAGCTGCATGGATAAGAAAACAGGATCTGTACATATGCTCTCTTCAAGAGACACACCTTAAAACAAAAGATGCATATAGGTTGAAGGTAAAAGGATGGAAAAAAACATTTCATATAAATGGAAATGAAAGAAAAGCAGGGGTAGCAATACTTATGTCAGACATAATGGACTTTAAAACAAAGAATATAGTAAGAGATAAAGAAGGTCACTACCTAATGATAAAGGGAGCAATCCAACAGGAAGATATAACTATTATAAATATCTATGCACCTAATATAGGAGCACCTAAATATATAAAGCAGACTCTGATGGATATAAAGAGCGAGATCAATAGCAACACTATAATAATAGGGGATTTTAATTCCCCACTTACATCACTATATAAATCCTCAAGAAAGAAAATTAACAAAGACACAGCAGACTTAAAGGACACACTAGATCAACTTGATTTAATAGATATCTTCAGAACCTTTCACCATAAAGCAGCAGAATATACATTCTTTTCAAGTGATCATGGTACATTCTCTAGGATAGACCACATGTTAGGGCACAAAAGTGGTCTCAACAAACTTAAGAAGATTAAAATCATATCAAGCACTCTCTCTGATCACAATGGCATGAAACTAGAAATCAACCACAACAGAAAAACTCAAAAATTCTCAAACACACGGAAAGTAAATAGCAGGTTGTTAAATAACGAATGAATTAAGAATAAGATCAACGAAAAAATAAAAAAATTTCTAGAAACAAATGATAATGATCACACAACATCTCAAAAATTATTAGACAGCAAAATCAGTACTGAGAGGGAAGTTCAAAGCACTACAGGCACACTTTAAGAAGCTAGAAAAAGCTCAAATAAACAACATAACCCTGCATCTAAAAGACCTAGAAAAATAATGGCAAGTAAAGCCCAAATGTAGTAGAAGGAAGGAAATCATAAAGATCAGAGCAGAAATAAATGACATAGAGGCTAAAGAAACAATACAGAGGATCAATGAAACTAGGAGCTATTTCTTTAAAAAGGTAAACAGGATCAATGAACCTTTAACTAGACTCACCAAGGAAAAGAGAGAGGACTCAAATAAATAAAATTAGAAATGAGAGTGGAGAAATAACAACTGACACAATAGAAATACAAAATATTGTAAGAAAATACTGTGAAGAACTGTATGCCAAAAAACTAGACAACCTAGATGAAATGAACAAATTCCTTGAAGCATACAATCTTCCAAATATCAATCTGGAAGAATCAGAAAACTTAGACAGACCAATTACATCAAATGAGATCTAAACAGTAATCAAAAAGCTCCCAACAAAGAAAAGTCCTGTGCCAGATAGCTTCACAAGTGAATTCTACCAAATATTCAAAGAAGAACTAACTCCTATCCTTCTCAAGATATTTCAAAAAATTTTAGAGGAAGGAAGACTTCCAAGCTCCTTTTATGAGATGAGCATAATTCTGATTCCAAAACCAGACAAAGACAACACAAAAAAAGAAAATTATAGGGCAATATCCCTGATGAATATAAATGCTAATATCCTCAACAAAATATTAGCAAACTGGATCCAACAATATATGGAAAAAGTCATACACCATGATCATGTGGGATTTATTCTAGTGAGGCAAGGCTGGTACAATATTCGCAAATCAATCAATATGATTCATCACATAAACAAAAGGAAGGAGGAAAAACCACATGATAATTTCAATAGATGCAGAAAAAGCATTTGATAAAATTCAGCACCCATTCACGATCGAAACTCTGAACAAAGTGGGAATACAGGGAACATACCTCAACATGAAAAAAGCCATCTATGACAAACCCACAGCCAACATCATACTCAATGGGCAAAAATGAAAAGAAATCTCCTTAAGATCAGGAACAAGGCAGGGGTGCCTCTTTTCACTACTCTTATTCAACATAGTCCTGAAAGTTCTAGCCACAGCAATTAGACAAGAAGAAAAAACAAAAGGCATTCAAGTTGGAAAAGAAGAAGTAAAACTATCATTATTTGCAGATTATATGATATTGTATATAGAAAATCCTAAAGTCTCAGTCAAAAAACTACTGGACCTGATAAATGAATTCAGCAAGGTGGCAGGATATAAAATTAATACTCAAAAATCAGAGGCATTTTTATACATCAACAATGAACAGTCAGAAAGACAAATTAAGAAATCAATCCCCTTCACTATTACAACCAAAAACATTAAGTACCTAGGAGTACATTTAATCAAGGAGAGTAAAGACTTATACTCAGAAAGTTATAAACACGATAAAAGAAATCAAGAAAGATACAAACAAGTGGAAGCATATACCGTGCTCATGGTTAGAAAGAATAAACATCATTAAAATGTCTGTATTACTCAAAGCAATTTATAAATTCAATGCAATACCAATTAAAGTACCAATGACATATTTTAAAGATATAGATAACATATTTCAAAAATATATATGGAACCAAAAGAGAACACAGATAGCCTCAGCAATCTTAAAAAAGAAGAATAAAGAGGTAGGTGTTTTACTTCCTGATATCAAGCTATACTACAAGGCCATTGTACTCAAAACAGCCTGGTACTGGCATAAGAACAGGTACATATATCAATGGAACAGAATAGAGAACCCAGAAATAAAGCCACAGATCTATGGACAACTGATATTTGACAAAGGTGGTAAGGGCATACAATGGAGTACAGACAGCCTCTTCAACAAATGGTGTTGGGAAAATTGGACCAGCAACCTGCAAAAAAATAAAACTAGACCACCAACTTACACCATTCACAAAAATAAACTTAAAATGGATAAAAGACTTAAATATAAGGCATGAAACCATAGCATCTTAGAAGAAAACATAGGCAGTAAGCTCTCTGACATCTCTCTCAGCGATATATTTGCTGATTTATCTCCATGGGCAAGGGTAATAAAAAAGACAGGATAAACAAATGGGACTATATCAAACTAAAAAGCTTTTGCACAGCCAAAAAAAATAACAACAGAATAAAAAGACAAACTACACAATGGGAGAATATATTTGACAGTATGTCTGATAAGGGGTTAATAACCAAAATTTATAAAGAACTTGTAAATCTCAACACCAGAAAGACCAACAATCCAATCAAAAAATGGGCAAAAGAAATGAATAGACACTTCTCCAAAGAGGACGTACAGATGGCCAATAGGCATATGAAAAAATGTTCAACATCACTAATCATTAGAGAAATGCTAATTAAAACCATAATGAGATATCATCTCACACCGGTCAGTATTGTGCTCATCAACAAAACAACACAGAATAAGTGCTGGCGAGGATGTGGAGAAAGGGGAACCCTCCTACACTGCTGGTGGGAATGCAGACTGGTGTAGCCTCTGTGGAAAACAGTATGGAGATTCCTTAAAAAATTGAAAATCAAACTGCCTTTTGACCCAGCCATCCCACTTTTAGGAATATACCCCAAGAACACCACAGTATGGTTCCAGAAGGAGAAATGCCCCCCCATGTTTATAGTAGCATTGTTCACAATAGCAAAGATCTGGAAATAGCCCAAGTGTCCATCAGGGGACAAGTGGATTAAAAAGCTTTGGTACATATATACTATGGAATACTATTCAGCCATAAGAAATGACAACATCGGATCATTTACAATAACATGGATGGACCTTGATAAAATTATATGGAGTGAAATAACTAAATCAGAATAAACTAAGAACTATATGAACCCATGCATAGATGGGACATAAAAATGAGACTGAGAGACATGGACAAGAGTGTGATGGTAACAGGGTGTGGGGTGGAGGGATGTGGAGAAGGCGGCGAGGAAGGAGAGGGAGGGGAAGGGGGGAGGGGAGGGGCACAAAGAAAACCAGATAGAAGGTGACAGAAGACAATTAGACTTTGGGTGAGGGGTATACAGCATAATCAAAAGTCAAAATAATCTGGAAATGTTTTCTCGAAACATATGTACCCTGATTTATGAATTTTACTGCATTAAAATTAATAAAAATAAGATTAAAAAGGCATTTTATGGGCTTTCCAGTCTAGATCAAGCTATGATATTTAATCCAACTGTTTAATTTTATTTGATTAAAAATATTAGATTCTTAGATTAAAAAAATATCTTCAGGAGTGATAAGTTGCCTGTTTTTTTTAACCAAAGAAAGGTTAGATGTTACTTGTTGAGACAAGGACTACAAGGTTTGAGCAACTATTGTGATTTATAAGAAGAATAAACTCATTGAGTAAGAAAGAAAATACAAATGCAGTGACATCAAGTGACCAATGGACACCTAGTGTGTTTCTCCTGCCTTCTACCACAGGTGGCAAACTCTCAGAGTTCCTCAGGTTTACTCTGCAAAAGAAGAAATGGTGACCTATAGTTACTAACATCACTGTGACACTCTTTGAGACATGTAGATAGAAGCATGTTTCAGGATATTCATGGTAACATTAGTATGACCGAAACAAACACAGCAGGGCAAATTGATTCCATCCTCTCATTCTCTTAGATTCCACAAGATGATTAGTCTTTTCAACCCTGCATGATTACTACCCCAGATATCATAAGCAATCTTCCAAAAACCTGATAAATATATTGCAGACAGAGCCAGGTTTTAGAATTTGCTACAGTCTTTTAAGAGCATCATCTTGTTTTGTAGCAATTGCTGCCATTTTTTGGTTCTTTATAAATTACTTTCATTATTTCATTTTCTTTATTTCTTTTTTTTCTGATCTTTACAAAAACACTGTCAAGGAGGCAGGAAAATATGTTTTCTCAGCACCTGAACTTTTTACAGGAAGTGTTAAAAATATGTGTTATATAAGAAATGTTATATAAATAAATAAGTGAAAGCTCAAATGGGCCAGATAATATTCCTTAAGTCCTTAGATACATTTTTTACTTTTTATTTTATTTTTATATTGTCTATATAAACATATTTAAAATATTTTATGGACTACAGTTAAACCAACTCATCTTTCTATTATCTCTTTCATTGCTTTAAGTCTTACAAAATAACTTCCCAACCAAAAAACAGAGTTATCTAAATTGCCTTCAATTTTTAAAAATATGAGTAGCAAAGTGGGCACACACTAGAGTGCCTATCACATGGGGAAGTGGTCTTCACCTGGTTGTCAAGCGCAGAGGAAGCCAGGGCAAACATAAATCCTTTGCCCTTAGGGATATTATGAGGTTAACTGAAAGATGTCAGTGCTCTGGACAGTTTCACCTCTTTAAAAAATCTTCTCTCATTCATGAGATTATGGTGGTGGCAGCAATTTTGCACAATTACTCATGCTTTCAGCCCCAGTCATTGTTAACAAACTATCAGTCAAGAGCTGAGCAAGGTACTGTAATCAGAGACCTTTCTCTTGGAATAGGGAAGAAGAGATGGTGTTTGGGTCATATGGGTAGTTACCTACAGAGCACCAAGAAATCCAGTCTTCAGAGAAAGAGACTGCAGAACAAATGGATGAAACTCTTAGAAAATTGAAGAACAAAAGAAAAATAAAAAGACTCTTGGTCATTTTTCTTTTTTTTCTAATAATTCTATTTTTTTAATGGGGCGACATCAATAAATCAGGATACATATATTCAAAGATAACATGTCCAGGTTATCTTGTCGTTCAATTATGTTGCATACCCATCACCCAAAGTCAGATTGTCCTCTGTCACCTTCTATCTAGTTTTCTTTGTGCCCTTCCACTTCCCCCTTTCCCTCTCCCTCTCCCCCCCCCCATAAACACCACACTCTTATCAATGTCTCTTAGTCTCGCTTTTATATCCCACCTACGTATGGAATAATGCAGTTCCTGTTTTTTTCTGATTTACTTATTTCACTTTGTATAATGTTATCAAGATCCCACCATTTTGCTGTAAATGATCCGATGTCATCATTTCTTATGGCTGAGTAGTATTCCATAGTATATATGTGCCACATCTTCTTTATCCAGTCATCTATTGATGGGCTTTTCAGTTGTTTCCATGTCCTAGCCACTGTGAACAATGCTGCAATAAACATGGGGCTGCATGTGTCTTTACGTATCAATGTTTCTGAGTTTGGTGGGTATATACCCAGTAGAAGGATTGCTGGGTCATAAGGTAGTTCTATTTGCAGTTTTTTGAGGAACCACCATACTTTCTTCCATAATGGTTGTACTACTTTACATTCCCACCAACAGTGTATGAGGGTTCCTTTTTCTCCACAGCCTCTCCAACATTTGCTATTACCTGTCTTGTTAATAATAGCTAATCTAACAGGTGTGAGATGGTATCTCATTGCAGTTTTCATTTGCATTTCTCTAATAACTAAAGAAGATGAGCATCTTTCATATATCTGTTGGGCATTTGTTTTTCTTCCTGGGAGAAGTGTCTATTCATGTCCTCTTCCCATTTTTTTATTGGATTGTTTGTTTGTTTGTTGTTGAGTTTTATGAGTTCTTTGTATATTTTGGATATTAGGCCCTTATCTGAGCTGTTGTTTGAAAATATCATTTCCCATTTAGTTGGCTTTCTGTTTATTTTGTTATCAGTTTCTCTTGCTGAGCAAAAACTTTTTAGTCTGATGTAGTCCCATTCATTAATTTTTGCCTTCACTTCTCTTGCCTGTGGAGTCAAATTCATAAAATGCTCTTTAAAACCAAGGTCCATGAGTTTACTACCTATGTCTTCTTCTATGTACTTAATTGTTTCAGGTCTTATGTTTAGATCTTTGATCCATTTTGAGTTAATTTTAGTACAAGGGGACAAACTGTAGTCTAGTTTCATTCTTTTGCATGTGGCTTTGCAGTTTTTCCAGCACCATTTATTGAAGAGGCTTTCTTTTCTCCATTGTGTGTTGTTGGCTCCTTTATCAAAAATTATTTGACTATATATATGTGGTTTTATTTCTGGGTTTTCTATTCTGTTCCATTGGTCTGAGTGTCTATTTTTCTGCCAATACTATGCTGTTTTGATTGTCATGGCCCTATAATATAGTTTGAAGTCAGGTATTGTAATGCCCCCAGCTTCATTCTTTTTCTTTAAAATTGCTTTGACTATTCGGGATTTTTCATAGTTCCATATTAATCTGATGATTTTTTGCTCCATTTCTTTAAAAAATGTCATTGAAATGTTGATGGGAATTACATTAAATTTGTATATTGCTTTGGGTAATATGGCCATCTTGATTATATTTATTCGTCCTAACCATGAACAAGAAATATTCTTCCATCTCATTATATCTTTTTCTAATTCCTTTAACAATGGTTTATAGTTTTCATTATATAAGTCCTTTACATTCTTTGTTATGTTTATTCCTAAGTATTTTATTTTTTTGTTGTTGCAATCGTGAAGGGAATTATTCTTTTGAGTTCGTTCTCAAATGTTTTATTGTTGGCATATAGAAAGGCTATTGACTTCTGTATGTTAATTTTGTATCCTGCGACCTTACTGTATTGGCTTATTGTTTCAAGTAGTCTTTTTGTGGATTCTTTGGGGTTTTTATGTATAGGATCATATCATCTGCAAAAAGTGATACCTTTACTTCTTCTTTTCTGATATGGATGCCTTTTATTTCTTTGTCTTGTCTGATTGCTCTGGCTAGAACCTCTAGTACCACATTAAATAAAAGTGGAGACAGTGGACAACCCTGTCTTGTTCCTGATTTAAGGGGGAAAGCCTTCAGTTTTGTGCCATTTGATATGATGTTAGCTGATGGCTTATCATATATGGCCTTAATCATGTTGAGATATTTTCCTTCTATACCCATTTTGTTGAGAGTCTTAAACATAAAATTGTGTTGTATTTTATCGAAAGCCTTTTCTGTGTCTATTGATAAGATCATGTGGTTTTTGTTCTTTGTTTTGTTCATATGGTGTATTACGTTAACCGTTTTACGTATGTTGAACCATCCTTGAGATTCTGGGATGAATCCCACTTGATCATGATGTGTTATTTTTTAATATGTTGTTGTATTCGATTTGCTAGTATTTTGTTTAGTATTTTAGCATCTGTATTCATTAGAGATATTGGTCTGTAGTTTTCCTTTTTTGTGCCATCGTTGCCTGGTTTTGGTATGAGGGTTATGTTAGCCTCATAAAATGTGTTTGGAAATATTGCTTCTTCTTAAATTTTTTGGAAGACTTTGAGTAGAATAGAAACCAAGTCTTCTTGAATGTTTGATAAAATTCCCTGATATAGCCATCTGGGCCTGAACTTTGATTTTTGGGGAGGTTTTTAATGTTTTTTTCTATTTCTTCTCTACCAATAGGTCTGTTTAGGCTTTCTGCTTCATGTTGACTCAGTCTAGGAAGGTTCTATTGTTCTAGAAATTTATCCATTTCTTCTAGGTTGTTGAATTTAGTGGCATCAAGTTTTTCATAGTATTCTACAATAATTCTTTTTTTGATTTTTCATTTTTCTGAAGCTGGAAACGGGGAGGCAGTCAGAAAGACTACTGTATGCACCCAACCGGGATCCACTCAGCATGCCCACCAGGGGGTGATGTGTTGCCCCTCTGAGGCATCGCTCTGTTGCGTCCAGAGCCATTCTAGTGCCTGAGGCAGAGGCCACAGAGCCATTTCCAGCGCCCGGGCCATCTTTGCTCCAATAGAGCCTTGGCTGCAGGAGGAGAAGAGAGAGACAGAAAGGAGAGGGGAAGGGGTGGAGAAGCAAATGGGCACCTCTCCTGTGTGCCGTGGTCAGAAATCGAACCCGGGACTCCTGCACGCCAGGTCAACACTCTACCACTGAGCCAACCGGCCAGGGCCTCTACAATAAATCTTTGTATATCTACGGTGTCCGTGGTGATTTCTCCTCTTTCATTTTGGATTTTGTTTATATGAGTTCTTTCTCTTTTTTCCTTGGTAAGTCTTACCAATGGTTTGTCCATTTTGTTGATCTTTTCAAAGAACCAGCTCCTTGTTCTATTAATTTTTTCTATATTTTTCTATTTTCAATTTCATTTATTTCTGCTCTGATTTTTATTATCTCCTTTCTTCGGCTGGTTTTGGGTTGTCTTTTTTCTTCTTTTTCTAGTTCCTTAAGGTGTGAAGTTAAGTGGTTCACTTGGGCTCTCTCTTGTTTGTTCATATAGGCCTGAAGTGATATGTACTTCCTTCTTATCACTGCTTTTGCTGCATCCCATAGATTCTGATATGTCGTATTGTCATTTTCATTTGTCTGTATATATCTTTTGATCTCTGCACTTATTTCTTCTTTGACCCATTCATTTTTTAAAAGTATGGTGTTTAGTTTCCAAATTTTTGTGGGATTTTTTTTTCTCTTTTTTGCAGTTGAATTCTAGTTTCAAGGCTTTATGATCAGAAAATATGCTTGGTACAACTTCAATTTTTCTGAATTTTCTGATGTTGTTTTTGTGGCCCAACATATGGTCATTCTTGAGAATGATCCATGTACACTGGAGAAAAATGTATACTCAGTCACTTTGGGATGAAATGTTCTGTAGATGTCTATCATATCCAGGTGCTCTAGTGTTTTGTTTAAGGCCACTATATCTTTGTTGATTCTCTGTTTGGATGTTAGATCTAGAGCCATCAGTGGTGTATTGAGATCTGCAAGTATGATTGTATTTTTGTCAGTTTTTGTTTTAAGGTCAATAAGTAGATGTCTTATACATTTTGGTGCTCCTTGGTTTGGTACATATATTTTAAGAATTGTTATGTCTTCTTGATTCAGTGTCCCCTTAGCCATTATGAAATGGCCATTTTTGTCTCTGAGTACTTTTCCTGTCTTGTAGTCAGCATTATCCGATATGAGTATTGCTACACCTGCTTTTTTGTTGGATATTACTTGATTGAAGTATTGTTTTCCAGTCTTTCACTTTGAATTTGTTTTTATCCTTGTTACTTAGATGAGTTTCTTGTAGGCAGCATACAGTTGGGTTTTCTTTTTTAATCCATTTTGCTACTCTGTGCCTTTTTATTGGTGAGTTTAATCCATTTACATTTAGTATAATTATTGACACTTGTGAGTTCCCTATTGCCATTTTATAGATTGCTTTCTGTTAGTGTTGTGTTTGTTTGATCCTTCTCTTTCATCTTTTGTTTTTATTTGGTTGTATTCCATACTTCTTTTCTCTGTTGCTATCTTTTTTATCTCATGTGCTTCTGTGGTGGTTTTTTCAATGGTGGTTACCTTTAAGTAATGAAAAGGTTCTTACCCTGTTCATTGTAGTGCAGTATTTTGTGAGTACTTTTGCACTCCATCGTCCTTTGCTACTGTTAATCTCCATCCTCTCCCCCTCTTTCTTTTTGTTGTTGTCATAGTTTAAATTTGGTTTTATTTTGTTCTTCTTGGAGCTTGTACTTGTGGCTTTGTTTTTTTTTTTTGTTGTTGTTCTTTGTATCTTATTGGAGAACCCCTTTAGTAATTCCTGGAGTGGGGGTTTTTCAATGATAAATTCCCTCATCTTTTCTGTATCTGTGAATGTTTTTTGTTTTTGTTTTTTGTATTTTTCTGAAGCTGGAAATGGGGAGGCAGTCAGATAGACTCCCGCATGCACCTGACCGGGATCCACCCGGCACACCCACCAGGGTGCAATGCCCTGCCCATCCAGGGAGTCACTCTGTCACGACCAGAGTCACTCTAGCACCTGGGGCAGAGGCCAAGGAGCCATCCCCAGCGCCCAGGCCATCTTTTGCTCCAAAGGAGCCTTGGCTGCTGGAGCGGAAGAGAGAGACAGAGAGGAAGGAGTGGGGAATGGGTGGAGAAGCAGATGGGCACTTCTCCTGTGTGCCCTGGCTGGGAATCAAACCTGGGACTTCCACACGCCAGGCCGACACTCTACCACCGAGCCAACCGGCCAGGGCCTCTGTGAATGTTTTTATTTCTCCTTCATATTTGAAGGATAGCTTTGGTGGGTATAGTATTCATGGCTGAAAGTTCCTCTCTTTCAGGACTTTAAATATTGGGGTCCACTCTCTTCTAGCTTGTAGAGTTTTTGTTGAGAAATCAGATGATAATCTAATGGGCCTTCCTTTATATGTTGTATTCTTCTTTTCCTTGGCTGCCTTGAGAATTTTTTCTTTGCCATTGGTCTGTGCCAATTTCATTATGATGTGCCTTGGAGTAGGTTTGTTCGGGTTAAGAAAACTCAGAGTTCTGTTTGCTTCTTGAATTTGAGGCTTTAGTTCTTTCCACAGGCTTGGGAAGTTCTCATCTATTATTTGTTTGAGTATGTTCTCCATTCCATTTTCTCTCTCTTCTCCCTCTGATATACCTATTATTCTTATGTTATTCTTTTTGATGGAGTCAGATAATTCCTGTAGGGCTATCTCATTTTTTTAAATTTTTGAGTCTCTTCTTCTCTCTGTGGTGCCTCAAGTTGCTTTTCTTCTATTTCACTAATCCTACCTTCTATCTGGCCTGTTCTATTAGCTAAGCTTGTTACCTCATTTTTCAGCTCGGAATTGTGTTTTTCATCTCTGTTTGATTTGTTTTTATAGTTTCAATTTCCTTGGAAATATATTCTTCGTGTTTATTAAGTTGTTTTCTGAGCTCCTTAAATTGCCTTTCTGTGTTTTCTTGTATATTTCTGAGTACTTTTAGGATTTCTATTTTAAATTCTCTGTCATTTAACTCCAAGGTTTCCAATATATTTAATTTTTTCTGCATAGGGTTTTCCTCATCTATCTCTGTTACCTCTCTTTCTTTTGTATCCATGATATTCGATTTTCTCTTCCTTACTGGAATCTGAGGGTGGTTTTGTTGATAGTATTAATGAGATTTAATAAAGAATAAAAAGTTAAAAAATAAAAAATAAAAAAGAGTTCTTTTTTTTAAAAAAATTAATAATTAATAAAGAAAAATAAAATAAAATAAATAATTTAAAAAAGGAAATTATTTCCCCCCTCTTTTTTTCCTCTCCTCTCCTCTCCTCTCCTCTCCTCTCCCCTCTTTCTTGAGAAAATCTTGTGGTGAACTGTGAATTATATTGTACTAAATAGAACAAACAATGCCTGTAATGGAGGGCCTGAATTGGAGAGAAGTAGTAAAGGGGCAAAAACAAAAGGAAAAAAAAAAAAAAAGCCTGACCTGTGGTGGTGCAGTGGATAATGCGTCGACCTGGAAATGCTGAGGTCGCTGGTTCAAAACCCTGGGCTTGCCTGGTCAAGGCACATATGGGAGTTGATGCTTCCAGCTCCTCCCCCCCTTCTCTCTCTCTGTCTCTCTCTCTCTGTCTGTCTCTCCCTCTCCTCTCTAAAATGAATAAATAAAAATAAATAAATAAAAAAAATTTAAAAAAAAGAAAAAAGAAAAAAAAGGGGGTATGGACCTACAAAAAGCAAATAAGAAAAAATTTGGGTCAATAATAAAATGATTTGCTTTTAAGTGTTGGTTGACTAAGATTTATAATGAGAGTAATAAGAGGGAAACAGGAAACTGGCGGACAAATTAAAAAATTACTATTGTATTTAGTGGATCAAGAACTTGATAAAATCGAGACCCAGGGATGGGAGTACTGCTAGTGAATTAAAAATGTGAAGTAAAAACCCCCCAAAATGCCACAAACATAAGTTTGAGTCCCAGATAATATAATTTGTTTGTTATTGAGGTTTAAATGAGAGGAGATGTAAAGGAGAAAGGAAGAAACTAATATAAAGGGAGAAAAGAAAGTGAGAGAGAGAGAAAAAGAGGGAACCACTAAAAGAAGAAAAAAGAAAAAAGAGGAGAGAGAGAGAGAGAGTTAAGGGTTTTGAAGTGCAACCCTCATAGAGAGAAAGGAAGAGGAAAGAAAAGATAATGGGAGATGTAACACTTATGGGTAGTGTAGTTCAAGGAGAGGAGAGAATAAGACTGGCAGAGAGTTAAATGACCAAATTGGAGGAGGAAAAAAAATCAAGAATGAAGATAAGAGAAACAAACAAACAAATATAATAAAATGGGATAGGTTATAAAGTCTGAGGATTATTCTTGATTTTGAGAGGTTATCTTCTTGCTTTTTCTTTTCTCTCCCTCTTCCTGGTTGGTGACTCTGTACCCCCTGGCTCTGCCCCTTTGGCACGCTCAGGTAGAGGTTTGCAGTTGATAAGTCTCTATGTTGATGTCATGTATTGTGCTTCAATCTCGTTTGCAGCTGAGGCTCATTAGCATTTATAGGCTCCGACAGTGAGAGAGTCCGTGTTCCTGGAGCCTTTCTTCTAGTCTTTACTTCCTCAATTAGTAGCCTGATAATCCAGCTATGCCTCTGCCTGGATAGTAAGAGGCTCAAAGAGCTGGCAACTCCCCACTCTATTCCCACTCAGCACAGGGCTCTGGGTAAGGCTCAGTGAATCAGAGCTGCTAGCATAATCAGGCGGGCCTTCTGCCCACTCAAAGACCTCTGGCTCTGCCACTCTGTCTGGTAAAATGAGCGGGCACCCACTCCTGGTGTGCTTGGAGGAAACTCTCGCTCACTATCTGTGCACAGATCAGGATATCAGGCCGGCAGTCTCACACTCTGAGTGAAACCCCTGCCCGCATGAAAAAGTTCCAGCGTTGGAATTGGCTCTCACTCCCTCCCTGTGCACGGCTTTTTCAGGGTGCTGGGGCGGCCCGAGACTCCGCTTTCAGCCCACACAAAGGCCCTTGACTCTGCCCTTCTATGGGATAACACGGGCACGCACTGCTGAGGCACTCGTGGGAATCTCTTGCTCACTATCTGTGTGCAGACCAGGATATCAGGCCGGCCGCCTCACCCTCTGAGTGAAACCCCCTTCCTGCCCGGAAAAGTTCCAGGGTTGGAATTGGCTCTCGCTCCCTCCCTGTGCGCAGCTTTTTCAGGTCGCTGGGGTGGCCCGAGATTTCGCTTTTGGCCCACACAAAGGCCTCTGCCTCTCTGTAGGATAACACTGGCGCCCACTCCTGGGGCTTTCAAATGAATCTCTCATCCACTATCTGCACACACCGACCAGGAGATCGGTTAAAATGGCTGCCCCACTTGTCTTTCTTTGTCTGGGTTTGGTGCGAATATTAGCTGGTATTGACTGGGTTGCCACAGGCACAGTTTTTCCTCGGCTTGGATCTCCATGCCACAGCCTGGTTTGGCCGTTTGTGCCGCCACCTAGATTTATTCTCCCCCTTTGCCCGCCTTAGTTTCTATACTCTCAGTACCCAGTGAAAGCAGCCCTATTTAGGTTAGTGAGGAAGGCGGAGCATTTCTTACTTTCTATTTCCTTTGGGGTTTGATTATACATTTAGCCAATTTTTCACTCGACCATAACTTTGGTTGTATTACGAAACATCTGGAGGTTCCAAGGATAGGTTTTTCTGTTTCTGGTTAAAGACCTTGTTGAGTTTTGGGGGAGATTTATTGGTATCGCTTCCTACCATGCCATTACTCTGACGTCATCTCCCGGTCATTTTTCTAGTTGTTGTTTACAGAAATTTCCTCAGCCCAAGCTGCACTCTGGTCTTTTGGTTCCTTTAGTCATCACTTTCTTCTCCTTGGAACTTCCCAATTTACATTAACATTGCATTGGTGTGCATCTGACATGTGCCTCTGTGACCATTTATGTTGGCATTGCATTGATGTGCATCTGCGATCATTTGTGTGAACATCACATTGGTGTACATCTGCAATTATTTATGTTAACATTGTAGTGGTGTGCATCTGCGATCATTTGTGTTGACATTGCATTGGTGTGTGTCTGCCATCATTTGTATTAACATCGCATTGGTGTGCATCTGCCATTACTTATGTTAACACCTCATTGGTGTACATCTGTAATTATTTACGTTGACATTGCAGTGGTATGCATCTGTGATCATTTATGTTAACATTGCACTGGTGTGCATCTGTGATCATTTATGTTGACACTGCATTGGTGTGCATCTGCCATCACTTATGTGGATGCCACATTGTGCATCTGTGATCATTTATGTTAACATTGAGCTGGTGTGCATCTGTAATCATTTGAATGTGAAATTTATAAGGGCAAGGAATTCTGTTGGTTTTGTTCACTACTGTGCCCTAACACATAAAATAATGTTTGTACATAGAAGTCCCTCAACAGCTAGCTGTTGAATGAATGAATAAATTAAAGACAACACCACCAACCAAAATCTGGGAATAAAGTATAAGGGTCTATGAACTCTAAGATAAAACAAATAACTATTTGTTGAAAGAGGACTTGCGAATGAATTTCAAGGTCTAAGCCAATCCATGAGACCAAATAGGGTGTAGCTCAGACATAGAAGAAATACATTTCAGCATTCCTTAGTAGAACATTTTTGTGTTGTTTTTTGAAGATGGTAATAATTTTATCAAGAAAAAATCTCCAAAATATTATGCTAATATTTGTTCATTATGCCTCTATAGGAGATCAAACTTTTTAAAAAGTTGTATTGATTTTTAGAAAAAAAGAGAGGAAGGAAAAGAGAGAAACATTGATTATTGTTCCACCAATTTATGCCTTTATTGGCATAATCAACTGAGCTAACTGGCCAAGGCTAAGAGACCAACCTTTTAAAGAGCATACACAACAGTTACAGAGAAAGATATATCTGATTTAGAGTAGGCTGTAATAAAAACTATGTACTGGAAAACTTGAAAAAACAATGATTACCGAAGGCACAAAAAATAAGGTACCTTTTAAGGGTTCAGACAATATTTGTTATAATTACTAAAGTTTGTGTGGGAGTCAAATTCTATGTAAGACTGGATAGAACTAGGTAGGAGATCATTTCACTAGGGGTCTTAGGTTCATTACAGGGAAGCTATTAATATTTATATCTAAGCAATTGGGACTCACTGAAAACCATACCACTCTTTAAAATTACCCTTGGTCTCCAAATAATGTGATTTACTCATTTCTTCCCACTTGACCTCTGGGCAGCATTTGCTACCCTTCCTTTTGAGTGATAGATAAGTTAAAAAAAATAGCCTACATTTTAAGGTTTTCAGTCCATTGTTTTACTTATGGTACATTGCTTGGTTGATATATTTCCCTATACTATTCAGAATTACAATTTTAGTCATTTATGACTTAAAGCAGAATGAAATGTCTCTACTGTACATATTTATATAAAAGCTAAATGTATTTCATAGATTTAAAACAAATTTAAAATGAAAAAAAAATACTCCTGTTAAAGAAACTTGATTTCTCAAGCTGAATTAGAGCTTCACAAAAAAACTTCAAAAGGATAGAAATAATTTGGCTTAAATTGGCATGGTAGTGATACACCATGTTTGTCATTTCTTTCAGAGGCACTCAAATTACACCAGACTGCATCAGATTGGAACAAAATAATTTTTCTGGGCTGAAAACTCTGTCTCTGAAATACAACACAGAAATGTCATCCACTATTAGACTTGGGACTTTCAACAGAAGCTGGATAAGAATCGGCCCTTAGTCCTGTATCCTAGAAAACTAAGTACCTCTACAGGCTCTAAATACATGAGCTAGTCATCTGCAGTATTTCAAGTATTTTCAATTTGTTAAATCCTCTCTGCCTCTGGAAAATACCAGGAAAAAGCAGGACCAGCCTGTTAAAGGCTTCCCAGCAGGGCACAGTCCTTCCAGGGAGAACAGAGTGTTCGAGTCCAGGACAGAGCACTGCCAAGATGGAAACTTGGGGTGTGTTCCCAAGTTTCTACATATCTCATGTTCCGCATTTTACAACGGTGCTCCTAATTATACCTATCTTAAAGCATGGCTAAAAGAATTGAATGAGGTATTGTTTCTAAACCACAGGTCTTACAGTGAGAACTAAATAAAACAATATCATTTTTTTAGCCTTTTGGATTTTAAGGTCAGGTGAGGATGAGGAGGCAGAGCCTCTTACAACTATGAACTGTTAAGTGTAGACCACCGAGCTATATCTTGTATCTCAGGAAGGTACAGAAGCCAAGAAAGAGATTCATTACCAAATGGGTTTCTGGAAGAACCCAGTTGTATTTTAAGTTTATAATATGCCTGTAAGCAATATTTATTATTTTATAATAGCTGTAGAAATAAGATATAACAGAAATATAACAATACTAGCTATAGTAATTAATTTCTGTAGCAACTTGACTGGGCCATTGGGTGCCAGATATATTGTCATACATTATATTGGGCATGTCATGAGGGTTTGTTTTGATGATTAACGTTTGAATGGGTAAACAAAGCAGATTGTCTTCCCTAATGAGTGTGGCCCCATCCACTTAGTTGAAGACCTGGATAGAACAAAAAGACTGACCCTCTAGAGAGGGGGAATTCCTGCTGCCCGACTGCTGATCTGGGATACTAGTCCTTTACTGCACTCACACTTCAGCTGAGACGATGGCTCCTCTTTGATCTCCAGGCTGCTAGTTTGGGGACTGAAATTTCAACATTTTCTCTCCTAAATCTCTAGTGCGCTAGCTCAGCAATAGCAGATCTTGGGACTTCTCAGTCTCCATAAATATGTAAGACAATTTCCAAAAATAAAACAATCTCTCTACATATACATACACAAATATATATATGAAAACCCTACTGGTCTATTTCCTCAGAGAACACATCAATAGAAGAAAGAGGACTTGCGAGTGAATTCAAACAAGAGTCTGAAATCCAGAGAAGGCAAAAATACCAGGCCCTGTCCTTGGTAAATGTAAGAGAACTTTACCTGCCTCTCACAAATAATTAGTCTATCCTCATGCAAATTAGTCTACAAGCTAAAATGTGTAGCTGCAAAGTTAATGCTCATGACTGTCGAAGTTCATAGAAATATGAAGGATGGCAAAAGTTTTGAGTCAGTCACATAGCCTACACCTTCCTGGCTGATGTCAAGCATGGTGATGACCTGTCCGGTTTTAGCTCTCATACTCTAAACAAGAGTTGTTTGTCTGATCTATTGGGTGATTTACAGGTATCACCTTTTTTAATTTTTTCATTTTTGTGCTTTTTGTTGTGATTCTGCTGTTTAAAATAGCCCCAAAGCACCGTGATTACATGCTGTCTAATGGTTCTGAGCCTGAGGAGCTGTGGAGTACCTCGTGGAGAAGATATATGAGCTGGGTCAGCCTCATTCAGGTACAGGCACTGCTGTCGTGAACCCACAGCACAGTGAATCAATCAACATTATGCTCAGGTATCTTTAAACAGAAAAAGACATAAAACAAGATATGTATTGATCAGTTGATGAAGATGTTATCAGAGGCTGACAGGAGCCTGTGTTGCTTTTAGAAATTGTTCAGCACTCTCTAATTCAGTGTTCACAGTGACCTTAGAGTTGAAACAAAAGAGACTCTGCTTGGGGCGATGGGTACACAATGCAGTGTGCAGATGATGTTTTATTGAGTTTCACACCTGAAACTGTACCCCAATAAATTTAATTAAAGGAACATATAAAACAAAAAGTTACAATAAGTAAAAGAAAAATGATTAAACAATTATTCAGCAAATGACAGCTTACAAAACATTTACTTTCCAGTGCAATATCATTTAATCTATACCTGGATAAGGTCAGACTTTAATTTCTGTTTTCCAGACCCCTGGGTTCTATTACGGGCAGAGAAATAAAAATGGCTTATTTAACGATAAGTTAGATAGCACTTGACAGAGTCTGAACTAGAAAACTCTCAAGCCTGTGATTTTTTTTTCTCTATGAGATTTGACTTTCTGAGCTATCAAATACACCATCCTGAATTGCTAAGTGGGGCCACCTAGCTGGTGTGGAGTCAGGGCAGAGCCAGTGTAGTCACTAGACAGGACAAAATGCCAGGCCACTCCCACCATCACTGAGTTCTGCCTGTGATCAAACTGATGGAGAACGAGGTTGTGGCTGAGATCACAGCTCAGAGGACAATAACAGCAACTGAAGAAAAGAATAGCCACCATTTATTTATGAGAGTATATTATAAAGATCTTATTTAAATAGTTTACAGTTAAATTTATCCCTAAGCATTTTATCATTTTTGTTTTATTATAATATGTTTTTCTTCCATTCTATATTGAACTTATTTATTTTGCACATGAACACTTTGTATCAATTTTGTACCCAGCAAACTGATGAATGTAAATGCAAAACTTGCATTGTTTACTTTATACCACAAACGCATACTAACGTTTCACAGAACATTCTGTTTCTTTTCATTCCTCAGCTTCTCTAGGCTCTTTCCATCTGTTGTCCTTCATAACTTTGTCTCTTCCATTTGTATACTGTTACTCCTTGTTATTGCTTTTCATTTAAAGGATCAAAGGAAGTCAATCGAGATTGCTATTGATCAATAGTGGGCAATTGCAGTAATACAAGAATAAAAATTTGGGGTAATGGAGATAAGTGGACAGATTCCAGAGAGGAATAGGCTGATAAATGGTTATGATTTAATGACTGATTAGTCAGTTGAATGTAGGTGAAGAAAATGGGAAGTATGCTGGGTAGAGTAATGATAATGTGGTCTCCTGGCAAGTAGCTGAGTCCATTAGGAAGCTGCACACAACGAGTCTATTGCACTTAGTAAGGGGAAGGGGAAGAAGGGATTCTTGACCAATGAGAAAAATTTGAAAGTGGTGGAATGGAACATGTATTATATGCCACGGTTGGGTTGCAAAGTGGGACAGGGATAAGAGACTCACTCCAGAAGCTTCCTGAGAGTGGGAGCTATGCTCACCATTGTTTCCTGTTGCTGTCTACAAAAATGTATCCCCTAAGGGAACATCTTGTCCAGCTATCCACCCCTTCTCATATGACTCTAGCAACATTGCCCAAATTCACAGTTCCAGAATTAGATCTCAAGTGGTTGATGAAAATTAAGTTCATAATTTTCTTTTTGAGGTGCTTAATTTAGAATGGCCAGAGTTTCAACATTGGTCATTAAAATGTAAGGAGCAGTCTATAGTAGAACCTGTTTTCTATAAGACTACTGTCTTATCCATCTTGTCACTGCCATTTCTGAATAGTGAGGCCTCAAACTGCTACCATCTTGAGCAGGAGGCCAAAACAGAGAGAGAGCAAAGTCAATACAACCAGAAAGAAGCACAGAAGACCTTCTACAAATTCCCTCCACTAGTGATTGCATTGCATAAGAAAATTAATTTCTTCATTACTTAATCAATTATAATCATATTTCTATTACTTGTAGCAGAAAGCATCCCAAGCGAAAGGCTCAATCAAACACTATAGAATAAATGAAATATGACAGACACCCAGCAAGTATGGTAAACCATGAATGAGTAAAAACAAACGCACATGGAGACAGTTTGGTCATCTTTCTGACATTTGCATCCTATAGGGTTATCATGGTAAAGGCTTATTCTCAAAGCCTCTTTACATAATTCAGGGTTATTTAGCCACATCTAATGTTTCAGGGGGAAACATGTGCATATCCACTTCTGTGAATGCCTTTTATAAAAAGCTGAGACAATTTAGAGAATTATAACTAATAATTACTTTGCAAGGTAATGAATATGCATTCAAATTATATCCATTTTCTATAATGTCTAAGTATACCAGATAGTTACGTAATCTCAATTTTATGAGGGACCTCTACTAGAAGACACACATGAAAAATGCCTGTTTTTATGTATTCTTTGGATCATTGACAAAGTCTTTTACCTGTCACTGCTACTGTACCTGAGTACAGAAAGATTAAACTCTAATCCAGAAGGTTAGATTAAATACAATAGATGTCTCTAAGTGGAGCATCTCACTGGTGATTGTTTCCAATGATGTAATCTAACAGGTCTCTCTGATGCTAGGGAACTTTAAATATCCTCTCAGAAAGCCTCTTTACCAGCTTTTTATTGTGGTTGGACCACACTGGAGATCAGAATGGAAGATGAACATAAATCCACTCGAGCTGGGGCTCAATTATGCTCCCATAAGAAAAGACTAAATTAGCTCACTAACATCTTCTATGTAACCATGTATTGCTGTGGAATTCTACAGCTCCACAGACATGTCATTTATTTGAAGAATGCCTTTTTCTCGTAGTGTCTACATTTGCTCATTTGGATTCTGAGACAAAATGTATAAAGAAAAAAGTAACATCTCAGTAGATACGATGTCACTGAGAAACAGTTTAGAGTTATTTTCTTGTGGCGTTAACATACATCCACAAGGAAGAGAGAAAATAGAGGCAAACTGGCATCAAACCCTTCCTGAAATTATTCTTTCTCCCTCTTGTTTACCCTGGCATATTTTAGGTAAAGAGATTTCCTTTTGCCATTACAAAGTTAACCATTCTAATGGTTTCCAGGTTCCATCATTTTCTCTTCCTTCCCTCCCAGATCCCCCAGTCTTCTTCGTTTATTTGGTTTGGTGAAAGTCTAGTAGACATACAATGTCATATTGGTTTCAGGTGTACAACATATTGATTCTCTATTTATATAACTTATGATGTGGTCACCTCAACATGTCTAGTAGCCACCTGTCACCATACGAAGTCCTGGTATTGCTGACTGTGTTCCCGGTGCAGTACATTACATCCCTCGCCTTTTACACTCATCCTCGTCTTTCCCCCTTTCCTCCCTGGCAACCAGCGGTTCTTCTCAGTATTGATGTGTCTGTTTTGGTTGTTGTTGTTCAAATATCTTTTTTAAATTAGTGCTTTATTTTTTTCCTATGGATAAATGCCCAGAAGTGAAATTTCTAGGTAATATGGTAGTTGTGTTTTAACTTTTTCAAGGAAATTCCTTACTGTTTTTTCCACAGTGGCTGCACCAATCTGCATTCCCACCAACAGTGCAGGGGAGTTCCCATTCGTCTACATCCCCAACAACACTTTTTCTTTGTTGACCTTTCAATAATAGCCATTCTGACAGGTGTGAGGTGATATCTTGTGGTTTTGATTTGCATTTTTCTGCTAATTAGTTATATTGAGCATCTTTTAATATTTCTATGGCTTTTTGTATGTCCCTCTTTGGAAAAATGTCTATCCAGGTCATCTGCATTTTTAAATTGAATTTTTATATGTTGAGTGGTATGACTATATATATATATATTTTGAATATGGACCCCTTAACTGACATGACATTTGCAGCTATCTTCTCCCATTCAGCAGGTTGTCTTTTTTTGTGGTTTCTCTCACTGTGTGAAAGCTTTTGGTTTGATGTAGTCCTATTTGTTTATTTTTGCTATTGTTCCCCTTGTTCAGAGAGAGTGATCCCAAAACATACTGCAAAGACCCATATTAGAGACTTTACTGCCTCTATTTTCTTCTAGGAGATTTATGCTTTTAGGCCTTACATTTAAGTTTTTGAAATTTTTATTTTATTTTATTAGTTTTAAGACTGCTTTAATAACTCTAACTTTATAGTGTAGTTTAACAGCAGAGTGTATTTTCAGCTGGGGAAACATATCCTTCAAGGTTAAAGGGGGGACCTGGGTAGCCTATCATAGCAACCATGATGGCAACACATGCCTTACTGTTATCACTCCATGCTCAATGAAGCTAGGAGTATATTTTGTCAGTTTATGGCCTAGCCACAAATAGATGAATCTAGACTCAAGAGTTGATCATGAGGCCAATGGTTCCCAACTTGGAAATGTCTGGAATCATTTTTGAATGCCATAACTGGTGGAGCATGCTGCTGGCATCTGTTGGATAGAGAACTGGAATGGTTCTAAGCACCATACAAGTGCATAAAACAGCCCAACAAAGAATTACGCTTCCTCAAATATTAGTAATACTGAGGTTGAGAAACTGTGATCTAGAGTGTGAATCTTCAGTTTGCTTTTGAATTAGTGTAGTGACTGTGCATGTAAAATCTAATTTCTCTTTAAGCAAGAGGAAGTGCATTATTTTTAACCAAAATTATACATACTGCTTCAGAAATTCTATTTTTTTCTTCTGTGCCACTGATAATCTCTTGGATCTAGTCATCTCCTACTTCTACAAAACTAGACACTTTTTAGACAAAAAGTCTGGTCACTAAATCAATGGTTAAAGCAAGTATATAATGTGTATTTTCTCCCAGTTAATATCAAGAAGAAAGGAAATGCTGGATCTAGTGAATTGCTATATTTAACATAATGTGGACAAAAAAGGGGCCACGTGCTCAAACTGACGAGCTCAGGGGAAGTCTGCATGGCGGTCTGACAGACTCAGAGACCTAGAGTAACCACACGGTATGGTCTGAAGTTAAAACTTCCTAACTAAAAGCAGATCATGGTGGGTACTCATGTCCTATGGACAGTATTTTTCTTTAAACAAAAGTCAATAATTGCCTTAATGCTTAGCCTGTTTTTCATTTTTCTTTTTCTTTTTGCAGCTACAATAATGTTCAGGAGGTCCTTGGGTTATGACATAGTTTCGCTCCTACAACAGTGACATAACCTGAATTTTGGTGGAAGTCGAAACATGCCCCAGCCTAACACAAACTGAACATTCGCGCTTTTAACTGTCCAAAATGGCGTGGGTCAGCGGACCTGATGCCAACTCCCTCTCTCCTATGCCATTACTGCATATTCTTCCTCCCTGCGCAACCAAACTAGTTTGCCCACATGGTTCGTCAGTACAAAGCTAATGGCATAACTGAAATGCTCACATCTCAATTTTTTAAAGTTTTTATAGGATTTAACAACGTAAACTTGAAATACCGTATGTCAAGACTGTCGTAAACTGAGGACCCCCTGTACCTACCAGATAACATGCCTTTGAAATCTTAACAGTAATCTTCTTTTCTGAGCCCCTTGGCGCAGCCACCCCACCAGAGCAGAAACTGACAAAACCCTCATTTTTATTATTATCATGTTAATTCTTGATTGTTAGCTATTGTAATCCTGCTTATATGAAAGAAGTTTGAACCCATGCATTTTTACTTTTCACCCTGTCCCAGAGAGTTCCACCCTTTGCTTTGCTCTGTCTCCCTAATTTCCCACCATTGAATTACCTGTAACCCATTAGGTCTCCCCTTCTAATTCTGATGTATAAAATAAGTAATGAAACAGTCATTTTCCAGAGTATTTTCTCAATCCACTGAGAGTTTTGCTTAGTGTTAATTGTTGACAGTAGGGCTCATACATATTCTTACAAGTTTGGGCAATTCTTATCTTGACAATAACATTTTATAATATTTGGCTATGGGAGATCAGGAGTTAAATCAACTTTGAAAGGACAATACAGCCATTCATTTAATCTTCTGCTTAAGGATCTCTCAATAGCTCCCTAGACTAAAGCCCAGGGTATAGCTTCCATCTCCAAACAGTGACCCAATTTAGAAAAAAAGTAGATTGGAACTGGGTCCTAAACACTTAAAACGACAGTGGCAAGCTATCATGCATATACGAATGCTTGGACTATGTATTAGAAAGTGGCTCAGAAAACTAGCACATTCCTAATGAAAGGGCCCTAGAAAAAGCATTGGATATGGTAACACAAGTTTGAAATCTACCCACACTACTTTAAAAAATGTAGTTAAAATAAAAATAAACTAATAAACTAATCCATCTATTCGTGGATGATAATTTGTTTTTATTTTCCAAGGTGATGTCTTAAAATTGATTATAGTGTTCTCTGATATATATTACTGAGACTATAACTTCAATAACTTGAAGTTAGGACATAAAAACTCTTTGTCTCATTGATCCTAATTTGATGAAGTTTCCATAAGTCAAAACTTTATTCAACAGATTTACGTCCACATAGGGGACTATGAGAAAGAGCATGAAACATGGTGACACAAGGTTGAAATACTCCTGAGCCACTGACAAGCTGTGTCCTTGGCCATGTCACCTGCTCAATTGAATATGAGAATGATGAATACTTCTCAGTGTTTATGTCCACATGCACATATGTGTGCCTGCTCATATGTCTGAAGTTTAGGACAACAAATCACTAAGTGCACATGGTATCTGACCAGTTAGTTCAGTGGTTGGCGCATTGTCTGGAGATAACAAGGTTTCAGGTTTGCCCCAGGATCAAGGCACACGCAGAGCAAATTAATGCTTCTCTCCACCCTCTTTCCTCTCTATCTCCCTAAAATCAATCAATGAATAATACAATAAGCAAATAAGCCCACATAAAAATATCTAGCATTACACTTGGCCCATAGTAGTTGCTCATGCCAGGTGAATCTTAATGACTAGCACAGCCCTACCTACAAAGACAAGAACATCTTGCAAGTAATTACTTCTGTCTTCTAAGATAACCATTACTGTTTGGAGACACAGTAGGGACTCCCAGTAGAAGCAACCTTGCTCTCACTGCATCTGCTCCAGAGAAATCAAGAAATAATTACCTTTTCATTAGGAGACTTGATTGATGTAGCAACCTTCCCCGGGGCTGTGGGGAGATAAACTGGGCCAAGAAGAATAAGCCGGGTTTTATCCTGCCTTGATTTTTCTTCTTACAGGACTAATTTGGGCTCAGGGTACAGTGTGTGCCACAGCTGATTAAAGAGAAGACCTTGGGCACATAAAATTTCAGGCTTCTTGACTGGGGGCTGATAGACACTGGGGGCTTCTACTCTATGTTCACAGACACCATGAGAATGTAAACCCTGCAGGGCCACAGAAGTTCCTGCTCTCTCTGAGTACAGGGAGAAAGCCAATTTAAGAGTCAGTGGCAATGTCAAAAGACCAGGAATCATGACAAAAGCAAGTACTGCTCCCAGATAGTCACTTTCTTTCCCCAGGGGAAATAATTTCAAGTTGAAAAGAGCAATCACCTCAGTTTTTATTGATCAAAATGGAATTATTTTCTAAAGTGCCTATTTTGTTTAAAAAAATGTATGCTTCTCCTAGTTAGAATGGTGGCTGCAAGCCTACCTAAAATGATCAATCGGAAATGAGCACTGAAATGACATTTCTCCCATGTAATTTTTGGAACAGATGTGGAAAAGAGGCAAACTTCCAAAGAGTGTAAGCATTTCAGTCCTAAAGCTCTCGTTAATTTGGCTACCTTCCTATATGTTTTTTTAAAAAATACCTAAAATAAATTGAAAACTGTTCAAGTTCTATAAATATTAATCAGGTAAATAAAGGTGGCAAGAGAAGAGTGGAATGCTATGGGCAGAAGGTTCTGTAAGGTTAGAGACTGTGGGTGAGATATAATGAGAACAGTGTTACAACTCAGAGCACATAGATTCAAATACTAACCATTCTACATTTCAAATTATTCTATCCCTCTATGTTGCAGTTTCTTACTTGTAAAGTCAGGGTCGAAAGAGATCAATTCCTTAAGAGTTTCTAGATATTTACACGTGACTGCAAATGTAATTTGTTTGGTAGGTTATCTCAAAGCATTGAAAGTGTTAACCATTATCGTTGACCGCACTACCTAAACACATAAATGATTTAATAGGAGAGGAATAAAGTGTGCAATATGTTCCCACAGTAGGTCTCAATAAGGATGATAGAAGAAAATGGTCCACAGTTAAGACTGAAGGGAGAATGTCAATCACGAGCCGTGGCGTGATCAGATTGTACAGCGCCGAACACGCCACGTGTGCTCCTCCATTCTCAGTCCATTGATCTGCTAAAGGTTGAATGAGGATTCATCAGTACCTCATATTTACACATACATGGTCAAATGTGCATTAAAAAGATTAGATACGCTAATGATAGCAATGCTTGTTGCATATTAGTAGTGGTAATAGTATATATAGAAAAATGCAACTACTTTGTGAAACAGCAAAGCATACCTTCTTATGCTGTTAAGAAAGAACAGTTTCACTTGTATATTTTTTCATTCAATTTTCTTAAAACTGTCAGGTAGAACAAAGGCAGTTGCATTTTGCCCCTCCTAATTCCCAGTTTCATTAGGGGTTTGCAGATCAGAATGACCACAGTCTAATCCAAGAGGAATGGACATGGTTGAGAGACCTAAAGGCTGTCAACACCTTTCTTGTGTTCCTGGAACTGACTGCCTGCAGACTGACCCACCTGAATTCCAAGGAGAAGATGAAGGTTTACCAGTTCCCTAGCAACATGCAATCAGAGAGAGCTCTCCAACCCTATAAAGCCCTGAGACTCCTTCCTACTGGGGCTGATGCCTTTTTTGGTCTTAGCCACCTGTGCCCAGATATGTAAATAAAGTCCACTGTTTTACCTCCCTTAGTCTTGTGTGATTTCTCTTGGCAAAACTAACAAAAACCATTTCAAAAAAGAAATGATATTATAGTTTAGGAGGATAAAATGTGAGGTATAGTAAAGTTGCCTAGTTTGATCCTTTTCCCCACCAGCTCTAATTTGGGAGAGAAAAACATGAGATGTTAGAAGAATAACAAGTATGCAGTCAAGTATCATTGATCCTACCTGCAAACACACACACACACACACACACACACATAATCAAGATACAACAAGTTGAATGTTGTATCTTGGCACATTCATTTTCTGAAATTATTTTTTGTTTCCTAATTTCATTTTGTTAAGATTAAATGAATAAATTCATTGGCATTTTACATCCTAAAAGGATTGTTTTCTGATTACCGAGCATGTGGTAGAGGTGATGCTTTCTACTATTTAATCGGTGACTACTTCATAGGTTCATTAATCTGAATTAGACTGCTAATTTGAGCAAGTGTTTCAGCAGTGACTTCTTTCTCACCTCTAGAAGATTGTTTAATTAGAATAACCTTCATAGCATTTCCTGTTTAATAACTGCAAGCGTAATAATATATTCACTCCACATAAAAATACTTGTCAATGGAGGCCATTGAGTGATTGAGCATGTATTATGCACCTATTGTCCTTCAAACTGATGTGTATGTAACACAGTCAGACTTTCCTCTTCATTACTTCCAAAGAGCCCACTGTGTTCTTGTGAAAAAATATCTCTTTTCAATTTTGATTTTCAAGAGGAAAGCCTTACTTGGGATATCCTTTTCTTCCCTCATTTTTTTTTCAGTTTATCTTGAAACATTTTTCCCTGTTACATTTCCAAATATATTTATTAATGATTTATTTCCATTCTTAAGTATAATTATTTATGTTAATCACATTATTTTTATAATTTCCAGACTGTTCTTTATTTTCACAACTAATATTCAACATCTGTACTTATTTTATAGAAAATTATTTGAAGAAATTATCTGTATTAATCATCTGTAAAATTTGCTTTAATGTTTTTATTGGAATAATATAGACCTCTATATTATAATATATATTAAGATTTACCATTATAATCATTTTAAAGTGTATATTTCAGTGGCATTTAATGTTCACAATGTTGTGCAACCATCATAACTCTCTATTCCAAATTTTCTCATCACCTCAACCAGAAAGTCGGTATGTACTAACCCAAAATTTCCTATTTCCCACTGCCTTAATAATCCACAATGAATTTTCCTATTCTAAATATTTTATAAAGTGAAATCATACAATATTTATTTTTTGTCTGGTTTCTTTCATTTAACATCATAATATATCCAAGGTTCATATGCTGTTATAGCATATATCAGAACTTCATTCCTTTTTATAGTTGAATAGTATTCAACTTTATATATAATTCACATTTTATTTACCCATTCACCTCTTGATGGACACGTGGTTGTTTCCAATTGTCTGCAATTTTCTTCTGTCCTGTCTTTTTGAATTCTCTCCAATTGAGCTGTTGTTTACCATATTCATGGAAATTGATCTTACCAATATCTCCAGGGATCTGCATTCATACTGCTAAAGTGAATGGTCCATTATCAGCCTGGTATGATCTATCAGTGGAATTTCACATAATTGACCAAATTTATGTCCATAATATCCTTTTCTCAGTGAATTATGGACAGCATAGATAAGATTTAGAAGACAGGATGGTTTTTCTACAGATTCGGTATAAAACCTGATACATTTGAGAGGCCCTTCAGCTCTTGGAAGTAATGATGGGGACTGTCACCAAAGCTTTGGTAAATTACTCCTAGTATCTCATTGGTCTGTACTAGGTCACATGGCCATTCTTTTTTTTTTTTAACTATTTTTTTTATTTATTCATTTTAGAGAGGAGAAGGAGAGACAGAAGAGAGACAGAGAGAGAGAAGGGGGAGGAGCTGGAAGCATCAACTCCCGTTATGTGCCTTGACCAGGCAAGCCCAGGGTTTCGAACTGGCGACCTCAGCATTTCCAGGTCGATGCTTTATCCATTGCGCCACCACAGGTCAGGCACATGGCCATTCTTTAATCAAATATTGAGGAAGAGGAAGCAGTTCTTTTTATTTTCTCAGACTATTCAATGGCATTGTAAATAAGCCCAATATCTTCTACATAGAATTCATAAAGTTATTGGAGAGACGAACATCTTAAGAACGTTGGAATTATGACAAGAAAAAAGATGATGAGAATGATGTTTAATAGGAAGTCAACAATATCCACTATATGACTGATATCAGATCCATGGAATGACTTTTCTAAAATATTTCTAACTCGGTATTAGAATCCACAAAATGTACTTAAGGGTATATTTAAACATTAAACCTATATGAAAGAGAATACCCTTTAAATTTTCTCTATAAAAATTGAAAGTAAATAGGAAAACATTTAGTCTCTACTTTTGCATTACAAAACATGATTCCGTTAGTATTTGAACCCATGCCTGGAAATGCACTTCAGAACAGAAGTTATGTGTATTCAGCTTCATGATGGTTGCAGATGAGATTTACTAGCTAGCCCTCCAAATAAGGTGGTAAGCAATGGTCCATGCATAGAACAAGCCTCTCGGCTTACAAAAGGCTATCAATTAAATGAGAAGGGCTGCTGAGCTGATCTGCTGCCCCCCAAACATTAATTAAAACTGCAGTATTGCTGTGGGGCACAACCAAACGTACTGCAGCTCCCGGACAGCTGTGATACAGCGTCTCAGCATATTGTAATCACAGTGATATATGGCTTTGATATCATCACTAAGAAACAGCATTATTTCAGTACATTTCAGATTACTCATTGCCAAAGGCATGTTTTTGTTTCATAACACTCTTTTATTATGTTACTCTGTTTATTCCTCTGTTTAATCCATCTACCCTGTACCTGATGCATGAGTCTCTGATACTAGGTCACAGACAAATGTTTCTCCAGTTTTGCTTTTACAAATGCACAATACTGCAGCTGTCAGACTTATAGCTCTCATCTGACTGCAGACTTGGTGCTGCTGTTTTCATTTCTCTATTCTTATGTAAATATCAGGCTCTGGTTGAATTTTAAAAAATTTAAAAACCTGTTTTTCCTTTCATTTTTGGAGCTATTTATTTTTTGGAACCCTGCAGTATCATTAATTTGGTACTTACTATTATTAGCATTTATTATTATATGTGGAAGTACACGAAATAGTAAGCATCTCTCACTTCTGAGCATCATACAAATTTTTAAAAAAGATCATTGTAGATTCACATGCAGTAAAGGAAACTGTAGAGAGATCCCTCCAATATTTTGTCCAATCTCACTTAATGGCGACATTTGGTAAAACCATTTTGCAATATCACAACCAGGATACTGACATCGGTAAATCCATCAATCCAAAAGGGATATCCGTAGTTTCACTTGTCTTCATCAGTATGTGTGTTAAATTCTATACAACTTTATTATTAGTGGTTTTGTGTCTCTACCATCATAGTAAAAATACTATACTGTATCAACACCACAAGGATTCTTTCAGGTGCTCTTTGATAACTATAGCCACTTCCATCATTTTTCTTGCCCACTACTGATCTTGGCCAATAAGTTTGTCCTCCTTTTCTAGAATTTCATCATATATAGATTTTGGGATCTTTCTAATCCACTTAGCATAATTCTGGAGATTCATCTAAACTGTGTGCATCAATTGTCTATTCCTTTTTATCGCTGAGTAGTATTTCATGACATGTATGTACTATCACTGTTTAACAATTCACCTGTTGAAGAACATCAGGACTGTTTCCAGATTTTAGCTATTACTGATAAAGCTGCTATGAATATATACTGTACAGATTTTGGTTTGAACATGTTTTTACTTTTCTGGGATAAATTAACAAGAGTACAATTGTTGGTTCAGATTTTTAGGACATTCCAAATTTTTTCTTTTTTTAATTTTTTTTTTATTCAGTGAGAGGAGAGGAGGCAGAGACAGACTCCCCTATGCACCCTGACTGGGATCCATCTGGCAAGCCCACTAGGGGGCGATGCTCTACCCATCTGAGGTGTTGCTCTGTTGCCCAGCAACCGAGATTTCCTTAGCACCTGAGGCAGAGTCCATAGAGCCATAGTGCCTGGGGCTAACTCTCTCCTATCAAGCCATGGCTGCAGGAGGGGAAGAGAGAGAATGAGAAGCAAGAGTGGGAGGGGTAGAGAGGCAGATGGTTGCTTCTCCTGTGTGTCCTGACCAACAATCAAACCTGGAACATCCACATGCTGGGCCAATGCTCTAACATTGAACCAACTGGCCATGGCACAAACTGTTTCATAGTGCCTGTATTACTTAATATTCCCACAGAAAATGTATGAGTGAGTCAGCCATATACATGCCAATATTTGGTGTTGTCACTATTGTTTTTATTATAGCCATTCTAATAAGGTACATGGTAATATCTCATTGTGATTTTAATTTACATTTTCCTGGTGGATAATGACATTGAGCATCTTTTAATGTGCTTATTTTCCATATGTAGAAGTTTACATTTCTTTGTATGGAAGATAATACAATAATGAATGAATAATAATACAAAAATAAACTCTATTTCACATTCTCGCAACTGTAAACCTCCTTATGCTCATCCTGTAGATCCTCCTCATTCAAATGATTTTTCTTATTTTCTGCCCACGTCCTAACTGGATTGTTTGTTTGTTTTTACTCCTGAGCTGAGGAGTTCCTTGTATGTTTTAGATCCAAGTCCTTTGTCAAATATATAGTTTTACCTATTTGTTCCCAGTATGGAGCTTGTATTTCTGTCCTCTTCATAAGGACTTTCACTATGCAAAATAACTTCCTTTTTTGTGTGACATGCTTTTGATGTTAAGTTTGAAAAACTGTGGCTTGCTTAGATCCAGAAGATTTTTTTCTATTATTTTAAAATAAGGTTTTTAGTTTTGCATTCAAATTTATGATTCACTTGGATTTAATTTTGTATAAGGTGTAACGCTTAGGTCAAGGTTCCTCTTCTTTTTGTATCATGTGACTTTGTCATTGATCCAGCATTATTTGGTGCCAGAACTATTTTTCTTCCATTTATTTGCTGTGCATTTTTGTAAAAAAGTCAGTGGGGCATATTTGTATGGGTTTGTTTCTGGGTTCTCTATCCTGTTCCGTTGATTTACATGTCTAATCTATTATTAATGCTGCACAGTCTTGAGTAATGTATTCTTCATCATAAATGTTGAGGTCAAGTAGAATAATTTCTCATACTTTTTTCTTTTATTTCAAAATTATTTTAGCTAGTTTAGTTTTTTTACTTTTCCACATAAATTTTAGAAGAATCTTATTTGTATCATAAGGAAAAAATATGTTGGAATTTTGGTAGGAATTAAGTTAAACTTGTATATCAATTTAGGAAACATTGACATTATTACTACACTGACTCCTCCAATCCTTGAACACAGTATTGCTCTCCACTTACTCAAGTATACTTATTTCTTTTATCAATATTGTGTAGTTTTAAGAATGAAAGTCCCAAGTATTTCAAGTTTTGAGAGTGATAAATGGTATGTGTTTTGAATTTGTGTCAGTATGATCATCGCTAGTATAAAGAAAGACAAATTGCTGTGTATATATCATACATCCTATGACCTTGTTGAAATCACTTATTAGTTCCATCTGTTTTTGGTAGAACTGGTTATTTCTACATAGACAATCATGTCATGTGCAAATAGGATAATTTTATTTTCCCCCTTTTAGTCCTATTTTGTGTTTTCTTTCTTTTTTTTTTTCAGAGACAGAGAGTCAGAGAGAGGGACAGACAGGAATGGAGAGAGACGAGAAGCATCAATCATCAGTTTCTTGTTTTGACACCTTTAGTTGTTCATTGATTGCTATCTCATATGTGCCTTGACTAGGGGCCTTCAGCAGACCAAGTAACCCCTTGATCAAGCCAGCGACCTTGGATCCAAGCTGGTGAGCTTTGTTCAATCAAGATGAGCCCGCGCTCAAGCTGGCGACCTTGGGGCCTTGAACCTGAGTCCTCCACATCCCAGTCCGAAGGTCTGTCCACTGCACCACCGCCTGGTCAGGCTTAGTCCTATTTTGAAAAAAAGGTTGCATGACTAGCCATCTTTGCCTTGTTTCTAGTCTCAGCATTTGGTATTAAATCATTAAGTACAATTTTAGCATAGGTATTTTGTAACTTTTTTAGAGGTTACTTTTTTATACATCTTATCTTCATTGATTTTAATTTATTGTGTTTACATAGATTCTAGTGTCTTCTCGAAATGAACAACCCTCTCCCCTGTGTTCCCCTTAATATCCTCCTTGCCCCCAGCCCTGCAATGCCCTTCCTCCTTCCCTCCAGGATTATCCCATCCTATTATCCCATTTCCCTCTATTCTCTTTCCCTCTGGTCCCTTTGATCCCGCCTCTGTCTCTATTCTGTTCCTCAGTTCACATTATTCATTGGATTCCTCAAATGAGTGATGTCATATGATATTATTCTTTCTCTGCCTGGCTTATTTTACTTAACTTAATAGTTTCCAGGTCCATCCATGTTGTTGCAAAAGGTAAGATTTCCTTCTTTTTCATGGCCCCATAGTATTCCACTGTATATAGGTACAACTGCTTTTTAATCCACTGATCCACTGATGGACACTTGGGCTGTTTCCAGATCTTTGCTATTGTGAACAATACTGCCATACACATGGGGGTGCATTTCTTCTTTTGAATCAGTGATGTGGTGTTCTTGGGATAAATTTCTTAAAGTGGGATGGCTGGGTAAAAAGACAGTTTCATTCTTAATTTTTTGAGGAATCTCCATACTGTTTTCCGCAGTGCCTGCACCAGTCTGCATTCCCACCAGCAGTGCAAGAGGATTCCATTTTCTCCACACCCTCTCCAGCACTTATTATTTGTTGTTTTGTTGATGAGTGCCACTGTGACAGGTGTGAGGTGGTATCTCATTGTGGTTCTAATTTGCATTTCTCTAATGATTAGTGATGTTGAACATTTTTTCATCTGTCTATTGGCCATCTGTATGTCCTCTTTGGAGAAGTGTTTATTCATTTCTTTTACCCAATTTTGATTGAATTATCTTCCTAGTGTTGAATTTTACAAGTTCTTTATAAATTCTGATTATTAACCCCTTATCAGACGTATTGTTGAATATGTTCTCCCATTGTGTGGTTTGTCGTTTTCTTCTGTTCATATTGTCTTTAGTTGTGCAAAATTTTTTTAGTTTGATACAGTCCCATTTGTTCATCCTGTCCTTTCTTTAACTTTACCATGGAGATAAATCAGCAAATATATTACTGCGAGAGATGTCGGATAGCATACTGCCTATGTTTTCTTTTAAGATGGTTATGGTTTCTTGACTGACAATTAACTCTTTTATCCATTTTGAGTTTATTTTTGTTAATGGTGTAAGTTGGTGGCCTACTTTCATTTTTTTGCAGGTAGCTGTACAATTTTACCAACACCATTTCTTAAAGAAACTGTCTTTACTACATTGTATGTTCTTATCTCCTTTGTCAAATATCAATTGCCCATAAAGGTGTGGGTTTATTTCTGGGTTCTCTGTTCTGTTCCATTTATCTATATGCTTGTTCTTATGCCATTACTAAGCTGTTTTGAGTACAATGGCCTTGAGTAGAACTTGATATTACCCACTTTATTTTTCTTTTTCAAGACTGCTGAGGCTATTCGTGTTCGTTTTTGGTTCCATATAAATTTTTGGAATATTTGTTCCATATCTTTGAAGTGTGTCATTGGTATTTTAATAGGAATTGCATTGAATTTAAAAATTGCTTTGGGTAATATAGACATTTTAATGATGTTTATTCTTCTTATCCATGAACATGGTATATGCTTCCACTTGTTTGTATCTTCCTTGATTTCTTTTATCAATGTTTTATAATTTTCTGAGTACAAATCTTTAACCTCCTTGGTTAAATTTACTCCTAGGTACTTTATTTTTTGTTGTTGTTGCAGTAGTGAAGGAGATTATTTTCTTAATTTTTTTTTCAGACAGTTCATTGTTGGTGTATAAAAATGCCTCTGATTTCTGAATATTAACTTTATATCTTGCCCCCTTGCTGAATTCATTTATCAAGCCCAGTAGTTTTTTGACAGACTTTGGGGTTTTCTATGTACAGTATCATATCTTCAGCAAATAATGATAGTTTTACTTCTTCTTTTTCAATTTGGATGCCTTTTATTTCTTCTTCTTGTCTGATTGCTGTGGCTAGGACTTCTAGAACTATTTTGAATAAGAATGGTGAAAGGGGGCACCCCTGCTTTGTATCCTGATCTTAAGAGGATTGCTTTTAATTTTTTTCCCATTGAGTATGATGTTTCCTGTGGGTTTGTCATAGATGGCCTTATCATGTTCAGGTATGTTCCCTGTATTCCCACTCTGCTGAGAGTTTTGATCATAACTGGGTGCTGAATTTTATCAAATGCTTTTTCTGCATCTACTGATATTATCATGTAGTTTTTCTCCTTCCTTTTGTTTATGTGATGAATCACATTGATTGATTTGCGAATATTGTACCAGCCTTGCCTCCTCAGAATAAATCCCACTTGATCATGCATAATTTTTTTTCATATATTGCTGGATCTAGTTTGCTAATGTTTTGTTGAGAAGTTTAGCATCTAAATTCATCAGGAATGTTGGCTTGTACTTTTCTTTCTTTGTGTCATCTTAGCCTGGTTTTGGAATCAGAATTATGCTCGCCTCATAAAAGGAACTTGGAAGTCTTCCCTCCTCTTGAATTTTTTGAAATAGCTTGAGAAGGATAGGAGTTAGCTCTTCTTTGAATATTTGGTAGAATTCACCTGTGAAGCCATCTGGCTCTGGGCTTCTGTTTGTTGGGAGTTTTTTGGTAACTGTTTCAATCTCATTTGTTGTAATTGGTCTGTTTAGGTTTTCTAATTCTTCAGATTTATTTTTGAAAGATTATGTGTTTCAAAAAATTTTTACATTTCATCTAGGTTGCCTAATTTTTTGGCATACAGTTCTTCATAGTATTTTCTTACCATCCTTTGTATTTCTGCTGTGTCAGTTGTTACTTCACTTTTATTTCTAATTTTATTTATTTGAGTCCTCTCTCTTTTTTTCTTGGTGAGTGTCAGTAAAGGTTTATCGATCTTGTTTATCTTTCCAAAGAACCAGCTCTTGGTTTTTTGATCCTCTATATTGTTTTTTTAATCTCTATGTCATTTATTTCTGCTCTGATCTTTATTATTTCCTTCCTTCAACTTCCTCTGAGTTTTACTTGCTATTCTTTTTCTAGTTCTTTTAGATGCAGGATTATATTGTTTATTTGAGCTTTTTATAGCTTCTTAACATATGCCTGTAATGCTATGAACTTCCCTCTCAGGACTGCTTTTGCTGTCATAAATTTTGAAATGTTTTATGCTCATTTTCATTTGTTTTAAGAAAATTTTTTATTTCTTTTTTGATCTCATTGTTGACCCATTTGTTATTTAATAGCATGCTATTTAGTTTCCAAGTGTTGAGTGTTTTTCAGTTTTTCAATTGTAGTTGATTTCTAGTTTCATGCCATTGTGATCAGAGAAGATGCTTGATATGATATCAATCTTCTTAAATTTGTTGAGACTTGTTTTGTGCCCTAACATGTGGTCTATCATAGAGAATATACCATGAGCCCTTGAAAGAAATAAATATTTTGCTGCTTTAGGGTGAAAGGTTCTGAAGATATCTATTAAATTCAGCTGATCTAGTGTGTCATTTAAGTCTGCTATTTCTTTGTTAATTTTTTCATGATGATCTATCCAGTGATGTTAGTGGGGTATTAAAATTTTCTATTATTCTAGTTTTGCTGTTGATCTCGCCCTTTATGTCCATCAAAATGTGCTTTATATATTTAGGTGCTTCTATATTAGTTGCATAGATATTTTTAATGATTATATCTTCCTGTTGGATTACTCCCTTTATCATTATGTAGTGACCTTCTTTATCCCTCACTATAGCCTTTATTTTAAGGTCTATTTTGTCAGATATAAGTATTGCTACCTCAGCTTTTTTTTTCATTTCCATTTGCATGAAATATTTTTTTCCATCCTTTTACTTTTAGTCTATGTGTATCTTTTCTTTTGAGGTGGGTCTCTTGTAGACAGTATATGTACAGGTCCTGTTTTCTTATCCATGCCACTACCTTATGTCTTTTGATTGGAGCATTTAATCCATTTACATTTAAGGTTAATATGTAGTTGTTTATTGCCATTTTATTCTTTAAATCTACATTCCTCTTTTACTAGATTCTCCCCCCCCCCCCTTTGCTCTATTTACAACAGGCCCCTTATCATTTCTTGCAGCACTGGTTTGGTTGTAATTAATTCCTTGAAGTTTTTTTTTTTTTTTTTTTGGTCTGAGAGACTTTTTATTTCTCTTTTAATTTTAAACAATAGCCTTGCTGGATAAAGAAGTCTTGGTTGTAGGCTCTTGTTCTGCATTACATTGAATATTTCTTGCCATTTCCTTCTGGCCACAAGTATTTCTTTTGAAAAGTTAGATGTCATCCTCATGGGGGCTCCTTTGTAGTTGATTGACTGCTTTTCTCTTGCAGCTTTTAGTATTCTTTCTTTATCTCTTGGCTCTGGTTTTTTTATTATGATGTATCTTGGTTTAAGTCTCTTTGGGTTCCTTTATAATGAGGTTCTCTGTGCTTCTTGAACTGTTTATTTGAGCTTTTTATAGCTTCTGAGGGTATGCCTGTAATGCTATGAATTTCCCTCTCAGGACTGCTTTTGCTGTGTCAATTTAGGGAATTTTTTTTCCTGCATCAATTTAGGGAAATTTTCAGTTATAATTTCTTCCATCAGGTTCTCTATTCTTTGTTCTTTCTCTTCTCCTTCAGGAACCCCTATTATGTGGATGTTGCTTCTCTTCATATTGTAACAGAGCTCTCTTAGCATTCCCTCAGATTTTTTGATCCTCTTTTCTTTCTGCTGTTCTGCTTCCATGCTTTCACTTATCTTGTCCTCTAAATCACTGATTCAATCCTCTGCTTCATCCAGCTTACTTTTAATTTCTTTTAGTGTAGTCTTCATTTCTGATATTTTGTTTATCATTTCTGTCTGGTTCTTTTTTATGATTTCAGTGTCCTTTTTGATGCTTACAATTTCTTTATTTAGGTGCTCATTAACTCCATTCATTGTATTTTGAGATCCTTAAGCATCCTAACAATCATTATTTTAAACTCTGCATCCTGTAATTTGATTGCTTCCATTTCATTCAGCCCTTTTTCTAGAGATTTTTCTTGTTGATTTATATGGTTTATGCTCCTTTGTCTTTCTACTGCATGTGATTTGTAGGCTTGTTAGAGTTGTGGGTCTGAGGTTGGTTTATTTAATTTGGCTTCTCTTCCAGGCCTTTATTCCTCTGTCTCTGCTGATTGCTTGGATTGTAATTCTTTTTAACTAGTAGAGCTGCTTTAAAGTCTTGATTTCCCTGCTGTTGTTTATTTTTTGCTGAACCCAGCAGGGAACCTCTGTTTGCTGATCTCAGCAGAGGGCTTCTATGTTTAGGAGGGGGGAAGTGGGTCTATCTTGTTTTGCTTTTTTGGGGGGTTTTTTTGGTCCTAGTTGAAACTGTATCCAGGAATGTGGTGGGTGTGACCGCTGAGAATCTAAAGGTGTGTTCTGCCCAGTTACTCTCCAGGGACAGGGCGTGTTCTCAGTATGAAGGGGGAAGTGTAGCTCAGGTCTCCCTGGAAACCTGAGTAACTATCCCTTCCCCTTACATCCTCCTTTCTAGAAGGCCTTTCGTGCTGATTATAGCTGGAGAGCAATTTGGAGGTGGGTGACCTAGTTCCACTCTATGCTTGTTCTGAGTGGAGGTAGTGACCCCTCCCCCATCTATGGCCACTTCCACCTTGGAGAATGAGTCACAGGTCAGGTCCCCTTGTCTTGCTCTCCTCAAAACCAGTCAGTCCTTTCAGCCTTCCTTGCCCCCTGAGCCCCAGGCAAGTCGCTGTGAGAGATATTTTCGGTTCTATCCCTTTAAAACTGCTCTTTCTTTTGCCTGCCACTTCCCACAGACAGAACTCTCACTCTTCTTCCCACTCAATGCTGTCTGGCTGTCTCTTCCAATCCCTGGGTTTCTAGGCTGGGTCTCTGGTTCTGAGACTGAGGGCCCCCGCCTCTCAGGGTCTCTCTCCTTGTAATAAGAGCCCTTCTGGACTGTCAGCCTCAGCCTCCTCTTGCTCCTGGGAATGGGGAGCTGCCACTGCATCCCCACACACCTTACCAGGATCAGTGTGGATTTTTCTGTGCTTCTTGGTTTTTGAGTCCTGTTCCTTTAGTCTACAGTTGGTTTTTTATGATGATTCTTTTAAATTAATTTGTAATCCAGTTTGGTCTTGGGAGGTGGCAGTCTCTGCGTCTGCATACTTCACTGCCATCTCAGAATATTTGATTCTTTTTTTAAGTTAATTTATTGTGTTACATAGATTCTAATGTCACCCATGTTCCCCAGTATATCCCCCTTGTTTCCATCCCTGTAATGCCTTCCCCCCTTTCCTCCAGAATTCGCTTCTCTGCTCTCATCTCATTCTATCACCCTACCATCCCCTTTCCTTCTATCTGCTTTCCTTCTGGATCCTTTGTCCTGCCTCTGTCTCTATTATGCTCCTCAGTTCATATCGTTTGTTGGATTCGTCATTCAAGTGAGGTCATATGCTATTTTTCTTTCTCTGCCTAGCTTATTTCACTTAACATAATAGTTTCCAGGTCCATCCATGTTGTCGCAAAAAATAATAATTCCTTCTTTTTCATGGCCCCATAGTATTCCATTGTGTATATGTACCACAGCTTTTTAATCCAATCATCCACTTACGAACACTTGGGCAGTTTCCAGATCTTGGCTATTGTAAACAGTGTTGCCATAAAAATGGGGGTGCATTCCTCCTTTTCAAACTGTGCTATGGCATTCTTGGGGTATGTATGGAGATTCCTCAAAAAATTAAAAATTGAACAGCCTTTTGACCCAGCTATCCCACTTGTGAATGTTTTTTAATGAACTTGAAGAAGTTCCCTATTCCTAATTTTGTAAAAGTTTTTTTTTAATCATAAGTAGGTGTTAATTTTTGTCAAATTACTTTTGTACATCAATAAATATAATCGTGTGATTTTTCTTTACATTTGGTTGATTATTGCTTATGGTGATTGATTTTTTAATGTTGAACTTAATCACTGGAATAAATCCCACTTAATCATGGTATATAATTATTCATTTTATCAGGATTTTTTATTAAATTTTTAGAGTGACACTGGTTACATAATTATAAAGGTTTCAGGTGCCCAAGTCAACAACACATATATTGCTGAATTCTATTTTATAATATATTTTTTAAGATTTTAATGTTTATATTCATGAGGGATGTCAATCTGTAGGATTTTGTTTTTGTTTTTGTTTTTTACACATTGTCTGATTTGGGTATCAGTGTACAACTGGCCTTACAAAGAGTTAAAAATGTTCAATCTTTTTCCATTTTCTGGAAGAATTGGTAATAGTTCTTCTTTAAATAATAAGCAGTATTCTTTAGTTGTCCCTAAGACAGCAGTCTTTATAGTGGAAACAACCATAAGTAAATATTTGCTGTCTGTATATAGATTAAAGGAGGAATATGGCAAATGCTGAAAAGCCATAATAATGGCATATAATTCTAGTTTTTGAGCTGATTTTAAGTTGACTGTTTTAGTATAAAGTTGTCCATTGATTTGCAAACGCGATTTGCCATTTAGTGGAAGTTTCCCAGAGCCATTGTTGTTGATCCTTTGAAAAAAGGAACAACAATAATTTTGAGGCTCAAAACCTATAAGCTGTAAGGGTCGCCTATGCCCCTTGATAATCCAGGAGGCGACAAGATCAAAATATGGAAGTGTATTCCATGGGCTATTAGATGGCTCAATGTGCCCAAGCTGTAGCTGCTCTTGTACCAATTGAGCAGCTGTCCTAAGTTTCTCCTGAGAAAAGGGCCATTGGTCTACCCATACAGGATTATCTGATTTCCAAGTAATTGGGTCTGCACAATTAATGCATTATTGGGATAGCAGGAGCTACCAAGGCCCCTATGCTAAATTTTGATATCTTAATCCACACCTTCTGGTATTGGGTGCCACTTCTATGGGGGTGAGAATTCCTCACTGTTCTTTTCCTAGTCCCTTAGTGGGCAAAAATCCCCAATCAAGCATCTGAGTACTGACTAAACCATTAGGACTGACAAGCAACGCTCCCATATTTTTCAAAACATCTCTACCCCACAAATTAACTGGCCATCCAGGGAGCATATAAGGCTTAAAAAAATCCACAATGACCTTCTTAATCTTACCAATGTAAAAAAAACCCAGAACTTTGTTGAGGGGATTTACTCTGCCCTATACCTTGTAATTCTGTGGCTGCTGCATGAGTGGGTCAGGAAGGAGGCCAATGTAGTTTAGCAATAACAGATACATCAGTTCCAGTATCTAAAAGTCTTTAAATTTATGCCCATGTATTGTTAGTTCCATTTCAGGGTGTTCCTGACCTATTTTTTTTAAATCCAATTGGCAAAATCAGAGTAGCCAAATCAACAATTTTCTTAGAGCCCCTTTGCAGGATGTGGCGTGAGAAGCAAATTAGCATCCTTATACTACTCTTCTAACTGACTGAATTAGCCCTGAGACAAATTCTTTTTTTTTTTTGATTAATTTTAATGGAGTGACATTTATAAATCAGGGTACATATGTTTAGTGTTTCTTATTGTCAATTTTATTGAAATCTGCTCTGACATTTACTTATATTCTGTCTTTTACTTGCTTTGGCATTATTTTGCTTTATCTTTTCCTTGTTTCCTTATGTAAAAATTTATGTTATTGATTTGAGATATTGTCTTATTTCAAATGTTAAGTATCTACTGCTATCAATTTTCCTTTGAGCAATATTTTGGCTGAATCTCACATATTTTGATATGTTGAATTTTTGTCTTCATTAAATTTTATGGTTTTTTTTCAGTAGTATCTAGTAAGATAATTTAAAATCTTTGAGACTTCCCCTCTGACCCTAGGATTTTGAAAAGTATCTTATCTTACTTATTTAGAGAATAGCTTTGTTCTGTTGGTGCTGTTTCTGTTCTGTTGTTTCTAGTTTGTTCACATGGCATGAAAGTATACTTTGCATAATTTTTCATTCTTTGAAATTGGTAGAGGCTTATTTTATAGTCTACAGTATGATCTATCTTCATGAGTGCATCATGGATGGAAGGTTCTATATGTGTCAATTCAATCTTATTAGTTAAATATATTTTTTAGATATTCTAGATCCTTGCTGGTTTTCAGTCTAATGATTTTATTATTGTAATAACAGTGTTGCAGTATCCAATTATAATTGTGGATTTCTCCTTTCAACTTTTTTTGGGTTCTTTCTTTCTTTCTTTCTTTCTTTCTTTCTTTCTTTCTTTCTTTCTTTTTATTTATTTATTTGTTTTTTAGTTTACAGAGACAGAGAGAGAGTTAGATAGAGGGATAGACAGGGATAGACATACAGAAATGAAGAGAGATGAGAAGCATCAATCATTAGTTTTTCGTTGCAACACCTCAGTAGTTCATTGATTGCTTTCTCATATGTGCCTTGATCGGGAGGTTACAGCAGACTTAGTAACCCCTTGCTTGAGCCAGGGACCCTGGGTCCAAGCTGGTGAGCTTTGCTCAAACCAGATGAGCCTGTGCTCAAGCTGGAGACCTCGGAGTCTCGAACCTGGGTCCTCCACATCCCAGTTCGATGCTCTATCCACTGTGCCACAGCCCGGTCAGAACTTTTTTCAGTTTTTTACTAATGTAGTTTGGAAATCTTATCTCTGGTCTCTACACATTTAGAATTGGTATGTCTCATTGGCGGGTTGATCATTTTATCATATGCAAAGATTTATTTAATTCTTTTATGTTAGCAAGCATTTACATTGCCTTAGCTTAATATGAGAAAATAGTCTTATTTTTCTGGATTGTGATTGCAATGGCAGTTTAATATTCAGTCTTTACACTGTTATTTTAGCTTCCTCGGCTAATCTAGTGCCACTGAGGCTCTTGCTGGTCACTGAGAATGCCGTCTGCAGAGCCAGAAGGGGTTTCTCTACTGTGGGGAGGAATGTAGTTAGACCCTCTTTATGGTACGAGTTGGGAACTGTTTTTGAAAATGTATCAGCCATAAAATAACAAAGCTCACACTGTATTGTATGTAGTCAAAGTTTACATGAGGCTAGAACTACATAGATATAAGCAAAGGCTGAGCTGTATTCTTACGAAGAAGTCCATCATGTCTATATACATGTGATTACTCTTCCCTAAGGGAGTGTCTATTACTGAAAGAATAAGAGAGAATGCACAATTCTCATGAAAGCTTATATAACTGTATATTGTAAAACACTGATGCCCGTACAGACTCCCAGTATCTGATCATATGCTTAGAAATCATTAACGTAAGGGATATACAAAAGCCAAAAAACAGCATGGAGTACTTAGAAATTTAAAACCTTGCTCCTTTAGGAGCAAAAAAATTTGAGGAATAGTCTCTGATTGTATGGATCTATTCTTGAGAATATTGTGTTTATCAGATGATATCCTGTCTTATGACTCCAATTCAGTTCACTGGGTCTCTTCAGTTCCAAGGTTATATGAACCCTCTAATAAGATTTAGAATCTTTAGGATATTTGCAATAACTATCTACTAATACATAAATCGTCTCATTATTCTAACTATACTAAAGCCCTGGCAAATAACTTAAGAATAAAATTTCCTTAATAAAATCACTATTGTAATATGGCAGAAAGATCTATACATAATCTGGAATGCCATATTATTTGTATACTACATACATAAGCATAGATAAGTAATTTTACTTTTAGGACAATCAGTGTCTTCCCTGGGAAATTTAACTCTTAAAGATGTGAAAAGACTTAAGCCAGATGATCTACTAAAATTTGTTTTTAGTAGTGCCTAGTACAGAGCAAACATGTGCCAATTCTTTCTTTTTCCTCTTGTTCACTCTTTGTGCCCTCTGGCCATTATATCTGTTCTTACACTGGCTGGTCAAAGTTTTAGAAGATTTATCTCAGCAACTGGGGAGGGAAACAAAAATGAAAATAAATGAGTCTCCATGATTCTTGATTTTTGACTGAATCCATCTTAATAGCTTACTTATCTCATCAAGTAATCATTACATTCAATAAGTTGTCCCACACACTAATACAAAGCTAAGTGACTGTCAACAGGCTCAGACCAGCCTTGCCCCTGAATAATGACAGGCTGTGGCAGGATTTCTCTCTCATTCCATCAGTGGAATAGCATTTCTAGTAAAATTATGTACTCATAAAATTGAGTCTGCCAGATAACTGGAGGGTATTTTATTCTAATGTTTTCAGGACCACAAAATATATCTAAATGAGAGGACAAAACAGAAGTGTTTAGCAAAATTAATTTGTCTTGTGAAGGGTAGATATATTGTAAGTGGGAAAGATAGTTCTTAGGTGCTCAGTACAGAAGTATGATAATAACCTATTTAACAGACACACCTGTACATACACACAAGTTAATTTGAAATTTTATTTGAATAATCAGCAAATGGCATAACTCCTCTTTCTTCATCTGTGTTTCCTCATTGGTAAAATATCAATAATTATGTTATGATGTTGTTTTGTGTGTGTACTTTTGAATTTTAGATTTATTTCTAATACCTTAAGTGCAGTTGTATGTTTTATGTGTTGACATTGACAAACAATACAATCATTTTAAAGATGTCTCACTTAAAAGCTACATTGAGTAAATAGTTTTAATCCCAATATAGCAACTAAATCATATTTGTAAAACAAACCAACTAATTTAGAATATACTCTGCATATTAAATATTACATTAATAATATTAGCATATCTCATAGCAAATAGGGGACATACCTTTCAACTTGTTATTTCTAATATAAGTAATTAATATTCATGAAGCAGGATGAATTGAAAATTACACCAGTGTAGCAATCAAGTCTCATTCATTATATTCCTAAATCAGATTGGCTGTTGGATTTCAGAAAGTTATTTTATTCCCTTTGATAAAAATTTCATCATTTGTCAAATGGTCAAAAATATTTGACCTCACAATAGCAAATTATTCTAGGACAATCCTATTTTTTTTTGCATAATGCTTATCATCAATTCTAAGATACAGCTTTTTTTATATCAAACATCACTGAAACCATGTGCCTCTTAAAATTGAATGCATCTTTTCATAAATATTGTCAGCAAATTAATTACATCCTTTGTGGTACAGAATATAGTGGTTTATCTTATACTTGATGGTGCCTTTTATTTGATAAGAATTGGTATTAACTAAATCCTCAAAAAACTCTATGAACGAGAGTAATTATTAAACATATTCAACAGATGAAGACATTGTGACAAAGAGTACTGAGGTAATTAGCTGAAGATCGCGGAATTCAAAATCTGGACTGTCAATTCAGAGCCTATGTTCATGTCAATTATATTGCACTGCTACTCAAAGATTTTTTTCTCGACTATTAACTATACATTAACATGATTCAAAAAGCATTCTTATATATATGTATATATAAAATTAAAATTATTCACAATAGTAAACTAATTTTTAAAGTATAAAATATGGCTATTTTTATTGAGCTATGTATTTTTCATGAACAATACAGTGACACTATAAATAATATATGCATATATTCATATATATACATATATGCAAATATTTACTCATAGTGATAGAAGTACATAGTAGTAACTATTTCTTTGGTCATGGACCCTGCTACCGAATTGTATTTATAAATTAATTTATAATTCATAAAGTTATTCACTTGCTACAAATATATTTTAGATAGTGATACCTATAGATGGGTGCTTCTAATAGTTTTTTCATATTTTGATCCAAAAAAGACCTATACCTGACTTGTCTAGAATGCTTACTAGAGACATGCATAGTCACATGTGATAAATCATGTGAACGTGCACACAGGACTCACAAACATGGGTATAGATCAGGGTCTATTCAATACATTTGTAATAACACTACCAGTGATTCTATGGTTCCCTAAGGGTTCAAGTCCTCTGAGTTAAGCAACTGTTGAATAAAATTATTTTAGACATTATGGATGTGTAGCTACCCTGTGCTCAGTGGATCACAAATCCCTTCATGAAGTATGTTCACTGGCCATAGCCAGTCTTATAATTAGATTTATGTCATCGTCCCTTAAAGTGCAATTATAGGCCCTGGCCGGTTGGCTCAGCGGTAGAGCGTCGGCCTGGCGTGCAGGGGACCCGGGTTCGATTCCCGGCCAGGGCACATAGGAGAAGCGCCCATTTGCTTCTCCACCCCCCCTCCTTCCTCTCTGTCTCTCTCTTCCCCTCCCACAGCCAAGGCTCCATTGGAGCAAAGATGGCCCAGGCGCTGGGGATGGCTCCTTGGCCTCTGCCCTAGGCGCTAGAGTGGCTCTGGTCGCGGCAGAGCGATGCCCCAGAGGGGCAGAGCATCGCCCCCTGGTGGGCAGAGCATGGCCCCCTGGTGGGCATGCCTGATGGATCCCGGTCGGGTGCATGCGGGAGTCTGTCTGACTGTCTCTCCCCATTTCCAGCTTCAGAAAAATACAAAAAAAATAAACAAATAAAATAAAAAAGTGCAATTATAGAACACTGGCCTTCCTTATTTCTCTCATTGAAAATGAAGTTTCCTCAACCCTAAGGATCTCTAGGCATGGCCCAATTATTAGATATTGTCAGTCTCTACAGAAGATTCTTATACATACTAAATTTCAAAAAATACTGATCTCTACTTTGGGGCAAAAAGTCACAAACACAAGCAGAGGTAGTTAGTCGAGTTGGAGGGGTTAGTATCGCTAATCACTTGTATACTTTGCCTGAAAATGAGTATTGGGTTGAAAAGTTTGTGTGTGCTTTAAATTTAGTTGTTTGTCATCTGCACTAGAAGCTTTGTGTGTGCGCACGCATGTGTGCACGCAGCTTCAGATAATATATTTTATTTAATATGTTAACTTTTTATTCTGAGATAAATTTAGACTTACAAGAAAGTAGCAAATATAGTACAACATTCCATGATACCCATAAGCTTGCTTCCTCATTGTAAAATAATCAATATTTAAAAATTAATTAGCAGTAGTAACTATTAACTAAACAATAGACTGTTCAGATTTCACCACTTTTTCCAAAAATGTTTTTTTCTGCTCCATGTTCCCACATGCATTCAGTTATGTCTCCTTTGTCTCCTGCAACCTATTGAAGTTCTATAAGTGTTTTTTTTCCCCATGACTTTGAGATTTTTTGAAGTGCATTGGTCAGGTCACTTTGTAGAATATGTCTTAATTAATTCTGGCTGGAGTTTCCTCATGATTAGATTGAGTTATATGTTTTTAGGATGCATACAATAGAAGTAAGGGCTTTTCTCATTGCATTGTATCTGGGAATACCTGATGTTTATATTTGATTTTTGTTGATGTGGTCCTTAGTCACTTGGTTAAGTGATGTTTGCCAGGTGTCACCACTGTAAATTTATCCTTTTTGTTTGTAATTAAAAATATTTACTGGCTCTGGTCAGTTCTCTCAGCGGTAGAGTGTCAGCCTGGTGTATGGAAGTCCCGGGTTTGATTCCTGGTCGGGGCACATAGGAGAAGTGACCATCTGCTTCTCCTCCCCTCCCTCTCCTTCTTCTCTCTCTCACTCTCTCTCCCGCTCACGCAGCCATGACTCAGTTGGGTCAAGTGCATCAGCCTGGATGTTAGTTGAGGATGGCTCCATGGAGCCTCTGCCTCATAATAGCTTGGTGCTAAAATAGCTTGGTTGTGATGATGGCCCCAGATGGGCAGAGCACTAGCCCCAAATGGAGGTTGCTGGATGGATCCCAGTCACGGCGCATGTGGGAGTCTGTCTTCTATTTCCTCTCCTCTCATTTAGAAAAGAAAGAAAAAAATGTACTTTTGAGAGAGATAGATTGAGACAATGCAAATATACTATTTATCTTTAATGTTCTGCCACTAACAGTAACATCCATTGGTGGATATTACCTGAAGTAATTTATACTGTTATATTTAAATCATAAATTTACCTTTCATTCATTCCTTAACAAATTTATTAGTTGAAATTTTTTTGGAAAAATTATCCTTTCTCTTTTATATATTTATCATCTATTTATATCAATATGGATGCAAAAATGCTTATTTTGGATTATAATCCAATGTAATTTTTATTGATTTTTTTGCTCAGTTTTTTGAAGTTTATATGCCACAAATTTTTAAGAAATTTAAAAGTTTCTTTCAGGTAGAAAATGCCTTTAAACCACTTCTAAAACTTCATGCTATTTGAAGTATGCCTGAGATAATTACAAACACTGAATACTTTTTATGATTATAATAGGCCTTATTCCAAAAGAAGATGGTTACCCACTTAGATTACATACCTTAAGCAAGTAACCTTGGTCACTTTGAAAAAGGAAAGAAAGAAAGAAAGAAAGGAAGGAGGGGAGGGAGGGAGGGAGGGAGGAAGGGAGGGAGGAAGATGTATATGGATAGGATTATATATGCACATATACATATTTATTTATATTTATTTTTATGTATAGCTATACATCCATAACCTTGATTTGTAAAATATAAATAAAAATAACTCTAAAGTTAAAGAGTTATAAGACAAGAAAGATATCACTTTTGAAACTCTTAAGCACAATACTAGAAAAATAAAAATGTTCTCAAAAAATACAAGATATAATTAATATTATCAATTAGCCTATTCTTTGTCAAAATAAACTTATACGGGTCAACTAAATTTTTTAATTCCAACATTTTCTATATGATAATAATAAAGTGAAACAGTTATATGTTCCAACAAAATATTCAAAATCAAATCCAGCAATATGAAAAATATTATATACATGAGCAGTTGATATATATTCCAGATATGCAAAGTGAGTTAAGCATTTTGAAACTGAGTCATTGTAATCCGCCATTTCAACAGGCTAAACAGGAGAAAAAACTTATAATTATTTAAGTTGATGCATAAAAATCATTTTGCATAATCCAAAATCCATTCACAATATTAAAAAAAACCCTCTGTAAACCTAGAATAGAGATAATGTTGTCACTTTAATAAAGAACATCTACAGCAGCCATACAACAGCCATCATAACTAATGATGAGAAATTAAATGCTTTCTCTTAAAATGAGAACAAGGCAAGATGTTCCCTCTCACTACTCCTATTCAACATCATACTAGAAGTAATAGCTAGTGTAATAATGTAAGAACAGAAAAGCAGGCGTAAGAATTGAGAAGAAAACACAGATAACATGATTGTTTTTGTGGAAAATTCCAAAGAATTATCAACAACAAAGTCGTGGAACTAATAAGCCAGAGGTGATATAACTTGGTATACTTTAGATCTATAAAAGTACAGTATGTGTTTAAATGTTTACATTTAATGTCTTGGATGTGTTCATATAAAAATTTGGAAAAATCATACATTTGCTTTGAGTGTGAAATTTCTTATTTCATTTAGGGTCTCTGGAAAATGTTTAACCTTATATTATCCTTTGTGCTCTAACAAAGAGACACATTACAGTTGTGTTGAGTTTGGGTGGCAGTTTTCAACAAGAAACTTTGCATTGCTTTTCTATGGAGATTTTTTATTTGTTTGTTTTTTGGCTTTTTTTATTTTGGAACTAGCTCTTAAAGAAAATCAAAGAGGAAACTGAAATCCTTGCATTTTTGCAACAAATGAGTTATTACTCCTCTCTTAGGTTTTATAATAACAGCAATTGTGATTCTATTATAATGCTGTAGAACTTAATTAGTGGGCAAATGTAGTTTCTTATGAAAAGACTGTTTTAATTCTTACAATTTTAATGTTGAAATGTGTTTAGGATACAGAAGTGTGTGGTGTGTGTGTTCATGTGTGTGCTGCAGGAGAGACGTTGATACTGAGTATTTCAGTACTATGGGCAGATTTGAAATGAGCAGTGACAGACAAATGAACTCTTCAGCGTAACTGGACATGAGGCATTTATGGGCAATAAAACAGCAAGAATTTAAAAGACTTAAAAGTCAACAATGTTGGGAGAATTTTAATTCTTAAAACTTAAGGGCAGAGTGTGTGCTAAAGAGAAATTGAATATGAGAGTGAAGCATTGTTGGAAGTCAGATTCTGAAAAACCTTTAACACCATACTCAGGAAATGTTTAGGGACCTTAGAATCAATCATCAGTCATGCTTTGCCTAGAAGGACTGCTGGTTTAATTTGAATTTTAAATCAGTCAATCTAGATACTCTATATCCTAGTAAAATATGATTTTTGCCTTCTTGTTACATTTTAGCCAGTCCTTGGACCTCTACTTAACACACCTAGCAATTTTTTTCTTGGAAATTTTTTGTTTCTATACCTGTCCCACCTCCCATTAGTCTCTGAAACTCTTATGGAAAACAATTGTGTTACTTCCTTTTGCTTCCCTAGTACACTGTCACAATTTTTGGAAATGGCTGCTCATACATAGCATGAACAGTTTCTATTGAAGTACGTTTTAAAAGAATGAATTAGTGTTTGGTTGATACATAGCAAAAAATTAGTGAGTAGATGAAACCATTTCAATTATTCTATGTATTTAAGAAATAGAACAATGGTGGCAGCAGCAGACTCTTCAGATTCTGTCATGTGTAGAAAGAAAAAGGGATCAGAATAGAAGAGCTGACATTTACTCTTGTCCTATTTCCTAGTGTATGAATAACAATAATTTTTTCTTTTGGGATATGAGAAAAGTATCATGAAAGAATCCTGGCCATGTCCGGTGTTTATACAACTCTTTTGGCATACAGTAGGCTCTTAAGTTATATTTGATGAATGGATGAATGGATGAATGAATGAATGAATGAATGAATTGCTGTCTTAACTTCTCATAAAAATCTACTACTAATCTGATTCTTCTGAATCTTTACATAGATATTTCTTATGACTTTGAGTACTGTTGTAACTCTTGCTTGTAGCTATTTATTTTTCTAGATTTTTATTTATTTATTTATTTTTATTAGAAAGAGAGAGGAGAGAGAGAGAGAGAAGAAAAAGATAGAGAGAATAGAGGGAGGGGAAGGAAGCATCAACTCCCATATGTGCCTTGACCAGGTAAGCCCAGGGTTTCATACCGGCAACCTCAGCATTCCAGGTCGATGCTTGATCTGCTGTGCCACCACAGGTCAGGACTGCAGCTATTTATTTTCACAAATAACTTTTGCAACCTACTTTTAATCTGCTTATTAAAATTTTTAGTCAATTCCTTACATTATTGAATCATTCTTATATTCTATTATGCCATTGATATCTGAACTAGTTCAATATCTATTGATTCTTTTCTAAATTATTGAACAAAATTCATATCTTATTTCAAAATTTAAAATACACAGTATTATAGAATATTATATTTCATGAAAGTACCAATGTCTATCAAATGCTCCTTTAAATTATAGAAATGAATGTCTCCAAATAATCATGCTAAGACAATACGCAAGAGTGATTAAATCAGAGAAATTGTGATAGATTCTTAACAAAAATCATCCCATTAAAAATAGCCATATAAGGGTCAAAATTCAACTAGCAGCCAATGAATATTAAGAAGAAAGAGATTTCTGATGTCTAACACATAGGATGCTTCTAACTAATGTTTAGATTTTACAATGTGTGCACTAAAATTCAGCTTGAATTGAAACATGCAAGCCATATTTATATACTCTGTTTAGAAATCATTCAGGCATTAGACACAACTATATATGAAGTTTAGTCTCTTTCCTCAAAAAGGTCAGTCTTGTTGAAATGAAGAAGCAAAAAGAAATATAATAACACATTTTGATGCAATGTACACTCATCTTGCAAAGCCCGCTTCAAGTGTAATTGTACTTACAAAACATGTCTCATTTTCATCTAAACCATGTTCATATCACATACATTCACACATCACTTCATACAGAATGCAACATAAAAGTTATCACTCTTTTTCTGTGTATCTACTTACTTATAAAGCAAGCATTTCTAAACACTACAAGAGGGCTTGAGAGGAAAGTAATTCTTCCTGAGGAACTATGACTAAAATCTGAAGAAGTACAGTAACTTTCTTGTTTCTCATTTGATCATCAATTTTTCCATCTACTATATGAGGTAAGTCAGATTACTAGACTCGTCTATTTGTTTTATTATATATTTCTTTAAATATATAAAATATTCATTTCTTTTGAAGCTTAAAAATTTCTTTTCCTAATAGTCCTTAAGGATACTTCTAGCATTCATAGTCTATCCATTTGTATCTTGGTACCATTGGGTCCTGCTTAAACTTACCCAATGACATGGCTAGAGTATCCATTACCACCCACCAGCAAGGATGAAGCCCTGTGAAAATTATATTTTTAAATGAGCCAGAACAAGCCCAAGTCATCAAATATAATTTCAGTGATGAACCTCAATGTTTTACATTTGAATACTTCCCCAAACGGTTTCAATTTATTAACGTCACATTAAAGGGCTCCCTTCATTTTTCCTATTCAGTGAAGAAACAGGTAATGAATGATGCTGACTTGGCCAGGCTTCCAATGAGTGGTTTTGAAAGTGAGCAGCCCTCAGTGCAAAGAGACTCAACCCATGCCAGCAGATTACTGAAATCGCTTTCACCTGTGTAGAACATGTCTACGCATACAATGTTTGGTTAATGCAATGGTGATTATGTTGTCAAAGCTAAAGAGAAAAAGTCCCAGTCCATGAACTAAGACATGACAGGTTTCTAAACTGTCCTTGCCATGGCTGCACTGCTTCAGAGAGATTTCCCCAGCACATGAAGGAAGACACAGGAAGGAGTGGTGCTCATTTTGAAAACTTTGGATAATGAAAAGTATAAAACAAACAAAAAAACTACCAGTTGTATTACTACCACTGCTACCAATAAACACTTTGGTATAGTTTCTGAATTCAATCTATATATATATATCAATATTGATAAACATCAACAATTTAATATAGGGATATTTCTCAAAAGTTGTCAAACAGTATGGTGTTATTGATATTTTTATTTGAGCGTTAGTCTGACAGCTTGCAGGGCAGGGCCACACTAACCTCATGATTGATGGTTAACTCTGGGAGGTATTGGAGAGGATGAATAACTGGAGGAGACAGATATAGCAACATATTTTCTAAAAGATAAATAAGAGAGAGAGATGGCAGTAACACTGTGGTTGAATCAATTGGGTTTTCATGTCAGAAAATGCAAGTCTTCTGTTACCAAGCTGCTCTCACTCGACAAGCCCAGGTTCTAAACAACTGTCTTGGTGCCTTGAGAAATGGTATCAGTTGCTCCATTTCCCCAACTAATTAAACCCAATGCTTCATTGTTATTAATGTGGTACATGTGCAATACCATGCAAGTTCAGCTACGAGGCTGATGTGAATAACAGCAGTGACCTGACCCACCTCCTCCTACTGACAATTCTTGTCCCCTGTGTGCAACACGCTTCAAAGTTTTCAGGGATCACCCTGGCATTGATCCCACTTACCGATAAGACTTACACACATTTCTTGCTTATTGACTTTAGATATTAGCTCAAAAAATATTTTTATAGAAAAACAAGAGTTATTATTTTTTCTTATTCTGTTCTTTTTCATGTTCTTCAACATAATAATGACAGTGGTTATATTAGAAATAATTAACATTTATTTAAATTATTGCTTTTAAACCTAGCAGTGAGCTACGGATTTGGGGTATTTCGTCCCTTTTACCATTCTCATAAGATCTGTCTGAAGAAAGTACTATTATTTCTGTTTTACAGGTGAGGAAAATAGGATTAGAGAAACAAACTTTCTCATAATTATGTAACTAGTTAATAGTAGGATTGAAATTGAAATTTAGATTTGTCTGTTCAACACCTATGGTTGGGTCAACTAGACAAATTTCATTCTTTCAGGGATCCTGAAATTTTGCTTTACTCTTTTGCTTAAATAATGTCATTATTATTCTTTTATATCATTAGAAATTCTTCATAACCAATGCTATTTGGGATGCATGATATTCCAAGAGAAAAACACACCATAATTTACTGTATTCATCCACTATAGTAAATTCAGGCCTCCCCCTCATTTATTTGCTATTGTGAACATTGCTAAGATCAATGTCTTTATACATTATTTGTTAAAAAAAATTTAGAGAACTGCTTTTTTTGTGTGTTTCAGGCAATTTTTTAGGTTAAGTTGCCAGTAGTGGGTATGACCTAAACAATATTCTGTGAAAAAATAATATGAATAATGGTCAGAAACATCCATCAAAATTATACAGAAAGAAAATTAAGTTCATGATCTCTGCTAATTGTGCATTTTATGAAAGATGAAAGACAGTTTCTCCTGAGCAGCTGGTCACATTACACTCTAGTTTAAATATATCTGTCTTTAAGAATACATAATACAGAAGGTGCAAAAAGGTCTTTTATGCAAAAAAAACACTTAAATTCTGCTTTTACTGACTGATATTTTAAAACTGTATGCTCTTGAGAAATAAAAATTTAAGACAAATATTGACTAGGTGTTATATATAATATTTAACAATTAATGTTATATAATATAAATAATTACTATATGATAATATATTAAAACTTAAAAATTGTAGTGTCTTATGGCTTCCAGGGAGCTATAATAAATATATGATTGAATGATATTGGTGACCAACTTTGCAGAGGAAGAATGCAAAATTCACAGATATTAGGTTGTGTATTTAATGTCATAAGCCTGCTAATGGCTGATCCAAGAGTAGTTTTAGGCTACCTGACTTCTTTTTCCAGCACTCTTTCTCCAGTGAAATGTTAGGTGCATCAGAGATAATAACTTTAAAAATAGAATGATTAGAATGTACTTGTTCTTTATTTTTACTGTGAGAGGAATGGGATGACCTCCAAATCTCAGTTTCTAGAATAGTAAGTAATAGGAAATAATTCCTGTGGGGAAAGAGAAGATGGTCCTGAGGTCTAGGATGCTTCTCTTTTCCGCAGGTGTTCATAGGATTCCGGAGACCTTAAATTGTGCAGTGTTAATTTTCTTTCCAGGTGAACACATTCTCCCATGTGTCCAAATAAATAAATAAGTAAATAAATAAATAACCCAGTCTGGAAAATAGTCTTAATATCACCTGTAGGCTAATGCGTTCATTTCCAAGCTATTTTAATACTTGCTCTGGGTGAATCTATAGGGAAGACTGCCAGTCATAATTCATTATTAATTAATGTTTTTTTTCGGCAAAAGCTCAGAAATAGACCCTCAACCATCACACAGCTGGTAGAGTAAACCAGTTCCCTCAACTCTTAGTAGTTCGAGAGCTTTTGTTTTCATTTCTGTTAACTAAGCCCCTCCTTATTTAAGATATAGAGAAGGAAAAATAATGCCCTAACACTGCAAAGCTCTAATTTCTACATTTTCAGAATTTGCCACATTTGGAGAGTACTCTGGGAAAGGGGAAACCCAAGAGAAAGCGAAAGAATTAATGTATTGTATAATAGGAAAATGCTCTAATAATAAAGCATCCGAGGTGAGTATTGAAGAGCACAGAGGTCTTTGTCGAAAACCTGGAGTTAAGTAAGCCACACTTATTAGTGATATGACCATAGCCTTCTCCTTTGGTACCCTAATCCTCAGTGATAATGATGACTTGTATTGTGTAAACACTCTAATACTTGGCAAGTGCTTACAAATTAGTCATTTATTGACAATAATGATTTTATACATAGTTGATTAATATAACAACAAAGAAAAGGCCTTGCTATTAGATCACAATCATTTTCATGGAAATAAGACTTTAGGAAAAAAATCTCTGTTCTCCATTTTGCTTAACTTAATTCTTACTCCATAAAAAAATACACTTCATCTCTACATTTTTCGAGTTACTTCAATTCTCCTGGAAAATATTACAGAACTAAATTGTATTTAAAATTTGGGAAATCTCCCAATTCTTCATTAAGACAAACTCAAGTGATGCCATCTACCTTGTCCAAAAGACAATACCATTTATCAGGTATCTGGGGACTTCATATGATTTCTCCTTTCACTGTGAGTTGTCTTTTTTCTGTTATTGATTCCAGACTGAATCCATTTTCAGGCCCTTCATTTGCAGACAGTTACTTCTTAAGTACCATTAGTTGTGACAGCCACACTCAATCTATTGACAATGGCACCCGAAGTACAATAAATGACTGGTTACTTGGTATGGGTATGACAATAACAATCTCGCCATCATGAGAGTTAGTATTGATATGATTAGAGTACTCAAATCCTAATATATTAGTAGTAAGTAGAACTTACACATAGTCCAACCCACAAATTCTGCCAATCAGAAAGTGTAAGCTTAGAAAAAGAAAATCACTTCTTCTAAAGTCAACTAACATGAGTTGCAAATCATATATCACTGTGAAGAACTGCAGAGAGTTTGAGATATTATCCTACTTGTAAGTTAACAGTTACTTGTAAGCATTTCTTTTTCTTTCTTTTTTATTTTTGACATGAAATGAAGTGCTGAGAATATTTATTTCAACTCTGTCAACTGTAGAACATGATAGTCGATAGTCCTTGACAATGTTCAGAGATGTTAGCTTTTCAGTTCCACAGGTGCTGACAAAAGACATGAAATTCTTGGGTCAGAGACAACAGACTTGATTATTCACGATACCCCTGGCAGGTAGATTCACAGAAGTTGTCTTTACTCTCTCAAATCCCAGGGGGCGATGCAGAGGTAGTCACAAGTGTGTGCTGCATACACAGTGGTTTGCAGTACAGATAAGTAATGCTGAATATAGAAAACCCGTCTTTTAAAGGGGGCTGCTAATGAACCTTCTTAACCTTCCCTCCAGGAAAGACATTTTCTACATTAATCTTATCAGGAAGCAAATCTGTCTAGATATATGAATTATAGATTATGGATACACACACAGATTTACATTCTAAACTAGTAGTTTAAGAACAGTCTGATTGGTGATTACAATTTATTACAAGAATTTTTGTTTGTTTGTTTTCTTGAAACAGATTCAATCCTTAAGAGAGAACCATTTATTGTTTGCCATATTTGCAAAGAATAAAACCAATCCGGGGGCATACTTTTCTCTGAGCATGGAGCATTTTGAGAAACATAGCTTAAGACATGAGTCTAGAAATCTGACTTCCCACCATACATTGGGTCCATGGCCTTGTCCCTTGTTTGTTGCCTTCAGCTAACACTTGTTACTACTAGATGCCTGAGGCAGCGTATAGCTTAATATAGTGTTTTCAGCTTCCTACTCCATTTTGTCTCCTTAAACTTACTTTTTATCTAGGCATTTTAAAGATACTATTTCTACATATTTGAAATAAGATTCTTTCACTCAATTTCTAGTCTGTCAACAGTCCCATGAATGGAATACTTTCATTATTTCTTTTTACTTATTTTCAAACATATGAATTCTATCTTCAGAAATAACGAATTGCTTGTTTTTCCCAAACTATGGTCCACATACTCTTTTATCCCTCTCTATGAGTATATTAGTCAGTTTACTGGAAAAGCCCCCATTCTTATTTTTATGTGCTAAGTTTCATTCATCTTTGAAAGTCTGTTGAAGATATAACTATTCAAGAAAGATGACTGCCTAATCCATCACCTAAATATGGTATGGCCTTACTTGGAAAAAAAATTTTGTCTGGGGATATATATATCAGCACTTACCTTATCAAAAAATTAGATTTTATCAATAGTGGTATTAATAATATTACTAAAACTACCACTACCATAATAAAAGCACCCATAGTTTGATCCAGAAACTGAGCTATTTACCTTAGATGAATAATTCTTAATTTTAAAACTTATGTTTCATAGTAAATTTTTTTTTTTTGTATTTTTCTGAAGCTGGATAAGGGGAGAGACAGTCAGACAGACTCCCGCATGCGCCCGACTGGGATCCACCCGGCATGCCCACCAGGGGGCGACACTCTGCCCACCAGGGGGCGATGCTCTGCCCCTCTGGGGCAGTCGCTCTGTTGCGACCAGAGCCACTCCAGCGCCCGGGGCAGAGGCCAAGGAGCCATCCCCAGAGCCCGGGCCATTTTTGCTCCAATGGAGCCTCGCTGCGGGAGGGGAAGAGAGAGACAGAGAGGAAGGAGAGGGGGAGGGGTGGAGAAGCAGATGGGCTCTTCTCCTGTGTGCCCTGGCCAGGAATCGAACCCAGGACTCCTGCATGCCAGGCCGATGCTCTACCACTGAGCCAACCGGCCAGGGCCCATAGTAAATATTTTGATCATGATTTTACATTCAGGTAATTATAACTCTTAGAGGTCTCTTAATAGTCCAGATTTTTTTTAGTTACTAACAGATTTTATTTTCACTGAAGGTCACAACAACAAAAACTCACTTAAAAGTATATTATGAACAAAACAGAATGCCTAGGTAGAGACCCAGAGAAATAGAGTCAATTTGATTTGTGACAAAAAGTATAGGCAATTAAATGGAGAAAGGACAGTCTTTACTGCAAAGTGATGGGGAGCATCTTTTGTATGCTTATCTCCCATCTGGATATCTTCTAGTGTGGTGTCTGTTCAGATTTTTGTGTATTTAAATTAGGTCATTAATTTTTAAGGGTTCTTTCTATGTTTTGGATCCAGTCTTTTATTTGAGTTTTGCAAAAATTTTCTCCCAATTTGTGGTTTGTTTTTTTATTTTCTTAACAAGGTCTTTCACAGAACAAAAGTTTTTTAATTTTGATGAAATCTAACTTAACAATGTCTTGTTCTTGAATCATCCTTTTGGTGTTGTATCTAAATAGTCATCTAAATTTTCTCCTATGTTATCTTTTAGGAGTTTTATAGTTTTGCAGTTTATATTTACTTCTGTTATTTATTTTTAATTCATTTTCATTAAAAAGAAGTGTGAAATCTGGGTCTAGATTAATTTTTGTGGATGTCCAGTTTTTCCAGCACCTTTTGCAATAGTCCAGAATTTATATAACAAGTGAGTTTTTTTAATTATAATTTTATTTTTTTAATAGGGTGACAGCAGTAAATCAGGATACATATATTCAAAGATAACAAGTCCAGGTTATCTTGTCTTTCAATTATGTTACATACCCATCACCCAAAGTCAGATTGTCCTCTGTCACCTTCTATCTAGTTTTCTTTGTGCCCCTCCCCCTCCCCCTTCCCCTTTCCCCCCTCCCCCCCGTAACCACCACACTCTTATCAATTTCTCTTAGTTTCACTTTTATGTCCCACCTACGTATGGAATAATGCAGTTCCTGTTTTTTTCTAATTTATTTATTTCACTTCATATAATGTTATCAAGATCCCACCATTTTGCTGTAAATGATCAGATGTCATCATTTCTTATGGCTGAGCAGTATTCCATAGTGTATATGTGCCACCTCTTCTTTATCCAGTCATCTATTGATGGGCTTTTTGGTTGTTTCCATGTGCTGGCCACTGTGAACAATGCTGCAATGAACATGGGGCTGCATATATATGTCTTTACATATCAATGTTTCTGAGTTTGGTGGGTATATACCCAGTAGAGGGATTTCTGGGTCATAAGGTAGTTCTATTTTCAGTTTTTTGAGGAACCACCATACTTTCTTCCATAATGGTTGTACTACTTTACATTCCCACCAACAGTGTATGAGGGTTCCTTTTTCTCCACAGCCTCTCCAACATTTGCTATTACCTGTAACAAGTGAGTTTTAGAGACAGACAACATACCAACATCTTTTGGTCCCCAAATCTATGACTCAGCTGTAAATGCTATAAGGGAAATCATTATGTAAACCCATTTCTACAGAGTGTTAAAGTACCACTACCTGGTCTGAGTTAGGTCCTTGGGATCTCTGTTTTGCTTTATAAGCTTCACAATAAATATGTTAGGTTGAGAACATTAGATGTAAGTTTAAGTAGCATTGTTATTTAATCAACTCTCAGGAAAAACAGCATTTACCATATTTTCTAGTCAATACTTTAAAATTGACAAGGAAATAAGCATCACTGAGATAAAATGACCTGTGTTGTTTGCTATTATGGAGCAAAAACACACCTCTCATACCAGGTTAACGTGGAGGGTTCCATTTAACATACTTACATCACTCACATTATTAATTATATTCAGCAGTTAGTCTGTGGACACTCTGCTGAAACATATGTGGACACAAAGACAATGGAACCACCGTCATAGCTCAAAGCTGGAATCGACAGAGGGATTGGAAAAATACCACTAAGGCCAGTTTTCTAAGCTCAAAGGCCACCAAAGCACATTAGTCTTGAATTAGATCCTGAAGATAGTACATTTAAAATATAAATAAAATAATCTTTTTTAATGTTCACTATCCCGAAGGGAAAATAAGCACATAATAAAATTTTTAAAAACACACAAAAAAACCCAAATAAATATCATCTCTTCTTTGAATATAATGGCATCTACTTCTTAATTTTAAATAGATATTTATAATTGTATAATGTTAAGTAAAGTTACAACAAAGTTTTAAGTAAATTGTGCTAAGATTCTTAGAATAGTTTTGTGAAAAGCTACATATAATAATGTTAATAAAGGGAAAATTCCTCAACAGCAGCCTTATTGCTTTTTAGTTTTAAACGCATATATTTATGACTATAAAACTTTTATGTGTTCTCAGTAGTTAAGTTTCCATAAAACTCATACCCATTCACTGTGAAAAAATTACTAGGGGAGTATTAGAGAGGCCATTGAAACCCCTGTAGCATATTTGCTGAGGTCCCTGAATCATGGAAGGTAGTATTTCTTACATATGAGATAGCTGGTGATTTCCCTTTAGGAAGTTCATGGATTTAACTTAAACCTTAGATAAAAGTTACTTTCTGGCATAACTAGTTTTCTTCTAAAGGCATTCCTCTGATTTCTATTCCCATCAGTCCCAGGCTATGGAGATGGCAGGCCAGGGCTATTATCAGGTATTTAGGATTTGGAGACCAAAGGCTTTGCTTTGATGAAACAAATAAAATTGGGATAAATAAAAAAATAATGTGTGCTCTGGCCTCAGTTCTCATCCTCCAATGCCAGTCAGATATATCAAAATTATATTTTGGAAAGATAGTAATCTGTTTTAGAGTTAAGTTTACTCAAACAAGAAATGTTTAGTGCAATAAAGAAAATAGATATTTTGTGAAATAAATTTCACAAAGTCAGTGCTTTGCTAGGATAATTTGGGACATAATTTTTGAGATTTTAAAGATTATAAATTTATTTAATTTTTGAACAGTTTGGTAATTATAGCACAATATAAGCATGACCAAATAACATAACAAGGCATTATGCCACAGATCAGAAATGCTACTGAGAAGATGCTAGAATTGCCCGAGAACCACAGGCTATTTCTGACATACTAGAGACCCACCACAGAATTACACTCTGCATTCCAGGAAATAATCATGTAGACAGTAGTTCAAGCTTTGTCTTCCTGAGTTCAGGCTGTTATTGCAAAATACTATAAACCGGGTGGCTTATCAACAACAAAAATATATTTTTCATCATTCCAGATTTTGGAAGTCAGAGATCATGGTGCAGTGCATTTGGGTTCTGGTGAAGTTTCTCTTCTGGATTGCAGATGAGAGTGCAATTTTTGAGATTTTGCAAACACATGGCACAAAGGGAGTGGGCTACCACTCTGTCCTCTTAAAAGGGCACTGTTCCCATTTATGAGAACTTCACCTTCATGGTCCAATCACCTCCCGAAGTCCCCTCGTCCAGATACCATCACCATGGGGATTAGATTTGGGGACAGGCATTTGGGGAGGATACCAACACTTGGTCCATAACCAATACAGTGTTTTCTTTTGTTGTTGCTGCTGTCATCACACTTATTTCAAATGCTTACCCTAATGTACTAAGTCAAAGTTGGGGATAGCAAGTCCTGTTTAGCCTTGGGGGTGAGATGAAGAGTCTAAAACAAACTTATTGAGGAGTTGCCAATATAATATGTAAAACACTGGGGATAAAATTATTGAGAAACATTGGTTTTTGTAGTGATTTTCTGTGAGACGCCTACATGTGTGTGCCCATGTGCCCATACATGCTGAGACTGGCCATACAGAGAGCGTGGGGTTACAATTTGCCTAGGAAAGTGGGGCTTTCATGACTGTTCACAATCATGGTTGCACCCCCTCTGGTGCAGGTAAAACAGACGCACATGGATATCCCAGCTATCTGGAATGATTACAGTGACAATAACAATCCCAGTGACCCAATCTACTATGCCAAGCACTGCAACAGGAGCTTTCCACAGAATATTTCTCCTAATCTTCACAGGTAGTGCATGAGACATATTATTTTCTCCACTTTGCAGATAGTAAACCTGAAATCGTTCATAAAGGAAAACGGAACGAAGGTTGAAGGCAGGGTTTTTATTTTAATTTACAAAGAAATAGAGGAGCAGCAATGCTAAGTGACTTTACAGCCAAGCAAAAAAGAAGCTAGCTGCCTCTAGGAAACCAGTATGGCCCTGTTGATGCCATTGAAAAAAATTTTTTCTTCCAAATGAGCCCTGGTTATATGATCTGAAAAGATGCTGTTAGGCCCTATGAATTCACTGTATAGACTCTCATCATCCCCACCACCACTTTACAGTATTTCTCATGAAACATTCACTAAGTGGCAGTGAGTTAAAATGTATCACAAGGTACGCTGAGATGCCCTCTGAAGCTTGTGCAAAGGCCCTGTTTGGGGATCTGGTTGTGAGCAGTAGTAGCCCACCCACCTCATGTGAGGTAAAGAGTGGGCAGTACTACCCTGGTGTATGTAATTAGCAATATTAGTTAAGGAGTCTATGTACTTTCAGTACAGTGTTAAATTTTCTGTTCTTTAAATATATATATATATATATATATATATATATATATATATATATATATAAACTTTAAATGTCTCTCTAAAGAAATTGCTATTTTCTTTGGAGAGTCCCTAGGAATGTAAAACTTCTATGAATATTTTTGGCACCTTGGAAACCATTGCATGGATTCCATTAGTTTTATAGATAAAGAAAGTAATGTTGAAAGTAAAGGCATAGCTTGTTCAGATGAATAAACTTCCTGAAAGAAAAAGTACATAATTGAAAGACAAGATAACCTGGACTTGTTGATCTTTGAATATATGTATCCTGATTTATTGATGTCGCCCCATTAAAAAAATAAAATTATAATAATAAAAAAAAGAAAAAGTACACCTGTATTTTCTCACTGGCTTGTGCATTTATTCAATAAGCATTTACTGAGTATGCTCTATGTCAGTGGCCCCAACCCCCGGGCTGTGGACCGGTATCTGTCTGTGGGCCATTTGGTACTGATCCACAGAGAAAGAATAAATAAACTTACATTATTATCATTTTATTTATATTTAAATCTGAACGATGTTTTATTTTTAAAAAATGACCAGATTCCCTCTGTTACATTCGTCTAAGTCTCACTCTTGATGCTTGTCTTGGTCACATGATACATTTATCCATCCCACCCTAAAGGCCGGTCCATGAAAATATTTTCTGACATTAAACCGGTTCGTGGCCCAAAAAAGGTTGGGGACCACTGCTCTATGTGACCGGGACAGTGCTATGCTCTGGAAACCAGAAAATCAAAGCACAGAGGTGAATACAGTACAGGACATGGCGGGCTGGTATACTACAATCTGTCCTGCAGTTTAGCAGAGGGAAGTCCGAGGTGCCAGGCATGTTAATGCATCCCCATGAACCCTGGTCTCGGACTGCACAGCTTTATCTCTGACTGACGTGCTATTTTTGCTATTTTGTGTGCATACTTCAACTAGATGTGACTCCTTATAATCTTTTTGTTTTTATAGAATATAATAAACTAAATCATCTTTATTGGCAATTTACTATGTGCTACTGACATTGTTGTATGGACTTTTCATAGATTATTGTATTGTTATAATGGAAGAGTTCTGTGATATAGAATACACTCCAACAGAGGGGATGTAATTAAATAAATGAATGTGAGCATATATGCATACATTTTGTGGAGGGCATGGTATACAATATATCTAAGCTTTATGTATATATATGTATGATATAAGTATATACATATATGCATATTTGTGTGAGTATACTCATGGGCTCATCAACAAATATTCATCAGTTTCTACGTTTATTTATCCCAACCACAATGTTATTTCTCCCAGATCTTATTTATCATGTTTGTCTCTTTGTTTTCAAAATACTCATAATAACTAACTCAGAATTCTCTATTATCTCTCTTAAGGAAGACATAACATTTTGTCAAGGTGTATGCCTAAAGTACATTTCCAGTCCATGTAAATGCCAATTATAATGCCTACATTAAGTGTGTGTGAGAGTTTCTATGTGCGTGTGTGCCCATGAATGCCAGTACTTATTGGGAAAACAGTATCACACAGAATAAAGAGCCATTCATTTAAGACTAAGAGACCAGGAGTCTACTCCTAGCTCTGCCACCAAAAAATATTTTGTAACCACCACAAATTTCTATTTTTTTTTTTTTGAGTTTTATAAGAAATTTTTTTTTTTTAATGGGGTGACATCAGTAAATCAAGATACATATATTCAAAGGTAATATGTCCAGGTTATCTTAAAGTTCAATTATGTTGCATACCCATCACCCAAAGTCAGATTGTCCTGTCACCCTCTATCTAGTTCTCTTTGTGCCCCTCCCCCTCCCCCTTCCCTCTCCCTCTCCCCCCTCCCCCCGTAACCACCACACTCTTGTCAATGTCTCTTGGTCTCAGTTTTATGTCCCATCTACGTATGGAAAAATGCAGTTCCTGGTTTTTTCTGATTTACTTATTTCACTCCGTATAATGTTGTCAAGATCCCACCATTTTGCTATAAATGATCCAATGTCATCATTTCTTATGGCTGAGTAGTATTCCATAGTGTATATGTGCCACATCTTCTTTATCCAGTCATCTATTGATGGGCTTTTTGGTTGTTTCCATGTCCTGGCCACTGTGAACAATGCTGCAATGAACATGGGGCTGCATGTGTCTTTACAAGTCAATGTTTCTGAGTTTTTGGGGTATATACCCAGTAGAGGGATTGCTGGGTCATAAGGTAGTTCTATTTTCAGTTTTTTGAGGAACCACCATACTTTCTTCCATAATGGTTGTACTACTTCACATTCCCACCAACAGTGGATGAGGGTTCCTTTTTCTCCACAACCTCTCCAACATTTGCTATTACCTGTCTTGTTAATAATAGCTAGTCTAACAGGTGTGAGGTGATATCTCATTGCAGTTTTGATTTGCATTTCTCTAATAACTACAGAAGATGAGCATCTTTTCATATATCTGTTGGCCATTTGTATCTCTTCCTGGCAGAAGTGTCTGTTCATATCCTCTTCCCATTTTTTTATTGGATTGTTTGTTTGTTTGTCGTTGAGTTTTATGAGTTCTTTGTATATTTTGGATATTAGGCCCTTATCTGAGCAGGTGTTTAAAAATATGATTTCCCAATTACTTGGCTGTCTGTTTATCTTGTTATCAATTTCTCTTGCTGAACAAAAACTTCTTAGTCTGATGTAGTCCCATTCATTAATTTTTGCTTTCACTTCTCTTGCCTGTGGTGTCAAATTCATAAAATGCTCTTTAAAGCCCAGGTCCATGAGTTTGGTACCTATGTCTTCTTCTATGTACTTTATTGTTTCAGGTCTTATGTTTAGATCTTTGATCCATTTTGAGTTAATTTTAGTACAGGGGGACAAACTGTAGTCCAGCTTCATTCTTTTGCATGTGGCTTTCCAGTTTTCCCAGCACCATTTGTTGAAGAGGCTTTCTTTTCTCCATTGAGTGTTGTTGGCCCCTTTATCAAAAATTATTTGACTATATATATGTGGTTTTATTTCTGGACTTTCTATTCTGTTCCATTGGTCTGAGTGTCTATTTTTCTGCCAATACCATGTTGTTTTGATTGTCGTGGCCCTATAATAGAGTTTGAAGTCAGGTATTGTAATGCCCCCAGCTTCATTCCTTTTCTTTAGGATTGCTTTGGCTATTCGGGGCTTTTTATCTTTTTTATTTTATTTATTCATTTTTTTAATTCTTTATTTATTTATTCATTTTAGAGAGGAGAGAGAGACAGAGAGAGACAGAGAGGAGAGAGAGATAGGGGGGAGGAGCTGGAAGCATCAACTCCCATATGTGCCTTGACCAGGCAAGCCCAGGGTTTCGAACCGGCGACCTCAGCATTTCCAGGTCGACGCTTTATCCACTGCGCCACCACAGGTCAGGCTATTCGGGGCTTTTTATAGTTCCATATAAATCTGATTATTTTTTGCTCCATTTCTTTAAAAAATGTCATTGGAATTTTGATGGGAATTGCATTAAATTTGTATATAGCTTTGGGTAATATGGCCATCTTGATTATATTTATTCTACCTAACCAAGAACAAGGAATATTCTTCCATCTCATAATGTCTTTTTCGATTTCCCTTAACAATGGTTTATAGTTTTCATTGTATAAGTCCTTTACATTCTTTGTTATGTTTATTCCTAGGTATTTTATTTTTTTTGTTGCAATCGTGAAGGGGATTATTCTTTTGAGTTCATTCTCAAATGTTTCATTGTTGGCATATAAAAAGGCTATTGACTTCTGTATGTTAATTTTGTATCCTGCGACCTTACTGTATTGGCTTATTTTTTCTAGAAGTCTTTTTGTGGATTCTTTGGGGTTTTCGATGTATAGGATCATATCATCTGCAAAAAGTGATACCTTTACTTCTTCTTTTCCGATATGGATGCCTTTTATTTCTTTGTCTTGTCTGATTGCTGTGGCAAGAACCTCTAGTACCACATTAAATAAGAGTGGAGAGAGTGGACAACCCTGTCTTGTTCCTGATTTAAGGGGGAAAGCCTTCAGTTTTGTGCCATTTAGTATGATGATAGCTGATGGTTTATCATATATGGCCTTTATCATGTTGAGATATTTTCCTTCTATACCCATTTTGTTGAGAGTCTTAAACATAAAATTGTGTTGTATTTTATCAAAAGCCTTTTCTGCATCTATTGATAAGATCATGTGGTTCTTGTTCTTTGTTTTGTTGATATGGTGTATTACGTTAACCGTTTTACGTATGTTGAACCATCCTTGAGATTCTGGGATGAACCCCACTTGATCATGATGTATTATTTTTTTAATATGTTGTTGTATTCGATTTGCTAGTATTTTGTTTAGTATTTTAGCATCTGTATTCATTAGAAATATTGGTCTGTAGTTTTCTTTTTTTTTTTTTTTGTGCCATCCTTGCCTGGTTTTGGTATAAGGGTTATGTTTGCCTCATATAATGTGTTTGGAAGTATTGCTTCTTCTTCAATTTTTTGGAAGACTCTCTGTAGAATAGGAACCAAGTCTTCTTTGAAGGTTTGATAAAATTCGCTGGTATAGCCGTCTGGGCCTGGACTTTTATTTTTGGGGAGGTTTTTAATGGTTTTTTCTATTTCTTCTCTACTAATAGGTCTGTTTAGGCTTTCTGCTTCTTCTTGACTCAGTCTAGGAAGGTTGTATTGTTCTAGGAATTTATCCATTTCTTCTAGGTTGTTGAATTTAGTGGCATAAAGTTTTTCATAGTATTCTACAATAATTCTTTGTATGTCTACGATGTCCGTGGTGATTTCTCCTCTTTCATTTTGGATTTTGTTTATATGAGTTCTTTCTCTTTTTTCCTTGGTAAGTCTTGCCAAGGGTTTGTCAATTTTGTTGATTTTTTCAAAGAACCAGCTCCTTGTTTTATTAATTTTTTCTATAGTTTTTTTGTTCTCTATTTCATTTATTTCTGCTCTGATTTTTATTACCTTCTTTCTTCGCCTGGTTTTGGGTTGTCTTTGTTCTTCATTTTCTAGTTTCTTAAGGTGTGAAGTTAAGTGGTTTACTTGGGCTCTCTCTTGTTTGTTCATATATGCCTGAAGTGATATGAACTTCCCTCTTATCACTGCTTTTGCTGCATCCTATAGATTCTGATATGTCGTATTATCATTTTCATTTGTCTGTATATATCTTTTGATCTCTGCACTTATTTCTTCTTTGACCCATTCATTCTTTAAAAGTATGTTGTTTAGTTTCCACATTTTTGTGGGATTTTTTCCCTCTTTTTTGCTGTTGAATTCTAGTTTCAAGGCTTTATGATCAGAAAATCTGCTTGGTACAACTTCAATTTTTCTGAATTTGCTGATGTTGTTTTTGTGGCCCAGCATATGGTCAATTCTTGAGAATGATCCATGTACACTGGAGAAAAATGTATACTCAGTCACTTTGGGATGAAATGTCCTGTAGATGTCTATCATATCCAGGTGCTCTAGTGTTTTGTTTAAGGCCACTATGTCTTTGTTGATTCTCTGTTTGGATGACCGATCTAGAGCCGTCAGCGGTGTATTGAGGTCTCCAAGTATGACTGTATTTTTGTCAGTTTTTGTTTTAAGGTCAATAAGTAGCTGTCTTATATATTTTGGTGCTCCTTGGTTTGGTGCATATATATTAAGAATTGTTATGTCTTCTTGATTCAGTGTCCCCTTAGCCATTATGAAATGGCCATTTTTGTCTCTGAGTACTTTTCCTGTCTTGTAGTCAGCATTATTAGATATGAGTATTGCTACACCTGCTTTTTTTTGGATGTTATTTGCTTGGAGTATTGTTTTCCAGCCTTTCACTTTGAATTTGTTTTTATCCTTGTTACTTAGATGAGTTTCTTGTAGGCAGCATACAGTTGGATTTTCTTTTTTGATCCATTCGGCTACTCTGTGCCTTTTTATTGGTGAGTTTAATCCGTTTACATTTAGTGTAATTATTGACACTTGTGAGTTCCTCATTGCCATTTTATAGATTGCTTTCTGTTAGTTTTGTGCCTTCTTTGATTCTTCTCTTTCGTTTTTCTATCTTTTGTTTTTATTTGGTTGTGTTCCATTCAACTTTCCTCTATTGCTATCTTTTTTAAATCATGTGCTTCTGTGGTGGTTTTTTTAATGGTGGTTACCATTAAGTAATGAAAAGGGTTCCTAGCCTGTTCATTGTAGTGCACTATTTTGTGAGTACTTTTGCCCTCCATCGCCCTTTGCTACTGTTAATCTTCATCCTCTCCCCCTCTTTCTTATTGTTGTCACAGTTTAAAGTTGGTTTTGTTATGTTCTTCTTGGAGCTTTTACTTGTGGCTTTGTTGTTGTTGTTTTTTTATTCTTTGTATCTGATTGGAGAACCCCCTTTAGTATTTCCTGGAGTGGGGGTTTTTTGGTGATAAATTCTCTCATCTTTTCTGTATCTGTGAATGTTTTTATTTCTCCTTTATATTTGAAGGTTAGCTTTGATGGGTATAGTATTCGTGGCTGAAAGTTCCTCTCTTTCAAGACTTTAAATATTGGGGTCCACTCTCTTCTAGCTTGTAGAGTTTCTGTTGAGAAATCTGATGATAATCTAATGGGCCTTCCTTTATATGTTGTATTCTTCTTTTCCCTGGCTGCCTTGAGAATTTTTTCTTTGCAGTTGGTTTGTGCCAATTTTATTATGATGTGCCTTGAAGTAGGTTTGTTGGGGTTAAGAAAACTTGGAGTTCTGTTTGCTTCTAGAATTTGAGGTTTTAGTTCTTTCCAGAGGCTTGGGAAGTTCTCATCTATTATTTGTTTGAGTATGTTCTCCATTCCATTTTCTCTCTCTTCTCCCTCTGATATACCTATTATTCTTATGTTATTCTTTTTGATGGAGTCAGATAATTCCTGTAGGGCTATTTCATTTTTTTTAATTTTTGAATCTCTTTCTTCTTCTCTTTGTTGAGCCTCAAGTTGCTTGTCTTCTATTTCGCTGATCCTCTCTTCTATCTGGCCTGTTCTATTAGCTAAGCTTGTTACCTCATTTTTCAGCTCATGAATTGAGTTTTTCATCTCTGTTTGATTTGTTTTTATAGTTTCAATTTCCTTGGAGATATACTCTTTGTGTTCATCGAGTTGTTTTCTGAGCTCCCTAAATTGCCTTTCTGTGTTTTCTTGTATATCTCTGAGTATTTTTAGAATTTCTATTTTAAATTTTCTGTCGTTTTACTCCAAGGTTTCCAATATCTTAAATTTTTTCTCCATAGATTTTTCCTCATCTCTCTGTGTTACCTCTCTATCTTTTGTATCCATGATATTCGATTTTCTCTTCTTTAATGGCATCTGAGGGTGATTTTCTTGATAGTATTAATGAGATTTTATAAGGAATAAAAGGATAAAAAAATAAAAATAAAAATAAAAAATTGCACGTTTTTTTTTAAAAATTAATCATTAAATAAAGAAAAATAAAATAAGATAAAAATTTGAGGGGAAAAAAAGGGAATAATTCCTTCCCCTCCTTTTTTCCTCTCCTCTCCTCTCCCCTCTTTTTTGAGAAAATCTTGTGATGAACTGTGAATTATATTGTACTAAATAGAACAAACAATACCTGTAGTGGAGGGCCTGAATTGGGGAGAAGTAATATAGGGGTAAAGGAAAAAAAAAAAAAAAAAGAAAAAAAATACAAGAAAAAAAAATTTATATATAAAAAAGGGGGGAGCAGTATAGACCTACAAAAAGCAAATTAGGAAAAAATTTGGGTCAAGAATAAAATGTTTTGCTTTTAGGTGTTGGCGACTCAGAGATATGATGAGAGGAATAAGAGGGAAACAGGAAAAAAGGGTGGAAAATTAAAAAATTACTATTGTATTTAGTGGAACAAGAACTAGATAAAATGGAGAGCCAGGGATGGGAGCACTGCTAATGTGTTAAAAAGGTGAAGTAAAAACCCTCCAAAATGCCACAAACTTAAGTTTGAGTCCCAGATAAGATAATTTGTTCGTTATTAAAGTTTGAATGAGAGAAGACGTAAAGGAGAGAGGAAGAGACTAATATAGAGGGAGAAAAGAGAGAGAGAGAGAGAGAGAAAAGATGGAACCACTTAAAGAAGAAAAAAGAAAAAGGAGGAGAGAGAAAGAGAGAGTTAGGGGTTTTGGATTGCAACCCTCAAAGAGAGAAAGGAGGAGGAAAGAAAAGATAATGTGAGATGTAACACTTATGGGTAGTGTAGTTCAAAGAGAGGCGAGAGTAAGACTGAGAGAGAATTAAATGACCAAATTGAAGTAGAAAAAAAAAATCAAGAATGAAGAAAAGAGACACAGACGAACAAATATAATAAGATGGGATAGGTTATAAAATCTGCAGATTATTCTTGATTTTGAGAGGTTGTTGTCTTGCTTTTTCTTTTCTGTCTTTCTGGTCGGTGACTTTGTACCCCGGGATCTGCCCCTGTGGCACGCTCTGGAAGAGGTTTGCAGTTGATAATTCTCTATGGCAATGTCATGTATTGGGCTTCAGTCTCGTTGGCAGCCAAGGTTCATTAGTGTTTATAGGCTCCAACAGAGAGGATCTCTCACTGTGAGAGTGTTCCTGGAGCCTCTCTCCTAGTCTTTCCTTCCACAATTAGAAGCCTGATAATCCAGTTATGGGGTTGCTGCTGCCTCTGCCTGGATAGTAAGAGTCTCAAAGAGCTGGCAACTCCCCACTCTGTTCCCACTCAGCACAGGGCTCTGAGTAAGGCTCAGTCAGTCAGACCTGCCAGCATAATCAGGCATGGCTTCCTCTCACTCAAAGATCTCTGGCTCTGCCCCTCTGTGGGATAACTCGAGTGCCCACTCCTGAGGCGTTCGGAGGAATCTCTAGCCAGACAGGTCACACTTCGAGTGAAATCCCTACCCACACGGAAAAGATCGAGCTTTGGAATTGGCTTTCGTTCTATCCTCGTGCGGCTTTCCCAAGGGGCTAGGGCTGCCTGAGATTCCGCTCCTGGCCCGCTCACAGGCCTGCTCCTCTGTGGGAAAAACACGGGCGCCCACCTCTGAGGAGTTTGGAGGAATCTCCTGTTCACTCTTCCTGCGTGCGCACTGACCAGATTTTGAGGCTCAGGCGTCCGGGACGCCTCTCACTCCAAGAAAGCCCTCTGCCCACACGGAAAAGTTACTGGGTTGGAATTGGCTTTCGCTCTGTCCCCATGCGGCTTTCCCAGGGCGCTGGGGCTTCCGCTCCTGGCCCGCTCACGGGCCTCTGATTCTGCTCCTCTGAGGGAAAACACGAGCACCCACCCCTGAGGAGTTCGGAGGAATCTCCTGCCCACTTTGTGTGCGTGCGCACTGACCAGATTATGAGGTTCACACGGGACGCCTCTCGCTCCGCGAAAGCCCTCCTCCCACACAGAAAAGTTCCACCATTGGAGTTGGCTCCAGCTCCCTCCCCGTGCCGGTCCCCTCAGGGCGCTGGGGCTCCTAGGAGATGCTGCTTTTTGCCCACACAGAGGCCTCTGACTTTGCTTCTCTGTGGGTTAGCACGGGCAGCGCCCACCCCTGAAGTGTTCGTAGGAATCTTTTGCCCACTAACCACGCCAACCAGGAGATGCGGAAAATGGCTGCCCCACTTGTCTTTCTTTGTCTGGGTTTGGCGCGTGCGTGTTAGCTTGAATTGCCCAGGTTTTTCCACGGCTTGGATCTCCGTGCCACAGCCTGATTTGGCTGTACCGCAGCCTGGAACTATTCACTCCCTACGCCCTCCTTAGTTTCTATATTCTCAATTCTCAGTGAAAGCCATCCTGTTTGGATTAGAGAGGAAGGCAGAGCATTTCTTACTCCTTATTTCCCCCGAAGTTTGACCATATATTTAGCCAATCTTTCGCTTGATCCTACCTTCGGGTGTGTTGTGAAGCATCTGAAGACTCCAAGGATAGGTTTTTCTGTTTCTGGTTGAAGTACTTGTTGAGTTTATGGGGAGATTTTCGGTATCGCTTCCTACCGCGCCATCACTGTGACATCGACCACCACAAATTTCAGATGCTAAAATTATGTTGACTAGGTGCTCTGAAAATGTTTTTTAAGTGCTAACATTTCAAATATTAGCAAGATCTTGTGGTCAGATGCATAAGCTGTAGAGATGGCACCAATACTGCACTAAATACTGATTACTGAGAGTGTCAGTGGATTGTTGTGACAATTCAATTCTTAATTCATGTAATGGCTTAGAAATATCTAAGAAGTAGTTACCAGTAGATAAGTGTCAGCAAATTATAGCTTCTGAAATACACAGCACAACTCTGCACTGCGAAAAATAGTTCATAACTTAGTATAGAATACAAGCTTTAACAGATCACAATGTATCAGTCAATAAACAGAGAAAAGGTAGCTAAAAAAAAACCATGTATGGCGTAATTATGAATATATGTAACTCAGTGTTATCTGAACAGGACAAGTGCACATCCAGGGCAGAAGTGAAAATGGCTTTTCTGGTCACAGCAAATGAGCAGGAAGTGCTTTTACAATTTGCCTCCTGCCATTGGGAACACTGTTGACTCTCGCTATCCATTGTCCTGCCGCTGACGTCTCCCTCCCTTTAAATTGCACATTATGGTGGCTACCGTCTGTCTCTCCAAGGAAAGTACAAATTGGCTTCTGTTTATTTCCTTCATCAATCAGGCAGTGCAATAGGCTATTTCCTCAAGCCCCAGAAATATGTCCAGATCAATTCAATGCCTAGTAGTTGGAGAGTGTCCAAAGTCAGAATAAAAGATGTAAGATTGGAGGACCAAGAGTTTATAAAAAGTAACTGTGTCCACTTGGAAGTTTTAATTATGGTCTGTCTTTCTGACCCCTGGCAAAACTGAATAGTTCTTTTGTGGAGCAGTGAAAAATCCATCAGAATGGAGAGAAAAGGTCCTAGTCTTATTGCTGTTTCTAGAACAGCTGTAGAATATCTGACATGTCCCCCTCCACTTCTTTATTGGCTCGTGTATGAAACAGTAATTTAGAATCTTTGGTGACACGTGAAGCCTTCTGTGACTGCGCTGCTCAACTCTTCCTAGTTCTGTAGCTCAGTCTTTTACTCCCACCTATCACGACGACCCATTCCCCAGCCCTAAGAAACTATCTGGAATGCCTCTGAGTATTTGTTAAAAACAATTTGTCCTGAATGGACTTTTTCTACCTTCCTAACTTTTAAGCATTATTTAGTACTGGGCACAGATGCCATACCTCTCCACGGCTCTTGCCAAAATTCCTAAATTAGAATGTTTTATCAATTTTTGTTTTGCCTTTTCTGTACCTAGTTCTTTCCAGATAATAGATGGCATGCCATTAATCATTATTCATGTTAGTACAGACCCCAGAACATACCCCACAACACACACAAATAACATGGACCATATATTATACATTTTTAATGTCTACCTTGTATTATGATGAATAACTTGGCTTAATAAGTATTTGTTGAATAAATGAATTGAGAAATAAAACTCAGTCTAAATAAAATTGTAAAATGGGACTCTAAAATTTATTTCAGCTCTGGAAATAAATAAATGCATCCATCAGATATTGCAAACACAACTAGCAATGTGAACACAGAACAGAATAGACAAAAACTACTATTTTCTTTACAAAACTTGAAATGTACCATATGACACCTGGCACATGGAGGTTTTGCTTTGACAGAGAGTGACTGTGTAGAAACTTAGATAAATAAAAAGTATTTAGAGATCTATTACTAGCTTAACCCACAAGTAAAAAATTGAGAAAATTCTAATCCAGGCAAATTTAAAAAGGAAGACAATTTTAGCATGCCAAGACAATTTCCTTAAAAGCAAAAGGAGAAAATTCATTTTTATGTATTAGGGAATGTATAGGGCCCAGCTGCTAATAGCACATGGTTATTCAAAGGCAAAAATTCTGAAATAATATATTTTTATTATATGTATTATATTTTATAATTTATGTTATATATTATATTCTACACATGTAGAATATAATATAAATTTATACGTATAAACTTTTGATATATATGAAATATATTCTCATAAACACATGTATATATAATTTTTTTAATTTCTAAATAAATATTTACAATTTCAATTCATATCACTAAACAGAAATTGGAATATTTAAATTTTTAATTGCAATTGAGAAACCAGAAAGATTAGTAAATAATAGGTCCTTGACTTATTTTCACGTAAATAAAACCTTTATGACATTACCAAAGGCGACTTTCCAACATCTTATTTTACATAGAATTTGGGATTGCCAGATTTTATAGTCTAGTTGTCACATTGTAGGTCTTAGATTGACCGTTGTAAAGATGTGTCTCATTGTCATTCTGATCTCAATCTTTTTGATAACTATTCAGGTTCACAGCCTACATTTTTTAAAATAAATTTTTATTAATTTCAATTGAGGTGACATTAATAAATCAGGATACATATGTTCAAAGAAAATATCTCCAGGTTATCTTGTCATTCAATTATGTTGCATACTCGTCATCCAAAGTCAAACTGTCCTCTGTCACCTTCTATGTGCTCTTCCTTGTGCCCCTCCCCTCCCCCTCTCCCTCCCTATCCTCCCTCCCTCCACCACACTCTTGTCCATGTTTCTTAGTCTCATTTTTATGTCCCACCTATGTATGAAATAATGCACTTCTTAGTTTTTTATGATTTACTTATTTCCCTCCGTATAACGTTATCAAGATCCATCCATTTGGTTGTACATGACCTGATGTCATCATTTCTTATGGCTGAGTAGTATTCCATAGTGTATATGTGCCACATCTTCTTTATCCAGTCATCTATTGAAGGCCTTTTTGGTTGTTTCCATGTCTTGGCCACTGTGAACAATGCTGCAATGAACATGGGGCTGCATGTGTCTTTACGTATCAATGTTTCTGAGATTTTGGGGGTATATACCCAATAGAGGGATTGCTGGGTCATAAGGTAGTTCTATTTTCAGTTTTTTGAGGAATAACCATACTCTCTTTTATAATGGTTATACTACTTTACATTCCCACCAACAGTGTATGAGGGTTCCTTTTTCTCCACAGCCTCTCCAATACTTGCTATTACCTGTGTTGTTGATAATAGCTAATCTAACAGGTATAAGGTGATATCTCATTGTAGTTTTGATTTGCATTTCTCTAATAACTAATGAAGATGAACATCTTTTCATATATCAGTTGGCCATTTGTATTTCTTCCTGGAAGAAGTGTCTGTTCATGTCCTCTTTTCATTGTTTTAGTGAATTGTTTGTTTGTTTGTTGTTGAGTTTTATGAGTTCTTTGTATATTTTGGATATTAGGCCCTGATCTGAGTTGTTCTTTGAAAACATCTTCTCCCATTTAGTTGGCTGTCTGTTTATTTTGTTGTCAGTTTCTCTTGCTGTGAAAAAACTTCTTTTTTTTCCTCTCTCTGTATTTTTCTGAAGTTGGAAACGGGGAGGCAGTCAGACAGACTCCCGCATGCGCCCGACCGGAATCCACCCGGCATGCCCACTAGGGGGCGATGCTCTGCCCATCTGGGGCATCGCTCTGTTGCAACCAGAGCCATTCTAGTGCCTGAGGCAGAGGCCACAGAGCCATCCTCAGCACCCTGGCCAACTTTGCTCCAATGGAGCCTTGGCTGCAGGAGGTGAAGAGAGACACAGAGAGGAAGGAGAGGGGGAGGGGTGGAGAAGCATCAGATCTTTTTTTTTTTTTATTTATTTATTCATTTTAGAGAGGAGACAGAGAGGGACAGAGAGAGACAGAGAGAGACAGAGACAGGAGGGAGGAGCTGGAAGCATCAACTCCCATATGTGCCTTGACCAGGCAAGCCCAGGGTTTCGAACCAGCGACCTCAGCATTTCCAGGTCGAGAGAAGCATCAGATCTTAATCTGATGTAGTCCCATTCATTTATCTTTGCCTTCACTTCTCTTATCTTTGGAGTCAAATTCATAAAATGCTCTTTAAAACCAAGGTCCATGAGTTTAGTACCTATGTTTTCCTCTATGTACTTTATTGTTTCAGGTCTTATATTTAGGTCTTTGATCCATTTTGAATTAAATTTAGTGCAAGGGGACAAACTGTGGTCGAGTTTCATTCTTTTGCATGTGGCTTTTCAGTTTTCCCAGCTCCATTTGTTGAAAAGGCTTTCTTTTCTCCATTGTGTGTTGTTGGCCCCTTTATCAAAAATTATTTGACCATATATATGTGGTTTTATTTCTGGACTTTCTATTCTGTTCCATTGGTCTGAGTGTCTATTTTTCTGCCAATGCCATGCTGTTTTGATTGTCGTGGCTCTATTATACAAGTTGAAGTCAGGTATTGTAATGCCCCCAGCTTTGTTCTTTTTCTTTAGGATTGCTTTGGCTATTTGGGGTTTTTTGTAGTTCCATATAAATCTGATGATTTTTTGTTCCATTTCTTTAAAAAATGTCATTGGAATTTTGATGGAAATTGCATTAAATTTGTATGTTGCTTTGGGTAATATGGTCATTTTGATTATATTATTCTTCCTATTTAAGAACAGGGAATATTTTTCCATTTCATTGTATCTTTTTCGATTGCCATTAACAATGCTTTGTAGTTTTGTTATATAGGTCCTTTACATTCTTTGTTATGTTTATTCCTAGGTATTTTATTTTTGTTGTTACAAAGGTGAAGGGAATTATTTTTTTGAATTCATTTTGTAATGTTTCATTGTTGGCATATAGGAAAGCTATGGACTTTTGTGTATTAATTTTGTATGCAGCGACCTTACTGTATTGGTTTATTGTTTCTAGTAATTTTTTTGTGGAGTCTTTGGGGTTTTTGATGTATAGGATCATATCATGTGCAAAAAGTGAAACCTTTACTTCTTCTTTTCTGATATGGATACCTTTTATTTCTTTCTCTTGTCTGATTGCTCTGGATAGAACCTCTAGCACCACATTAAAAAAGAGTGGAGAGAGTGGACAACCCTGTCTTGTTACTGATTTAAGGAGGAAAGTCCTCAGTTTTATGCCATTTAATATGATTTTAGCTGATGGTTTATCATAAATGGCCTTTATCATGTTGAGATATTTTTCTTCTATACCCATTTTGTTGGGGTTTTAAACATACAATTGTGTTGTATTTTATTGAATGCCTTTTCTGCATCTATTGATAGGATCATGTGTTTTTTTTTCTTTGTTTTGTTGATATGGTGTATTACATTACCTGTTTTATGTATGTTGAACCATCTTTGAGATTCTGGGATGAATCTCACTTGATCATGATGTACTATTTTTTTAATATGTTGTTGTATTTGATTTGCTAGCATTTTGTTTAGTATTTTAGCATCTGTATTCATTAGAGATATTGGTCTGTAGTTTTCTTTTTTTGTGCTCTCCTTGCCAGGTTTCGGTGTGAGGGTTATGTTGGCCTCATAAAATGTGTTTGGAAGGATTGCTTCTTCTTTAATTTTTTGGAAGACTAAGTAGAATACGAACCAAGACTTCTTTGAATGTTTGAAAGAATTCACTAGTATAGCTATCTTGGCCTGGAGATTTATTTTGGGGGAGGTTTTTAATAGTTTTTTCTATTTCCTCCCTGCTTATTGGTCTGTTTAAGCTTTCTGCTTCTTCATGACTCAGTTTAGGATGGTTGTATTGTTCTAGGAATTTATTTATTTTTTCTAGATTGTTGAATTTGGTGGCATATAGTTTTTCATAGTATTCTACAATAATTCTTTGTATATCTTTGATATCTGTGGTAATTTCTCCTCTTTCATTTTGGATTTTGTTTATATAAGTCCTTTCTCTTTTTTCTTTGGTGAGTCTTGCCAAGGGTTTGTCAATTTTGTTCATCTTTTCAAAGAACTAGCTTTGTTTTATTAGTTTTTTCTATAGTTTTTCTGTCCTCTATTTTTTTTATTTCTGTTCCTAATTTTATTATTTCCTTTCTTTGGCTGATTTTCAGTTGTCTTTGTTCTTCTTTTTCTAGTTCCTTAAGGTGTGAAGTTAAGTGGTTTACTTGGGCTCTCTCTTGTTTGTTCATATAGGCCTGGAGTGATATGAACTTCCTCTTATTACTGCTTTTGCTGCATCCTATAGATTCTGATATGTCGGATTGTCATTTTCATTTGTCTGTATATATCTTTTGATCTCTGTGCATATTTCCTCTTTGACCCACTCATTTTTTAAAAGTATGTTGTTTAGTTTCCACATTTTTGTGGGGATTTTTTTCCTCTTTTATGAAGTTGAATTCTAGTTTCAAGGCTTTATAATCAGAAAATATGCTTGGTACAATTTCAATTTTTCTGAATTGGCTGATGTTATTTTTGTGGCCCAACATATGGTCAATTCTTGACAATGTTCCATGTACACTAGAGAAAAATGTGTACTCTGTCACTCTGGGGATGAAATGTCTATCATATCCAATTGCTCTAGTGTTTCATTTAAGGCTAATTTTTTTTATTGATTTTCTGTTTGGATGAATAATATAGAGCCATCAGCGTTGTATTGAGGTCTCCAAGTATGATTATGTTTTTGTTAATTTTTGTTTTTAGGTCAGTCAGTAGCTGTTTTATATATTCTGGTGCTCCTTGGTTTGGTGCATATATATTAAGAAGTGTTATGTCTTTTTGATTCAGTGTCCCCTTAATAATTAAGAAATGACCATTTTTGTCTCCGATTACTTTTGCTGTCTTGTAGTCAGCATTGTTACATTTGAGTGTTGCTACACCTGCTTTTTTTTGGATGTTATTTGCTTGGAATATTGTTTTCCAATCTTTCACTTTGAATTTTTTTTTTATCTTTGCTGCTTAGATGTGTTTCTTATAGGCAGCATACAGTTGGATTTTCTTTTTTTAATCCATTCTGCTACGCTGTGTCTTTTTATTGGTGCATTTAATTCATTTACATTTAGTGTAATTATTGACACTTGAGGGTTCCTTATTGCCATTTTATATATTGCTTTCTGTTAGTTTTGTATCGTTTTTGATTCTTCTCTTTTGTTTTTTTCTCATTTGTTTTTGTTTTGTTGTAATCCACACTTCCTTCCTTTGTTACTACCTTTTTAAGTCATGTGCTTCTGTGGTGGTTTTTCAAGGGTGGTTACCATTAAGTAATGAAAAGGGTATCTACCATGTTCATTGTAGTACACTATCTTATGAGTGCTTCTGCACTCCATCGTCCTTTGTTATTGTTAATCTTCGTCCTCCTCCCTTTTTTTTGTTTTTGTTGTCACAGTTCAAATTTAGTTTTATTGTGCTCTTGGTGGAGCTTTTATTTGTGCTTTTGTTTTGTTTTTTTCTTTGCATCTGTTGGAAAATACCCTTAAGTATTTCCTGAATTAGTGGTTTTCTGATGACAAATTCCCTCATCTTTTCTGTTTCTGTGAATGTTTTTATTTCTCTTTCGTATTTGAATGATAGCTTTGATAGGTATAGTATTCTTGGCTGGAAGTTTCTCTCTTTCAGAACTTTAAATATTGGGGCCCACTGTCTTCTAGCTTGTAGAGTTTCTGGTGAGAAATCTGATGATAATATAATAGGCCTTCCTTTATATGTTGTATTCTTCTTTTCCCTGGCTGCCTTGTGAATTTTTTCTTTGTCGTTGGTTTGTGCCAATTTCATTACGATGTGCCTTGGAGTAAGTTTGTTAGAATTAAGATAACTCGGTGTTCTGTTTGCTTCTTGAATTTGAGAGTTCAGTTCTTTCCACAGGCTTCAGAAGTTCTTGTCTATTATTTGTTTGAATATCTGCTCCATTCCATTTTCTCTCTCTTCTCCTTCTGATACACCTATTATTCTTATGTTACTCTTTTTGATGGAGTCAGACAATTCCTGTAGGGCTTTCTCATTTTTTAAAATTTTTGAGTCTCTTTTCTTCTCTCTGTTGTACCTCAAGTTGCCTGTTTTTTATGACACTAATCCTCTCTTCTATCTGGCCTGTTCTATTAGCTAAGCTTGTTACCTCATTTTTTAGTTCATGAATTGAATTTTTCATTTTGTGTTTGATTTGTTTTCATAGTTTCAATTTTCTTGGTAATATATTCTTTGTGTTCGTTGAGTCATTTTTTGAGCTCCCTAAATTGCCTTTCTGTGTTTTCTTGTGTATCTCTGAGTACTTTTAGGATTTATATTTCAAATCCTCTGTCATTTAACTCCAAGGTTTCCAATCTATGAAATTTTTTCTCCATAAATTTTTTCTTATCTATCTGTGCTACATCTCTGTCTTTTGTATCCATGATATTCGATTTCCTTTTCCTTAATGGCATCTGAGGGTGGTTTTGTTAATAGCACTAATAAAAATTAATAAAGAATAAAAAGTAAAAAAAAAATGACAACAGGCCCTGGCCGGTTTGCTCAGTGGTAGAGCGTCAGCCTGGCATGCAGGAGTCCGGGTTTGATTCCAGGCCAGGGCTCACAGGAGAAGCACCCATCTGCTTCTCCACCCCTCCCCCTCACCTTCCTCTCTGTCTCTCTCTTCCCCTCCTACAACCAGGGCTCCATTGGAGCAAAGTTGGGCCAGGCACTTGGGTGGCTCTATGGTCTCTGCTTCAGGCACTAGAATGGCTTTGGTTGTAACAGAGCAATGCCCCAGATGGGCAGAGTATCGCCCCCTGGTGGGCATGCCAGGTGGATCCCAATCGGGTGCATGCAGGAGTCTGTCTGACTGCCTCCCCATTTCCAACTTCAGTAAAATACAAAAAATAAAAAGACAACAATAAAAAAATATTTTAAAAATTATTATTTTTTTCTTTTTTCTTTCATTCTTTGAGAAAATATCATGAAAAACTGAGATTTATTTTGTGCTAAATGGAACAAAAACTACCTATAATGTAGGGCCTGAGTGGGAGAGAAGTGATAAAGGGGCTAAAAGGAGGTAGGGACCCACAAAATGCAAAGAGGAAAAAAATTTGGGTCAAGAATAAAACAATTTTCTTGTAAATGATGGTCAACTGAGAGATATAGTGAAAGGGATAAAAGGGAAACAAGAAAAAAATACTATTGTATTAAGTGGAACAAAAACTACACAGAATGGAGTTCTGGTTTTGGCAGGAATGCTAATCAGTTAAAAAGTGAAGTAAAAAGCACACAAAATGCCAGAAAGAAAAAAATTTGAATCCAAAATAAAATAATTTGTTTGTGAGTGAGGATTGAATGAGAGGAAAAGTAAAGGAGAAAAGAAGAAACTAAGAGAGAGGGAGAAAAAGGATAAAGGGGAAAAAAAGAAAAATAAAAGGAGAGAGTTAAGGGTTTTGTAGCGTAATCCTCAAAGAGAGAAAGAAAAAAGAAAAGAAAAAAATAGAAAATATAACACATGAGTAATGTAGTTCAAGAAGAAGAGAAAAGAAAAAGATGAGCAGAGAATAAAAGGACCAAGGTGGAAGAAGAAATAATAAATAAATAAATAAATAAATAAATAAAGATAGATAAAAGAAACAAAAAAAAAGTGGAAAAAGTTATAAAGATTGTTAAAAACTGTGGATTTTTCTTGATTTTGAGAGGTTCTCTTCTTCTTGTTTCTTTCCTCTCCCTCTTCCTGGTCGATTTCTCTGTACCCCAGGCTCTGCCCCCGTGGCATGCTTAGGTAGAGATTTGCAGTTGATGTGTCTTTCTGGTGAAATCATATACTAGGGCTCAGTGTCATTGGTAGTCGTGGCTTATTAGTATTTGCATGCTCCAACAATAGGAGAGTCCGTTTTCCTGGAGCCTCTTTCCTAGTCTCTTCTTCCTGAATTAGCAGCCTGATGATCCAGCTATGAGGTTGCCACTGTCACTGCCACTGCTTGGAGTTTAAGAGGCTCAAAGAGCTGGCAGATCCCCACTCTATCTCCTCTCAGCTCAGGGCTCTGGTTAAGGCTCTGTCAGTCAGAGCCGCCAGAGTATTCAGACGGGGCTGGGAGCCAATTGCTCTCAAGATGCCTTTCTATGAGCCTCCAGGTGTGTCCAGTATGCCTCAACACTCTGTGGGACCACTCTCCCCAGGCTTTTTGCACTTTGTAACCTCTTTTGGCTGGAAAGAAGATGCCCTAGTCACTGTCTGCAGAACAGAAGTTTTTAAAAGCTGCCAAATCTCTCTTTTTAGTACACAGCCCTGAGTATGGAAGCTCTGCCAATCAGAGCCACCAGCTTAAGCAGGTAGTGGGGCATGTTGACTTTTGTTCAGTTCCCCAGGTATATCTAGTTAAATTTGCCTTAGCATTCTGTGGGATGGCTTTCTGCAGGCTTCTTCCTTGTTAAAAAGCCTACAGCCTAGCCTGTCTAACTACTGCAGTGTTCTCTGAGGTTTGTTTTGTGGGAATGTGTTTTTCACCCTGTATTGGCTGACAGGAAGTTGCCTCCACTCCTATGTGCAGAGCAAGAGGCACTAAAAAAATCATGTCTCTTGTCTTAGATCACTGATCTGAGAGAGACCTTGTCAACTAGAGCCATGTAAGCCAGTTGGGTGGCGAGCAGACTATGGGTTAAGCTAGTTTCAGCAACTGGATCTGCAGATCTGCTCCAGAGAGGGTCTGCAAGCTGCCCGCACGCCCCTCCCCCTAGCGCTTCCATATTTTTTCTTCCCCAGGATGTTAATCTGAATGGCTGGGTGAGGCACCCTGCCTGCCCGGAGAAGTCCAGGGGTAGGGAAGTTCATTTTCACGCACTTCCCATGTGCTGTTGCTTGGGGAGCAGGGACCTCACGAGACTCTGGTCGCAGCCCATGCAGAGGCCTCTGACCCTGCCCTTCTGTCTGGGAACATGGACGCCCAATCCCGGGGCACTAGGAGAAACCTTTCGCACACTATCCATGATCGCTGATCAGGATATGGGGGTAATGGTGGCCACCCCTCACCTGCCTTTGCTAGGCTCTGGTGCCAGCATTAGCTCGCATGGGCTGAGTTGCCACAGGCATACCCTTTGCTCACCTTGAACATCTATGCCCCAGCCCAGCTCTCTCCATGTTCCCAGCCCCCACTGTCTCTCAGTATCAAGTGAAAGGAGCCCTTGCTCAGGTTAGTGAGGAAGGCGGAGTGTTACGTTCTCCATCTTATTTCCTTCAGGGTTGATTATATGATATATTTAGCCACCTTTTGGCCCAATCTTGTTCAATGTGTGAGACTTCCAGATGCTCCAGGGATAGATTTTTCTGTCTCTGGTTGTAGAACTTGTTGAAATTTTGGGGAGAGGTACTGGAAGTGCTCCTCACAGTGCCATTTCTCTGACATCACCTGACCTTACTACATTCAAGGTATATATATCTGGATCAAATTTCTGAATTGAGAGCAAGTTCATTTTTCTTTGTTCCTTTTATATTTGTATCTCAACAACTTTAAGTTACAATTCTGAAAGGTTTTGTACCTTCTATGTTGCCTGTTGTGGAATTTGTCATTCTAATAGACATTTTTTTTGTGTGAATAGTCTCTCTTTCCTCTCCCGCAGTTTTTAAGATCTCCATAGTTTTTGATTTGAAGTTTTCCCAAAATACGTGGGACTATGTTTATTTATTAGTCATGGAATTATATTGCCTCTGAGTTCTTACAACTCATGCCTTTCTCCAGTTCCAAAAATTCCTCAGTCATAATATATTCAAATATTGCTAACCCCTTTCTTTTTCTATTGTCATATTCTTGCTGAGGGAGGAAACACCTGGTCTTCATTCCTGGTTGTTTTCCCATTGATGGAAGCCTGTACACACTTCACCCTGCTGTTTTCCATCTCTTCATTGACATTTCCACAAAAGAAGTAGGCTGAATCCCGTGAGCAAACGTTTGGTTACAAAGATGGCATTCTCAAGTCACATGTGCTGTTGAGATGTAACTGACTTAGAAGAGCATGCGAACCTCCTTCCTGAAGCTTGGCTGTGTCTGCACTGCCCTGAGCCTCGTTTCCTGAGCCTGACAATTGGCTCCAAGGCTCATTTGATGTTAACTCTTGCTCTATTTCTTATTCTGTTGTCAACCTCATCAGTGAAGATGTCACTATGTATTGGATGTTTTTTCTTGACTCCATAACTTCTGCTCTATTTTTTATTGCATTGTCAACCTCATCAGTAAAGATGACACTACGTATTGGATGTTTCTTCTTGACTCCAGAATTCCTGGAACATCAATGAGAAGTATAGCATATTGTTCACGTTTGGGACTTCCGTTTTGATCTCAAATATCAGCTTGATCCTTTTTTTCTTCATATTTTTATTAGATTTAATTATTTTAAATTATCATATTATGTTTCATATTCTGCTTCTTCAATTCATTTCAGATTGCTTGAAGTCCAATGCTGTTATAATTAAAGCAATTAAAGTGAGGTTTTTGCTGAAGTTATGTTCCATTGTCCATCATCAAGTTTCCAGCTACAAAAGGTAGTTTGATAACAGCAATAGATTAAGGGCCAACTTCTATTTTTTTAAATTTTTTTCAATTACAGTTTGCATTCAGTATTATTCTGTATTAGTTTTGGGTGTATACATAATGGTTAGACCTCTTGATTCTAGCTTCTCTTGAATCCTAGAAGGAAGCATCCTTTATCTTCCTGGGTTGTAAGAGGCAAACAGTCCTCCATTTCTGCAGAGACAAGGAATGGCCTCAATATGTCACTCCCAGCAGAAGCTAAACTGTCATGGGAAGCTTTTCTGGAGGCCTAGTTTGATGCTCCCAGTACCTTTCATCTTGCGAAATCCAGTGGTCAACAGTCATTGTTAATCTTACCTAACATCTCAGTGGCCTTTAAAACGGTGAATCCCCCACCCCCAGCTCAGTCTGCTTGTTTCTCTGGATTCTGGGGAAACTTACTGTTCAGGTGTTTTTCTACTACCTTGGTGACAATCCTGCTTAATTCCCATCTCCATTTCCTCATTCTCATCCTGGCCTCTAGATGTTGTCCTGAATCTGACTTCAATCCTTTGGCTTCTGTTTTCTTGCTGCACAGACCATTTTAGCCATTTTATGTAGTCTCAGGGCTACAAATGCATGCCAATGACTCCCAGATTTGGGATGTCTAATTTTTACTTTTCTCATAAGTTTCAGACTCATGTGTCTGTAACACATTACCTTCTCTTGTGCGTCCAGCATTCCTATTTCAGTATTCAAAACAAAGCTCTTACAAAACTATTCTAGGCCTTCTTCACCACTGTAAATTGTATAAATTTGTCTAGTTCCCTAACCCTAGTCTTTCTTCCATTTCCTTGCTTCCATAATACCTAATAAGCAATTGATTCAGGGACTCCTTATCTGCCCAATTGTTTACATTTATTCCACTTTAATTATTTCTTGGCACCTTCGGCAATATTACCCTAATCAAAACGCTACCACGTCTTGCCTCGACTGAAAGAATTCTCTTAAGCAGTCATCTAGCTTTTAGTATTTTGTTTTCTTAATCCGTTATCCCCACATTAGCCATGGTTATCTTTTAAAAACAGAGCATCTTAGTTCTCTGATTAAATTTTTCCAGTGAATTATTGCCAAGCTTGGAATTAAACCTAAAGCCTACTGTAGCCTACATGACCTGACGTGGTAGGACTCTGCCTTATTCTTCAAACCCACAGTCTAGCTCTTGCTTTCTTGTTCATTAGTTTACTTTGACCACTCTGGTCCCAGGACAAGACCATACTGGCATCTGATATTGGACTTGTAGCCTCCAAAACTAGGAGAAATAAATTTCTGCAGTTTGAGGCACACAGTGTGGTATTTATTTTGTTAGAACAGCACAAGCTGCCAAAACACCTTTAGACCTATGTTTTGAAGTCTTTTGGGTAAAGGTATAGAAGTGAACCCAAGCCATAGCCTGGGAGCTTCAACAAGATGGGACCCCCACACCACCCCAGACACCTCATGTCCTTGGCCACCCTTTCCTGGGTTAGTGCCATAGAGTAAGGTGCAGCCTTCTTTAAGGTGCAGCTCCTGTGGAGTGGGGCGGGGAGAGAGCTGTAGCACAAATATCAATGATTCTTGCTGTTGTTATTGAGATTAATTACAATATAGCAAATGACTATTTTTGTGTTTGTTGTACAGCCTTATAAAAATTTCCAGAAATTATAAATGATCATTTTTGATAACTTTCTCTAGTGAAATGCTTATTTTGCTGGGAGTGTGTCACTCTCCTTATCACCCATTCCAGAAGTCAAAGTCCATAATGTTCAGTCCTTCATCCACAGATTGGATACATATGTTTTCTCTCTTACTTTCTTTATCAGTCTAGATAAAAGTTTGTGAATTTAGTTGAAATTATTAAACCACTAACCTTTGTTTTCACAAAATTTTCTCTATTATTTGTATAATTTATCTTTGATTTCTTTCTGATTTTATTTTTTCCCCTCTGTTTACTTTGTTTCCATTTCTTTTGTTTTTCTAGCTTCTAAAGGTAAAAGCTTAGATCATTGGTTTTAAGTTTTTCCTCTCTTCTAATGTCACATTTTAAAGCACTCTTTCACTTGTATTACTTTTTAGCTACATCTCAAAATGTTCATTTAGTTTAAAATACTTACACATTTTTATTTTTATTTATTCTTTGACTTTTAGTTTTTTACATGTAGTTTTCCAGATATTTGGGGATTTTACAAAAATAATTCTGTTATGAAGTTCTAGTTTAATTATTATGAAACCCTACAATAAACTGTGTTTTTGCAATCATTTCAGTTTATCAGTAGTCTTTTCATGCCCCAGCATATGCCTGACTTGATGACTCTTCCATTTTGATTTGAAAATAAAATTCGGAGTGACGTCACGGAAATGGCGCCGTGAGAAGCACGTCCGACAGCTCTCCCCTAAATCACAACAAATTTATCAACTAGAAACAGAAAAATTTATCCTCGGAGCATTCCGGAGTTCCACACAAACTGAAAGCAAAAGGACTGTTATCACTTGAATCTGAGAGACAAGGGTGTGGAGGAAGCTACCGCAGCGACGCTCATTCAAGCCGCGAGGGAGTGCGCCTGCGGTGAGTCAGCCCATATACTTGGGAACCGCGAGCCGCCGCAAGCGGCCCACGCGAGCCGCCACCGCGAGCCGCCGCGAGCAGCCGAGCACGAGCCCGGTCCGGTTGAGCACCGCTGATGTTCCCAGCAGCCCGCACACTGCGAGTGGGGGCCGCCGGCCACCAGTGCCCGGAGCGCCCCATTCGCGCGCGTGCCTTGGGCATTCCATGCGCCCAGGGCGCCCTGCTGGCCCGCACACCCAGGGGGCTCCATTATCCTGCGCCTGGTGCGGTCCAGCCGCCAGCGGCGGGGCGAGCGGGAGAGGCTTGGGAGATTCTCTCCATGGGCAGGGCACCTCACCCAGCCATTCAAGCTAACAATCAAGCGTTGGGGGAGGGACGCGCGCAGGCAGCCTAAAATACCTTCGGAAGCACAGATGCGACCCAATCACTGAAATTAGCTTAACCCATAAAATCTGCGCACCCTCGGTTCTAATTGATAAGATCTCTCTCAGTTCAGCGATCCAAGACAAGAGGCGTGATATTTTTTAAGTGCCTTTTGCTAAAGGGGCGGGGGCAACTTCTGATTGATAAAGCCTCCATATTCAGGGATAAATGCTAACAAGAAGGACTTGGCAGATAATAAGGTCTATACTACACTAGTCGTAAGCAGAGACTAGTGCCTCTTCTTCCCTGCAAAAACAGGCTACAAAGTGTGGAAAGCCTGGGTTGAGAGGTCCAACTAAATGATAGGTGCTGAACAGTCACCTTGACAACAATTGACCCTCACCCCCGCCTGATTACACTGGAGGCCCTGACTCTCAGAGCCTTTCCCAAAGCCTTGCACTGAGTGGGGATAGAGTGGGGATTTCCCAGCTCTTTGAGCCTCTTACTCCCCAGGCAGAAGCAGTTGCAGCCTTATAGCTAGATCACCAGGCTGCTAATTCAGAAAGGGGGGACTAGGAGAGAGAATCCAGGAAAGCAAACTCTCTCATCGTTGGACCCTGCAAACGCCAACAAGCCTTTACTTCCAGCAAGACTAAAGCCAATTATATGACATTGCCATAGAATCCCATCAACTGCAAATCCCTACCTAAGAGTGACACAGGGGCAGAGCCTGGGGTACAGAGTCACCGACTAGGAAGAGGGAGAGAAAAGAAAACGGAAGAAGTTAACCTCTCAAAATCAAGAAAAACCCACAGACTTTACAACTTGATCCACTAATTTTTTTTTGTTGTTGTTGTTGTTTGTTTCTTCTATCTTTTTGCCTTTATTTCCTCCACCTCGGTCCTTCTATTCTCTGCCCATCTTATGCTTCCCCTTTCTTGAACTACACTACCCATGAGTGTTGCATTTTATTTTTTTTCTTCATCCTCACCCTCCTTTAAGGTTATACTCCAAAACACTTAACTCTCACTCTCTCCTCTTTTGTTTTTTGGTTTTTTTTTGTCTTGCTTTATTTTGTTTTTTTCTCCTCCTATTTTATTTCTTCCTTCGTTTTTCTCTTTTTCTTATTTTTTCCTTTCTATTCATTTTTTCTTTTCTCATTTTACTTTCCTCCCATATAATCCTCAATCACGAACAAATTAGTTAATTTGGGACTCAAGGCTTTTTTTTGGCTTTATTTCTCTTTTTTGCTTTTGTTTTTTTTTTTTTTCTCTTGTTTGTTTATTTTTGTGGCATTTTGGGTCCTCCCAACCCAAGGTCTCCATTGTATTTAGTCTTCGCTCCACTTAATACAACAGATTTTTACTTATTATTTTTATTTTTTCTTCTTTATTAATTCTTTTTTGGTCCTTTTTTCTGATTCCCTCTTATCCCTCTCATTATATCTCTTAGTTGACCATCACTTACAAGCAAATCATCTTATGCTTGTCTCAGATTTTCTGCCTTTTTTTTTTTTTTTTTTGCATTTAGTAGGTCCCTACTCCCTTTTTTTTGCCCCTTGAACTCTTCACACCAAATCAGGCCCTCCATTATAGGCATGATATTTCCCTGAGGAGGGGAGAGGAGGGAAAGAGAAGAGAGAAAAAAAGGGGGAAATAATAAATTATTACTGTTTTTTTTTTGTGGGGTGTTTTACCCTTTCTTTTTTTCTTTTTTCTTTTTACTCTTTATTAATTCTAATTAGTGCTATCAATAAGACCACCCTCAGAAGCCGATAAGAAAGAGGAAATCGAATATTACGGATACAAAAGAAAGAGAGGTAACACAAATAGATGTGGAAAAATCTATGGAGAAAAGACTTAACATATTGGAAGCCTTGGAGCTCAATGACAGAGAATTTAAAATAGAAATCTTAAAAATACTCAGAGATATACAAGAAAACACAGAAAGGCAATATAGGGAGATCAGAAAACAACTCAATGAACACAAAGAATATATTACCAAGGAAATTGAAACTATAAAAACAAATCAAACAAATGAAAAACTCAATTCACGAGCTAAAAAACGAGGTAACAAGCTTAGCTAACAGAACAGCCCAGATTGAAGATACGATTAGTGAAATAGAAGACAAACAACTTGAGGCACAACAGAGAGAAGAAGAAAGAGACTCAAAAATAATAAAAAATGAGAAAGCCTTACAGGAATTGTCTGACTCCATCAGAAAGAATAACATAAGAATAATAGGTATATCAGAGGGAGAAGAGAAAGAAAATGGAATGGAGAATATACTCAAACAAATAATAGAAGAGAACTTCCCAAGCCTGTGGAAAGAACTAAAGCCTCAAATTCAAGAAGCAAACAGAACACCAAGTTTTCTTAACCCCAACAAACCCACTCCAAGGCACATCATAATAAAGATGACACAAACCAATGACAAAGAAAAAATTCTCAAGGCAGCCAGGGAAAAGAAGAGTACAACATATAAAGGAAGGCCTATTAGATTATCATCAGATTTCTCAGCAGAAACTCTACAAGCTAGAAGAGAGTGGACCCCAATATTTAAAGCCCTGAAAGAGAGGAACTTTCAGCCAAGAATACTATACCCATCAAAGCTATCCTTCAAGTATGAAGGAGATATAAAAACATTCACAAATACAGAAAAGATGAGAGAATTTATCAACAGAAAGCCCCCACTCCAGGAAATACTAAGGGGGGTTTTTCAACCAGATTCAAAGAACAAAAGAAAACAACACCACAAGTAACAGCTCCACCAAGAATACAATAAAACCAAACTTAAACTGTGACAACAAAGGAAAAAAAGGGGGGAGAGGATGGAGATTAACAGTAGCAAAGGATGATGAAGTGCAGAAATACTTATAAGATAGGGTACTACAATGAATATGGTAGGTACCCTTTTCATTACTTAATGGTAACCACCCTTAAAAAAACCACCACAAAAACACTTGACTTAAAAAAAGTAGCAACAGAGGAAAGAAGTATGGAACACAAACAAACAAAAACAAATGATAGAAAAACAAAAGAGAAGAATCAAACTAGATACAAAACTAACAGAAAGCAATTTATAAAATGGCAGTAGGGAACCCACAAGTGTCAATAATTACACTAAATGTAAATGGATTAAACTTACCAATAAAAAGACACAGAGTAGCAGAATGGATTAAAAAAGAAAATCCAACTATATGCTGCCTACAAGAAACACATCTAAGCAACAAGGATAAAAACAAATTCAAAGTGAAAGGCTGGAAAACAATACTCCAAGCAAACAACACCCAAAAAAAAGCAGGTGTAGCAATACTCATATCTAATAATGCTGACTACAAGACAGAAAAAGTACTCAGAGACAAAAATGGTCATTTCATAATGATTAAGGGGAAGATGAATCAAGAAGACATAACAATCCTTAATATATATGCACCAAACCAAGGAGCACCAAAATATATAAGACAGCTACTTATTGATCTTAAAACAAAAACTAACAAAAATACAATCATACTTGGAGACCTCAATACACCGCTGACAGCTCTAGATCGGTCATCCAAACAAAGAATCAATAAAGATATAGTGGCCTTAAACGAAATACTAGAACACCTGGATATGATAGACATCTACAGGACACTTCATCCCAAAGCGACAGAGTATACATTTTTCTCTAGTGTACATGGAACATTCTCAAGAATTGACCATATGTTGGGCCACAAAGACAATATCAGCAAATTTAGAAAAATTGAAATTGTACCAAGCATATTTTCTGATCATAAAGCCTTGAAACTAGAATTCAACTGCAAAAAAGAGGGGGAAAAACCCACAAAAATGTGGAAACTAAACAACATACTTTTAAAAAATGAATGGGTCAAAGAAGAAATAAGCACAGAAATCAAAAGATATATACAGACAAATGAAAATGAAAATACGACATATCAGAATCTCTGGGATGCAGCAAAAGCAGTAATAAGAGGAAAGTTCATATCTCTTCAGGCCTATATGAACAAACAAGAGAGAGCCAAAGTAAACCACTTAACTTTACACCTTAAAGAACTAGAAAAAGAAGAACAAAGACAACCCAAAACCAGCCGAAGAAAGGAGATAATAAAAATCAGAGCAGAAATAAATGAAATAGAGAACAGAAAAACTATAGAAAAAATCAATAAAACAAGGAGCTGGTTCTTTGAAAAGATCAACAAAATTGACAAACCCTTGGCAAGACTCACCAAGGAAAAAAGACACAGGACTCAAATAAATAAAATCCAAAATGAAAGAGGAGAGATCACCACAGACATCATAGAAATACAAAGAATTATTGTAGAATACTATGAAAAATTATATGCCACCAAATACAACAATCTAGAAGAAATGGATAAATTCCTAGAACAATACAACCTTCCTAGACTGAGTCATGAAGAAGCAGAAAGCCTAAACAGACCAATCAGCAGTGAGGAAATAGAGAAAACTATTAAAAACCTCCCCAAAAATAAAAGTCCAGGCCCAGACGGTTATACTAGTGAATTCTATCAAACATTCAAAGAAGACTTGGTTCCTATTCTACTCAAAGTCTTCCAAAAAATTGAAGAAGAAGCAATACTTCCAAACACATTTTATGAGGCCAACATAACCCTCATATCAAAACCTGGCAAGGATGGCACAAAGAAAGAAAACTACAGACCAATATCACTAATGAATACAGATGCTAAAATACTAAACAAAATACTGGCAAACCGAATACAACAACATATTAAAAAAATAATACATCATGATCAAGTGGGATTCATCCCAGAATCTCAAGGATGGTTCAACATACGCAAAACGGTTAACGTAATACACCATATCAACAAAACAAAGAACAAAAACCACATGATCTTATCAATAGATGCAGAAAAGGCTTTTGATAAAATACAACACAATTTTATGTTTAAGACTCTCAACAAAATGGGTATAGAAGGAAAATATCTCAACATGATAAAGGCCATATATGATAAACCATCAGCCAACATCCTATTAAACGGCATAAAACTGAGGACTTTCTACCTTAAATCAGGAACAAGACAGGGTTGTCCACTCTCTCCACTCTTATTCAACGTGGTGCTAGAAGTTCTGGCCAGAGCAATCAGACAAGACAAAGAAATAAAAGGCATCCATATCGGAAAAGAAGAAGTAAAGCTATCACTTTTTGCTGATGATATGATCCTATACATCGAAAACCCGAAGGACTCCACAAAAAGATTATTAGAAACAATAAACCAATACAGTAAGGTCGCAGGATACAAAATTAACATACAAAAGTCCATAGCCTTTCTATATGCCAACAATGAAATATTAGAAAACGAACTCAAAAAAATAATCCCCTTCACGATTGCAACAAAAAAAAATAAAATACCTAGGAATAAACATAACAAAGAACATAAAGGACCTATATAATGAAAATTACAAAGCATTGTTAAGGGAAATCGAAAAAGATACAATGAGATGGAAAAATATTTCTTGTTCCTGGATAGAAAGAATAAATATAATCAAAATGGCCATATTACCCAAAGCAATATACAAATTTAATGCAATTCCCATCAAAATCCCTATGAGATTTTTTAAAGAAATGGAACAAAAAATCATCAGATTTATATAGAACTATAAAAACCCCCGAATAGCCAAAACAATCCTAAGGAAAAAGAATGAAGCTGGGGGCATTACAATACCTGACTTTAAACTATATTATAGGGCCACGATAATCAAAACAGCATGGTATTGGCAGAAAAATAGACACTCAGACCAATGGAACAGAATAGAAAGCCCAGAAATAAAACCACATATATATGGTCAAATAATCTTTGATAAAGGGGCCAACAACACACAATGGAGAAAAGAAAGCCTCTTCAACAAATGGTGTTGGGAAAACTGGAAAGCCACATGCAAAAGAATGAAACTCGACTACAGCCTGTCCCTGTGTACTAAAATTAATTCAAAATGGATCAAAGACTTAAATATAAGACCTGAAACAATAAAGTACATAGAAGAAGACATAGGTACTAAAATCATGGACCTGGGTTTTAAAGAACATTTTATGAACTTGACTCCAATGGCTAGAGAAGTGAAGGCAAAGATAAATGAATGGGACTACATCAGAATAAAAAGTTTTTGCTCAGCAAGAGAAACTGATATCAAAATAAACAGACAGCCAACTATATGGGAACTGATATTTTCAAACGACAGCTCAGATAAGGGCCTAATATCCAAAATTTACAAAGAACTCATAAAACTCAGCAACAAACAAACAAACAATCCAATTAAAAAATGGGAAGAGGACATGAACAGACACTTCTCCCAGGAAGAGATACAAATGGCCAACAGATATATGAAAAGATGCTCAGCTTCATTAGTTATTAGAGAAATGCAAATCAAAACTACAATGAGATACCACCTCACTCCTGTTAGATTAGCTATTATCAACAAGACGGGTAATAGCAAATGTTGGAGAGGCTGTGGAGAAAAAGGAACCCTCATTCACTGTTGGTGGGACTGTAAAGTAGTACAACCATTATGGAGGAAAGTATGGTGGTTCCTCAAAAAACTGCAAATGGAACTACCTTATGACCCAGCAATCCCTCTACTGGGTATATACCCCAAAACCTCAGAAACATTGATACGTGAAGACACATGTAGCCCCATGTTCATTGCAGCACTGTTCACAGTGGCCAAGACATGGAAACAACCAAAAAGCCCTTCAATAGAAGACTGGATAAAGAAGATGTGGCACATATACACTATGGAATACTACTCAGCCATAAGAAATGATGACATCAGATCATTTATAGCAAAATGGTGGGATCTTGATAACATTATAAGGAGTGAAATAAGTAAATCAGAAAAAAAGAAGAACTACATGATTCCATACATTGGTGGAACATAAAAATGAGACTAAGAGACATGGACAAGAGTGTGGTGGTTACCAAGGGTGGGGGGGGGGGAGGGAGGACATGGGAGGGAGGGAGGGAGAGAGTTAGGGGGAGGGGGAGGGGCACAGAGAACTAGATAGAGGGTGACAGAGGACAATCTGACTTTGGGCGAGGGGTTTGCAACATAATTTGATGACAAAATAACCTAGACATGTTTTCTTTGAATATATGTACCCTGATTTATTAATGTCATCCCATTACCATTAATAAAAATTTATTAAAAAAAAAAAAAGAAGAAAATAAAATTCATTCTGCTCTTGGTGGTAGAATCTTGTATATATTTCCAATAATCTGGTTAATAATTTTTTTCAACATTCATATCTATTTATTGATTTCCTTTCTACATATTATATCAACAACTGGGAGGTCACCGTTGGTATCAACAACTCAGACTTTGCATTTTTTCAATATAGTAAGATTCATCTCTATTGCCTTTTGTTTTTACCTTTTAGCTCTTATCTAAAGCTGTTCTTAATTCAGAATATTGAGAAAGTCCATTTCCTAACTGTTCCTGAGGTACATGTAAATCAGAAGCCCTATCTGTAGGTTTAAAATTCTACTTCCTCGCCCTGGCCGGTTGGCTCAGCGGTAGAGCGTCGGCCTAGTGTGCGGAGGACCCGGGTTCGATTCCCGGCCAGGGCACACAGGAGAAGCGCCCATTTGCTTCTCCACCCCTCCGCCGCGCTTTCCTCTCTGTCTCTCTCTTCCCCTCCCGCAGCCAAGGCTCCATTGGAGCAAAGATGGTCCGGGCGCTGGGGATGGCTCTGTGGCCTCTGCCCCAGGCGCTAGAGTGGCTCTGGTCGCAACATGGCGACGCCCAGGATGGGCAGAGCATCGCCCCCTGGTGGGCAGAGCTTCGCCCCTGGTGGGCGTGCCGGGTGGATCCAGGTCGGGCGCATGCGGGAGTCTGTCTGACTGCCTCTCCCTGTTTCCAGCTTCAGAAAAAATGAAAAAAAAAAAATAAAATAAAAATAAAATAAAATAAAATAAAATTCTACTTCCTCAAATTTCATAAGTAAAGTATATAATTCATTTAACTTACAATTTCCATAATTTTCTTGAAATATTTTTCTGTTGTCATCTTTTATCTCATTCTCTCCTTTATTTTATTTTGAGATTATGCCTTTTCATTCATGTAATGCCACATTAGTGTAGAATCAGAGAAGTTAACTAAGTATATCTATGCATCCATCATGTTTAGTTACAAGCATTAATTCACAGAGTGAAACTTTTGAAAAAATAATATTAATGTTAAACAATTTTTCAAAATTGGTAACCTGTGGTAATTCTGCTTATTAGAACAACAGTGACATAACTAAAATAATGTTCATGGAGATTACATATGTACATGGAAAATGCTCATCATTAGGAATAGAATAATAATCAACTTTACATTTGATGTGATTGCAATATTTTAAAGCATCCATCAATAGAAATATAATACGAATTAAATGGTATAGTCCAACATGTTAATAATGTATAGAAATGACAAACTATTTTTTTTCAAATTCATTCAGCTTTTATATTAAATTCACACATAGTCTAAATAAAGCATTGCAAACCCACTGTATGATCATTGGTCAATATACACATTATAAGCATACAAGAAGCATTCACATTCTTCTGATGAAATAATCAGAGACCTGTGCTTTCTATAGTTTTCAAGTGGGAGGCTAATTATTTAGTAAACATATATGTACAGTAATGCTATGCACTTAAAGTGAGTCACATATAATTTTCTCTGCAATCTCTGAAGACTTCTTTATTTTATTCATGTGAAATAATAGTCATGGTTTCAACCTACAGCTACTATAAAGATACATCAGGATTTTAATGAAAAATGTCACTTCTTTTCCTTAAAGAGCAATTGGTAAAGCCAGTTAAAATCTGGAATGTTCCTTAGTCTTACATTAATACAAAGGATGACCCTGAACACCAACTTCATGGTCACATACATCAGCATTCTAAGTCAACCACAAAAAGCATCTTCTCTTCAATTTCCTTCATACCATGTATATTACATTGTCCTCAAACTTTCATGGAAAAATAGATAATTCTTCATAAGTTCTGTATTCTTAAGTTTGCTTCCATGAGTAGATAATATTTCAACGATGATAAACAAATTGGACAATAGAATACATGCACTGAAAAATGCCTTATTTACATTAAGCTTAATTTCCAAGTCTTTTGTAAAAATTCACAGTGCACTTCTCCATGCTGAGCTAGACAGTTGTTTCTACCAGCTGAACTTGTTGGCAAGTCGCCAAGAGCGTAGGGATGACACTTAATTTTCATAATTATGAAAACTGGCTAGCAGCTGCTATTTATTTTCCATTTAACCTTTCTATAGAAATACATATTTTGTAAAAATATTTGAGAATGACAACTAGTCTATTCTTCTAGCATCTGTGTGTACACAATGCAGATAGAGTAACCTGCTATTAACTGCCTAATGCTAAAATTTTTTTCTCGTTATAAATATTTCTATCCATTGAAAGAATTTAACTCTATCCTAGCTATTAGAAACAATGTTGTGCTCACTTTATATATGATAACTTAAAATGTATTTGAAGTATATTTTTTAATTTTAAAATTTTTGTTTTATTTTTTAGTGGTTGGTGCCTCTAACATCTCAATGACTCTATTTGTGGCACGCCTTAGGCATGCCACAGTTCCTTTTATTTATTTAAGTGTGTATATCCTGATGACTTTAAACCAAATTTTGAGAAAATAATTTATGGAAAAGAAAAGAAAAAATATTTTATATTTTTCTTCAGTAAACACAATGACTGACAGTAAAAGTGCCTTTTAGACCCTATGCAACCTCTGAAATCTTACAATCAGATTGGATGCCATCATTGTCATTCTCTGTTTCACACTGATTTTCTTGCTCTTTATTACAGCAATGAGCAAAAGCACAGTTTCACAAAGATATGACGTCATTGAAAGGGATGCAAAGGAAGCTGATGTTGAAATTGTAAAATATCTCAAGCTGGTGTTTGCAGTTCTTAAAAGATGTTCACTATCTCTTTCTTTCTTTCTTTTTTTTTTTTTTACAGAGACAGAGAGAGAGTCAGAGAGAGGGATAGATAGAGACAGACACAAACAGGAATGGAGAGAGATGAGAAGCATCAATCATCAGTTTTTCGTTGCGACACCTTAGTTGTTCATTGATTGCTTTCTCAATGTGCCTTGACCGTGGGCCTTCAGCAGACTGAGTAACCCCTTGCTTGAGCCAGCAACCTTGGGTTCAAGCTGGTGAGCCTTGCTCAAACCAGATGAGCCTCGCTCAAACTGGCAACCTCAGGGTCTCGAACCTGGGCCCTCGGCATCCCAGTCCAACTCTCTATCCACTGAGCCACCACCTGGTTAGGCACTATCTCTTTCTTTATCTCAAAACATTTAAAGTGTCCCTCGGCGTTCTCACTGTGGTTCTTTAGACAGCTCATCACACAGTTTTGGAATTGTGGATTTACACACATATCTAGATTTTTTAGAAAGCCAATATCTATGCTGATATTTGGAGGCATGTTTAGATATAAATGAATGAAAAGATCCTTCCATAGAAGCATCTATAAGTCCTAAGAGTTAGAAGTACACTTACACTCTTAACCAATTAACTTGTATCATGAAAGAAATTAAAACAAGTAAATTAGAATGTCTGACAGAATTAATAGGGTATCAGAGCTAATTAAGAGAGTACTACTGTTTTAAAACTCTAGATGTTTTAGTACAATGTTATGTTGACTTAGCAACTTGACTGATTACTAAAAAAACAGAAGATATGTCTTATCTTTTATTGCCTAGGGGCAATGCATGTATTTAATAAGTGCTGTCTTAATTTTCTAAAATGTTCATATAGGCATTTAGATATACATTCATAGTAATTTCAGTCTGATTCTTTTTTCACAACATTATTCCTTTAACAAATTAATTCCTACTGTCATATAATACAAAATTAAAAATTTACTCATTAGTCCTCTTGCATCTTGATACAAAATTTCATTAGAATAGCTTTCAGAGTATCAGCTTTGAAATATATTCATCTTAGGCTCACTAATTTTCACCTCATTTAACAACCTAAACCTTTGCTTACTTCATATATACTCAAGTCTTTGTTTTTATGGCCCTCAGATACAAAAATTCCAAGCAAAACCAAAGAATTAATTTTTAAAATAACTATTAACTAATCCAAAATTGATATTTAATTACATGTATTATTTTATTGATATGTTCCTTTACTCAGTCTACAAACTTAATTAAGATTTTCTTAATTGCCATATGCCATTTGTAGCTCCTGGGAACTTAGAGTAACATAAAATATTTGGTGTCAGTAGTTCAAAATCTAGTAGATGACCCAGAAACATAAACAACTAGCTCTAATAAACTGTGATGAATGCTGAAGCAAGAGCTATCGTGATGCTAAAGACACATGTAGTTCCTTGTATTCGTATTCCAGTAAGAACTCAGACAAAGGTTTAGAGAGAAAGGAATAATTGAGCCAAGGGTGAAAAGTGTGGCCAAGATTAAGGAAACATGAAAGATCATAGCCATTAGGACTTTTTGAGGAGAGAAATCACATAACTAGTTTTGTTGGAGCTTGAAAAGGAAGTGAAGTAAAGGCACTCCAAAAAGGTACAGTTCTGAAAACTGAGTCTTTAAGGATTATGTAGTTCATATTATCTGGAAGTTAGACCTCACAACACCGATGATAAATGGTGCACTTTCTCCATAGTAGATATGTAGCCACGGTTTAGCATATGCCACAGGCCCCAGAATCATGTGAATTGAATATTATAGTCTGATCAGTGTCAATTTTACACACATCTTATATTTCTATCACAACATGTGGGTAATAAAAATTTTGAAGTGTGTATATGAAAATTAAGTAAAAGAATGCATTTATATTGCCTAGTAAAAACCAGCCCACAGAAGCTGGAAGGAAGGAAGGAAGGAAGGAAGGAAGGAAGGAAGGAAGGAAGGAAGGAAGGAAGGAAGGAAGGAAGGAATGGGGGAGGGAGGAAGGCAGTCAGGAAAAAAATGGAAAAGAAATAAAGAAAGAAAGAACAAAAGAAAGAAAGAAAGAAAGAAAAGAACGAAAGGAGAAAGGGAGAGGGGAGAGGAAGGAAGGAAGGAAGGAAGGAAGGAAGGAAGGAAGGAAGGAAGGAAGGAAGGAAGGAAAGAAGGAAGGAAGGAAGGAAGGAAGGAAGGAAGGAAGGAAGGAAGGAAGGAAGGAAGGAAGGGGAAGGAAGGAAGGAAGGAAGGAAGAGGAAGGAAGGAAGGAAGGAAGAAAGGGAGGAAGGGAGAAAGGGAGGAAGGAAGAAAGGAAAGAAAAATTAGATTATCTTTCACATTCAAAACCCATTAACCTGTACTATTTAATATTCCCACACTAATTTTAATGTACTTTTTAGCATTTACCTTAAGGCAAGTTTAGCAAAATCCAATAATCACGAGAGGTGATAGAGGTGATAATTAACATAGCTGAGAGAAGATAAAGTTTAAGTTGATATGATTATATCATGCCTTTAGTAAAGATTATAAAAAACTGGACAGCTCATTTCCAGTCTAAAGAGACATGCAACGTTAAAGTCCAAAAGTGAAGAGATGCCTACATTTGTCAGTTCTTCTGGTTTTTCAAGAGATACTAAAAATCTGTAATTTTAATGCAAAATTTCCACAACAACAATTGGTTTTTTTTCAGCATGATTCATGTACTTTGTATACTCCTTGCATCAATAGTACTTTACTTCCGTGACTGTTCTGGACCAGTGTTAGGGGACTGTCTTATTTTTATGCCAACCTATAGATGCTTTTCACAATTTCACCAGTCTTTATGCTGCATGTGTTTGAATGGGTGAGCTGCCATCTAATACCCCTGCCAGGTAGCTAACTGCCCTTGGGAAGGTGCACACTGCCCAATATCCCACCCGCAGCTGTCTAAAGGAAAAAGAGGATGGTTGACCTGAGTTCCCTGTCTTGGTCATTTCAAACACATTGAAAATAGAGTAAATTCTGGGTAAAACAACAATTTTGCATACTAATCAGTTTTGGGATAACAAATGAGGTGAGAGATTTTGTTCCCTTTTCAGCATTATAGACTCTCCTAGCTCCAGGCATTGGGTGACCTCATTGGCCAGGACCGCAGCTAGGGACTGCAGTAAAAACTGAAGGAGAAAGAAAGAAAGATTTTCCGAGAGGCAGGTTTCTATAGGAAAAGCTCCAAGGTACTGAGGGAAACAAATTGCTTCTGCATCTGGGATAATGCTTCCTCCCAGGCTTGGTACTTGTGTCAACCACCTTGAGCCGAGACTGCACATCTGCCATCGTTTGCCCTCTAACGCTCATTACGGTCCTCTGCCTGTGTGTATCTCTCTCCACTACTTCTTTTCCTCTCCTGCTTATTTTCTTGTTAAATGGGACTCATCAGAAATTGTAAAAATCTCATCCAGATGCCTCTTTAGAGAAAGGTCATTTGAAACACTAATAGGAATGACTAGAGAAGGCGATTATGGCACCGTGTTTTTGGACACTGCCCGGCGAGCACGTAGGTCTGAGGGTTTGCTCTCTGGTTCCTGTCTATGCTGACCCACGGCTGTTCAAAGAGGGGGTGCAGTATTCAGAGACCGGGGTTGATCACCACAGCAAAGTGACATAGGAAACTTTTCTGAAAGTTGACGTTTTATCTCTCAGTTAATATATTTTTAACTTTGTTGTCATTGTATCACTCTGAGGATAAATGTTGTTAATTTAGATAAAATCACAACTATTCTTTATCCACGGAAATTGTTTTAAATTAGCTCACACAGGCAGATACATACATAATTTATAAAAGGGAAAAAGAATAAACAAATTTGTTCCATGCAAAGGTAACCAAGTGTATAGAGGTTAGATCGGGAACAACTAACAATGTTCTTAAGTCCGCCTGAAACTATATAGATATTGAATTTTGTTCTGACTAGGCTAAGACACAAGATGGCCATTAGTAAAACATATTCTTTTTTATTCAAAGTTGAAGAATGCTTACTTTTTTTTAGAAGCCAAATTTGTATCTTTACTATAATTTTTCTAACTGGAATGTCCTCTACTGAAGATATAAGGTAATTTACAATATCTTGGTGTGTAACCACATTTTAAAATAAATATATAATACCATATGCAGAGATGTGTTGTGGAATTGGGCAACTGGATAATTATGTTAACCAATGTCACCACAATACATTCCATTAAAAAAGTAATAACTATGCATCAGGGCAGGGTGTATTAGACTAATGGGGGGATCATTTTGTAAGTTCTAAGTGTCTAACCACTATGATCTATACTTGAATCTAACATAATATTAAATATCAAATCTAATTAAAAAAGAAAAAGAAAATTTAAAAAATAAAGTCCAATGGAATCATATCAAATTCATTTTTGCTATTTATCCGTGTAAGGTATTTTCCACTGAGGAAGAAAGAAGGATGTAGCCACCAAGTGTGAACAAGCAAAAGCTTTATTTAGAGCACTCCCGGGCGAGGTTCACTGGTTCACAAGACAGGGACCAGGAAAGTCACGCAGCTTCTCCTACCCGGGGGTAGTTTATAGCATTGGTAGGATGGTGGTGGGTTGCAAAATTTCATTGGCTGACAGAGAATTGTTCTTTTTCAAAATGCCCCTGGGCTGTTTCTTTTGGTGGGCATGGGTGTGGCTGTTTCTTTTGGTGGTCATGGGTGTGGGTGGTTCTGGCCAAAGTCCCCAGACCTGGTCCTCCATGTGACTTTCCCCCATTGCCAATCAATCTCACAATCCATATTTGGATTATTTGCCAACAGAGAATCACAAACTAACTAGGACATGTAGATTACCACAATTCCTACCCAAATTAGATTATTTATTTTCTCAACAAAATTGTTGTGAGGCACAAATTTATGACAGTACCCCTGAGACATACTGGGGAGTGGTGGAGGGTGGAAAGAATGATTGGAACGCACTCCCAATAATCCTTAGATTTTAATATTTGTATTGGTCTCTACAATGCTGGACTTCGCTATTTGATATGGAGGCCAACAGCTTTAGTGGTTACTACTACCAATCTTTTGACATACAGATTTTTCCTTTAATGTGTGGTTAGAAAAGGCTATGACAACCTACTCTGAATTGGAGAACTGGAATTTCACAGAATATACTATACTAAATGGGGATTTAGTTGAGTAAAGAAGAATTTCATTCAACCTGCGTTCAAAAATTTCACAATGTAAAGCAGCAGTGCAGAAGATTTAAACTATAAAAAAAGAAAAAAGTGACTGCTGAGACCCTCACTTGTATGGTTAGGACATCCACATCGTGCACTGTTGTATCTTTCTGACAAAGCACAGGCCTCATATAAAACTGAAGCAGAGAAAAGAAAACGAGGAAAGTAACAATCACATTCACTCTATTCTTCCGAGATGGTGCAAGGGAAACACACACACACACACAAAAGTATTCTATTCTTTAGGCTGACCTCCTTTGCAATAGAGTTGTTCTTCATGTTCTGAAGAAAAAATAAAATTCAACAAATAAATATTCAACAGGAGGAGAACCCAAGTAGTCCTATGATGAAGAAAGCAGCTAGGCAGAGGGACGGTGCTCTCTAACCAGTAGGTGGAATTCAATTCAGCACTTCTTGGGGGTTTCCCATCAATGTCAACATAATAATGAAAACCCATTGCAATGAAGTGAAATCACAAACTACTGAATCCGGTAGCCTGGAACTGGATTCAAAGACATTTTTAAAGCTATAATACTGACTTAAGATGCCACTAAAACTTACTGCCGTGTTTTTGTAAAGTAGTTGGCTTTTTGAGGGAAAATAATAGCTTCATGCCAAGAAACTATGCCTAAGTTTCTGCAGAATAAGGCTGTTTTTCTCTAACAAGACTTAATACCTATATGTTATGTAATTCTTTTTGCTACACAAACATTTGGTTTCTATGTACAAAAACACTTTTGAAAAGAAAAGAATAAATGTACCATATTCTCATTGGTTCCCAAAGGGAAGATTAGAGAGAGAAAAAAATTGAGTCTTGTTTTCTTTCTCTGTGGAAAGTCCATGCTTCATTCCTGGGCTTTCTCAGCCAAATTTCTACCACTGAAGATGTCCATCAGATTGATAGGATGAAATCTTTTTATTCTTCAGGATTCCATAGATTTTCCTAGCAATTATTTCACACACTTTCATTAGAAATGGCTCAAGATGGGCGGGTGATGCTTAGCCCAGAGGAGGTAAGTCTCCTGAAGGCAGAGACTGGATTTACCCTGCACCAGAATGAGCCACAAGCATACTGGCTGCAGAGAGACCAAGAATATATACCTGGAATGAAGAGAGGCCTCAGACTACCTTCCCAACCTAGTTGTGAAAAGAGATTCCATTAAAAAAAAAAAAGAGTAACACACTTCCCCTCATTTAGAGACACCTGTGTCCCTGTATTGTCTCTTCTGCCATGACTATTGCCAAGTATAGCAAAGGCTCAAATGCCTCCCAACACACATGCTTTCATATCTTCTGAGTTTTCACAAATGACAGTTAAGCACCCCTTCCCCTAATTACCAGGGAGTCCTCCATCTCCTAATGGGATGTTAAATCAACCCATGAACTGAACTGCTTTGACTGTTACCACCAGGTCTCATTTAGAGGACTGATTCTGCACAGTTTAATAAATACCCTTGGTTTGAATAATAATTTTCAAGTACAAATTCTTCCTGGCACCATTGTGCTGCCTCTTCCAGCTTCAAGTTTATTGCTCTTTTCAGGCTGATGTACTTGGCTCTCTCCCCAGCACTGCTGCAGGTGTGGCTTCCAAGAGAGTCTAACCAGCGATGTTCCTCAGGTGTTGTTTGCCTCAGGAACCAATCCAGATTTCTCTCTTTAAGAGTTTTTTTTGCTTTTCTTTTTTTCTTGGATGCTTGTTATCATTTTACCTGCAGCCAAGCAAATATAGGGTCACTCACTTTCTATAAACAACTTTCCACACCTTGGATTCTCAGAGTAGAAGAATTGGGGATCTGGGTCTCTTCCTTCCAGGAAGTCCCTGTGCTCCTTATGTAAATTGTCCATCTCCACTCCACACATGTATGCCCTGAGCTCTAAGATCGGCAGGCAGCATTCTCTAAGCCACAGTAAATCAGGTACATCCTTCCACCCAATTGTTTATCTTCTCCACTTGTATTTGCATCATGACAAAGAAAAAGCCCCTGAATGATTCTTCTTATAATCATAAAAATCTGCTTCACAGTGATTACGGCTCTCCACTTAGGCATGTATGTGCAGAGAGGTGATGAGCATAATTATTACATAATGTCAAAGTAAACATGAATAACAGCTTCAGAGACATCATCTTCCTAAATGGCCGGCGTGCAAAAACAGCAAGGATCCCACTGATGCATAAGTGTGAGGTACACGAGCCCAGGAAGAGGCAGTGCCATTTCTTCCTTCTTCCCAAAAGAACAACTGTCTTCCAGAATGGTCTCTGCCACTCTGTGGGACCCACTGCACCTGGCCTTCTATGAGCATGAGTGTCCATATCGGTCATGTAGAGCAGTGGTCCCCAACCTTTTTTGGGCCATGGACCGATTTAATGTCAGAAATATTTTCACGGACTGGTTAAATGTCAGAAAATATTTTCACGGATCGGCCTTTAGGGTGGGAAGAATAAATGTATCACGTGACCGAGACAAGTGTCAAGAGTGAGTCTTAAACGGATGTAACAGAGGGAATCTGGTCATTTTTAAAAAATAAAACATTGTTCAGACTTAAATATAAATAAAATGGAAATAATGTAAGTTATTTACTCTTTCTCTGCGGACTGGTACCAAATGGCCCACAGACTAGTATCGGTCCGCAGCCCGGGGGTTGGGGACCACTGATGTAGAGAACCCCATCTCAGAGCAACAAAACATTATTTTTATTATCTATTATTCCATGTTCATTCAGTGACTCAAAGATTTTCATCTTCTCAATGTTCAAATATATTGTTGGAGGAGATAGTCACCTCTACAACTAAACATTAAACAAACCGAAACATTACTGCAATAGAATTATGGAGAAAGCATGATGCGAATACCGCAAAGTCAGAGAGTAGCTTATGAAAACAACATTTTGATGAAATTATAGGGTTGGGGAGCAGTAGCATTAACATTTTAAATCAAGACTCTCTGGGTCCAAGCCTGGGGCTCTTTCCACTGCAATCTGCAATAACCACAAAAGGATCAGATGGGATATGGCTGATCACAGGAATTTTCAAAGTAAAAATTGCTTTTGACATTTCATGTACAAATGCTCCTAATTATAATAATTTTGATATAGTGGCATCCCCACAGCTCCGTTATGTCCGCTGATCTGCGTGTCTTGGCTGGCAATGTGTGTTAATTCCAGCGTAGTGGCAGAAAACATGGGGGGAGGGGGCGGAGTGGATTGCTATAATTTATGCTCTCTGAGCTTCAATTTCCTCATCTGTAAAAGCCGCTGCGGTGTTTGGAGAGAAATTAAAGAGTGAACGCGAACTGCCCGGCACACAATTTGCTCAAACTTGCTGCAGTAGAAAGGTCAGTGATCTCTCTCAGCATTAAGAGGACATGTTCCTCAAAGTCAGTTTTGCAGAATATTAAAACTGTTGAGAAGCTTTGCGTTAATCTGGCTTACTTCCTTATTTTTTTCAGAGGTAGATAATAAATCCCAGAGATTTGATTTTACTTTCTGAAGGTCACACAGACAGATTTGAGAAGAAGCTTTCAAATACATGTGAGAACCCTTTCTATGCCCAGAGTAAGGGTGCAATGTTTAATAACAACTGTGACCTGGACTTTAGAGAATATACCTAAAACCACAAGTAAAAATGAAATGGGCTGAAAAGATGCCATTGATACCATCAACTATAGACAGCTGATATACAGAGAGAGCTTCAGACATTGCATACATTCTATACGTGAATGTGTGTGGTGGACAATAGTTGTTCATAGGTTAGGAAACTTTCCCAGACTCCAGAATTATTTTAGGAGGGAAGGATCCCAAACTTGACTATTGTTTCTATGTGATAACATGTACAATAACTTACATGTTTGAACCTTTGGAAAATTCAGTTTCTTCACTGATATCTGGTGTTATTCAATGAGCTCAATGTGTATGTTATAACAATAATTTTCTGTGTCAAGGGTCTCTGCCCTTGCTTACTCTGGTTCTCACGTAAGACTTCATTCTAACTTGATAGTTTTGGTATTTGTTTCTGAATTTTTAATATTTTATGTTAAAGATGTTCAGCTTAGAGTAACTTTTCAGCTAACCAGGGGATTTGCTTATTCCTTTGAAACCTATCTTCAGTCTCTGTAATGAAAATACAAAATTCTCATCTCTTCTCAGGAGCTTCCTGCCCCTTAGAATGATGCTGGCCTTATTGAACAGGAAACTTGCTAACAACACATCACTGTGAATAGAGCACCTTTACATAGTAATTTTTTCTTTCTTGGCAGAGAAGTCAATCAAGATTAAAATTCAAAATATTTTAGAGATCATCTACCTTGAAATGGATTTCATGTCCTTATTTTAGAGTAATTTTGTTAAATGCTATTTATATGTAGTTTTGTGTATTTAATATATAAATGTGTGTAATAAAAAGGCAGTTTTTTGAAAAATAAAATAAATATTTATAATACACAAGAGACTTTTAAAATTAATACAATTTAATTAATATTATGTGCAATGGCATGGATAACATTTACTTCATTAAGAAACCAAGTAAGAAATATAAGATAATTTTAGTGGAGATGTGATTTTGAATTTGGGGAAGGGCATTCATTAGTGTTGTAGTATTATGAAAGCTGCAACATACTAATTAGTTTTGGTTTTGTTTTGGTTGCCCAGAATCAATAAATCTCTGATTCACACATTTTTATAACTAAAAACAGTGATGATGTTTAATTAAGAATGCAGAAGAAATATTACTTTCTTATACTTAAAGAGAGCCTCAGTCATCTTGGGCCACCATAGCAAAGTAACCTAGACTCCAGGGCCTATGAAGTGGAAAGTTATTTTCTCACAGTTCTGGAAGGTAGACATTCAAGTTCAGGGTGTCAGAGTGTTTGGTTTCTGGAGAAGATTTTGTCCCTAGGTCATAGATGGCCACCTCCTCTCTGAGTCCTCACATGGCAAGGAGAGAGAATGGTCTCAGATGTCTCTTCTTTTAAGAACACTAATCACATCATAAAAATCCCATCCTCACAGCCTTATCTTCCCAATTTTCCATCTCCAAACACCAACATATTGGAGGTTGTGGTTTCAACCCGAATTTTGGTGGACACCATTCTGTTCATAGCACATAGAAATGTTTAAGCAAAAAATGCAGAAGAGGCTTTATTTTGCTCCACGCAGGAAAAAAGTGGGTACAACATTTGTTCTACAATGGACACAGTTTAAAAATTGTATCACAGCACAATTTTTCAGTTTTTTTAAGTTAAAGGTAATTTAGAAGTAAAATTTCAGTCACAGTTTTGTTGAACCCTAGAAATACCTGCCTTCGTACTCCTACTCATTCATCTACAGAAAAACAAAGTACAACTCAGAGAGAAGTAATTGTGTTGAGATAAATAATGAGACAGTAGCCAAGTTAGGACATCACTGTCATCATTCCCACAGGTTTTCCTACTTACTTTCCCAGTACACCAGCACGCAACGAGGCCCAGGTGGTAACACATCTACCACCCTCCATTGTGAGTACACGCTTTGCCTATGTCTTTCCTGGAAGTCGAAATCCAACATGTATAAAGATAGCTACTTTAATTTTAATGTTTCAACACATGTTCTACATTCAAGATGAATTGATAAGTTAAATTATACCTCTAGTTGTGGTATAAGGTGAAAGAGAGAAAGAGCTTGGAGATACATTGATGTTTTCTATTATGCTAAATTTTGTCAATTATATGTCCTGAAAAAATATCCTGGTAGACATGTGCTACAGATAAATGGATTGGTTTAATCAATGAACATATAGTAGTGAAGTTATTATGAAACTCTTTCGTCATTAATTATTTTAATGCCAAATACAGCCCAAATTTATTTTCTCCAGTGGATAGCATGGGCATTTTTTATGATTACCTTATTTTTTCAATGCTAGCATGGCTTTTAATGAAAAGTTGTTTGTCTCTCCTTCCCACTATTTTATAAATCTAACCATATTGTTTTACACACATTCACCCCAACTCCATCCCTCCTGTCCACCATAAAATGAGTATTCCATGCTTTCCAAACTCAGTCCAAATGACTAGAGACTAAACCATTCAGCAACCCCAGCTCTTGGGTACCATAAAAAGATAGTCCTTTGATGGCTTTGTAATTTTCTAAATTCACTGTAGGCAGAGCTTCCTGTGACTGGAACACATTAGTTTGAGGAGAGGAGGACTACATTCTGTTTATTCTATTCCCCCTGCTCTTCTTGGCCCATAAAGAGAAAATATACATTACACTGAACACAGCTATAATCCCCAAAGCATGAGACATATAAATTCTACCTGCCTTTCTCTATCCATACACGCCCACTCCCACAGGAAAGAGGAAACTGGAGAAGGCACTACTGGGCGTGCGTGGTTCGACTCCTCTGGCTAACATGACCTCTCCTTTGGCTGACATGCTTTCTCACAGAGCCCCAACAATGTGTGTTCAGCAGACACAATCAGAGGTGGGGCCACACATGGAGGAGAGGCGGACTTCCCTGGCATGCTCTTTCAGGAGCAGCTTGCCTGCAGGACACACGTGAGTTTTCTCCACTCTTGCTCCCACGTGGTGAGCCCACTGGGGCAAGGATCCTCTGACTTACCAGCAGGTGTCCAGCCTGTGTCAGAGGGAAAACATTCCAGCCCTGATGTTGGTTTTAAGTGTCCACCATATCCTTCCATCCTGCTCTATGGGTAACAAAGCCCTCTGAGTGACACTTTCTGAGTGACACCATGATCTGCTTTTCAAATCATTCTGGAACTTGAGAAGGAAATAATCATTCTCAAACCTCATGTGAATCCATGTGTCAAGATGAAAGCAAAGGCACATTTTCTAAAATTTATTGATTTTTAGAGAGAGACAGAAAAGGAGAGAGACATCAATTTATTGTTCCGCTTATTTGTGCATTCTTTGGTTGACTCTTGTAGGTGCCCTGACCAGCAAGCTTGGCATCTGAGATGACACCCGAACCAACCAGGCTACCCCACCAGGGATAAGGACACTTCTTAAAGAAAATTACCAGCCATATTCTATTAGCTTATTGTCTCTTCTGATAATGTGGAGCTATGAGACAATCTCATGAGTGGCAAATGTAATTTCTCTACCTGTGAAATGCAAATTAAAATTTAAAAAAATCTCAAAGTTGATGTGAAGATAAAATATGAGAATGTAATTAAATCAGTTGGCAAAAATATATATGTGGATTACACTATTACTTGGTACTCAATAAAAGCTATTTTCCAGACAGAAATAGAACATTTGACATTCTATTTTTTTACAGACCTGACTGACCATCACAAATGTCTGTGAATCCATCTCAATATCTTTAAGTGTCTACTATGTCAACCATCCTTGTTTTACTGTTAGTTCCTAAAAAAGATCTGACACCAAGCAAAAGAGTGCTTATAAACTTATAAGCCTTCAGGTATTACATTTTAAATATCAGTTTAAACACTGCAAGAAATAACATCCTCACTTCCAAAGAGTAGGAAGAATTCATCCAGCTCTCTGCAGTTAATGAATGCCCAGGCCACACGCAAGTGGGGCCCGCTGAGAGTGGGCTGATGAGGGATTTGGCGCTCAGCAGCCACCTGCCAACCACTGTGATCTGTCCCCACTCTGAGCGAGATCCCTTAGTTCTTACAGTCCCAGTGAGAAGGGATGGCATCCTGAGAATTAATTGAAGGGAAAGTAGGACTCAAAGGAAAAAACCTGCAGCTGGGTAAAAAGCAAAGGAAGGAAGAAAAGAAAAAAGGAAAGGAGAGAAGAAGGAAGGGAGGGAGGGAAGCAGGGAGGGAGAGAAGGAGGGAGGAAGGGAGGGAAGGAGGGATGGAGGGAGGGAAGGAGGGAAGTAAACAGAAAATACAGAAGTAGAGAAAAATAAGCAATGACTTAATAAGTGTGTTTTCAGGACATACAACCTGAATTGATACCCTGCTTGAGCACTCACTAGCTGGCGGACCTTAGAATATCATTTACGCTCCCTGACTCTATTTCCTTTTACATAAAGGTGGAAATTGACTAGATCCTGCATGGTGGATAAGACAGTTAAGTGGAATGTATGGGGAACTCATGACGGCACTGCTAGCTCTCAGATACATGCAATGCCTAAATTCAGAAGACACAAAGGGGACTGAAGGGAAGCTTCATGACAGAGGGAAGAAAACACAATAAAGAGAACAGGAACGTTGGAGTCAGAAAAACCGAGACTTGATGTGCAGATCTAGTACTTGGCAGAATTTGAACCCTGAAACTCAAAGCTTTTTCCTTGTCCGTAAAGTGACGATGGTATCATCTACATGGCAGGGTTGCTGAGATGATGCATGCAGCTCATTTATTATTGTGCCTAGAAGAGTCTATTAAAATTATACGACCTCTTACTGAAAATTATAAGACATAAAAATTCAAAAAATATATATTTCCCCAGCACATGTAAAGATCCACAAAGGACATTCACATCAACTCATTCACATCTATGTGTTTATGATATGTCTTCAAGTATTATTACATGACACACACACTAAGAAACAGCATGCTGTACACATGAGGCCACTGAAGTCTCGGAGGTGGATTAATAGACTCCTGGTGGAAAGACTGAAATCGGAGGTCCGGTTTATCTCACGGCAAAGCCTAAGCTCTTTTAAACCTCACACCCTGCTCACTGCACTCTTGTAGAAATTTGAAAAAGATACTTATTGGTAACAAATAACCCCTGAACACCATTCTAAATCAGAAAAATGGCAGATTTATTTTTCTGGAAACTCTGGACATGCAAGAACTGCGGCACCCATCCCATGGTCCTCCGAGAAGGTGAGTGTGTGTAGAGAAGTTTATAACGAATGATAGAAAGATGTAAATGCCAAGAAAACGGAAAAGTCTCATGGGAGCAGGGCCTTGACACTGACAGTTTAGTAAGTGTTTCGTGGCAAAGACACAGGCATTGCTAAAAAGTCAAGCAAATGCAGAATGGAACACTCGTGAGATAATGCGTATTTCAACTATACCCGACACAATCTTCTTGGAAGCCTTTTCAAAATGATTCAGCTCTATATGAATCTCCTTTGGTTGGCAAGTGAAGTCTCCTCACGGGGACCTTGGCTCTCTGCGCCTCTGTAGAAATACCTGATTTCATGGCCAAGAGTCAGAAGAGGAGGAACTTGGGTCACGTGCACAGATTTTGAAAGGTTGCAGGAGGAAAAGGGACCACACAGCTCCTCAGGCTAGGCTTCAAGTTACAATCTTTGGTGAGGGGACAGTCCCAAATATTTGTGACCAGTTATCTACAAAATCATAGCTGAGAACTAACTACAGTCTGTCCAATTCTTATATTCCTTTTCCCAGAGTTATTATTTTTTTCTATTAAAAAGAATAGAATCTGGTGGGAAGGAAGTGGTTTAGAATAGAACACTAATGCTTTCCTTTCCAGTTTTACAATTGTGTTGAGGAATTTTATAGAGGAAAGAGGTGATGACTCTTATGATTGTTTATGATTCATAATTAATATGAACCATAGAATTAAAGCCAGAAGAAATAGGTGAATTTAATTCCCCCCACACACAATAAGCATTTTGTTGTGAGGTAGTGTTCCTGAATCACCTCTTTCCAGAGATCCTACACTTACTGTTCCTGAATCAGCTCTTTCCTGAGATCCTACACTTACTTCTATCAATAATACTCATATCTAATGGAAAGAAGTGGGCAAATAAGCCAATAAGAATTTCCAGACTTCATGCATTTTAACGTTTATTGGTACATAGTTTGTTTTTGTTGTGTTTTGTTTTTAAGGGGTAGGCATTTAAATCAAGATAACCTTTTTATTTTCAGTATCATGAAAAGTAAAAAATCTTTAAGGTAAGCCCACAGTATAGTATGGTTGTGAACAATGGATTCATAAATCCAGAATTAACTGAAGTAAGTAGTCTCATTATTTCGTATATAATACTACAAGGAAAATACCAAAACAATACCTGTAAATTCTCTCAAGTCTCTGTTATGTACTTGAAAATAACACTGGGGACCACTAAAAAAAATAGAGAGAAAATTAATCAGAAAGAAAGCTCATCCATAGAACTACTTTACCAGTTTTAAGAGTTGGGATGTATGTAGATTCTGCTGTTTGAATTTTCAATTTAGCACATTATATATAGAACTTTTCCAACAGTTATGAGGGCATAATATACAGCACAAAGCTGAGTGTAGAAACTTGACTTCTGTCTTAATTCTACCACCAGCACTTGTCTAACTTTGAGCAAATCTCTAACCATCTCTGGATCTCATTTACTGAACTCTAACGTACTCTTACATTCCCTCCAGCTTTAAGAGCCATGAGTCTGAAGACATGCTTACAGAACTATAGTCTCGAGTTTCTACTATTATATAAAAGGCATACAATTGGATGCCTTCATTCAGAAAAACAGAACATAAGAAAAAAGCAAGAAAGAAAAGAAGAACAAAGCAAGCAAGCAAGAGGAAGAGGAAGAGGAAGGAGGGAAGGAAGGAAGGAAGGAAGGAAGGAAGGAAGGAAGGAAGGAAGGAAGGAAGGAAGGAAGGAAGGAAGGAAAAGCAAAAAAAGAGAAAAAGAAAGAAAGAAAGATTGATTTATTATAACTGGTCATGGAATTCCTACTGCTAAGACAGGAGAAGATTGATGTTCCAGGCTAGTAGTCAGGCAAGAGGAAGTCAATTTTCCCACACTCATCCTTTTGTTCTAGTCAAGATTCCAGCAGAATGGGTGGCATTCCACCTCACTTGGGAAGGCAGTCTGCTTTACTCAGTCTCCAGGTTTAAATGTTCATCTCAACAGGAAACACCCAAATAGACACACTCAGAAATAGTTTTTAATCAAATATCTGGGCACCCTGTGTCCCAGTTAAGTTGACACACACAATTAATCATTGCACTGCTCTTAGGTATTTCTATTGGATCATAAAGTTCCATATGAAATACACAATTGGAGAAAGAGCATCTCATTGATATTCAAATATATAGAAATACATCTTTATGATGTGGCATGGATCAGCATGAGGTCAAATGGCAGGGATGGACCATGGTAGCTGGGATGATAAAGTCAACACTTGGGCTCATACCCATGGAATACAGTCATGATTCTGGGCACCTATCCTGCTGATGATTTCATTTCCCTTGACCCAGCCACTCTGTAACTTAAGATATGCCCGGGGTACAGTGACTGTCTATGTGTGAAATAACAGAGTTTAACTGGTAAAGTGTGACACCGGGGTCAGGGCAATTTCTGTGGTTCACTTGTGACCCAACATGACACACAGGGAAAGATCGCTATTCCTCATAAATTTAAGCACCACAGAGGCTGAGAGAGACCAGCTGAAGATAATTCTGAAAGTGTGAAGAGAGTAAACATGCACTGGAACTAGCGAAAATGTGACTATCGCATCTGAACATGCTGGGATTCACAAAGATTCTGCATGGACTTCCGCACTTTTCAGTGGGACACAGGAAGGTGCAAGTGCCATACGGAGTATCAGCTGTGAAAACGACAACCCAGAGGCAGAATCCTGCCTCAAGGCACCTTTCTGCTCAAGTGGCCCCACTTGATTTACAAACAATAGTTCCTCAGCACATTTCAGTAAAATTGGTGTATTGAAAACATTATAACTCCAATTCAACAGATGAAGACTTTATCAACATTTTTTTTAGGTTTTATTTATTCATTTTAGAGAGAGGAGACAGAGAGAGAAACAGAGACAAAGACAGAGAGAGGGAAAGGCGGAGGAGTAAAAAGCATTAACTCCCATATGTGCCTTGACTATGCAATCCCAGGGTTTTGAACCCGTGACCTCAGCATTCCAGGTCAACGCTTTACCCATTGTGCCACCACAGGTCAGGCTGAAGACTTTAAATGATAGTAATGTGTGTACTGGAAAATACAGAACCTTGTCTTACAGTCACTGAATAATGAGATCAAGACCTTCAGATTATACTTAGAAACCCAACTTAAAATAACTTTCTTATAAAATCATTTTTCTACTGTTAGTATTCTTTGAAGTAAAACTATATATTTTAGCATGGGCAAGAATAAAAGAATTGCAGTGATTTAAATATGCAACAACAACGAGAAAAGAGCAAAGCATGAAAAAAAGAAAGCCACTAGTCCAAGGTCACTGGTAAATTCCATAAAACAGTTAAAAAAGAAAAGATAAAAATTCTATTTTACCTTTTTTGAAAACTAGAAGCAGAGGGAATATTTTCTAACAAAATATACAAACTTTATATTAGCTAATATCAAAATCAGACAGAGGATATTAAAAAAAAACACAGACCAGTATTCCTTATCAACATGAAGTCAAATAATATATTAGTAAATCAAATCTAATAATATAGAGAAAAAATTATATACCACACACAAGTAGGATTTATTCTAGGTATGTAAGGCTGGTTCCACATTTCAAACTTAATTAAGGTAAATCAGCATATTAACAACGTAAGAAGATGAATCACACGATAATGTCAATTGAAGCAAATAATGCATTTGACAAAATCCAAAATCCATTCAACATAATACATTCAACAGAAAACTAGGAATAGAAGAAAATTGCTTCAACCTGATAAAGAATACTTATAAATAAGTTATAGACAACATCACATTTAATGGTAAAAACATGGGTGCTTTTCTCTAAAGTCAAGAACAAGGCAAGGAAGGATGTTTTATCTTACCACTCCTATTCAACATTATACTGAAAGTCTTAGCTAATGCAAAATAACAATAGGAAGTATACAATATGAAGGAAAAGATAAAACTTTGTTTTCAGAAAACATGCTTGTCTATGTAGGAAATCTTTCCCACCAAAAAAATGACACTGTAGAACTAATAAGTGATTATACAAAGACTGCAATGTACCAGGTTAACCTGCAAAAGTCATTTACTTCCCTAAACACCAGCCAGGAACAACTGGAATTTGAAATTTAGAACACAGCACCATTAATAATAAAACAAAAAAAGATTAAGTATAAATCTATTAAAATAAGTACAAGACTTAATGAGAAAAGAAGGCAAACTGTAGATGGAAAAAACCAAAGATCTAAATAAATGTGGAAACATTCCTTGTTTACAGACAGGGGACTGTCGTTTAGATGTTAGTTTTTTTTCCTATTATCTCTGCCTCTAGACAAGCATGTGTCACAAAAGACCCTGAGCAATGGTGGTTGCTGGCTCTAGGAACAGTTCTAACTAAAATGTGTCTATGTTATTTACCTGCAATTGCAAAAGAGGATTTCTCCATGGGAATTATGGGTCTTTTCTATCCCTATTCAAATACACAGAGGATACATTTTTAGACCCAACCACAATCCACATCCCAGAGCAAGCAGAATTTAGCAGGCTACTTTCTTAATTCAGTTACATCTTCTTCACTCACATTTCAGCCACCTGCTCCCTAACATGACGATCACCTTTCTTTTTGTATTTTTATCTTTCTCTGATTCCTTCCCAAACATCCTTTATTCACTACCTTTTTAATTACTTTTCTTTCTCTGTTATTTTTATATGTTATTGGTTATAGAGGACAGTATTTTATCCAAGCAACTGAAAAAGACACTATTTCAATTCACTGAGCAGCTACTGAGTCACGCTGACCTTGGTCAGTGTACATGAGCAGTCCAAGCTCAGTGTTTTCAGGTTTATACTAAGGTAAAGGGTTATCAATTATTCAGCATAATAAATACTACCTGATCCTTACTACTATTGTGTTTCTTTAAATATAAATAGTTGTCCTAGTAATAATAACACTAAGGTAGAGGCAGAGTGGAGGTGATAGTGGAAGAGGAGGAGGGGCTTTCATTCAACCTGCATCTCCTTTATACTATGGGACACACAAAGAAATGTATAAATGGTTTGTTATTTATTCTCCTGAGTATCACTTAGAAGCAGCTATTAACTACTCCCAGAATGAATGCATTACAAGATCTGAAAATTTTATTCGTGTGGCACTGTGAAACTAAAGCTAGAGTGAATGGAAATTAAACAAGGCTTCTTCCCTCTTATGTTCGGTCCTCCCTGTTCCTCTGAGGAAGCCTCTGTGAGTCTTTGCTGAAAGAACTTCTGAATTGGGTTTAGTTTTTTTTGTTTTGTTTTGTGTTTTCTAGTGAGAGGGGGAGAGGCAGAGACAGACTCCTGTAGGTACTCCAACCAGGATCCACCCGGCAAGCCCACTAGGGAGTGATGCTCTGCCCATCTGGGGCATTGCTCCATTGCTCAGCAACCAAGCTCTTCTTAGCACCTGTAAAGGAGGCTATAGAGCCATCCTCAGTGCCTGGAGTCAACTCACTCCAATCGAGACATAGCTGTAGGAGAAGAGGAGAAGAGAGAGAAGCGAGGCGGGGGGTAGAGAAGCAGATAGTCACTTCTCCTGTGTGCCCTGACCAGAAATTGAACGCAGGACATCCATACGCTGGGCCAACGTTCTACCGCTGAGTAAACTGACCAGGGATGAATTGGGTCTAGTTTTATAAAAATCATTTAAAAATATAAAAATTCAGAGAAAAAACACAGCATGCCTTTGGAACAAACCAAGAGGCACTTGTCTATGTGTTAAAATAACGTTCACTGATCTGAAACAAGAAAACAGATTATTCCCATCTATTTAAATGTCTTCTTGAGAATGCATCTTTGATCATTTCAGTAATGAAGCTCTACTGTGTTTCTGTGGTACCGACAGTCAAGATGTTGGGGTGGTTTCAAACCCCTTTGAGCAGGATGGGGCACTTGAGCCTATCAAGGGGATGAAAATGAATTCCCATTTTTCAGAGGTGCTGATGACTGCATTCTCAGTGTTCTCTGGGGTACTATATAGATAGCTACTTCATACCCACTAACTAATGAGTTCTGTAAAGCAATAAAGTAACAAAATAAATACATGATGTAACCTATCCCTGTGGCTAATTTGTCACCATTCCTCACTCCCTCGACATAGGAGAATTCACACGCTAGGTATGGCACCCTGGTGGAGAGAACATGTGTTCTATCCCCTTGCCTTGATCTTGGCCAGGTTACTTGTTTTGGTCAATGTGATGTCAATGCATACAACAAGAGCATAGGCTTGAAATTAGCTTGGAAAGTTGGGCTTGCCCTGTCGGACTGCAGTGATGTATCATGAGAACTTTCCCCACATAGTTGTGGCACCTTTCCTTTGGGACCTAGAATAAATACAGCTGCAGTTGACCTAAGCCCAGCCCACAGTGTGGAGCCCAGACCAGTGAAATCCTCAGTATGAAGTAGAGAAGTGCAGAGCTCAAACTATTCCAGGCAATCAACGTTAACTGCCTAACCTGAAGCATAAGAATACATTCTTTTTATTTTATTAAAACAGTTTTTTTATTAAAATGTATTGGGGTGACATTGGTAAATAAACATACAGGTTTCAGGTACATGATTCTATAACACATCATTTGTATATTACACTGTGTCTTCACCACCCCAAGTGAAACCTTCCTTCATCTCTATCTACCTCCTTCTCACCTTCACTTTCCACCATCCCTTTCCCCTCCTGAAATCCCACACTGTGGCCTGTGTCCATAAGTTTTTCTTCCCTTTGCTTAGTCCCTTCACGTTTTCACCCAGCCCTCCAAACCCCTTCCCCTCTGGAAGCTGTCAGTCTGTGCTCTGTATCTGAGTCAGTTTCTATTTTGTTTGCAAGTTTATTTTGTTCATTAGATTCCACATAAAAATGAAATCATAAGGTACATGTCTTAATCTCCAGGTATGTCTACCGTGTCAGAAAAGGTAATATTTCCTTTTTCATGGCTGAATAGTACTCCCTTGTGTGAATGTACCACAGCATTTTTATCCACTCATCTACTGATGGGCTTTTGAGCTGCTTCCAAATCCTGGCTATTATAAATAATGCCGCAATGAACATAGGAATGCATATATTATTTGAATTGGTATTTTAGGTTTTTTTGGATCTAGTCCCAGAAGTGGAGTCCCAAGCTCATTTTACCAGGCCAGCACAATATATAGATAAATTTTTTGAAACCAAGATTATGTGTTTCTTTTCATGCAGCAAATGCTGACTACTATGTTTGCATATTCTAATGAATGTAACATATAGAAACAAACAATTGCAATGATGTGCATTTAGTAAAACAAGATAATTAGGTCAGAGGAACCAGAGGAGCACAGACATAGACAGAAGTGATGGCTTTCACGAGAGGAGCAAAGAAAGGATTCTTCAAACAGACATTAATTGAGATAAGAGTTCACCAGGGAAAATGGGAGTCATGGGAATTAAGGAATTTTGTAAATACACTAGCAAACGGGAAATAATCAACCTACAAAAACACCCCCCAAAAACACTGTTAATGTTTTATTCTGTTACTTTCTCGTTCTTTCACGTCCAATATTCATGGCTGTGATTAGATGACACACAAGGCTGTGTCTCTGTTAGAATGATGTTTTTATATACTTTTCAGTATTACTATTTAAAACCATGCTTTAGGTTCTAGCCTGTAAGTACAGCATAGATTAAGCAAACTTTGCCCATTCTTTGGTTTTAGCATTGCTCCTGGTCTTTGATTACACTGAGTAAAACTGTGGTGATTATGGTTACCATATGGCATTTAATTATCTTTTAATATGTAAACATTAATATTTAATGTTAAAAATAATGCTCAAAATATTGAAGGGATAACAGGAAGAATGGGGCCCCACATTCATTAGGAAACAAAATACACTTGAATTTGTTAAGAGTGCATTATACACCCAAAATTGTACCCACCGCACATCACAAGCACACTTCTCAATGACCTTCACGGCAAGATGTTTTCTCAGAGGGACAGATCTGTGACTTCTGACAGTGACCTAGCCGGTGAGTTGCAGAACTGGGTTTTGTGCTCAGCCTTCTCTGACACATTTTCTTCCAAACTCACTCTCTTCCCATCACACCACACTAAAGTGCTGCGAGACCAAAATTTTGATCTCATTTCATGTTTTGTGCTCATTTTTTTCACTGAAATTGGATAAAACATGTGATTATATATAGTTTTTTTCCCCTACCTGTTCTAAAGAGAATAAATTATTTCCCTTCGGGCTGCACAAAGAAATGGAGAAAACAACCTAATGATATCTCTCATGGAGTGGGTAATGATTAAAATCACGGTGGCATTTGGGTTTACATCTCCAAAGGAACTAATAAGGGGAGGCTGATAAAAAGCCAGAGACGCTCTTCTCTTTCTTTTCTGCCCCCGAGGACTCTGAAACTAGCTACCGTGGATGCTGACTGCATCTTAAAGAACAACGCTCCTTGTTCAACAGCGAAGCAGAGCATCTTTTAGGAGATGAATGTAATGAGGGTCAGGACCTGCGTTCTCTCCATTGCCAACAATTTGAATGTCAACACGCTCTTTACCTGTGGTTGCTTGGCGAGGCTTTTGTGCGCCTAAACTTCAGATTTTTTATAATTTCTAACACTATTTCTCAGGCTTAATGCATGTACGTGCATGCATACATGTGTAACACACACACATACACACACGCACACATTCTGGGACACAGGTTCTATATACCATTATGGTAAAGAAGCAACTTTACAAAGAGCTCTGGCTTCCATTTCTTGCAAGGTTTAATCTAAACACCTTAGCATGAATCACGTGGCTCTTCAAACACTGAACTCTTCGTTCATTTGTAAGAATCCCTTCTTCCTGCTCCATGCGGAATGCTTATGTGTAGCTGAATTCCTGACAGTTCCTTGCAGATGGCGCACCTCTACCAATTCTCTTTGGTGCCTTGCAAATTTCTTAACAGTGTAAAAGATGAAGCACAGTTTTTATCAGCTCTGTCTGGGACTTTATCCCTTTTTTAATCCAGGGCTAGACACTGATGTTCTGCACTATTTTAGCAACTGCTAGAGAGTCCCCTGAGGGACTAGGCTGATATTAGAAAAGCCAATTTGCAGAAATAACACTTTGCCAAGGAATTGGCTCTTGAAATGTATGAATTTACCAAGAATATGTCTTGAGGATAACAGTCTCAAACATATACAATTAATAGGAACATAGTCTTCTGATATGTTTTTAAATGCAGGAAACCCTCATAACATGTTATATGACTATATCACTCAAATGAGAAGAAAATGGTCTACTACATATGCTTTTCATATGCTTTTACTTAAGCCCAAGATGCTAAATTTGGAGGAAAACTCAGTGATCTAGCTGCTTCTTTGTATCAACACCATCTTTTAATTTAGGAGGAAACTGAGGCTAGAAAATTAGTCTTTGGCCAAATGGCCATTTCACCTGTTCCATTTACAACAGGACTCCAGACACATGTATCCTCAGTGCTTCCTGTCTAGTGGTCAGCACAGTCTATCACTTCTGTAGAAATATCTAAAATATGCAAAAATATAAATCTATATTTTATTCATTACCCAGAATTCCCTGAGTTTGAAATTAAGAGCACAGTTTAGCAGAAGATTATGTCTATCCAGGACTCTGATTCTGACACCAACTGCAAGCTCAGAATTTCCTCAAAGCTATTCTCAGCTTGGATTCAACACTAGGAAGACTCCCTGAGCCCACTGAATGCTACGATACGCACAGACACATTTATTCTGGGCAGAGGATACAAATCAAATCCAGCCAAAGCCAGAGTCTTAAAGCAGGATTGGTTGGAATCTAAAAGGGTCATTTGTGATCATAAACGTGTGGACAGAATCACCTCCTTTTGTCCACAGCGTGTGACAATAGCCACAGGGATTGCCCAGCCAGAGAAGTTCACCCCAGTGACAGGCCCTAGAGACTTTACTGAGGTTTCTCTATGCAGGCATAGTAAACGGAAGTATTGACCACATAGAGGAATTTAACCTCTAGCTGCTTCTCCCTGGAGGTTGGGCTGAGGTCACAGGGCCTACAGCCCCCAAACCTACAATCACATGTTTGATCTTCCTAGTCTGGCCAGTCCTCTCACACGAGGACTGCCAGGTGTAGCTGCGGGGCCCAGTGGATAACAAAGACATTTACCACCCAGGAAATTCCAAACAGAGATGTTAACTCCAGGAACTAGGATAAACACAGGACCTTACTTTGGAGGCCACGTTCCCTGCGACACTTACCTATCAGAGACACCATAGGCATGTGTCTATAACAATAATGCACATATATATCTGTATGTTCTTAAAATATAATTCATATTTCATTGCTGTACACATGTGAAATTATTCTATCATGATCATTCCCCATAGAGATACAAGGTTACCAATATTTTCATCACAAAATAACGGAGAGGAAGAACTTCATTCCACTCATGCCTCTGTGCAGGAAGTCCCCCATTAGCACACTATTCCAGGGCTCTTCTGAGCAGGACGCCTTCCTGACTGGTGAGTATTGTAGAAGGACACAGCCTGCTTCTCTGTGACCCTTCTGAGCTGGCCCTGGGTTTCCGTCTGATCCACGCGACATGACATCTCCACCACTCTGCTGTCTCCCCTCCCAGGATAGGCCCTCATGAGGAGATGGGCAAATGCTGCTTGGCCAGATAAGTCCAAATTTATGCTTTTTTTTTAATTGGAGTCCCATTCAATTTAGAATTGGTCATGACTTTTTACAGTTGTGTAAAAACAATTAATCGGTGTATGAAAATAAGCCAGTGTATGTCTGATGGACTTCGGAGTCTTTTTTCGAGGTTCTGTTATGAACTTACCTAGTCGTGCTAGCTAGCAATAAATGCAGAGAGAACAAACTGCCTTTAACACGTGAATGAGTCGGAAAGATGCCCAGTGACCAAAGGTCTCTCCTCTCACCATTCTCTCTATAATAGGTATGGTTATGTCCTCCTTACAAGCACCCCGTGCAGGAGTGAACTGAAGCAAGATCAGCTGGAGCCAACCAATTCCATCTATTCTGTGGATGGGAAGAGGGAGGAGTTGAAGTTTCTGTCCCTCCCAGCTACCTAGCTGGCCAAACAGATGGACCACAGAACATCTGATACGCTGTGAGACACACAGATTCAACCAGGCTGCCAGTTGGACACCGAAATGGAAAGATGTGGGAATTTACAGGAGAGATAAAATAAATGTGAAATATGGAGGCTGAGGAGTCCCATCAGCAACATAGAGAAAATAAGCCAATTCCTCTTGCTGCAGACTAAATCACTATTATTTGTTTTGCTGAATTACTTGGTAACATTTTAGTTTATAAATCTTTCTTAGCATCAATAAATTTTTTTAAAAAATTTGTTCACTTGACAAAATGTAAATAGTAAATGTTGACATGAAACTGCTCCATGACCCCTAAATGACAGCTGCAGAAGCTGACCTGGAGGTCGCCCGCCTGGCTGTGCACGGTGGAGCCGCAGTGGGTACCAGGAGGACTGATGGAAAGCTTTTTACATTTTCTAATCGTTTAAAAAATGTCTGTTTTTATATCATTTTACAGGATTGTAACTGGCCACGCCATTTGTTTTCTAGTTCCATAAAAACGAAGAACAGATGAGAACTATCTTGATGGATATTAATGACAATGAGAAATGAGTGACAGCAGCTAGAATATTTATTCCCTAATGTACCAACTCAATGCCCTGCCACACAACAGCATAAAAATGATCTTTCCAAATAATTATGACTATAAAGCTTTTAGAGTGGCAGGAAAAATATATGTTAACATTTTTTTGGAGATTTCAAAAAAGGTATGAACATAATACACATCATATTATTGATAAGATATAGTTATCTTTAAAACTTCATTTAGCCGGCACACTTTATTTTAAAGTATTATAGTAGAAAATGTCAAATTAGAAAAGACTTTGGGAAAGGCATAAAGGACTTTGAGATGCACTAGAAAAGTCTTCATATTATATAAGCAATTATTGAGGCTCAAAAAAAAAAAAAGTCACATTCTGTGAAGTGGAAGAATCTAGACTAGAAGCCAGTGATCTTAAAATATCTTATTATGTAGAATACATTTCTGGGCATATTGCACTTTGGGTGGCTGGACTGGAAATGTTGCCTTTGCCATGGGAACATTGAATCCAATATGCATTAAGCCCATCATAATGGAGCTATTTGACACTTAGTCCTTCTTAAGCTATGAAGAAGATGATCATTTTTGCTGCAACTTTTTGTACAAATCACTGGACAATTCAGACCCTGGAACTGCAATCCATTTTGACCATGGTTATCTCATCAGAAACTTTTTTTTTTTACCACTTGCTGTTGAGAAAAATGAAAGCCACAAAAAAGTCATAGTAGGTGATAATGTCCTTGATGTCCTTTTTTTTGGCTTCAAGAGAAGTCATTTCATCTTCCCAGCTATTGAGCAGAGAATCTATTCAGCCAAGTAAGTATATAAAATACCAAGAAAGAGCAACCATTAACTAGTGTTGAGCCGGGAAAGTTCCATTTGTCCTACGTGAGAACTTCCTGACTTCCTCAGGAAGTCATGAGAAGACTCTTCATTTGCTTTGGGCAGCAAATAAAAGGTAATTCAACCACAAATTGGCCCAAATGGAAATGATGTATTAATATGTTGCTCATTTCAGCAACTTCAGAGGGTCAGTGAAATCATCAATATTTGGATTCTTTGTATTTTTCTGCTCTGCTGTTCTCCACATGTCCTCCCTCAAGATAATTCACTTCATAAGAGAAATAAGCCTATGGTAATTCCAGGTATCAAGTACAGACACAACATTCATCAGAATTTACAAAAACAAAAAAGAACAGGTGAATTCTTTGTGACTCATTCTGACACCAAAACCAACAATAAAACCTTTCCAACATCCTTCACTGGCAAGGAGAACAGGACCCTGTGGCAACTTGGGGCAATTCCAACCTGCTGTGATTAGGACAAAGTCTTAAAGATGAAGCCAGCTGATAATTTAGAAGGATGAGATCACATGTGATTTTTTTCTTTCTTAATTATGTTACTGTTATAAAGTTTGTCTTATCATAGTAAGTAGAAATAGCTAAGCATTCATGAGATCTATTTTATATTTTTGACAGAAGTCTTTGGAAGGTTTGCTTAAAAAAAAAAGGAAAGAAAAGGAAAAGAAGCCAATTACAATGTTTACCCATGGAATTAAGAAGAGAATAATAAACTCGTAAGTCTGAAAACTTAATAAAACTAACAATTATAAAATGTTCATCTGATATGTGTTTACTGGAAAATCGGGTAAAGAATAGGGTAAAAAAATATTTAGAAAATTATAAGTGATTTACTTTTTTGAATTTTCCTGATTGCAGTTGCAAGGTTTTAATAAAAATATCGATATATTCATTTGAGAACCCACATCATTATCTCTGTGGATAAAACAAAGTTAGACACGGGGAAGAAATAGCCAAGTGGGATACCTTATCTCTTGTTTTGTTGTTTTGTTCTTCACACCCAACATTAAAGTAGAAGTTCATGGCCTAATATCTTTGAACCCTAATTTAATCAATGGGCTTCGGGGACTATATGTTAAGTTTTATGTGTATGTTTATTTTCTAGGAAAACGGACATGACTTTCCTCATGAGTTCTGAAGACACTGTAACTCATCCTGATTTTGTCATCAGCCAAGAGTCACTGGATTGAAGACATAGCCAAGGGTAGGTGCAGAACCCCAGCGACCTACGCAGAGCTGGCCAGCAACACCTGTGACTGGTAACCTGGCTGAATGAAGCAAACCTCCCTGTCAAAACCCAGTTCCAGAATTATGAGTAGAGCCGTAGCTGGATAGAATGAAAAGACACAGAAGCCAGACCTCTCTCTTTATTCATTTAGAAAATGTGTCCACCATTTCATGTTTTTTTTTTTATTTTAAAATATGAATATTAATGCTGTTTTTTATTTACAAGGTATTATATCAGACAATGTGAATATATATTTTTTGAAACACTCGTATTTCATTGTTGAAAGTGAAATTGAGGAGTCCTGGGTTCGATTCCCGGCCAAGGCACACAGGAGAAGCGCCCATCTGCTTCTCCACCCCTCCCCCTCTCCTTCCTCTCTGTCTCTCTCTTCCCCTCCCACAGCCGAGGCTTCATTGGAGCAAAGATGGCCCCAGCGCTGAGGATGGCTCTGTGGCCTCTGCCTCAGGTGCTAGAATGGTTCTGGATGCAACAGAGCAATGCCCCAGAGGGGCAGAGCATCGCCCCCTGGTGGGCATGCCGGTGGATCTCGGTCGGGCGCATGCGGGAGTTTGCCTCCCTGTTTCCAGCTTCGGAAAAATACAAAAAAAAAAAAAAAAAAAAAAAAAAAAGGAAAGAAAGTGAAATTGGATTCATGATAAAGAACATGAATTTTCCCTTGAATGGGTCTCTTCCCTGAGTAGAGCCCTTACTGTGTGTTCTCATGATCATATATTGCCCAACTTTCAAAATGATACATTTTGGCTGGTTAAGAAAACTCTGAATGACCTCCTCTCACATGTCTCCCTAAGCTTGAGGTATCTGAATGGCTATTGATTTTTGTGATTGGCCTAAGAAACTGGTGAGTTGAAGAAATAATTTGCTTGGAATTAATAGAAGGTACAGAAAGGGAGATACCCTTACACATAGATATTTCTCTTATAAATGTAAGGGGGGGTGTTTTTGTGTGTGTGTTTTTGTTTGTTTGTTTTACAAAAGTATAACTTCTAATGGGGTTTCAGGGCTTCTCCTGTGTCTGCTATTTCTTTAAAATAATCAGCATCCAATTAATCCTTGTCTCAAAGAGGCATGTTTTTAGGTTGCCAAATCCTGTTTTCCTTCATATACAAGTATTTTCTTTACATGCTAATCTCATAAAATAGACATATTTCCTGACTTTAAATTTCTGTTGATTTGACTCAAAATATTGCCAGCCAAATACCATATTAAAGTCACAGGGGTGAGAATAGCGGCAACAAACTAATGAATAAATATCACCAACTGAATTCATATTTAAAATTCATTCCTATTTGAGAAAATTAAACCATTAATAATAAATATTTATAGTCAAACATGTTATATGAAAGATAAAATTATCCTTTTATCCTTTTCTCTTAAAATAATATAAAAAAAACTCTTGTTATAAGCCAGTGGTAGTCAACCTGGTCCCTACCACCCACTAGTGGACATTCCAGCTTTCATAGTGGGTGGTAGCAGAACAACCAAAGTATAAATAAAAAGATAGATTTAACTATAGTAAGTTGTTTAATAAAGACTTATCCTGCCAAACTTAGCAAAAATCCGATATAAAGTACTTGGTAAGTAATTATTATTATATGCTTTAACTTGCTGTAACTCTGCTTTATAAATTTTATAAAGTAAAGTTACTTCCCTACTTTATAAATTAGCATTACTGTGGAACCATTGGGTGGTTAGAAAATTTTACTACTAACAGAGATACAAAAGTGGGCAGTAAGTATAAAAAGGTTGACTACCTCTGTTATAAGCAAAAATTTTGTAGCAAAATATGGGAAAATTATAAAGTTAAGTAGTTCATTAAGAATGCTTTTCTCTTATTTTCTGAATTTTAAAATATTTTTGCTATTTTTATTTTATTTATTTATTTTTTTAATTATTTTTATTTATTCATTTTAGAGAAAAGAGACAGAGAGAAAGAGAGAGAGAGAGAGAGAGAGAGAGAGAGAGAGAGAGAGAGAGAAGGGGGAGGAGTAGGAAGCATCAACTCCAATATGTGCCTTGACCAGGCAAGCCCAGGGTTTTGAACCAGTGACCTCAGTGTTCCAGGTCAATGCTTTATCCACTGCGCCACCACAGGTCAGGCTATTTTTGCTATTTTAAAACATTACCTTGTTTCATTTAAAAGTAAATATTCATGTTCTTACCTGTTATAAGTTTAATTGTGCCCTCCCCCCAAAATGTGAATGTTTAAGCTCAGAGTGTTACCTTTTTTAAAAATACAGTCATTGCGGATGTGTTTAGTTAAGATGAGGTCATACTACAGTAGGGTGGGCTTTTAATCCAGTATGTCTACTGTCCTATAAAAAGAAGAAACTTGGACACTGAAAATGATGTCAGTAAAGCCATTTAAAGCAGGAGCAGCCATTGCAGAGAAACTGCCTTGCACATCCCAATTTTAGAAACCCTGAACTGGGCCATTCTGCCAACATTCCAAAGAATCAGTGAGGAGAACATCCTGTTTAAAAGGAGTGATAGAAGAAACCTTGCCTAATGCTCCCTTTGCTTGATCTATCAATGAAGTAGAAATCCAACCTCTGCCTCTCAACACCAATGCACTCGCCTTGTAAACAACTTATCTGACCTGCTTCCATTTTTTTCTATAGAAAAAATGATCTATAGACCTCAAGGTCATCTCCTGCAATAAAACATTACTTGGGTTTCTACTTAAATCTGTGTACTCCAATTTACAATCCCTTGATCCCAAATAAACACTTTATCTCTTGAACCAGTTTTCTGTATTTTAGGTTGATGGCAAAAAAACACACCTTGGGAAGAACACCATGTGAAAATTGAGGTTATACTTCTGCCAGCAAAGAAACTACCAGAAGCTAGGGGAGAAGCCTAGAGTAAGTTTTTCCACAGAGCCTGCAGACAGAATATAGCTGGATGGATGCTCTGATCTCTGATCGCCAGCCTCTAGTTCTTTGGAGCAATAACTGTCCATCCTATAAGCCAGTCAGTTTGTGGTACAATTTAACGGAAGCCTTAGGAAATTAAACTAATACATACTTTTGCATCAGCTTTAGGTGCTGCACATTCTAGAGACACCCCTCCTGGCTAGCAAGAATAACATCTCCACCACAGCCACAAATCAGTTATTTTGTTTTCAGTACCTCTCTCCTGTGAATAGCCTATTCAGATTTTTTTTATGCAACTGAATGAAACATTTAAACATCTGAACAAACATTGAGTTGCATAGGACTTACAGACGAAAGCTTCTTCATGGTGTTTTCTTCTTATCCAGGTGACTGTGGCAAAGTTCTCTGAAGCTGCAAACATTAAAAGGAGGACTGGATAAAGAAGATGTGGTACATGTATACCGTGGAATACTATTCAACCATAAGAAAGGATGACGTATTACCATTTATGACAACATGAATGGATCTTGAGGACATTATACTAAGTGAAATACGTAAATCAGAAAAAGCTAAGAACTATATGATTTCATACATAGCTGGGATATAAAACTGAGACTCGTGGACACAGATAAAAGTGAAGTGGTTACCAAGGTGAGGGCATTGTGGGTGAGGGGTGAGGGAGGGGAGTCAAGAGGGACAAGTATGCAGTGCTGGAGAGTGATTTGACTCTGGGTAATGGGCACACAACACAATCAACAGTTCAAATTCTATAGAGATGTACTCTTACTGATCAATGTCACCCTGTGAACTTAATTTTCTAATAAAAAAAGAAAGAAAAACAAAACAAAACAAAAACAAACAAAAACTTTATCAGCATCTTGACACACACTCATAGTGGGTACCCTCCACTGCCAAATGCTGCAGTGACTGGTGACTTACACACTTAGTGTTCTAGAGACCATAAAACAAATAAAAAGTCTATCATTTCATTAATTCATATTGTAATAACTTCTAGGATGTATCTTTTTGTTCAGATAGCCCAACTTGGCATGGTGAACATCTGAGTAAATAAAAAAAAATACAAATGAATTCAATAGAGACAAAGTGTCTAGTTTATGGTGGATGCTTATGGTTCCTGACACTCCAGAGCTTACTTTCCCATGGGTGAGACAGGCAGCAACCTCACACGAATAATGTGTCTAATGCTGTATTCATTAAAAGTCTTGTGATGAGAAGTGGATGTATGAGAAATTGATGAGAGATACTCCTGCTGATGTCTGCATAATGTTTTTCATCCAAGTTTTTATATATAGATGCATACTTAGGGTTTAATTTTGTTTAGGATGTCCTTTTTCTCCCACTGACAGAGTTCTAACTCTGGTTGGGTAGCTCAGATGGGTGGAGCGCTGTCTTAAAATGTAAAGTTTGCTGGTTTGATCCTGGGTAAGGGTGCACATAGGAACACTCTGTTTCTCTCTCCCTGCCTCTGTCTAAAAAAAATAAAGAAAGAAAAAAGAAGAAATAAACTTCCAATAAGCTGATACCATTCCTCTCTGGCTATGTCTACCACCTTAAAAGAACACAATTTTTTGAAACGATAGCTGCTAAAAGCAATGTTACTCATTTCATGTTATTACAGCTCTTGAGATATAGTTAATGAGAAACAATATTATACCTCTCAGTAAGAAGTTATTGAAATAATGTCTCTTAAGATTCTTTAAACAAGCATTGAAAATAATGTAAAGTGAATTCTAAACACCCTGTCATTTGGATTTAGAAAAGTTATCTTGCACAGCTAAAATCACAAATGTATACAACGAGATGGAGGCTAGCTTAAATCATAAAGCTGAGAATGATCCAAAAGCAGATAAATCAATTAAAATATCACTTAGTCACTTAGTTATATTCTCTAATTCTTTTGATTCACACAATTTAGCATTTTGGTACTTCCTTCTATAGCCACATAAATTAATATTGGAAAACAATATTGCAATTATTATTTGAGAGGCAGAGGAATAAAGACGGAAGGTCATGGGTTTTAGAGATAGACAAAGTAGGTTTTGATTAAGGTTTAACCATTTGTTAGTTCTGTGGCTTTCAGCAACCATTTAACTTCTCAGATAACAATTCCTCCATATAGTAAGCATTATATTATTTGTCACATGGGTTTTTTTATAAAGATTATAAATAACAGCATGTATATATTTGTGCATGCATTTGTTTGTGGAAAGACAACGAGTTCAATTGGATTAAAAATAGAACATAGTCAAGTTAGTTAAGTTTGCTTCATACTTGTTTTCAGCTCTTTGACATATGACCAATGAAAATACAGTAGCGGTGTTCTCTAGAGGTACATAGGGTAAGAGCTGGCGTTGTGCTTAGTTCTGTAAATTCAGCTCTCTCTCTCTCTCTCTCTCTCTCTCTATTTATCTCTCTCTCTCTCTCAATACCCAGTGTCTCACCATCTAACCTGCTGCCTGCTTTATTTATTTATGTGTGCTTTGTCCCCCAAAGGCACAAAGCCTCATGAGGGCAGAGTTCTTATCTAATTGTATCCCTACTGCCCTTACCATTCCCTACCTAAAGTGCTTGCCTACATTTATAAATAGGGACAATACAAGAGCTTCTGTGTCAGACAGATGGGCATTAGAATTATAACTTAAACAACTACTATTTCTCTCTGAAGAAATCAATTCGCCTCTCAACTTCAGGTTCCTCAGCTGTGAAATAGTGGATTAATCAATCCAGTCTAGATGCCACAATATGTGTGGTTATGGGTAACAAAAAGGAAAAAAACCCATAAACCTTTTAACCTTTAAGATGTTGCAGAATTCCCATTTGGGATTGCAATCCTTATCCAACTAGATGGGAGTTGGCCATTCGTTCATTCCAGACCAAACTTGTCCAGCACTGACTTTGGATTACTGCACACATCAGAACATTTTTACTCTGAGGTATTTCGTTTTTTAATTTCCTTCAGGGATTCTAAGTCACTTTCCTTCCTGACCAGATAGATTCCAAAGAATATAAGTTAATGGATGTATAGAGTTTTTATAAATGGAGATCTGAAAACCAGGTCTGCCTCTCTGATTATGTAAACAGAAAAGAAATTACTTTACACCTCTCAGATGTAATTTCTTATTTATAGTATAATGATAGTGATACTTTTCTCTCCAAAAGGTTCTGATGAAAGGATCATAGAATGTCTAAGACAGACTTACATCAAGCAGCCAGTTCCCTTAAAGATGTCACTTTTCCGGAAGGTGGCAGAAGGTGAGTGATTCTAGATAAAGGTAGTGAAAATCATTTGCATCTACTTGAAAGGCAGAATTTTCCCTTTTTCTTTTTTTTCTTTTTGATTTGACATGGCATCAGTCTCTAGCTAACATACCAATGCTCCTTATATGACTAAAAAATATTAATATTCCAAACTTGTGTATCATACTTTCGAGATGACTAAAGAATAGGATATAGTCATCACTAAATAAGGTCATCTGAGCAGAACACACATTTAGCCCCAAATTTCTCTCCAGGAGACACACCATTCTGGACTTCGATGCCCTTTTTCAGCATGATGTATTGGATGAACTCTTTTCTGTTTAATGCCAGGGCAACCACAGACCTTATTTTTATTGACCTTGATATCACATTTATAGAAATATGAGCATTAGAGTTTCCAAAGATGAGATTATGACCTCGCTTTATTGAACCCACTGCCCTTTCCAGTTGTATCATCGTCTTTTACCTAAGAGTCCATCTCCTCCATGCTGTTCTGTGTGCTATAGACTGGCGTCTTATTTCCCACTTTTTAAAGCAATATGATAGAGGATTGGTAAAAAGTCAGTCTATAAAAACAGACCAATGTGCATTTGGTTGAAAATTTGCTTCCATATTCTTAAAACATGGGGCTTTATATAGAGCATAAAGGTATAATGGATTCTTGCGTTATTATAAATTAAATTTACATCCTGAATTGTCAGTCCTGGCAGGAATACTAACAGTGCAAATCTGGGTCATGGCAATGCTAGTGGAGAGCAATGGTCCCAACAAAGCTCTTTAAATATTTTTTCTTTCATAAACTATATTGGTTGAGTTCAACAAACACAATTATAATAAAAGATGCCTTTTATTAGTAATCTTATAACGATTTAGTTGTCTCATAATTTGTGAGTCACTCAAAACAAAAAGTGGGTGTAGGTTATATCACACCAAGCTGGATCTGTTCCAGACACCTAGGGAGTGGACCCTGTTTATCAAGCACCTACTATGTCTTTGTGAGGCCCATCAAATGCATTATCTGCAGCTTCACAAATACAGGAATTGGCAACTGTAGGTTTTCAATTGTAATACAACTAAATAATACAATAATAAATAATAATAACACAAGAATAAACTGTTTTACATATTCATAACTGTGTATCTATTTTTGCCCACCCTGGATGCCTGCAAGAAGGCTAATTACTTGCCCAAGATCATACCAATTTATGTAGGACCTGAAGACTTTTTTTCCCAACTATGAAACACACGTTCTTTCTACTACGTTATGTTGCCTCCATGCAATCATGGGCTGCAGGTCTCCCCTTCGGCGATCTATCACATGACATGGAGATGAAATGAATGAGTGTCCGCGAGGAGCACATTCCTTGGCAGGAGGCCACGGCAGGTGGCGGTGAGAGAAAGCACTGTGTCCAGGAGGGGTCATTCTGCCACAGGCACTTCCATTTCCACAGGGTGATGAAGCAGAAAGTCTGTACACACTTCCAGAACTGAATAAACGCTGGATAAAATATAGAGCACTTAGCACAATGTCTGAGTGAGTTTTCCAGAAAGAAATAGAAATACTCAATCGCCTAGAAAATGAGTATTACAGGGGACAGTGGGTGATAACTGGACTACATTGAACGTAAATGTAGACCATTAGATCTCAACTACCTGGGTCTTCAAAGATATAGGACCTCAGGCGATGTTCTCCATGGGGTGACATTGACACAACTGTGGGTACTTGTATTTTTGTGTGGGTATTTCTTGTTTATACAATTAACAGAGAACTCTATAGGATTTAGAACATTGACTACTTTTCAAAATGTAAAAAAAAAAAAAAGAAGTTTTATGTGGAATATTTTTAACTATAAATATTTATTAAATTATATTTAGAATTTTATCTACAAATCTATGAAGAGATATAATTTAAAAATTAAGTGCCATACAGTATGTATAAACATTAATCACAGCACACATTTTGCTGTCAACTTGAATCAAAAATGCAAGCTTAAATTTCCAGAGGTGTATTGCAGAATTGTGCACCTGAAACCTGTATAATTTATTAATCAACTTCACCCAGACTCCAGGACTTGATTGGGGCACAGTAGGCCCAAACCCACATATTTATTGACACTTGGCTTCTCGAAACTTCTTTAGTGTTGTGACTCATTTCTGTCTTCTGAGCTACCCCTCTCCAACATAACATTGCTGTCATTCATTTATCTGGTTAGCGAACAGCTTTCTCATGGCCTTAACCCACGACTAAGACTCAGAACTGGTTTATTATGTTAATCAGGTCCCTCCAGAGAAACCTAACCAATTTGATTTGTAAATGTAAAGTGTGGCAAAAATGGGTTTACAGTTGTTCATATGAAAAAGAATACAATAATTAATAAATAATAATACATTTCACAACTATTTTTTTGGCATCTTGTATAAATTCTTACACCAGTTTATGTTTTTAAATATCTTCTACCAGTTACTAGCTTCCCCTTTCACTTGTTAAAAAAAGGTTTTATGAAGCGCAAAACTTTTTTTTATTTTGAGTGAGTTAAATGTATCCTTTTTTAGTGTTTTCCTTTTTCTTTTTCTTAGCTTTTTAAAAAAATTTTTTTCCAATGTGAGAAGTGGAGGGTGGCAGACAGACAGAATCTCGCATGCACCTGACCAGATTCCACCCGATATGCCCACCAGGGGGTGATGCTGCTCTGCCCATCTGGGGCATTGCTCCGTTGCAACCAGAGCCATTCTAGCGTCTGAGGTGGAGGCCATGGAGCTGTCCTCAGCACCCGGGCCAACTTTGCTCCAATGGAGCCTTGTCTGCAGCAGGGGAAAAGAGAGATTGAGAGAAAGAAGAGGGGGAAGGTTGGAGAAGCAGATGGGTGCTTCTCCTGTGTGCCGTGGCCAGGAATCAAACCCGGGACTTCCACACACCAGGCCAATGCTCTACAGCTGAGCCAACCAGCCAGCACTTGTTTTTTAGTTTTAACTAAGAAAGCTTTTCCTAAGTTAAAGTCAGAACAAATTTTTTTTCTTCGATGGTTCTTTTTAGGCATTTCATAGTTTTAACTTTTATATTTTATTTTTGTAATTAAACTATAGTAAACTTTGGTACAAGGTACAAAATAGGGTTTACAGTTTACATTTTATGAATGTATATTTCCAAAATTTTCAGCTTCATTTGTAGAAAATATATTTCTTTCTTTCTTAAAATATGTTTGTATCTGAGCACCTTTGTCAATAATAAATTTACCCTATAAAGTTTTTACACTTCTGGACACTCTTTTAATTTATATGTCCGTAGGCCAATAGTATTTCTTAAATTCAGCTTTACAATAAGTAATTTGTGAAACCAGGTGGTCCAAGTCCTGCTTTATTCTTTTTTCTTGGCTTTTCTGCTTTTACTTTTTCATAGAATTATTTTTAAATAATTAAATTATTTTTAATTATTTTTAAATGTAGTGTGTTCATTTCAACCAAAATTTTGTTGGAGATTGCATTAAAAATGACATATATACTAGGCCCTGGACTGGATTGTTTAGTGAATAGAGTACCATCCCAGTGTGCCAAGGTCTGGGTTAGATCCCCAGTAAGGGCACAAGTGAGAAACAACCAATTGAGTGCAGAACTAAACTGAACAACTAAGTGGAAAATTGAATTGATGCTCTATCTCTCTCTATAACTCTCCTTTCACCTCCCTTCTCAAATCAATGGTACATTTGTGTGTATGTGTGTGTATATTTGGGAAGTATTTTATTTAGTCTTTTAATTTATGGAAATTATATACCTTTGTATTTACTTAGGTCATCTTCAGTTTTTGAAGCAATACTTCATAGTCCACAGTGTATTGACCTTACATATATTTTGTGAAATTTATCTCTGAGTTTTCATGGTATTATAAAAGTGTTCTTTTCAAGTCTATCAGTTTAACTTTATGAACCAGTTATTGGGGGTATGTTCTTATATATTTAGGATTGTTACGTATTGTTGGTGATTTGATTCTTGTAACATGAGGCAAAACTTTTTTTTAATTTAATTTTATTTTTTAATGGGGTGACATAAAAAAATCAGGGTACATATATTCAAAGAAAACATGTCCAGGTTATCTTCTCATGCAATTATGTTGCATACCCATCACCCAAAGTCAGATTGTCCTCTGTCACCTTTTATCCAGTTTTCTTTGTGCCCCTCCCTCTCCCCCTTTCCCTCTCCCTCTCCTCCCACCCCCGTAACCACCACACTCTTATCAATGTCTCTTAGTCTCGCTTTTATATCCCACCTACGTATGGAATAATGCAGTTCCTGTTTTTTTCTGATTTGTTTATTTCACTTCGTATAATGTTATCAAGATCCCACCATTTTGCTGTAAATGATCCGATGTTATCATTTCTTATGGCTGAGTAGTATTCCATAGTGTATATGTGCCACATCTTCTTTATCCAGTCATCTATTGATGGGCTTTTTGGTTGTTTCCATGTCCTGGCCACTGTGAACAATGCTGCAATGAATATGGGGCTGCATATATATGTCTTTACATATCAATGTTTCTGAGTTTTTGGGGTATATACCCAGTAGAGGCATTGCTGGGTCATAAGGTAGTTCTATTTTCAGTTTTTTGAGGAACCACCCTACTTTCTTCCATAATGGTTGTACTACTTTACATTCCCACCAACAGTGAATGAAGGTTCCTTTTTCTCCACAGCCTCTCCAACATTTGCCATTACCTGTCTTGTTAATAATAGCTAATCTAATAGGTGTGAGGTGGTATCTCATTGCAGTTTTGATTTGCATTTCTCAAATAACTAAAGAAGATGAGCATCTTTTTATATATCTGTTGGCCATTTGTATTTCTTCCTGGGAGAAGTGTCTGTTCATGTCCTCTTACCATTTTTTATTGGATTGTTTGTTTGTTGTTGAGTTTTATGAGTTCTTTGTATATTTGGGATATTAGGCCCTTATCTGAGCTGTTGTTTGAAAATATCATTTCCCATTTAGTTGGCTTTCTGTTTATTTTGTTATCAGTTTCTCTTGCTGAGCAAAAACTTTTTAGTCTGATGTAGTCCCATTCATTTATCTTTGCCTTCACTTCTCTTGCTTTTGGAGTCAAATTCATAAAATGCTCTTTAAAACCTAGGTCCATGAGTTTAGTACCTATGTTTTCTTCTATGCACTTTATTGTTTCAGGTCTTATGTTTAGATCTTTGATCCATTTTGAGTTAATTTTAGTACAAGGGGACAAACTGTAGTCCAGTTTCGCTCTTTTGCATGTGGCTTTACAGTTTTCCCAGCACCATTGGTTGAAGAGGCTTTCTTTTCTCCATTGTGTATTCTTGGCCACTTTATCGAAAATTATTTGACTATATATATGTGGTTTTATTTTTGGGTTTTCTATTCTGTTCCATTGGTCTGAATGTCTATTTTACTGCCAATACCATGCTGTTTTGATTGTCGTGGCCCTATAATATAGTATGAAATCAGGTATTGTAATGCCCCCAGCTTCATTCTTTTTCTTTAGGATTGCTTTGAGTATTTGGGTTTTTTTATAGTTCCATATAAATCTGATGATTTTTTGCTCCATTTCTTTAACAAATGTCATTGGAATTTTGATGGGGATTGCACAAATTTTTATATTGCTTTGGGTAATATGGCCATCTTGATTATATTTATTCTTCCTAACCAAAAACAAGGAATATTCTTCCATCTCATTATATCTTTTTCGATTTCCCTAAACAATGGTTTGTAGTTTTCATTATATAAGTCCTTTACATTCTTTGTTATGTTTATTCCTAGGTATTTATTTCTTCTGTTGCAATTGTGAAGGGGATTATTTTTTTGAGTTCATTCTCAAATGTTTCATTGTTGGCATATAGAAAGGCTATGGACTTCTGTATGCTAATTTTGTATCCTATGACCTTACTATATTGGCTTATTGTTTCTAGTAGTCTTTTTGTGGATTCTTTGGGGTTTTCAATGTATAGGATCATATCATCTGCAAAAAGTGATAGCTTTACTTCTTCTTTTCCGATATGGATGCCTTTTATTTCTTTGTCTTGTCTGATTGCTCTGGCTAGAACCTCTAGTACCACATTAAATAACAGTGCAGAGAGTGGACAACCCTGTCTTGTTCCTGATTTAAGGGGGAAAGCCTTCAGTTTTGTGCCATTTGATATGATGTTAGCTGATGGTTTATCATATATGGCTTTTAACATGTTGAGATATTTTCCTTCTATACCCATTTTGTTGAGAGTCTTAAACATAAAATTGTGTTGTATTTTATCAAAAGCCTTTTCTGTGTCTATTGATAAGATCATGTGGATTTTGTTCTTTGTTTTGTTGATATGGTGTATTACATTAACCATTTTACGTATGTTGAACCATCCTTGAGATACTGGGATGAATCCCATTTGATCATGATGTATTATTTTTTTAATATGTTGTTGTATTCGATTTGCTAGTATTTTGTTTAGTATTTTAGCATCTGTATTCATTAGAGATATTGGTCTGTAGTTTTCTTTTTTTGTGCCATCCTTGCCTGGTTTTGGTATGAGGGTTATGTTGGCCTCATAAAATGTGTTTGGAAGTATTGCTTCTTCTTCAATTTTTTGGAAGACTTTGAGTAGAATAGGAACCAAGTCTTCTTTGAATGTTTGATAAAATTAGCTGGTATAACCGTCTGGGCCTGGACTTTATTTTTGGGGAGGTTTTCAATGGTTTTTTCTATTTCTTCTCTAATAATAGGTCTGTCTAGGCTTTCTGCTTCTTCTTGACTCAGTATAGGAAGATTGTATTTTCTAGGAATTTATCCATTTCTTCTAGGTTGTTGAATTTAGTGGCATAAAGTTTTTCATAATATTTTACAATAATTCTTTGTATATCTACGATGTCCGTGGTGATTTCTCCTCTTTCATTTTGGATTTTGTTTATATGAGTTTTTACTCTCTTTTCCTTGGTAAGTGTTGCCAAGGGTTTGTCAATTTTGTTGATCTTTTCAAAGAACCAGCTCCTTGTTCTATTAATTTTTTCTATAGTTCTTCTGTTCTCTATTTTATTTATTTCTGCTCTGATTTTTATTATCTCCTTTCTTCACCTGGTTTTGGGTTGTCTTTGTTCCAGTTCCTTAAGGTGTGAAGATAAGTAGTTCACTTGGGCTTTCTCTTGTTTGATCATATATGCTTGAAGTGATATGAACTTCCGACTTATCACTGCTTTTGCTGCATCCCATAGATTCTGATATGTCGTACTGTCATTTTCATTTATCTGTATATATCTTTTGATCTCTGCACTTATTTCTTCTTTGACCCATTCACTTTTTAAAAGTACGTTGTTTAGTTTTCACATTTTTGTGGGATTTTTTTCCTCTTTTTTGCAGTTGAATTCTAGTTTCAAGGCGTTATGATCAGAAAATATGCTTGGTAAAATTTTGATTTTTCTGAATTTGCTGATGTTGTTTTTGTGGCCCAACATATGGTCAATTCTTGAGAATGTTCCATGTACACTAGAGAGAAATGTATACTCTGTCACTTTGGGATAAAATGTCCTGTAGATGTCTATCATATCCAGGTGCTCTAGTGTTTTGTTTAAGGCCAATATATCTTTGTTGATTCTCTGTTTGGATGACCAATCTAGAGCCGTCGGCGGTGTATTGAGATCTCCAAGTATGATTGTATTTTTGTCAGTTTTTGTTTTAAGGTCAATAAGTATCTGTTTTATATTTTTTGGTGCTCCTTGGTTTGGGCATATATATTAAGAATTGTTTGTCTTCTTGATTCAGTGTCCCCTTAGTCATAATGAAATGGTCAGTTTTGTCTCCGAGTACTTTTGCTGTCTTGTAGTCAGCATTATCAGCCTGCTTTTTTTTTTTTTGGATGTTATTTGCTTGAAGTATTGTTTTCCAGCCTTTCACTTTGAATTTGTTTTTATCCTTGTTGCTTAGATGAGTTTCTTGTAGGCAGCATACAGTTGGATTTTCTTTTTTTATCTATTCTGCTACTCTGTGCCTTTTTATTGGTGAGTTTAATCCGTTTACATTTAGTGTAATTATTGACACTTGTGAGTTCCTCATTGCCATTTTATAGATTGCTTTTCTGTTAGTTTTGTGTCTTGTTTGATCCTTCTCTTTCATTTTTCTGTCTTTTGTTTTTATTTGGTTGTATTCCATACATCTTTCCTCTGTTGCTATCTTTTTTAAATCATGTGTTTCTGTGGTGGTTTTTTCAATGGTGGTTACCATTAAGTAATGAAAAGGGTCCCTAGCCTGTTCATTGTAGCGCACTATTTTGTGAGTACTTTTGCACTCCATCGTCCTTTGCTACTGTTAATCTCCATCCTCTCCTTCCCCCCCCTTTTCTTTTTGTTGTTGTCACAGTTTAAATTTGGTTTTATTGTGTTCTTCTTGGAGAATTTACTTGTGGCTTTGTTTTTTGTTTTGTTTTGTTTTGTTCTTTGTATCTGATTGGAGAACCCCCTTTAGTAATTCCTGGAGTGGGGGTTTTCTGATGATAAATTCCTCATCTTTTCTGTATCTGTGAATGTTTTTATTTCTCCTTCATATTTGAAGGATAGCTTTGATGGGTATAGTATTTGTGGCTGAAAGTTTCTCTTTTCAGGACTTTAAATATTGGGGTCCACTCTCTTCTAGCTTGTAGAGTTTCTGTTGAGAAATCTGATGATAATCTAATGGGCCTTCCTGTATATGTTGTATTCTTCTTTTCCTTGGCTGCCTTGAGAATTTTTTCTTTGTCATTAGTTTGTGCCAATTTCATTATGATGTGCCTTGAAGTAGGTTTGTTGGGGTTAAGAAAACTTGGAGTTCTGTTTGCTTCTTGAATTTGAGGATTTAGTTCTTTCCACAGGCTTGGGAAGTTCTCATCTATTATTTGTTTGAGTATGTTCCCCATTCCATTTTCTCTCTCTTCTCCCTCTAATATACCTATTATTCTTATGTTATTCTTTTTGATGGAGTCAGATAATTCCTGTAGGGTTATCTCATTTTTTTTAATTTTTGAGTTTCTTTCTTCTTCTCTCTGTGGTGTCTCAAGTTACTTGTCTTCTATTTCACTAATTCTACCTTCTATCTGGCCTGTTCTATTAGCTAAGCTTGTTACCTCATTTTTCAGCTCGTGAATTGCATTTTTCATCTCTGCTTGATTTGTTTTTATAGAGTTTTCAATTTTCTTGGAAATATATTCTTTGTGTTCATTAAGTTGTTTTCTGACCTCCCTAAATTGCCTTTCTGTGTTTTCTTGTATATCTCTGAGCATTTTTAGAATTTCTATTTTAAATTCTCTGTCATTTAAATCCAAGGTTTCCAAAATGTTAATTTTTTTTCCATAAATTTTTCCTCATCTATCTGTGTTACCTCTCTTTCTTTTGTATCAATTTTCTCTTCCTTACTGGCATCTGAGGGTGGTTTTGTTGATAGTATTAATGAGATTTAATAAAGAATAAAAAGTTAAAAAAATAAAAATAAAAAATAGAAAAGTTTTTTGAAAAAAATTGAAAATTTAAAAAATAGAAGAAAATTATTCCCCCCCCCTTTTTCCTCTCCTCTCCTCTCCCCTCTTTCTTGAGAAAATCTTGTGGTGAACTGTGAATTATATTGTACTAAATAGAACAAACAATGCCTGTAATGGAGGGCCTGAGTTGGGGAGAAGTAATAAGGAGGCAAGAAAGGGGGTATGGACCCACAAAATGAAAATAAGGAAAATTTTGGGTCAAGAATAAAATGATTTGCTTTTAGGTGTTGGTTGACTAAGAGATATGATGAGAGGAATAAGAAGGAAACAGGAAAATTGGGGGGGAAATTAAAAAATTACTATTGTATTTAGTGGAACAAGAACTAGATAAAATGGAGGGCCAGGGTTGGGAGCACTGCTAGTGAGTTAAAAAAGTGAAGTAAGAACCCCCCAAAATGCCATAAACATAAGTTTGAGTCCCAGATAAAATAATTTTCTCATTATTGAGGATTGATTGAGCAGCGACGTAAAGGAGAAAAAAAGAAACTAATATAGAGGGAGAAAAGAGAGAGAGAGAGAAAAAAGAGGGAACCACTAAAAGAAGAGAAAAGAAAAAAAAGGAAAGAGAGAGAGTTAGTTAAGGGTTTTGGAATGCAACCCTCATAGAGAGAAAGGAAGAGGAAAGAAAAGATAATGGGAGAGGTAACACTTATGGGTAGTATAGTTCAAGGAGAGGAGAGAGTAAGACCAGCAGAGAATTAAATCACCACATTGGAAGAGGAAAAAAAAAATCAAGAATGAAGATAAGAGAAACAAATGAACAAATATAATAAAATGTGATAGGTTATAAATCTGTGGATTATTCTTGATTTTGAGAGGTTATCTTCTTGCTTTTTCTTTTCTCTCCCTCTTCCTGGTCAGTGACTCTGTACCCTGGGTTCTGCCCCTTTGGCATGCTCAGGTAGAGGTTTGCAGTTGATAAGTTTCTATGGTGATGTCATGTATTGGGCTTCGGTCTCGTTGGCAGTCGAGGCTCATTATCATTTGTAGGCTCCGACAGTGAGAGTTTGTGTTCCTGGAGCCTCTCTCCTAGTCTTTCCTTCATCAATTAGTAGCCTGATAATCCAGCTATGGGGATGCTGCTACCTCTGCCTGGATAGTAAGAGGCTCAAAGAGCTGGCAACTCCCCACTCTATTCCCACTCAGCACAGGGCTCTGGGTAAGGCTCAGTCAGTCAGAGCTGATAGCATAATCAGGCAGGGCTTCCGCCTACCCAAAGACCTCTGGCTTTGCCACTCTGTCCGGTAACACGGGCGGGCTGGCGCCCACTCCCGGGATGCTCAGAAGAATCTCTCACTCACTATCTGCACGCATAGACCAGGATATCAGGTCGGCAGTCTCACACTCCGAGTGACACCCCCACCCACATGGAAAAGTTCCAGCGTTGGAATTGGCTCTCGCTCCCTCCCCGTGCGTGTCTTTTTCATGGCGCTGAAGCAGCCTGGAGATTGCGCTTTTGGCCCACACAAAGGCCTCTGACTCTGCCTGTCTGTGGGGTAACATGGGCGCTCACTCCTGAGGCTCTCGGAGGAATCTCTTGCCCGCTCTCGTGTGCGCTGACCAGGATATCAGGCCAGCAGTCTCACACTCTGAGTGAAACCCACGCCCACACGGAAAAGATCCAGTGTTGGAATAGCTCTCGCTCCCTCCCCATGCCCAGCTTTTTCAGGGTGCAGGGGTGGTCCTGAGATTCTGCTTTTGGCCCACACAAAGGCCCCTGACTCTGCCTCTCTGTGGGATTACAGGGGCATCCACTCCTGAGGTGCTCGGAGGAATCTCTTGCCCACTATCTGCGCGCAACAACCAAGATATCAGGCCGACTGCTTCTCTCTCCGCGAGTGACTTCCGCATGCACAGAGAAGTTCCAGCATTGGAATCGGTTCTCGCTCCCTCCCCGTGCGCAGCTTTTTCAGGGTGCTGGGGCGGCCTGGAGATTCCGCTTTCAGCCCACACACAGGCCTCTGACTCTGCCTCTCTGTGAGATAACACGGGCGCCCACTCCCGGGTCTTTTGGAGGAATCTCTCGCCCACTATCTGCGTGCACCGACCAGGAGATTGGGGTGAATTGCTGCCCCACTTGTCTTTTTTTTATCTAGGTTTGGCACTAGTGTTAGCTTGTATTGCCTAGGTTGCCACAGGCACAGTTTTTCCTCGGCTTGGATATCCGTGCCACAGCCTGGTTCGGCCGTTTGTGCCATGGCCTGGATCTATTTACCCCCTTTGCCTGCCTTAGTTTCTATACTCTCAGTTCCCAGTGAAAGCAGCCCTATTAAGGTTAGTGAGGAAGGCGGAGTATTTATTACTCCCTATTTTCTTCGGGGTTTGATTATATATTTGGCCAATTTTTTGCTTGACCATACCTTTGGGTGTATTGCAGAACATCTGGAGGCTCCAAGGATAGATTTTTCTGTTTCTGGTTGAAGATCTTGTTGAGTTTTGGGGGAGATTTATTGGTATCGCTTCCTACCGTGCCATTACTCTGACGTCCTCCAAAACTTTTCTATATTCTTGGGTAGTATTCCTTGTTTTAAAGTCTACTTTGCTTAATGTACCCAGTCAGGATCTTGTAAAATGTGTGTTTGCATGGCCTAACATAGTTTATAAGTTTGCTATTAATCTATCTTTGTTTTATATATTTAAAGTAAATTTTTTAATATAGCATATGTTTAAATCTTGCTTTTTAATTCAACCTGACAATCTTCAACATTTAGCTAGAGTATTTAGAAGTTTTATATTTAATGTATTTATCAATGTTTATTTTGAAACCTACTATCTTGCAATATTTTCCTATTCTCCATTTTTCTTTTCTCCCTTTGTTTACTAGGAGTGACCAACTGTTCCCCCAAAGCAGTGGCAAGGAGGACTCTAAGCCTCTTCTTTGCAATAGAGAGCATTGTGTTACAGAAGGTAAAGGTCTGGCTTTTGCACCAGTCTTCCAGTGACAGCTTACTGTTTGTCTGTGTCACCACAGGGACAATGTCAGATCTGTGACTCTGCCCAGCCTTTCTCCAGAGCCCCCAATGGCAGCTTGTTTCTTGGTGATGCAGGTAGTTTAACCTGTCACGATTGCCAGCATGTGGGCTTTAAGAGTCCATAACAATTTTCACTGTTTTCTTCTTTCCTGATTTTCTTGTTGCCCTTTTTTCTTCCTGTGATCTACTAGATCTGTATTCATTCTTCCATGTGTCTCTCTGAGGGACTTGTTACTCTAAAATTCACCTAGGTGCCTTGCAATATCAGCTCTCTGTTAGGCTCAATTTAAGCAAAATTATTTGAAGGTTCCCATATTACTTGTGGATATACATATTTCTTGTGGAAGGCACTTCCAAGAAGTATCTTTAGAATAGGCCTTAAATCCCATAAAAAAGTAATTCAAATGCTCAAGAAACTACTGGCAAAATATCAGAGAAATGACTTGGCAGAAAAGAAAATACTTATTTCTGCTATCTCAAGATGTTTTTAACAGGTCACTCATACATTAATTTACCATTCAATCCAAACCATTAGATTATCCAGGAAATGCTATTTGTTAGCCTCTGGGGATAAATGATACAATGATAAGTCATTTATTTAAGTATCTGGTCTTATTTTTATTTCCATTTATATAAAATACTATATTTTTGTATGAATCACAGATGGAAAAGATCTTTAAAAAGTGATATTGGATTTATCATCAATCACAATAAGCAGATTTTAGCTGTCTCTGAAACAAATTTTGCATTACTTCAACTGAAAGGCTGTGCAACTGGTAACATCTGTAATGCATACACTAAAACGATTATAGCCATGTTTTTATCTTCATTCAGATTAATCAATCCCATAAGTCTACATTCATAATTGGTGGGACTATAGAATTCTGTAGCAAAGTAAAAATTTCAGTGCTCACTAGGTCACATATGACCAACTGTTTTTATTAAGGTTTACATAAGTTAAAGCAAAGAACTAAATTTTTCCAGATAAACTAAAACTTAAACCTGCAAAGTATAATTTGAGAAGCCTTATGAGCTATCACTCGTGAATCTTTGGACAGAATAGATATGATCTACGATGAGCCAGTACTCAGAAGATATGAATTCTAGTATCAGATTTATTCTTCTGGAACTCTATCCTCAAAAATGTTTTTTGGAAATAAAAATAATCTCAGGGAGCATTATATACTGAACTGATATACACTGAGGTATATGTATTTATGTACTAAGAGACTCAATGAGAAGTTATTACATTAAGAGAACAAAGATAGTAAAGAAGGGATTGGAAAACAGTTTTCTGGTACAGAAAAAATATGAGATCGGGTCAGGGATTCTAACATAAAGCCCCATTGTCATATTTGGTCAAACAATTCTTAGTTTTGTGTCACTGTTCTGTGCACGGTAGGAGGTTGACCAGCATCTTAAACCACTATGCACTAATTGCTAGTAACCTCTCAATTATGATGACCAAAATTGTTATTAGACATTGCTAGTGCCCCCTTGGTGGAAATGATCATTTCTGATTGGGAAGCAGATTCAAGCAAGGACACCAAAGAGGTCCTTAGTTGATGGCAGCAAATTGATGAATATTTGTCTTTAAAAAAAAAAAAAAACCACATAAAACATTTTAAAAACCTATAAACAAGAACACTTTCCCTCAGTTGTTGGCAAGTTACGCTTTGCTTTTTTTTCAATCATAAATATTTTCTAAGTGACAGGTGACATATAGTTTTAACTAAATGGGCAAGGCATCTAAATGAGATATGTAGACAAGGCATTAAGAAAAGAGAAAAGAGAGGTTATATGATAGTGTCTACACATATCCATCTATGTGATTGATTTTAAGTGTCACTATTTGAACAGTTATATGCCAGGGATGATTCTCCATGTGTCTTGGGGGGGTGAGTAACCAGTCCAGCAAGGGCACCTCAGAGCCCTTACAATATTCACTGCGACTAAATAATCTGTTCATAGTGTCACTTGATTAGTTCCTTGATGTTGTTTTCTCTCCCTGCTTATTAAAATTAATGGTTCTGAAACTCCTGAAGCCAGACATAATGGGAATGCTATTGAGCTTGGTTTTAAATCTCTGGTGACATACATTCAATCAGGGAATTCCTCTAGGCTTTTAGCCCAAATTGTCTGAAAGAATTAATACATTAAAAATAAAATAACTATCTGCTACCTTATGATCATGATGGATAGAACAGATAGATTTAAGTATCATCCAGTAAAACACTGTGCCACGCAGCTCCAAAGTGGAGAGAAGCGTAGGTCACCACTCCCTCCTGAACAGCAAGAGAAAAACTGAATGAACTGACAGCCAGTGACTTCTCCCAGATGCAGTAGAGAAGTCAGGTTGCAGGGTGAACTGGCACTCTGTAATCTGAAGCAATAATCAAATAGAGAGATCCCAGCAGTCATCAGAGTCACTAGAAGCTGATGTAGACAAAAATGGGCAGGAATATTTAAATGGTGAACTATATATTTAAAGAGTGAAAAAACCCTTGGAGCACACAGGCTTAGAAAAGCCTCTGCAGTATTATAGGCCTTACTTCTAGGACCCCATCAGATTCTCATAGTGAAGGACAAGGACAGTCACCTGTCCTTTCAGCAGGGGATGTGAAGAAGTTACCATGTGAAGAAATACATCTTGTATGTTCTAAAATATACGGACTCTCCAGAGAGAGAAAACTTGGCCAGATCCTGAACTTACACAGGCTCAAGGGGAGTTATCCAAAATAACCCCTTTCACAATCCTGCCATGTAAAAGGAAGGGAGAGGGAATAGCCTTTGAAACACTGTGGAAATCATAGCCTTTGAACATGGGCCCTTGAGATTGAATCATACAATTAGGAACTCTTTTTTTTTTCTTACTCCTTACCACTACACTAGTAGGCTTTAGTGTATATGACGGGATTACAGCAGAAGGAATAGCAAGGTGCAGACTCAGTTTAAGAAGGCATTCTTAGGAAAGTCTAAAGAAAACAGGGCAGAGTAAAAAAAGATACAGAAATATTTCAAACCACTGACATCAATCATTACAAAAAAAAGTGACGTCAGAGAAATGGCGCCATGAGGAGTGCTCCCGATACCTCTTCCCAAAATTTCAACAAGTTCCTCAACCAGTAGGAGAAAAATCTATCCTTGGAGCATCTGGAAGTCACACACACTGAATACAAAGGTATGATTGAGCAAAAAATTAACTAAATACATAATCAACCCTGTAGGAAATAAGACAGAGAACGAAACACTCTGCCTTCCTCACCAACCTGAGCAAAGGCTGCTTTCACTTGGAACTGAGAGAAAGTGGGGGCTAAGGGCGTGGAGGGAACAAGACTTTAGCACAGACATTCAAGCTGAGGAAAGAGTGTGCCTGCAGTGACTCAGCCCATGCTAGCTAACGCCGGCACCAGACCCCGGCAAAGGCAAGCCAGCGGCAGAGGCCATTAGCCCCGATATCCTGGTCCAAGAGTGTGGACAGTGTTCAAGAGGTTCCTCCTAGCACCCCGGGTGTGGGCACCTGTGTTCCTGGACAGAGGGGCAGGGTCAGAGGCCTCTGCATGGGCTGTGACCAGTCTTGGTGTGGTTCATGCACCCCCAGTAGCATGTGGAGAGTGTATGAAAGTGAACATCCCTATGCCCGGACTTCTTCAGGCGGGTGGGGCGCCTCACCCAGCCAGTCAAGCTAACATCCTGGAAAAGAAAAAATACAGAAGTGTTAGAGGGAGGGGCATGCAGGCAGCTTGCAGTCTGTCTCTGGAGCAGATCTGCGGATCCAATTGCTAAAATTAGCTTACCCTAAAGTCTGCTCCCTTCCCAACTGACTTATGGGGCTCTAATTGACAAGGTTTCTCTCAGATCAGAGATCTAAGACAAGAGGCGTGACATTTTTTAGGGCCTTTTGCTATGCACATAGGGGCGGGGGCAAATTCCTTTCAGCTGATACAGGGTGAAAATACATTCTTATGGAACAAAACTCAGAGAACACTGCAGAAGTTAGACAGACTAGGCTGTAGGGTTTTTGACAAGGCAGAAGCCTGCAGGAAACAATCCCACAGAACGCCAAGGCAAACTTAACTAGATATACCTGGGGAACTGAACAGAAGTCAACACACTCCCCTACCTGATTAAGATGGTGACTCTGATTGGCAGAGCTTTCTTACTCAAGGCTATGTGCTAAAAAGAGAGACTTGGCAGCTTTTAAGACCCCCTGTTCTGGAGGCAGTGACTAGGGCATCTTCTTCCCAGCTAAAAAAGGTAACAAAGTGCAAAAAGCTTGGGGAGAGTGGTCCCACAGAGTGCTGAGGCATACTGGACATGCATGGAGGCTCATAAAAAGGCACCTTGAGAGCAATTGGCTCCCAGTCCTGCCTGATTACGCTGGCAGCTCTGACTGACAGAGCCTTAACCAGAGCCCTGCGCTGAGTGGAGATAGAGTGGGGATTTCCCAACTCTTTGAGCTTCTTACTCTCCAGGCAGAGGCAGCGGCAACCTCATAGCTGTATCATCAGGCTGTTAATTCAGGGAGGAGAGACTAGGAAAGAAGCTCCGGGAAAACAGACTCTCCCATTGTTGGAGCCTGCAAATGCTAACAAGCCCCAACTACCAACAAGACTGAAGCCTAATATATGACATCGCTATAGAGATTCATCAACTGCAAATCTCTACCTAAGCATGCCACAGGGGCAGAGCCTGGGATACAGAGCCATCTACCAGAAAGAGGGAGAGGAAAGAAAAAGGAAGAAGATAACCTCCCAAAATCAAGAAAAATCCACAGAATTTTTAACTTTTTCAACTTTTTTTTGTTTCTTTCATCTTCTTGTCTTTATTATTATTTTTTCTTCCACATTAATCCTTTTATTTTCTGCCCATCTTATTCTTTTCTCTTCATCTTGAACTACATTACCCAAAAGTGTTACATTTCCCAATATTTTTTTCTTCTTCGTTCCTCTCTATGAGGGTTATACTCCAAAACCTTTAACTCTCTCTTCTTTTTTTTTCTTTTTTTCTTTTTTCCCTTTATGTTTTTTTTTCTCTCTCTTAGTTTCTTCTTTTCTCCTTTACTTTTCCTCTCATTTGAACCTCATTCATGAACAAATTATTTTCTTTGTGACTCAAATTGTTTCTTTGTGGCATTTTGGGTGCTTCTTACTTTGGTGTTTAACTCATTAGCATTCCCCCAAACCCCAGCTCTCCATTCTATCTAATTTTTGTTCCACTTAATACAATAGTATTGTTTTTCTTTTTCCTGTTTCCCTCTTATCTCTTTCATTATATCTCTCAGTTGACCATTATTTACAAGCAAATAATTTTGTTCTTAATCCAAATTTTTTTCTTTTTTGCATTTTGTGGGTCCCTACCTCCTTTTTTTGCCCCTTTATCACTTCTCCCCAAGTCAGGTCCTTCATTATAGGAAGTTTTGGTTCCATTTAGCACAGTATAATTCACAGTTTTTCACGGTATTTTCTCAAGGACGAAGGGAAAGAGGGAAAAAAGAAAAGTAATAAATTTTTTTTTACTTTTTATTCTTTATTAATTCTCATTAGTGCTATTAACAAAACCACCCTCAGATGCCATTAAGGAAAAGGAGAAGAGAGAGAAAATGGAATGGAGAATATATTCAAACAAATAATAGACGAGAATTTCCCAAACCTGTGGAAAGAACTAAAGCCTCAAATTCAAGAAGCAAACAGAACTCCGAGTTTTCTTAACCCCAACAAACCTACTCCAAGGTACATCATAATGATATTAGCACAAACCAACAACAAAGAAAAAATTCTCAAGGCAGCCAGGAAAAAGAAAAATACAACATATAAAGGAAGGCCTATTAGATTATCATTGGATTTCTCAGCAGAAACTCTACAATCTAAAAAAGAGTGAACCCCAATATTTAAAATTCTGAAAGAGAGGAACTTCCAGCCAAAAATACTATACCCATCAAAGCTATCCTTCAATTACAGAGGAGAAATAAAAACATTCACAGATACAGAAAAAATGAAGGAATTTATCATCAGAAAACCCCCATTTCAGGAAATATTAAGAGGGTTATCCAACCAGATACAAAGAACAAAACAAAACAAAACTACAAGTAAAAGCTCCACCAAGAACACAATAAAACCAAATTTAAACTGTTACAACAAAAACAAAAAAAGCGGGGAGAGGATGGAGGTTAATAGTAGCAAAGAACGATGAAGTGCAAAAGCACTCATAAGATAGTGTGCTACAATGAACATGATATAAACCCTTTTCATTACTTAATGATAACCACCCTTGAAAAAACCACGACAGAAGCACATGACTTATAAAAGGTAGTAACAGGGGAAAGAAGTATGGAATACAACCAAAATGATAGAAAAACAAAAGGGAAGAATAAAACAAGATACAAAACTAACAGAAAGCAATATATAAAATGGCAATAGGAAGCCATCAAGTGTCAATAATTACACTAAATTTAAATAAATTAAACTCACCAATAAAAGGGCACCGAGTAGCAGAATGGATTAAAAAAAGAAAATCCAACTGTATGCTGCCTACAAGAAACACATCTAGGCCCTGGCCGGTTGGCTCAGCGGTAGAGCGTCGGCCTAGCGTGCGGAGGACCCGGGTTCGATTCCCAGCCAGGGCACATAGGAGAAGTGCCCATTTGCTTCTCCACCCCTCCGCCGCGCCTTCCTCTCTGTCTCTCTCTTCCCCTCCCGCAGCCAAGGCTCCATTGGAGCAAAAGATGGCCCGGGCGCTGGGGATGGCTCTGTGGCCTCTGCCCCAGGTGCTGGAGTGGCTCTGGTCGCAATATGGCGACACCCAGGAGGGTCGCAACATGGCGACGCCCAGGATGGGCAGAGCCTCGCCCCCTGGTGGGCGTGCCGGGTGGATCCCGGTCGGGCGCATGCAGGAGTCTGTCTGACTGTCTCTCCCTGTTTCCAGCTTCAGAAAAATGAAAAAAAAAAAAAAAGAAACACATCTAAGCAGAAAGGATAAAAACAAATTCAAAGTGAAAGGCTGGAAAACAATACTCCAAGCAAATAATATCCAAAAAAAAGCAGGTGTAGAAATACTCATATCTAATAGTGATGACTACAAGACATCAAAAGTAATCAGAGACAAAAATGGTCATTTCATAATGATTAAGGGGACACTGAATCAAGAAGACATAACAATTCTTAATATATATGCACCAAACCAAGGAGCACCAAAATATATAAGACAGCTACTGATTGACCTAAAAACAAAAACTGACAAAAATACAATCATACTTGGAGACCTCAATACACCGCTGACGGCTCTAGATCGTTCATCCATACAGAAAATCAATAAAGTTATATTGGCCTTAAATGAAACACTAGAGCAATTGGATATGATAGACATCTACAGGACATTTCATCCCAAAGCAACAGAGTATACATTTTTTTCTAGTGTACATGGAACATTCTCAAGAATTGACCATATGTTGGGCCACAAAAATAACATCAGCAATTGAGAAGAATTTAAATTATACCAAGCATATTTTCTGATCATAAAGCCTTGAAACTAGAGTTCAACTACAAAAAAGAGGGAAAAAACCCCACAAAAATGTGGAAACTAAACAACATACTTTTAAAAAATGAGTGGGTCAAAGGAGAAATAAGCACAGAGATCAAAAGATATATACAGACAAATGAAAATGACAATACGACATATCAGAATCTATGGGATGCAGCAAAAGCAATAATAAGAGGGAAGTTCATATCACTTCAGGCCTATATGAACAAACAAGAGAGAGCTCAAGTAAACCACTTAACTTCACACCTTAAGGAACTAGAAAAAGAAGAACAGACAACTCAAAACCAGCCGAAGAAAGGAAATAATAAAAATCAGAGCAGAAATAAATGAAATAGAGAACAGAAAAACTATAAAAAAATTAATAAAACAAAGAGCTGGTTCTTTGAAAAGATGAACAAAATTGACAAACCCTTGGCAAGACTCACCAAGGAAAAAAGAGAAAGGACTCATATAAACAAAATCCAAAATGAAAGAGGAAAAAAATCACCACAGACATCATAGATATATAAAGAATTATTGTAGAATACTATAAAAAACTATATGCCACCAAATTCAACAATCTAGGCCCTGGCCTGTTGGCTCAGTGGTGGAGCGTCGGCCTGGCGTGCAGAGGTCCTGGGTTCGATTCCCGGCCAGGGCACACAGGAGAAGCACCCGTCTGCTTCTCCACCCCTCCCCCTCTCCTTCCTCTCTGTCTCTCTCTTCCCCTCCCGCAGCAAGGCTCCATTGGAGTGGAGATGGCCTGGGCACTGGGGATGGCTCCTTGGCCTCTGCCCCAGGCGCTGGAGTGGCTCAGGTCGTGGCAGGGTGATGCCCCGGAGGGGCAGAGCATCCCCCCCTGGTGGGCAAAGCGTCACCCCCTGGTGGGCGTGCCAGGTGGATCCCGGTCGGGTGCATGCAGGAGTCTGTCTGACTGTCTCTCCCCGTTTCTGGCTTCAGAAAAATGCAAAAAAAAAAAATTGTAAAAAAAAAAAAAAAAAACAATCTAGAAGAAATGGATAAATTCCTAGAAAAAATATAACCTTCCTAGACTGAGTCATGAAGAAGCAGAAAGCCTAAACAGACCAAATAGCAGGGAGGAAATAGAAAAAAATTTTAAAAACCTCCCCAAAAATGAAAGTCCAGGCCCAGACGAATTCTATCAAACATTCAAAGAAATGAATTCTATCAAACATTCAAAGAAGACTTGGTTTCTATTCTATTAAAAGTCTTCCAAAAAATTGAAAAAAAAAGCAATACTTCCAAACTCACTTTATGAGGCCAACATAACCCTCACACCGATACCTGGCAAGGATGGCACAAAAAAAGAAAACTACAGACCAATATCTCTAATGAATACAGATGCTAAAATACTAAACAATATACTAGCAAATTGAATACAACAACATATTAAAAAATAATACATGATCAAGTGGGATTCATCCCAGTATCTCAAGGATGGTTCAACATACGTAAAACTGTTAATGTAATACACTATATCAACAAAACAAAGAACAAAAACTACATGATCTTATCAATAGATGCAGAAAAGGCATTCGATAATATACAACACAACTTTATATTTAAAACAGTCAACAAAATGGGTATAGAAGGAAATTATTTCAACATAATAAAGGCCATAAATGATAAACCATCATCTAATATCATATTAAATGGCATAAAACTGAGGACTTTCCCCCTTAAATCAGGAACAAGACCAGGGTTGTGCACTCTCTCCACTCTTATTTAATATGAACTAGGAGTTCTAGCCTGAGCAATCAGACAGGATAAAAAATAAAAGGCATCCATATTGGAAAAGAAAAGGTAAAGGTTTTACTTTTTGCAGATGATATGATCCTATACATAGAAAATCCCAAAGACTTCACAAAAAGATTACTAGAAACAATAAACCAATACAGTAAGGTAGCAGCATACAAAATTAATATACTAAAGTCCATAGTCTTTCTATATGCCAACAACAAAACATTAGAAAATGAACTCAAAAAAATAATCCCCTTCATTATTGCAACAACAAAAGAATAATAAAACACCTAGGAATAAAAATAACAAAGAATGTAAAGGACCTATATAATGAAAACTACAAAGCATCGTTAATGGAAATCAAAAAAGATACAATGAAATGGAAAAATATTCCTTGTTCTTGGATAGGAAGAATAAATATAATCAAAACGACCATATTACCCAAAGCAATATACAAATTTAATGCAATTCCCATCAAAATTTCAATGACATTTTTTAAAGAAATGGAACAAAAAAAATCATCAGATTTATATGGAACTATGAAAAACCCCAAATAATTTATATGGAACTATGAATAACCCCAAAGCAATTCTAAAGAAAAAGAACGAAGCTGGGGGCATTACAATACCTGACTTCAAACTATATTATAGAGCCATGACATTCAAAACAGCATCGTATTGGCAGAAAAATAGACATGCAGACAAATGGAATAGAATAGAAAGTCCAGAAATAAAACCACATATATATGGTCAAATAATTTTCGATAAAGTGGCCAACAATACACAATGGAGAAAAGAAAGCCTCTTCAACAAATGGTGCTGGGAAAACTGGAAAGCCACATGCAAAAGAATGAAACTCAAAAAAAAAAAAAAGAATGAAACTCGACTGCAGTTTGTCCCCTTGCACTAAAATTAATTCAAAATGGATCAAAGACCTAAATGTTGACATAAGACCTGAAACAATAAAGTACATAGAAGAAAACATAGGTAATAAACTCATGGACCTTGGTTTTAAAGAGCATTTTATGAATTTGACTCCAAAAGCAAGAGAAGTGAAGGCAAAGATAAATGAATGGGACTACATCAGATTAAGAAGTTTTTGCTCAGCAAGAGAAACTTACAACAAAATAAACAGACAGCCAACCAAATGGGAAATGATATTTTCAAACAACAGCTCAGATAAGGGCCTAATATCCAAAATATACAAAGAACTCATAAAACTCAACAACAATCAAGCAAACAATCCAATTAAAAAGTGGGAAGAGGACATGAATATTCTTCCCAGGAAGAAATACAAATGGCCAACAGATATATGAAAAGATGCTCATCTTCATTAGTTATTAGAGAAATGCAAATCAAAACTACAATGAGATACCACCTCACACCTGTTAGATTAACTATTATCAACAAGACAGGTAATAACAAGTGTTGGAGAGGCTGTGGAGAGAAAGGAACCCCCATCCACTGTTGGTGGGAATGTAAAATAATACAACCATTATGGAAGAAAGTATGGTTGTTCCTCAGAAAACTGAAAATGGAACTACCTTATGACCCAGCAATCCCTCTACTGGGTATATACTCCCAAAACTCAGAGACATTGATACATAAAGACACATGTAGCTCCATGTTCATTGTAACATTGTTCGCAGGCCAAGACATGGAAACAACCAAAAAGCCCTTCAGTAGATGACTGCATAAAGAAGATGTGGCACATATACACTATGGAATACTACTCAGCCATAAGAAATGATGACATCAGACCATTTACAACAACATGAATGGATCTTGATAACATTATACGAAGTGAAATAAGTAAATCAGAAAAAACTACGAACTACATGATTCCATATATAGGTGGAACATAAAAACGAGATTAAGAGACATGGACAAGAGTGTGATGGTTACAGCGAGTGGGGGGAAGACGGAGGGAGAGGGGAAGGGGGATGGGGAGGGGCACAAAGAAAACCAGACAGAAGGTGTCAGAGGACAATCTTAGTTTGGGTGATGGGTATGCAATATAATTGAATGACAAGATAACCTGGAGATGTTTTCTTTGAATATATGTACCCTGATTTATTGATGTCACTTCATTAAAATTAATAAAAATTTATTAAAAAAACTTAAATAAAACCAAATTCAGAGCCAAATTAACATAACATTGGGTATTATTTACCTCAAATCTCATTGTCTGAAACATTATGTTCACCTTTCTGCAAACAAAACTACAAGGTAGTCTAAGAGGCAGAGGGTAATAATACAATTTGAATAGACCATGCAAACATTAGATCCTGACTCGGGTAGCATACAGATTTGAAATTTTTAGACTTAAATTAAAAATAAGTTTGGTTCATATATAAAGTGCTTTAATATAAAACGCAGATACTAAGCAAGAACAGATGAGTAAATAATGGTAAACTAAATTTTCGCTTCTTATTGATTGGTCCAATATACATACATGGTTGGTTCAAAGTCCTAATAGTAACAGAATATTGTTAAAGCATGCAAAATACTCCATTTTCTCTACTCCCTTATCTATCAATTATAATTGTTTTGAAAAAAACCTACCCATTGCCCCAGAGTTTGCATATATATTTACAGCTTACCTAATTCTACTGTCATATAACTCTACACCAATTCACACTTAACACAGGCAACTTTGTACATAGTATTCCTAATTCATCAAGCCATCTCTAAATTATTTTCATCATTTCACTCATTCATATGCTATAATTGCACATAGTTACTATTATTACTTTGAACAAACTGTATAGTATAAAGAATATTTATAATTCAGTAATTAAAATACAAATGATTTAATAGGAAATTAAAAAAAAAATTCAAATGAACACTTTACCAAAGACGACATATGAATGGCAACAAGATATGGAAAGATATTCAAATGCATTAATCTTTAAGAAATCATAAAAGCACAATAAATATCACTTCAAACAAATTACCTTGTCACAATATCAAAGAATAAAAATGACAAGTGCTAATGAGGATATGGGATAACTAGAACTTTTACACATTGCTGCTGTGCATGCAAACTATTATAGCCACTTTGAAAAATGTTTGCAGCTTCTCATAAACCCCAAAACATATATGCCATTCAACCCAGCAATCCCACTCCTAGCTGTTTACTCCTAATGAAAACGTATGCTCTGGCTGGTTATCTCAGTGGTAGAGCATCGGCTTGGCATGTGGATGTCCTGGGTTTGACTCCCGGTCAGAGCAGACAGGAGAAGCGCCCATCTGCTTCTCCACCCCTCTCCCTCTCCCTCTCCCTCTCCCTCTCCCTCTCCCTCTCCCTCTCCCTCTCCCTCTCCCTCTCCCTCTCCCTCTCCCTCTCCCTCTTGCTTCTGTTTCTCTCTCTCTCTCTCTCTCTCTCTCTCTCTCTCTCTCTCTCTCTGTCCCCCTCCTGCAACCACCCCCTAGTGGGCTTGCCAGGTGGATCCTGGTCAGGGCGCATGCAGGAAGGACTCTGTTCCTGCCTCCTCTCCTCTCACTGAATATAAAGAAAATAGAGGTTCACACAAAGATTTTCAGGTTAATAGTCATAGGGATGTTTTGTTTGTTTTGATTTTTGTTTGTTTTATCCTTAGTTCCAAAACTCCAAAAAAACAAAACACAAAACACAACATTTCAGTTGTTGTTCACAGGGGGAAATGAGTGAATGGTTAAATTTTGGCGTATTAATTTAATGGATTATCATTTCACAGTAAAAAAAAAAAAGTACTGATAAAGGTAATAATATGAAAGAATCTCAATATGTGAAAAGTGAGAGACAGACACAAAGACTTCATATTATATGATTTTATTTATATAATACTCTCCAAAACTAAAGCTATAGGGGTGAAAACAGGTCAATGCTGGTTATGGGCTCTAACTGGAAAGAACAATACCAAGGGATTTTCTTACATTATAGAAATGACCGATACCTTCAGTATAGTGTATAGTTTTCCAAATACAATTGTTAATAGTTTTTGAACCATTCATTTAAAAGGTCCAATTTTATTGCATGTAAACAATGACTTCAAGTAGCATAATTTGCTTTAATAGTAAAGGAGATACTTTTATCCATCCTCTAGCTTTTGAACAGAGTATTACCAGTTTCTACTGTGAAAAATTTATATTTAGGTCGATAATACCTTATCAATTCCATCTATTAAAAAATACTGCTGAGCCTTACCAGGCAGTGGCACAGTGAATAGAACATTGCCTGGGATGTTGAGGATCCATGCTCAAAACCCTGAGGTTGCCGGCCTGAGCGTGGGCTCATCCACCTTGAGCACAAGGTCGCCGGCTTGAGCGTGGGATCACAGACATGACCCCAAGGTCGCCGGCTTGAGCGTGGGATCACAGACATGACCCCAAGGTCGCTGGCATGAGCCCAAAGGTCCCTGACTTGAGCCCAAAGTCACTAGCTCAAACAAAGGATTATTGGCTTCACTGCAGCAACCCCCCTACCTCTGGTCAAGGCACATATAAGAAAACAATCAATGAACAGCTAAGGTGCCGCAATGAATAACTGATGCTTTTCATCTCTCTCCTTTCCTGTCTGTTTGTCTATGTTTGTCCCTCTATCTCTCTCTCTCTCTCAAAAAAAAAAAAAAAAGAAAAAGAAAAAAAAAGACTTCTGATATTGAACATCTACATTTTTTATGGCTGCTGTTAATATCACTTTTAAGGCCAAGTAATCTGTAGTGTTTTTCTTCCATCAAACCATTCTTTCTTTAAATGTAAAAGGCATCCATTTTGCTTTGGCAGCACATACACTACTTTAGAACAACACAGAGATTAGCATGGCCCTTGTGCCAGGATAGCACACATGTCTGTGAAGCGCTCCGTGAAAATTAAATAAACAAATAAATAAAGACTTTTAATAGGAAAAGTCTATGTTTTTGGCTTATGTTCATTTATTCTGGGAATTATGTGGAATTTCATTACACATAACTCTGGAATTTGTGCTGATAATTTGTGTCTATATTTAATTAACTTATGGAAGTTCCTTTACTTGCAGAAAGCTCCAATAAAATAAAACTAAAAAGCTTTCATGGTGCAATTTCTACAATACATTATTGTAGTATCATAAACTGAAAATTGGTTGGAAACTGGGATATCATTTCTTATAATGTTCTTATTCATACATTATTTTAAACTAAGTAAGGGTGTTCTGTTAGCATAATTTTCTTTTTGTGACAGAAAAAGAATGGTTGAGTTTTTTTAATTTTAATTTGACTCAGATATTATATTGTAGGTGTAAAAATAATAGCTCTTACTCAGCTCTTTTCAAAGCCTAATAGTAATTTTACTGAAAGAAAAGATAATTTATTTTATCTTTTATCGCAGACACTCAAGAATATGATTATAAAAATGCAAGCCTAATACAGATATAAAAATAGATATTTATTATCTGGCATAATTTAGGATTCTAACTTCTTCCCTTCTGTGTGCCAATGGGAATACATATATACCTCCTACACTGTATTTCAGATAAAAGTTTTATTTGATTCATATAAAGATATATAAATTTATTCACTTATACTTTTTCTTTAGATTCTGGTAATTTATTAAATAAAACACAGAAAATATGTTTCATCTCTGTTTTTCAACTCAGAGACAAAATAAAGAATCATTATAAATAAATTGAGGGATTATTTTCAGTTACATATGGAAATGCAAAAATACTCCAGAAAAATTTTAAACCATAAGCAAAGTCAATAAAGATCCATCACGGTGCACTTGGAAAGGAAAAAACACCTCCTGCCTTTGTACAAGCAGGTAATTTAAAAGTGTTAGTCCTCACTCCCAGGCTGTAAAATTTTAACAATTATGCTTACTTCACCAACTTGGTACAAGGATGGACAGACGTACATTATTAAAGATACCTAGAACAAGGCCTGGGATGTATTTTATTTAGAGTCATAGGAGCTGATTTGTATCTCATGGGAAACTGAGGAGAGTAGGCTTGGAGTTTCCTCTAACACTGCCAATCAATTCTAATTATCCCATAGACCACTCCCAGGTCGGTTCCCATCAGTGCACAAAATTATAACATGGATCATGGAGTCCAAATCTTACTTTGTATCATAATCCAGGCCACCCTTGTATGGACCCTTTGCAGTGTGGGGGTTCTATACCTGATTGACAAAATATATAATGAACTTGGCTTTTTGATATCTGTCATGGACAAAGCACTGGTTTTACAAGAATGAGCTTGTTCTGAATCTGGTGCTAATCCCAGACATAGTGTCGAAATAAAGTTTAGGGAGAGTCCTACATTGCCATGGAGAAGCTAGCCACCAAAGATACTGGGGCATTTTTCAGGGTCCTAACCCCCAGCACCCTGCCCCGGCAATTTCCCCAGGTGTGCTGAGCCCTACTCATCACCAGATTATACCTCAACCCAGAGGCCAGCACAGAGGCCACGGCATCAGGCAGACGACCCTAACAGATGGAGACCCAGCTTCTGTTGAGACTTTAGGAATGTCAATGTGTGCTCTATCATGTACACCAGCCTAGCTTCCCTTTTGGGACATTATGAGTCATTTAATTACTTTTTATTACCTTTATAAAGTGCTTTCCACACAGACCTATATAAGAGAAAGAATTTTCTTACTAGTTTACCTACCCCAGGCAATGCTGCAGACATATATGATAGTAGAAGCACCACTGTACAGAAAACTGAGGCAAATGAACATGCAAATTATGGGAAAACTTATTCTCAGTTGCTATTGAGTGAATTTGTGATAACTGTGTGACCTTTTACCCAATAAAGAAACCTGGGCATAGTTTGCAAGGCCAATTACAACTAAGAACAGGATTTCATTTAATAGGAAAAGTCTATGTTTTTGGCTTATGTTCATTTATTCTGGGAATTATGTGGAATTTCATTACACATAACTCTGGAATTTGTGCTGATAAAAGGTAATAATTAAATTTAAGTTCCATGTTAAGCAATAATCCTTCTAACAAATAGTCTTTATAAGAACTCTTAACAAAATTAATCAAGTTTTTTCTAATGTATCATATGATGAAAAGTCTTCAGCAGTTTGAACATTACACTCAAATCAACATTTATTTAACACCTATAGTGCTAATGATTGTATTCAGAATATAATATATATAGTTCAAGTGTTTGTGGAGAAAAATACTTAGAGAGATTGATATTTCTAAACTAAAATTATATGTATATTAACCAAATAATAACAAAACACATGATTTAGAGAAAGATGTAGATGATTTTGAAGAGGTTCAGCAATCACTAAAATAAATAAATAAAATTTATTTTTTGTAAGAGAGTATAACTTAAAATATTCTAACCAAAAAAAAAAAAAAATAGAATTCCTTGTTGGAGCATAAAAATCTGCCTAAAATGCTTCCTTTGACATTATTAAATTTATCTTTTTAAATAAGAAATCTTTGCTTAATTTTGAAAGATATAAATAAATTGAAACTATATTTGCTTTGTTTGAAAAAAATACATACTCAATTTGGAACATTTAAGTATTTTTCAAAAAGATACATAATGAATCATTCTGACAATATTCCTAAGGTTATTTTTATTCAATTAGCCTAAACATTTTTCTGAGCATCTGGGTAGTACCTTGTAACCTCAAAATATCAATAAAGAGCCATAGAGGCAATTTCAGGAATCAGTTCCAAGAACACAGTAATTTAATAGCATCTTTTACCCTTTCACTCTCAACTCAGCCAGTTTTCATGAAACAAGCAGCTCCTGGGCCCCGTGGGTACCCGAATGGAAAGGAGGGCATTCAGTCTAAGGGTATCCAAGACAACACAGATGGTGCAGGGCTCTTCTGGACAGAGCAGAGACTAGAGGCCACCGGAAGAGGCCTGCAGTGGAAAGAGAGAACATACTGCCTATGTCTCCATCTCTGCCTGTTTCTACCTAGATTTGTGTCTGTTGATTCTGTGTGGGATTGTTTACTCAGCCTGGTTTCCAAAAAGCCAAAGGTGTCACTCCTGAGACTGGGAAAGGGAAGAACATTGATGCCCCAGTGAGCTGTGCACCTGACTTGTTGACAGACTGCCAACCATCTTTCCCACGTGTCAAACCGCCATCTTTCAAGGCATCCCAACAAGGGTCAGGCTCTAGTGGGCAGATAAAGAAAAGAGATGCACACATAAGAAGTCTTGGAACCAAGTATGAAAACTCAAAGATGAATATGAAAATCTTATAAACTCAAGATAGGGGAAATACTGTATCAAAAAGAAAAAGATCTGAATAGTATTAGATTTTTTTATTTGCAGTACCAGAAACAAAAAAGTGGTAGAATAACAAGAGAAAACAACTGAGATACTAAAATGTTATTTCTAACAAAGTTGTCAATATCTTGCTAGGGAAAAAGAAGAATTTTTATAATTATTCAGAAATTATCTCCATGAATCTTATTTAAATGAGATACTTGAGTGAGGACTTTTACCAACAAATACATATACATATATATAAAATCTACCACCTGAAATTCAAAGAATACCCCAGCATGTGTATTTAATACCAGAATGAATACACCAAAAGGAAGAAATTATTTGAGGCTGAAGAGTTTGTGAGCAAAAGGACATCAGAAACAGGGTTGATGACAAAGGCATTATATGCCACTCAAAGCAGTTCACCAGTAATTAATCTTTAGGGTCTTTTGGATTGTGGTAGGAAACGTGGAGACCCGGAAGTCAGAGTGGAGCTGATAAGTGGCTAGATGAGGCAGCAGTTGTCGGACACCTAACTCGGAAACACAAGGGAATAGTTAAGAGTTTTAAGCACTATTCAAGTCATGATAACAGGATAGCATGTTGAAACAAAATGACACTTTTCACTGGTAGATGCAGGCAAGGCTAATAGCTTATTAATGCTTTTACATCGTTTTACATCTCTGGAAGCTTGTTAAAGGTCAGAACCAGAATTTCATACTAGAATTCAGAAGAAAAGGGACAATTGCTCTAGTTGGAAATGCACAAATAAACCACACCTTTAAGAAGTAGATTTTAATAGATTAATTTATATATTAAATTTAAGCTCTTTATACAGTTTAAGATTTGAATATTTAGAAATGTATTAAAACTTACTTTATGGCAGAGCATAAAGGCTAAAGAAGAAGTCAATATTTTTATCCTTGCTAAGCAATGGTGATACCCTGTCACTCTGTCAGTGGGGAGCTACTGGGATCCGGAATCTCCACCTCTGCCTGGGGGGAAGGGGCATTCCTTTATCCTTTTCCGGAGTGCTGCGGGAGGAAACCCTGTGGAGAGTCAGGACACTCAATGGCACTCAGAGGTGATAAGGTAGACTTCCTCGGTGTCAACAGAGGCCAAATATGAAATGGTAATAAGGCACTCCTGTCCCTCCCAGCCATGAGGGTTCAACATATGCACCTGTAACTCCTCCCCATCTGAGAAGTAACAAAGAATTGTCCCCCTTGGATGCTCAATAAAAATGTGGTCTTCCACACAAAGATAAAGAGGCTGTGGCTGTGTCCTACTTGTCCCTGATGGGGTGTTTTCAGAGGAGGTAGGTTAAAACAGAAGACTTAAATAAGATTGGGAAACTCAGAGCATGATCTGTAAAACATCAAGGTTTCCTTCAAAATCACTTAGGATAATAAGAACCAGGAAAATCTCAATTTGAATGAGAAAGACAATTAATAGATGCTAATATCAAAAGATAGAGATAATGCAATTATCTGACAAAGATTTTTAAGCAGACATCATAAAAATACTTTCATGAGCAATTATGAACACACTTGAAAATAAAATTTAAAAAGTAGAAAGCATGCTGAAAATAGCTTTGCAGGATTTGTGTGTGTGTGTGTATGTATGTGTTAATTTCTACTTATCATATGATCTGCAAATCACACTTCTGGACATTTCCCCAGAGGAAACTGACACATATCCTTATAAAATTCAGTACAAGATTGTTCATAATAACTTTATTTGCACTATGCAAAAAATCTGGAAAATAATTTTATTTCCCAAAACATCTGCAGGAGATCCAAAACAAGAAATACTATACAATAACAAAACAAAAAGTAAAGAACTATTGATATACCTAATGAATAAAATGAATCAAAGAAAAACTACACTGAGTAAAAAAAATCCAATAACCAAAATTCAAATATTTTATAATTTCACCGATAGAACATTTACATTATATTCTCAAGATGACAAAATTACAGAGATGGAAAACTGACTAGTGGTTTCTGGGGAAAGAGATGGTGTGTGGAGGTGATGGTGACTAAGAAGGGGTAGCAGGAGGGAGACCACTGTGGCCCAGGACAGCTCTGTACCATCGTGCTGGTGGTACATGTGATAACGTTGAGCTGTGCCCAACGTCACTGTCAGTTCCCTGGCTTTGATATGGTGTTACAGTCATTTAAGAGATAAGTGTGTGACGAGTACACCAAACTTTTACAATTTCCCATAAGTCTATAACCATTTTGAAATTACACACATATACTGACACCCAGATATTGCATCAACTTATTAAGATATATTGGCTGGTGAGGAAATTGCTATCAGATCAGAAATCTGGAATGTTGATTTTTCATAATAAGCAGTGTGAAGACATTTGGTGGTACATTTATACCACGGAACACTAAGTGGCCATAAAAAAGAAGGAAATCTTACCTTTTGTGTCAGAATGGATAGACTGGGACATCATTATGCTAAATGAAAGAAGCCAGTCTGAGAAAGATAAGTACCATATGAATTTCACCCCAGACAACTTTTCACTAACTGGTCCTGCAGCGGTAGCCTATTCAGTGAACAATTCTGAGAGGCATTCCCCACGTTTATCAGAGGTCTCCAGCTGCCTACAGATGAAATAGTCGTAATACACCTTGTATCACCTTTCTCCCCTTTCCAGTCTCACTTTCTCCAAGCCGTTATGTCTGGGATCACCTTCCAAATTACCTGCATCTGAGCTCTTTCTTCCTGTTGATTTTAGTGACCCTAGGTTAAGTGAAATTCTATATCACTCTTTTTCCTAATTCAATAATAAATATGTAAGTATAGTGCAGGAAATATTTTCTTCTAAATCAATCTTGTTCGTTTGTCTTCCAAATTTCAGAATATCTCGCCGGTCATGCTCAGCTCGCAGCATCAGGGGGAGGGTGCGACTTAATTTTTTGGTGCTCCTATTGACTATATTTTGCCTTTGTTTATTCACATATTTCAACTACAATCTGAGATTTTCAGTGACTCTCCAGAATATATTTTAGTTTTCCACAGTATCCTCAGCAAAGTGCTTATTCTTTCTCATCAGCCTCTCCCTTTCTAAACCAAGAGGCCCCTCCGCGCCCCTGTGTGCTCCCTTCCCACACTGCGTCTGTCTCTGTGCTGACTAGCGCAGTGCTCAGGCTATGGGAATAAGAGAACCGTAGATAGTATCTGCTGAGAGGAGTCTGTTGTGGTCTGAGTTGAAAATGTACTGGTTGCATAGCTCCCACGTGTATAAAGTCAATGCCTATATCTGGGTGACTCTGTCACTTAGGCTCATCCACTCACCCCCACGCCTCTGCCATCTGCGGGTCACTGGGCTGAGAACACGAGACCACAGTCATCACCCCTAGTAAGCTTTGTGCTCATATTTCTTTTTAATTTGGCGGTTTAATTAATGACTTTGCAGCTACCGTTCCACTAGAAAAATGTCTACAGACAACAAATACCTTTTTTTCTTTTGTATTTTCTTTCCTCTGTTATCTAGAAAATGAAGAGGTTTCTGTCTTCCAACAATGACCTCTCCTCCTCTTCAGAACTGGGCACGCAGATCAGTTGTTTTCCCAGAAAGTCCTGAAGTTTATTGTCCTACGAAGCCACATGGCGTCCCTTGACACTATCGTAGCTTGATTGTAAAGGTCCCCGCCAGTGTCATAGCTGCCATCTGGTATCCATGCCTCAAAGTTGGGTTTGTTCATGTAGATTCCATTCTCAGCTATAATACCTATATTTAGTTTCGAGTGTGTGTTAATTTAAATTTCAAAGTTCATCTGATGTCCTATTCTTTTGCAGTTTACCAGCATGAGTTATAAATTTCTTTAACACATTAAATTAAATCTTCTGTCATGGAGAAATTACTTTCATTTGAATATATATTAACTAAATATACTGAAACTTTCTTAGGTTTTTCTGTTTGAAATCAGACCTTTTGGACAGTTGAAAAGCTAATGGGTTTAAGCTGAGCCTCATCTTGGGAAGTTTTGACCCAAATTCCCAGTCTTATTAACCCTGTGAACTTTTATCTTTCTTAGTTTCTAATCTAAAGGTAACATTTTCTCAGAGGGTTGGAAAATAAAATAATGCAGCGTTCTTTGTACGGCTAACACAGGCCTCGTACTTGACATGCTCTCAACAAGTATTACCTCCTATAGAAATGATAAATGTAGTTGAACTCACAGGAATTCAAAAGATAAATTCATTGCTTCACATCAGTTACCAGCAATCAGAAACCTGCAGTATAGGAGCCGCTATACCGCGGAGGGAAAGAGCCCAGGCCTGGTAGTCGGAACCAGCCTCACTGCCCTCCTTGCTGCTGAGTGCCTATGCGACAGCTCTCAAGTTCTATAGTTTCCTTCAACTTCATATTCCAATGTGAAGCAGGCATCTCATGTATAGGATTGGTCAGAGGATAAAATCAGACTCAGTAATAGACAAATAGAAGGCCAAATATAGCACCAGGCAGGGAGCTGGTATTCAACACAAGGTACTCATACTTCAGTAAGTTATAACAACCTGCGAAGACAGACGTATTTTGAAATAGGTCTCAGTCAAAGTCCATAATAGAGACCACCGGTCAGATGGCATGTCTAAATTTGTGATCAGTGCCATATGGTTATTGGGCAAATATGTCTAATATTTATTGGTCCTGGTCTTACATATGTTTCTTCCATGTGAAAATGTTATTTTAAAAACGTGTAGTTTTGTCAGCTCTAACAGAAAGTTACCCATATCTGTTATGGTTTTTCTAACTAAATCTGTAGGTGCTGGTTGGAAAGAAATTAGATGCATTTGTCTTTCAATGGACTTCTGAAATATTCCATTTTCTAACTTTGTTAAATCAAGCTCAGTTCCATTTGTCAACCTAAATGCCCTTTCCTCCAGGAAGCCTTCCCTTAACTTAGGTGAGGTCTCCTACTTTGGCTTCCCATAATTGTGCTTTATTTTATTAAAATTGTTTGTTTAATGTTCACTAGCATAGAGCTGAATGTGTATTTGGAAACCATGAAATGTTCTCAGAATTAATTACTTGTGATATCTTATAACACAATAGTATGTTCAAAACCAAGGATATAGCATGCTAATAACATGTCAAATAACTTGATTTCTCAGAAAGAACTTTAACCTTGGACTCTGTGTGTGAGAAATACTAAATGTGTACAAAAACAACCAAGCAAACATTGGACAGTTAGTGTCTTCTGTGGAGAAATATTTCAAGAAGATTTTTCTCAGAAAAATAGAAGCTATTTTATGCATTCATGGAATGAATGGTTGGGACTGAGAGAACTCCAAGTTTGCAAAGCCATTTAAAAGTCTAGGAGAGCAAAGGTCACAGTCAGTGCCTAAGCTCTCTGTGCGCCGGCTTTGGTGATTCTCAAGGGTTCCTCCATAAGGTGCTTAGCACCCTGCATGAGCCCTCTGAGCACGTATTTGCTCATGGATTGCTCAGAAAATGGTAATGTTTGCTTCTCAGCCACATTGCAAATCTCAAATATGTGTTCAGAACAGGGATCAAAAGGGATCGCCTCTTTCATCCTGGCCTTTCCTGTGCAATGCACTAGAGACCCCAGAAGGAGTCGGTAGTGATGACAAGTTAGGAATCACAGGCTTTGCCAGAACTTAGGCAAAATAATCTTCAAAGCATTATTTTCCTTACCAACTAACCAGGATTATGTTTCATACAAATTACAAGGGTGAAATGACCTAGACTGCTCTGTGAACTCTCCCCTCAGTTGTGAAATACATGAGCTTAGGAAGCAACCATCTAACTCCTCTTCAGACTGCTAGATATAAAGGAGTGGGTGGTGAGGAGCTGTATATAGGACTCCAGTTGCTCAAGAATATATTCTATATCAGATCACTTAATTGTCACATTGATTTATATATTAATGTGAATTTAACAACAAATAGACTCATAACTGAGGTTGTGGACAATTAAATATCTTTGTGGAATAAATAACATATCCAGATAAGCCAATACAAGAACATTTTCAAAGAAGACTTGCTAATTTTATCTACTCTGGGATCAACATTTAGATTAGAAGTGACTTAATAAAACATATAGGAGGAAATATCTTTCTTTTCTCTTTATTTCCTTTCCTATATATTCTTTCCTGTGCTTTTAAAAATTATTTTTTATAAAATTGAGGTAAGACACACATACAATGAAGTATACAAATCATAAATGTATAACTATTCTTGTGACCTCTACTCAGACTGAGACTTAGTATATTTCCTTTACCCCTGGTGATCCCTCATAGCTCTTACCACAAATACATTTGCAGTCCTCCCATTCTCATTTCCATGATCAGAGATTAGCTTTGCCTGTCTTTTAGGTACACAGTGAATTATACAAATGATTTCTTTTGTTTTTTGTATTCTTTTATGCAACATATTGTATCTAAGGTTCAACAATGTTGTATGCTATCAGAGTGTTTATTCTTTTTTTTTTTTTTTTTTTTTTTTTTTTTGCATTTTTCTGAAGCTGGAAACAGGGAGAGACAGTCAGACAGACTCCCGCATGCGCCCGACCGGGATCCACCCGGCACGCCCACCAGGGGGCGATGCTCTGCCCATCCTGGGCGTCGCCATGTTGCGACCAGAGCCACTCTAGCGCCTGGGGCAGAGGCCACAGAGCCATCCCCAGCGCCCGGGCCATCTTTGCTCCAATGGAGCCTTGGCTGCGGGAGGGGAAGAGAGAGACAGAGAGGAAAGCGCGGCGGAGGGGTGGAGAAGCAAATGGGCGCTTCTCCTATGTGCCCTGGCCGGGAATCGAACCCGGGTCCTCCGCACGCTAGGCCGACGCTCTACCGCTGAGCCAACCGGCCAGGGCCTCAGAGTGTTTATTCTTTTTTTCATGTAGAGCTCCATTACATAAATATACGTCACTTCATTTAGACTTGTTTTATTTGCTGTTTATTTAAGCTGCTCCACACTTTGGCTATTACGAGAAAAGTTGCTAGGTTTATACTGTCGCAGTCCAGCCAAGACGAGTCTATTACAGGGTCTTTGAACAGGGAAAGGTATGGAATTGAAATAAATGATAGACAAGGACTTAAAGATATATATATACAGATGGGTTCAGGAGGATGCCACAGCAAACAGTCTCTACTGTTCCTTAGCCGTAACATGCCTGCTCCCAGAAACACATCTACTTTTATTCATAGAAAAAATGTGGGCCCTGGCCAGTTGGCTCAGCGGTAGAGCATCGGCCTGGCATGCAGGAGTCCCGGGTTCACTTCCCAGCCAGGGCACACAGGAGAAGCGCCCATCTGCTTCTTCACCCCTCCCCCTCTCCTTCCTTTCTATGTCTCTCTTCCCCTCCCGCAGCCAAGGCTCCATTGGAGCAAAGATGGCCCGGGCTCTGAGGATGGCTCTGTGGCCTCTGCCTCAGGTGCTAGAATGGCTCTGGATGCAACAGAGTGATGCCCCAGAGGGGCAGAGCATCGCCCCCTGGTGGGCATGCCGGGTGGATCCCGGTCGGGCGCATGCAGGAGTCTGTCTGACTGCCTCCCTGTTTCCAGCTTAGGAAAAATGAAAAAAAAAAAAAAAAGAAAAGAAAAAAGAAAAAATGTAGTCCATCAGCAATTCAATTAAGTTTCCAAGGCAACTCAAAAACAACCCCAACCATACCATCCAAATCTACTTTACACTAATAAGAAACTAACTTCCAGCCTCCTCTGGAGAACGTGGGTGAGACAAATGAGAATCAGGTGTAGCTCTTTGTTAACTAGGCAAATGAGGTGGGGTTTGGGACCAGCACCTCTGTCCAGATTGCAAAAAAACCCTGTTTATTTATTCGGTCCCAACAGTATATGCCTTTCAGTTGGCATACACATGCCTTTCTCTTGGGTGTAGAAATGGGTTATACAGTTGGCCTACATTCAGCTTTAATAGATGTACAACTATTTTCCAAAGTGATAGAATAAATTTCTATTTCTATCTACTTCTTCTACATTCTTTTTTTTTTTTTTTTTTTTTTTTTTTTTTAAATATTTTATTTATTGATTTTTTAGAGAGAGAGGAGTGAAAGAGAGAGACAGAGAGAGAGAGAAGGGGGAGGAGCAGGAAGCATCAACTCCCATATGTGCCTTGACCAGGCAAGCCCAGGGTTTCGAACCAGCGACCTCAGTGTTCCAGGTCGATGCTTTATCCCACTGCGCCACCACAGGTCAGGCCTACATTCTTTTCAGTATTTACAGTGATCATGTTTTTGATATAGTCATTAGTGTAGTTATAATAGCATAGTTTTTTATTATTAAATTCATATACAATAAAATATAATATTTGGTGTAGAATTCCATCAGTTTAACACATGCATAAGTTTTTGTAACCACCATTACAATCAGGATCCAGAAGACTTCCATCTCCAGAAAATATTCCCCTGTTCTGCCTTTTGGAGTCAAACCATTCCCACCTCCAGCACTTCAAACACCACTAATCTGTGCTCTGTCTTTATAGCTTTATGTGTTCCAGGTTGTCACATATGTGACATTATACAGTACAGAACCATTTGTTGCTGTGTTCTCTCATTCCATATAGTTCTTTGAGATTCATTCATGCCAGTGGTTAATTCCTTTCTGTTACCCCAGTAGTCCACTTTGTGAATGTACCACAGATTATTTAATCATTACCCATTGAAGTACCTTTGGGTTATCCCTAGATCTGAATGTTTATGAATGTAATTAATATAATATAACAAATTGCCAAACTGTTTTCCAGAGTGGCCATACCATTTGCATTGCTACTGGCAATTCATGAGCGTTTGTGACTCCAAAACCATGCCAACACATAGTTATAGTTTTATAAGGATGATTTTATTTCAGCAATGTTAACAGGTGTGTGTGTGTGTGTGTGTGTATATATATATATAAAACAGTATTCCAATGAGATTTTATTTTGAATTTCTCAAATGACTAATAATAATATTGAAGACCTTTTGATGAGATTAATTGCCATGTCTTCTTGAGTGAAATATCCGAGTCTTTGTCTTCTTTTATTTTTGGGTGTTGATGATGGAGGTTCCTTGTTTTATTTTTCTTTTATTTTGAAGATTCCTTAAGTAATTTGCATCCATGTTATCATTCTAAGCAAGAATTGTACTCATACATTTTGATCCGGAGGTTATTTTCTAATTAGTGTCTAAGCTCAGAGTAGACCTGCTCTATTTTATTAAAAAATTACAAAATCACATTGTAATACTATTTAAGTCCTACACCAGGCTCCCTAAAGTATGTCATCTGTGTCAGTTTTCTTCACAGGCTCAATTAAATTGCATCTCAAAAAAAATTAAAAAAAAACAAATAAATAAAACAAAACACTATAATCATTTGGTTAGTCTTGCTCTCACTACCAGATGGAGAGTCTCTTGAGGAGACTTCACATCTTACTAATATTTGAGTCACAGTGAATGTCCATGTCATTTGCAACATTGTATAAACTTTTTTCTTCTAAGTAATTTTGTATTTGGATAGTATTTATTTTCTCTCTAAATTATGCATTTTATTCAAATTACTTTATATATCTTTACATAGTTGTATAGGACTTGTATAATTAGGAAAGCTTTAAGTGATATTTTTTAAAAAAATCAAATAATTTATATTATCAAAATGACAACTAAGTCATTAAAATATCATACAGCATGAAAAAGTTATTAATTTAGATTCTCAACTACCCAGTGAAATAAAGTATTTCTACATCATCGTTAATTTATGCAGGAGTCACTCAAATGCAATAAGCTACAGTTTAAGACATACTGAATTGGCATTCTTGAATAAAATCTAGTCCCAATACAATCTAGTCAATGAACATAGTAATTATGTGATACTGATCATCCTGTTGCTCAAATTAGGCCTTAGATTTTTCAACTATAAAATAGATAAGTTTTTCTTGATGATATCTGAGATAAGTATCAGCTAGAATGTGTTTCTAGCCTTTCAAATAGCTTCACTTATTCTTAAACATAATTCAAAAAGAAAAACAAACCCCCAGTCGTTTCCAGCCTGAGTTTTCTCATCTAATGGACTCTTAACAATAGATGTTAACCAGTATACTACCACAGAATGCATCAGGCTATTTTCCATAATAATACAAAGGAAATTTCTACAACATTCTATTTCAACAAAGAAAAATGTATTTTGTCACCACAAAGGTATTTTCAAAATGTCTTATCATTACCATAAAAAATTGAATGCTGAAAAAAATAATTTGTATTTTAAAAAATAGCACAAAGAGTTCTATCATTCTTTCAAAATGAGTAAAGTGAGGCAAGGCAGGCAGCAGACCTAAGCAACCCAGAACACTGACATGATACCCAGAAAGTAGATATCTTATTTTATTTGCTGTTATTATATTGCCTCAGTAACTCAATTTACATCACAATTTTCATGATGTTTCTTTTTGTCTCCATTGTCTGTCTTGTCCTCACATCACTCCCTAGACATAAAGAACTTCATGTCTCAAAAACATAAAACAATAAAACATTTGAATTTGAATGAAGTCTTTATGACTCCATGCTTAATAGCACTTCATTCTGCTCAGAGAGATAAATTTAAAATATGTAACTCTATTATTTTCTTTTAAGCATTCCCAAATTTCCAGGGCCTTGACAATGGAACCCAAGTAGCACAGCCTAGAAAGCACTTCCTGCTACCACATCTGTTTACTAATCAGTATCATCTCTGACACTATCTTCAATGCCATTTATGTTTTATCAACTACTTGACAAAACACATTCTTTTTTGAAAAATAAAGTTATTCTTCTCAAAATTAATTGCTGATTAGTAGATTAAAGCCCCTCTCTATTGTTCCTTATTTTACTTTGCACAAGTTACTCATATTTGCTATTTCAGTTTAACACAAGGAAGAGTCAACCCTGCCTTCTGTGAGAAATCTCTTCTAGAGGAAAGATAACAGACAATTCTCTAAGTGCATTGCAAAATCTGTCCAAATTCTGATTCTGCATACTTGAGCATGTCTCCCATTCCATAGATTCTTCTCAATCTGAAATAAACCACGTGTCTACAGTGGCATGATGAAATTTAACTCTGCTCAGGATTTAGCATCAGAGAAATTGTACTCAAGCTTCAGAGAAAAAGAATGGTGATACAAGAATACTACTAAACTTAAGAGTAAAAGGGGTCATAAAATAGCTACTGAATGCCTATCATGTGTCAGCTGCTATAAATAATGACTCCATTAGTTCTCTAAGATAGCATGTTAAAGGAGGAAGTATTTGATTCAATTTAAAAAAGAGAGAGATTACTGAGTACCAGGAAAGTTAAGTGACTTGCTCAAACCGTCTAAGATAGCAGAGACATCAGTATTCAAACCCGATTCCCCCAACACCAGTACATACTCTGGCCCTTCCCACGCCACTTCTTCCCATCACTCCCTGCAGTGTGGGGAGATGCTACGTCGCCCTTCGTTTAACATCTTTGAAAATCACTTTCTTCCTCGAATATACGGGGATAATATTATCTATATGAAATGTTTTGTTTTGTATTTTTGAGGATGAAATGTAAAAAGATATGTAGTGCCTCATTCAAACAACTCTGTTATTAAATATTCATTCAATAACTTTTTTTTAATAACATTTATTGAGAAGCAACTTTGTGGCAGACTTTTTACGAAGTGTTCTTGGTACAAGAGCAATAAATAAAACTGATGCAAACCCCTGCCTTCAAGGCATTTTTATTCTACTGAGGAGAAACAGACATTGAGCAGAATAAAAAAACCAGAGTGAATGAATCCTTCCAGTTTTGTGATCCTTAATTTGTCTCAAATTGCAACAAAGGCCGAGGAGTGACTGCAGTTCTGCCTGTGATCAGGATGTAGAAAGAGACAAGAGAACGCTGTTACCGTCCTAAAAAAAAAAATAAAAAGGTAGATAATCCTAAAAATTAATTTTTCTTGACCCCATCAAAGAGATGAGGTCACAGGCCAACAAAGGGAAACAGATTCCAAAGAATAATAAATGTCTCTGAGGAAGGCAGACAGGTATGAATTGCTCCACTTCTGACAAGCTAGGGATGACGAAGCTGTCCCTATAGCAATGGTTAAAAATAAATCATTTACAATTTTGACAAATTTCTAAAGGCCAAGTGTGGGCTAGCAACCCAAATTAAAATAGATCTGGACGTGGGAGAGTTCACACTTAGAAAGATGCTCTTTTCTATGTGTCTTTTCTGAATATTTACACACACACACACACACACACACACACACACTCACCAGAGTAGGGACAAGAGAGAGGCCACAGGGAGCCTTCTGCAGTGGCAAGTCCTTTGGGAGGTGAGGGCTGCTGATGCAGGATTGGCTCACACACTTCCCAGAACCTCTCTCTCAAGCATTAGTGATATCGGTGCATATTAACAAAAGGGCTTTAAGCCACTAGAGAAAGGTTCAAAGGCTCTGGTATGGTACTACAAGATAGTGTTGGGGAAGTAAACGCAGAACTCTCTGCCCTTCTGAGGCCAGAATCATTCCCCCACTCCAAGAAAAGCAAGGAAGAGCAAGGATTTCTCTACAAAGTCTTCAAAATATCTATGATTATTACGTTAAAAGTTTTAGTGTGTTGTGGGTTGAACTGTGTCCTCTAAAATATGATATGTTGAAGTCCTGACTCCAAGTACCCATAAATGTGTTGTTAGTTAGAAATATGGTTTTACCTCAGAAACATTGATACGTGAAGACACATGTAGCCCCATGTTCATTGCAGCACTGTTCACAGTGGCCAAGACATGGAAACAACCAAAAAGCCCTTCAATAGAAGACTGGATAAAGAAGATGTGGCACATATACACCATGGAATACTACTCAGCCATAAGAAATGATGACATCAGATCATTTACAGCAAAATGGTGGGATCTTGATAACATTATAAGGAGTGAAATAAGCAAATCAGAAAAAAACAAGAACTACATGATTCCATACATTGGTGGAACATAAAAATGAGACTAAGAGACATGGACAAGAGTGTGGTGGTTACCAAGGGTGGGGGGGGAGGGAGGACATGGGAAGGAGGGAGGGAGAGAGTTAGGGGGAGGGGGAGGGGCACAGAGAACTAGATAGAGGGTGACGGAGGACAATCTGACTTTGGGCGAGGGGTTTGCAACATAATTTGATGACAAAATAACCTAGACATGTTTTCTTTGAATATATGTACCCTGATTTATTAATGTCATCCCATTACCATTAATAAAAATTTATTAAAAAAAAAAAAAGAAATATGGTTTTAACAGATATAATTAGTTAAATTAAAGTGAGGTCATAATGGAATAGGGTGGATTTTATATTCATTATGGCTGGTATCCTAAAAAGAAAAGGAGAAGACACAGATGCAGGAAAAACAAACAAAAAGGAAAATGCCATGTGAAGATAGAGACAGAGTTTGGAGAGATGTGTCTACAGACTAAGGAACATTAAAAATGGCAGCAACCAATGGAAGATAGAAGAGGTAAGAAAGGACTCTTCCCTCAAGACTCGGAGGGAAGCCTGTTCTTGCTGACACCGCCTGTAGAGCTGACAGAGAATAATAGAATTCTGGTGTTTTTGTTGTTGTTGTTTTTGTGTGTTTTTTTTGTATTTTTCCAAAGTTAGAAGTGGGGAGGCAGTCAGACTCCAGCATGTGCCCGACCGGGATCCACCAGGCATGCCCACCAGGAGGCGATGCTCTGCCCATCTGCGGTGTTGCTCTGTTGCGGCCAGAGCCATTCTAGTGCCAGAGGCGGAGATCATGAGGTCATCCTCAGCACCCAGGCCAACTTTGCTCCCATAGAGCCTTTGGCTGTGGGAGGGGAAGAGAGAGGTAGAAAGAAAGAAGCAGGGAAAGGGTGGAGAAGCAAATGGGTGCTTCTCCTTTGTGCCCTGACCGGGAATTGAACTGGAACTTCCACACACCAGGCTGACATTCTACTGCTGAGCCAACCTGCCAGGGCTAGAGTTCTGTTGTTTTAAATCACCCAGTTTGTGGTGAATTCTTACAGCAGCCCTAGGGAATTTGGACACAGTGTGAATTGTGGATAACTTGTATGAGGATACAGAGTGCAGAATTTCAGCAGAGGTATAAAAATTACTTTAAAAAGTCACTGGAGATGACTAGAAAGAAAAATATGCTACCAGAGGGAAATATCCTTTCAGTGGGATTTCAGAAAAAGATAGATCGGAAAAAAGTATCAAATAACTTGAAGAGAGTTTAATAGAAATAGTCAAAAAGGAAGCACAAAGATATAAAAGTCAGGACAAAGAATCCAAGAGATGTAGGTCAATATCAAACATCGTGGCCTCATTCCATAATTGCAGATCCAGAAAGGGAAAAGAGACAAGTCAGAAGAAATATTTCAAAATATAATAGTTGATAAAATTTCAACAGAATGATAGAAAGAAGAAAAGATAGAAAATTTCTGTCTGAGATAGGGATACTGAAAAGGGTACCTGTTCTCAAAATTTCTAATGAGCTTTGTCCTATAGGGCTGGGCAGGGCAATAAGGTTGAATAAATAAATGTTTATTATTAATAATAATATAATATACTTATAATTATATAAATAAATACACAAATATAAATAAATAAACAAATAACTTTAGAAGTTATAACATAGGAAAGAATATGTCTGTATTGCCAAGAAGATGATCACCTATTTTTAAAAATCTCAGAGTATTTATCTTTTAAATTTAAATCCATTCACTAATATTCTTATAGAGCAGTTGCCAGAACTGAACTTTATTGTCCTGGGCCTAGTATTACATCTCTACATTTACTGGTTTAGTAGTTACGTCAAATAATTGCTTTCATTTAAAATTCTCCCATTTCTGTTTGTAGCATTGAGTCTTCATCATTATTAAAAAACATAATTTTATGTGATGGCATGCTACTCTATTATGATACATAAGAAATTTTATGTTGAAAATAATTTATCTATCTATTCATATACTATAATATACCCATCTGCTCAAACTCTTGAACAAGAAGGGAAAAAATTACTGACATTATCAAAGCACCTGTTCATGGGTAGGCACTGTACCTTTTTCACACATTTTCTCATTCATTCTCAAAATATCCCTGGAAAGTGGTCATTATTGTCTCCATTCTAAACAGGAAAACCAGGTTCTAAGGGAAAATATGGAAGAAGTGTTTTGCACTGATTAAATTATAAACACCCACATGTAAGTGACTTAACTAATAATATATTCTCTTAAATTATTACACTTATTTAGAATTAAATAACTGAACACCAGTTAAACCAGTAAAATGTTGCCTTCTATACCTGACTTGGTGCACTAGTTCAACCCAATTAGGAATCATATGTCAAATGTTATGTAAAGAACTGACACTGTTCCCGGGGCTCATGGTGAGCACCCAAGACACTTCCTTTGTGCTAGCCACATTCCCCAAAGCCTACGTCTGCCTGTTTTCCAGCCTCTCCTTATTCATAGCTTCGACATATGAAGGTTTTGCCAGAACTTGATTTCTTGGTTCTTATATGGGTACAAACTTATACAGCAACACCTACCCTGGTTCCAGCTCGGTAGAATCCAACACTGACCACCCATTTTGATCATTCTATTTCTCTCTAACTCAACAGTAGCAATCACTGGATGACCACCTTCTGGCTCCCTGCTCCCAAAATCTGTGTAAGAAGCAGAGTTGGGGAACACTTACATTTTAACTAGCTCAGCTATTTCAATGATTTTTAATTAGCCTTCCACTTCCTATCCCCAGAGAATAACAGTATGAGCTAAAACACCTTATCGCATTAGTCTGGTTATTTAATTGATATTCCTGGCCATTATTTCTGAAATATTGTACATGTGCCCATATAATTATTGCTGCCAACAGGAAACAGCAAAACCATCCCACCAATGTGCATTCACTTACACACTTGATAGCTTTTGGAGAAAGTGGTGGACTTTATTTGGAATCTTTGTAAGAAAATTAACCTGGACCCCCATACTTTCTGGTATTCAGAAACTTCTATTGGTTAGTGTGACCATTTGGAGCCCACAAAGCCCTCTGAACACAGGGAGTGGCAGAACCCATGAACGCTTTTTGAAAACCACATGCTAATGAGGCTCCAAAACACCTAGAGAACCACAGCGTGCATCCGAAAAAATGAGTATGTCAGAGAGTCATTAGGCAGATAATTTTAAGAAAAGGAAGGCTGAATTTTAAATGAAATTCTATGTCAGGGCTAGCTTTTTGATAAATGAATGTTTCTTAATGATCACTGAGGTAAGCAATAGTAAATTTATCCCACTTTTGGACAGATACACAAGAAAATAATTTTGAACCACGATTTATTTCTATGTCAATACCGCCAAATTGTGTCTGGTTTCTGGAGAGCTTTAAGCATTAGGCAGCTGACAAGTGACACTGGAAGGTTATCCTCATTACTCAGCACTTTGTCCCCACCTCAGCCTGGGCTCCTTGCAGTAACAAGGGATTGTCTGTTGATGGTACAGCAGTGACATGAAGCAGTGACATGTGTGGATATTATCCAAAAAGGAGAAACCTTCCACCTTCCTTTTCCTGAGAACACTGCTGAGTACGCATGCTCTTCTTTGGGCTTCTAGGACTAAGGCACTGAAAGAACATCTCTGGTAACTATGAAAATACAATCTTAAGAGGGGTAACGCTGATTCTGCTTGTTGATATGACCAAATGAAATAATTCATGTAAAGTACTTGACATTGTTCTTGGCCCCTACCACTTGAATCCTCTGTACGTCTTTCCTAATGGGATCAAGGTGTTTATAGTATCACTAATAAGGCACTCATATGAAAAGTAATAGGGACTTTTCTGATGCACTGGCAACACCTGGGTTGACTCACCTCTTGTGACCCCCCCTTTCACATCCCACAGTCCACAGGACAAGGTATGATTTTTTTTTTTTTTACGAAGACAGAGAGTCGGAGAGAGGGATAGATAGGAACAGACAGACAGGAATGGAGACAGATGAGAAGCATCAATCATCAGTTTTTTGTTGCGACACCTTAGTTGTTCACTGATTGCTTTCTTATATGTGCCTTGACCGTGGGCCTTCAGCAGACTGAGTAGCCCCTTGCTCAAGCCAGCAACCTTGGGTCCAAGCTGGTGAGCTTTGCTCAAACCAGATGAGCCTGCACTCAAGCTGATGACCTCGAGGTCTTGAACCTGGGTCTTTCGTATCCCAGTCTGACACTCTATTCACTGCGCCACCACCTGGTGAGCCCAAACTATGATTTTTAAAGTCTAAGAATCCTCCTCTCCTTTCCAACTGTCTTAAAATTAATGCATAAATTGATTTTTAATATTAGTTCACAAGTAAGAATATAAAACTCTGAGGATCATAGACTTTCGAGGTTGTGGTGACTTTAGTAGATGTGAGTGGTTTTTTAAAAAAATTATTTTGGAGGCCCACTTTATCATATGCATTGTCCATTACCAAATTGTATGCAATTTTCTATATTTGCCATTTCAAAGAGCCTGCTTCATGCCTCCTCATTCATCGGTGCATATAATTGAGATCTGACTTGGAGTTAGAGAAAGCTCATATTGTGCAATTTCCTTCATCTAAAAGAGTTTTAGCTAGAGAATAATAAATACTTGATTACTTGTTCTTTTATAGCTCCAAGTATTGTCTGCTTCTAGAAAACGGGGTTGTTTGTACATTACATTTTACAAAAGATTAGATCTATCACCTCATTACCTGGGGAGTATGCCTCCATACACAATGTTTATCCCACAATCGTTCTTCTGTCCTACCTACTTCAATCATCTCCCTCCCTTCTTATTACTTGGTATGTATTGCCTGAATTACCAGGCCGTGAAATGTTCTTTTTCCTATAACTCAATCTCTGACATTTCCAAATCTTCCTTGTGAGAGATATCAAAAAGAAGCACTCTATTTCTTTAATGGAATTACTAAGATGTATAGTCTTAATTGCAACTGTTTTTAGATAATTAAAGGAAAATGGGAATGCATGTTGTAGAGGTAAATGTCTAAATTTACTGCTGGGTATTCATGACTTTTAAATTTTATACTCTTAAAATTGTACTATTATTTATATATTCAAATATATACAAATAGGTTGAATCCTGTGGCACAAAACAATGAAGGTGGAAAAAATAATTTTATTGTTCACTGCTGTTTGTGGCTCTCTGCCATAGTGATCTTAATTTGCGATTATAATTCATTAAGAATAAGAAAGAGGTTTCTAGTTCTTACTAAATTTGTTTTCATTTTGTTTTACTTGAATAATGGAAATTGCTTCCTTAAAGCACTAGCTCATGAATTCTGCACATTAAAAAGTAAATAAGCTCAAATGCATAGAAGCATCATCTGCAGATATATATGACTATTTTTAAATAGCAATGAAAACCCTGTCCACATACAAAGATCAATTATGTACATTAAAAGGCAATTTAGGTCATACTAAAGCTTGGACTAGACAAAAATATGAATTAATCCTGATGGCTTTTCTGATATTACAAAGTTTGAAAATATGGACAATCACTCTCATGAGTACTATCTACTATGCAATCATTCTTCTGGCTAATATTGACATGTTTATAAACTCTTCTCCAAAATGTGTTTGAATGGTCATAGACAAATACATAATCTCTATGGGACACAAGTCTAAACTGTGTAGTGACAGACTGCTCTATCTACTCTTTTCAGACTTTTGAATTTCTAAAATTTTACTATCACTCTTACAGGTACTTTTTAAAGAGTTCATTCTTTTATTTTCCCTTGGCATTTATGATCACAAGACATTTTTAAATGTAATAATGTGAGTCTTTGACCATGACAAAGAAGAGACAGAGAGAGAGAGAGAGCTGATTTATAATGTGACCTATCTGAAAATAGGCACATTTAAGAATTATTTTCTTGCCTGACCAGGTGGTGGTGCAGTGGATAGAGCATCAGACTGGGATGCGGAGCACTCAAGTTCGAAACCCCGAGGTTGCTGGTTTGAGCACAGGCTCATTTGGTTTGAGCAAGGCTCACCAGCTTGAGCCCAAGGTTTCTGGCTTGATCAAGGGGTCACTCGGTCTGCTGAAACCTCCCCCCTGGGGTCAAGACACATATGAGAAAGCAATCAATGAACAACTAAGGAGCCGCAACAAAGAACTGATGCTTCTCATTTCTCTCCCTTCCTGTCTGTCTGACCCTTACTGTCCCTCTCTCTGTCTCTGTCACACACACACACACACACACAACACACACATGCACACACTACTTTTTAAGGATTAGGCATAGGCATTAATTCTAATTGCATTCTTTTATGGATGAAACAATTTAATCTAAAGAAGCTTTTTCAAGATAAAGCATCTTAATCATTTCTTTGAACATAAGAATTAGCCTGACCAGGTGGTGGTACAGTGGGTAGAGTGTCAGACTGGGATGCAGAGGACCCAAGTTTGAGACCCTGAGGTCGCCAGCTTGAGCGCAGGCTCATCTGGTTTGAGCAAAAGCTCACCAACTTGGACCCAAGGTCGCTGGCTCGAGCAAGGAGTTACTTGGTCTGCTGAAAGCCCATGGCCAAGGCACATATGAGAAAGCAATCAATGAACAACTAAGGTCTCGCAACGAAAAACTGATGATTGATGCTTCTCATCTCTCTCCATTCCTGTCTGTCTGTCCCTGTCTATCCCTCTTTCTAACTCTCTCTCTATCCCTGTAAGAAAAGAAAGAATTAGAACTGAGATAAGTTTGGAAAAGATAAAAATATAAAAAAACAAAAAACAAAAAAGACCGATCCCCCACCCACTCTCTAGAAAGCACCCAGAAGAGAGTATTTGCATGGGAAGAGGTAAAGGAATAGGTAGGAATTTAATACACTCATTCACATTTTCACAAGATTGACCTTGTATACCTGGATACTAAAAAGGAAATGACACTAAATCTTCATGCACTTCACTCTCTGTATGTTTGCTAATCCCTATTAGGTGTCCAGCTTGCTATTAGACATATAGGTCAAAAGCTGAAAAAGATAATATATATATTTGCTGCCAAAGAACTCTCTAGTAAAGCTATACACAAACACACAATTATGTACTCTACATTAAAGACAATAAATACTAAAGTAGTATTCAACACTAAACTACCAAAAGGAAGTGTCCCTTTTACCAAATAATAAATGCAAAAGCTATATAGTACAGGTAGCAGGGAGTTACATTTCATTTCAGATGTACACTTTTATTGTCTTTTTTTTACATACTTGTGTATTATTTCTTTTAAAAATGATAGAAAAAGGTAAGAAAATGATGTTATCCTTTACTATAAGGAAGGAATTAAAAAGAAGAGATTAGAGAAAGCTGCTTTCAAAACTGTGCCTGACTTCCAGGTTCAGCCTTGGCAGGTATAGAGTTGGGAGGGCAGCATGCCCATACTTTGGCAGGAAAACGCCAGACACACAGGAAATCAATGACTTTTCTAAATCAGAAAACCATAGAAATACAGCCAACCACCACCAAAGTTCGGAGAGACAAGCACACGCCAAGAGTCACAGCCAAGGTTTGTTTACCTAAAGGAGAATCCGCTGGGTCAGGAAACTAGTAGGAACATTTGAGCACTGATGTCACAAATTGGAGGACACTTGGTGGGAGCTACCTGGAAAGAGAGCTGTCCCTGGGTCCAGCTGGGTCCGGCAGCCTTGAATAGCTCCTCACACTTTTCTAGGCTCTACCACCGGGAATACCACGGGGTTCTTGCTGTAAAGATTTGAATAGTATGCAGCTATGGGTCTGGCAGCAGGATCGGCATCCTCACTGTGAAAACTCACTGCATGCAGAGTGTTCGCCACTGCAAGTGCCTGTCCCCAATAGAACACGCTGTTCCAGAGCTTTCTCCTCGCCTTGGGGAGGAGACTTTCTCAGTCCAGCCTGCTCCAGCATCACTATCTCAGCTAACGCGGGCAAACTAAGCAGGACTGGGCCATCAAGAAGTCATGATGGGAGGCTCTTTATGTCACAAAAGGAACTAGGAACATGGGGGAAAATGTAAATGTCGCAGCCCTGAGATTTGGTCTCACTCTACCCTGGGATTTAATTGGAAGATTATAGAACATGCCCTGTTCTTCACTTCTTAGCATCACTCCAACAGGAACTCAACGTAATAATAGTCAATTCCATCTGAAAAATTTGTAAGATAGCAGGAGCACATAAGGATGCCCAATCAAGAGAGGAGATAAAAACAAGGACCACAGAGGGACGGAAGCCTCTGCCTACAGCTGTTAGCCACAACTACCGTAGTTATGAGACATTCAACAGAGTCTGAATCATACCCAAATTAACATAAATCTCCACACTGAAGTCTTACTCAATTCAGTTTTTATTACTTGATATAAAATGTCTGACTTTTGGGGAAAATAAAATTAGAAATTAGAAGTCATGTCAAAGGCAAAAGGAGATGAATTATGAAGAGCAAAAGCAATAATCGGCACTAGACTTAGATGTATAGATATTACCAGAAAGGGAATTTAAAATGACTATGATTAATATGTTAAGGGCTCTTCTGGAGTGAGAACATGAAAGGGTAGGCAGCAATGTAAGAAGAAGGGTGCAAGTTCTAAGAGAGTCGAAAGGGAATGCTAGAAATAAAAAACATCACTACAGAAATAAGTAATGGCTGTGAGGGGCTCCTCAGTAGACACGTGGGTAAGAATCAGTGAGCTTGAAAATGGTGCAATTTAAACTTCAAGAAATAAAATGAAAAGGGGAAAACAACAATAAAACCCCAAAACAGAACATTCAAGAACTGTGAGACTATGTCCAACAATGCAATTAGAATGCCAGAGGAAAATGAGAGAAGGGAGCAAAAGAAAAACATTTGACAAAGTCAATGACTAGATTTTCCAAAATGAATGATATACAAAAACAAACTACAGTTTTAGAATGCCCAGAAAACAACAAATAGAATAACTACCAAACTTAACAAACAAAAGTCCTGAACATATCATATTCAAATTACAGAATATGAAAGACAAAGAGAAAGTCATGACTAAATTGAGCAGGTGAGGGTTGGGGAACACCTTAAGTAGAGAAGAACAAGAATCAATTACAGAAGAAGTCTTAAAAACCATGCAAGAATAAGAGAGAGGAAAGATATACTTAAAATTTTATAAAGAATTCTAGAATTCTATGAAGAGTTCTTCCAAATCTTGTAAGAATAAGAGAGAGGAGTTACATACTTAGAATAAGATTCTAAGACATTCTAGAATTCTGTACAGGCATAGCTCAGAGATGTGCAGGGTGGTTCCATTCCACTGTGATAAAGTATTACAATAAAGTGAGTCCTAATCTATTTGCTCTTGGAGGATTTTTCCTTCAATTTGTAAAAATAAAAATGATGTAACATGTGAAGCACAATAAATCAAAGTGCAATAAAAGAAATTTTGCCTTACTTAGTAAATTATTACTTTCCAAAAGTGAAGAGAATGTAAAGATGTTCTCAACTGAAAAAAAAACAACACCCTGAGAATTCATTGTCACTAAATCTACCCTAGGGGAAGTGTTGAAAAAAATCCATCAGGCAGATAGAAAATTCTATTGGTCATGCACATAGAGCTGCATAAAGAACAGAAGAATATCAGATAAAGGGGAAGTTAATAAATGTAACATCAAATCTTTAATTTTTAAAAGAAATATTAAAAATAAAATTTTAAATTGTTACAGTAGAGTATATTTTACATTTCTAGCATATAGATAAGTAAAATTAATGATAGTAATACCACAAGGGGGTATAGATAGAAATTGAGAATACTCGGTTATAAGTCCATGTACCAAATTTGAATTTTTATAGTATTATTTGAAGGTGAACCTACATAAAATAAAAATGTATATTGCAGATTTTAAGGCAAGCACTATTTTTAATACAATTGATATGCTAACAAAAGGAGATAAAATAGAATCATATAAAATTGCTAACTAAAGCCAGAAAAGCAAAGAGAGAGAGAAAAAGAGAGAGTGAGATAAAGAAATAATTTAAAATTCAATAAATATGAAATACTAACTATACTAACTAACCAAAGTTAGTTAGTTGATACTTATACAACTATATCAATAATCACTTTAAATGGAAATGTTCTGAATATACCAAGTTAAAGACAGAGATTTTCAAAATATAAAAATTAAAAAATAAACTATATGTTGTCTAAACAAAGCCAACTTCTACTTTCTATGTAAAGGCAGATTTGGTTTAAAAGTAAATAATGGAAAAGAATATACCATGCTGACAGCAGAAGAGAGTTGAACTGACTATTTTCAGAAAAAGGAGATTTAAAAAAATTACTATTTTGGGAGGATATAGAAGGTTATTACATAATGATAAAGTTGTCAGTTCGCAAATAAAACATAATATTCTTAAACATGCATGTAGATAATGACAGAAAGTCAAAATATATCAGGCAAAGACTGCTAGAACAGCAAAGATAAATAGGTAACTTTACTATTATTGTCAGAAACTTCAACAACCCTCTGTTAGTAATTGATAGATCAAGCAGGCAGAAAATCAGTAAGGACACAGAAGGACATAGCTGACCTGAACAATAATATCAACCAACTTGATCTCATTGACGTTTATGGAATACACTAAGCAGAATACACATTCATTTCAAAGTCATATGAAGAATTATTAAGATAGAAGCTATACGTCACCATAAAATACAGCTTTAAGATTTAAAAGTAGAAATTATACAAAGTATGATTTCAAATCAAAATAGAAGTAAAATTTAATAATAAAAGATTTTAGAAACCCCCCCAATACTTGTAAACATCATACATCTGAATGTCATACAGGTCAATAAAGTCTCAAGAAAAGTTAAAATTTTTTTGACTATATAACAACAAATCAAAGCCTATGAGATGCATCAAAAGAAGTGCTTAGAAATACAGTTATTGAATTAAATTTATACATTAGAAAAAATACCTAAAATTTATAACTTATGCTTCTCATTTAGTAAACAAAGAGAAGAAAAAATTAAAGCTGAATAAAGCAGAAGAAAATAAAAGTTAATAAATTAATAAAATTTAGAAGATATATCAGTGAAATTGAAAGCATGAAAATCATGGAGAAAATCAACATAGCCAAGTACAGGTAATTTGAAATAATCCCAAAATGGAAGTAGTATCCAATCTAACTCCCCCAACAGACAGAAGACACAAATTACCACTATCAGATGTGAGATAGGGGGTGCTGCTACTTATCCAATGAATATTAGAAGAATAAAGAACACTATGAACAATTCCATGACACAAATTTGTTTACTTAGATGAAATACACGAATTCCTTGAAAGACATAAACTACAATATTTATACATGAAGAAACAGCTAATCTACTGGTCATATCCACTTTAAAGGGTGAATAAATATTCAATAACTTTCCAAATAAGAAAGCATCATGCCTAAATAATTTCCCTGGTAAATTCTATCACACATTTAAAAGACAATACCAAGTTTTCAAGATCTCTTCCATAAAATAAAAGCAAATAAAATAATTCATAGCTTATTTTATTATGTAAGTTTTACCTTAATGCCAAAATTACATAGAGGCATGACAATATTTACAATTACAGACAATATCTTCCATAAACTTAGATAAAAATATACTCACATAATATTAGTAAATCAAATTTTGCATGTACAAAAAGAATTATACAAAATATTGGGGTGAAATATTCCAAGTATGAAAGGTTTTGCATATAAGAAGATGAGGTCTCACAAAAATTAGGGGATATTTTAGATTCCTTTCATATTCATTTTGAAATGTCTCTAATTTTTGAGAGCAGTATATAAGGATGACCAATGAGCAAATGAGAAGATGCATAGTATCATTTGTCAGTCTTAAAGTGCAAATAAAACCAACAATCAAAAGCTACTACATCTTTGTTAGAAGGGCTAGAATCAATCATCCAATAACAACAACAATAACACTAATAATAATATTACCACATGCCAAGAACTCTATATTTACTCCTAATAATAAAAATGTGAACAAATTCTGCTCAGTAACCCAGAGAAAGAGAAGTTAGCCACTGGTAATGGAGAGGAACTGGCCAAACTACATCAGCTACTTGAGACAGCTGTCCCCCTCCAAGAACGTCTCATTTTGGGCCCACCTTCTTTTTAAAGCAGTCCCTCTGACTTCACCTGTTTCATTATTTCATGCCCAACTTTAATTCCTTGTTTTCATTCTGATGTTCCAAACCCAATAAAATATATTCCAGGAACTTACTGATGGTTTTATTATAAATTATTTTAGATAGGGTAATTAATTTCTAAATAAATTAACTTAATTCTCATTTGAGAATTATGTATTTATCCAATAATCTATTTTTTGATAACATTTTTTTAAATTATTCTTTGCTTTGGATTTAAGTCAAAGTATCAATAAACATTTGAACACCCAAAGCAAAAAAAAATGTTATCTACTGTTGAATAACTACTACTGCTTGAGCTATATTAGCAAACCTTTCTATTTTTATGTTCACTTTAAAAATTTATTAGCTATTGAATTTTGAAAGAATTGAGTAGGCATCTAGCCAAGATTTTTTGAGGATTTATAACTGTATTTCATTAAGTATATGCTTGGAACTAGACTTCAATCATAATAAAAAAAGGCTTTAAAATTTTGAAATGTAGTAATAGATTTGATGGCTAAAATAAAGTAGTAAGGAGAAATAGATGGAATCTATAACATACTACAAATTTATTTGGAACCATAAATAAAAGTAATTTTGTTTTTTTTAAGTACCAAGGAATAATTATGTTTGTTTGTTTTAACTCTTTTAGAGATTTATCTTTATGGAATAAATTATATTGCTTCTAATAAGATAAAAGACATATCATAACATGAATAAAATTGAAAACAAAAGAGGAGTGATAAAAATTCAAAATGAGACAAATTAAGATGACTAAGGAGGTGGGGGAGTTATGGGGGGGCAAAGGGCCCCCTAGAAACCCAATAGGGTAGCTGTTTTAAATTAACAAAAGTAGCCTGACCATATTATCTGAAAATTATTAAATATATTGAGAAATAGTAATCTCTTCTAATGAATTAAGACCTTTGAATTTATTCTTTAGTACCAATTTAAAATTAATGTTATATATTTGTTATCAAGAAGCACTATACTTACTAATGCTCATTAAGATGATAACATTGGGTCATTTGAGTACAGACTGAAATGACAGATATGCTTTTGGAGCTAAACTTACTTCAGATTAAATACTGTTGACTCTAAGAAAGAAGATACCCAACAAGAAGGGTTCCTGGGGCTAAGTGAGCTCAAATTTAAAAACAATCTAGCAGCCATTTCTAAACTGGGGCTCTCTCACACAAGCCATTCTTCAGGGAGAAGGCTGCTCTAAGCTTCCTGGCTCTCACACTGAACTGCCTGCCTGCACAGTGTTCCTGCCACTTGAGCTACCCTTACAAAGAAGCTCCTGGAATTGTATTTCAAACAATATGTCTGAGACATTCCCCATCTAAATTGGAGCCATGCAGCTGTATCTCTATCAGCATCTTCACCAGCCAATCAGAGCTGCTCCATTTTGACCAATCAGGACAATCCTTTTGGACCTTTTGAACTGCTAGTATTTAGAGCCCTCATTTTCATGAGAACAGACCAATCAAAAGTCACTACATATTTGTTAGAAGGGCTAGAATCTGATAAAGGACTTCAGGGACCAGAAGTGGGACTTCTCTCTATGTCAGCTCTCCTCTGACTCAGAAAGTGCACTTTCATTTTCCACCCAAGACTGAAGGCTGCATTTCTCGGCGGAGCTGAAACACAGATGTCTTGCTCATCCAGAGTGGAGGAAGGCAGGACAAGGCAGACCAGACCAAAACTGAGAAGAGCAGAGTTGTCTAACAAGAGAGGGACCTCTCCTGGTAGCCTTGCTGTTCAGACCCATGCTGTTCCACAGCTGTGCTGTATCACCACTGAGCTATTTACATGGAATGCCTGACCAGGTGGTGGCTCAGAGGATAAAGAGTTGGACTGGAATGCAGAGGACCCAAGTTTGAGACCCTGAGGTCGCCAGCTTGAGCACGGGCTCATCTTCTTTGAGCAAGGCTCACCAGCTTGGACCCAAGGTCACTCAGTCTACTGTAATCCCCCACTCAAGGCACATATGAGAAAGCAATCAATGAACAACTAAGGTGCCGCAACAAAGAATTGATGCTTCTCATCTCTCCCCCTTCCTGTCTGTCTGTCCCTCTCTATCTGTCTCTGTCACAATAAATAAATAAATAAATAAATAAATAAATAAATATTTACATGGAGTAAATTTCCTCCTTTGCCACACCCCAAACTGGAGATTCCTGTTAGGTTTAAATTGGCACCAAAGACCATCCATTGACATTCCACATGACTAATCCTTTGCCATATTGTGTGGGCCTCTTTCTCTCTTTATCAATGTGTGTGCATTTACAGAGAAATTATTCTATTGATAAATAGGAGCTATGTACTTTTGTATGTTTATTTATATTCTCTTTACAAATGTTTATATTGCCACAGAGTTTAAAACCTATAAACCCATATCATCAAAAATTAATTTGCAGTTACTAAACATGATGCCATTCTTAAAATAATTATCCATAAAAGTTATCTTAAAATATTTTATAAGGAAAAATATAAAAACTCAATTATTTTTCTAATATAGAACACTGTTAAAATAACTGTTTTTCAAATAACCAAATAAAGCCAAAAAGCAAACTAACACACAAATAAAATCAAATATATTCTCTCTTTTGTCTTCTCTTTGTTAGGTTTCTAAAGTATGCATGATCTCAGGGACTGCTTCCCAAATTTGATTTTGCTGTTACTTTTGTTGTTTTAATAATTCTCACAGGTATTGATTAAATATTTATTGCATGTTGGTTTAATTAGCATCCACATGTCCCTACTGGACAATATTTCCAGATGTCAAAGTCAATGTCAGTTTTACTTCCAATGCTGGACATATATATAATAGCAACCTGATCTATGTACATATGGAATTTGTCTAGTTACAAACTCTGGGAAAAGATGAACAGCCTGTGTGATCACACAATCTGTACTCCTGGCTGTGGTAACAGAGGTATTAAATAATAATTTGACCAGATACATCTGCAAATGTCTCACTTTGCTCTTTAAGACAGCTGAACTTAGAACAGACAGATAAATTACCTACTTCCTCAGCCCTCTTGTTGCTTACAAAAGCATTAAGTATAAATACAAAGTGATGATGTGTTTTCAGTCAAACTCCCCTTGACTGCAACAAAGAGAAGACAGGCTGTAACGGTGACTTCTCACCAGTTTCTGCATTTCTTTCCAAACTGCATCTCCCCAGTGCTCTGCAGGCTTCATCTCACTGAATGTTAGAAAACTATGCTAATTAATGAACAAATGAAGACAGCAGAAGGGATGAACAGAACATTACTTTCTCCTGCTCAAGGCTTTAAATAAAATCTTCACTGCCTTTTAGTAACACCAAGGTATTAATTAATTTTATGAATTATTTTTACCCAACCACAACAGAAGAATAATTTGAAATTCAATATTTTTTAAGAGCAACAGAAAAGCCACAAGATACTGCACACCCTACTCTGCAGAACAAGAACATTTTGTGTTTTATTTTTTTGTCTTGTTTTAAGTGTGGTGGTTAGAATTTGTTAGCTCATTGGATTGTAAAATATACCTCTGTAGAAAACTATTATTGAAGAACTCTGTCATCGAAGCATAGAAGCTGGCGTTTGTAGGATTATCCTGCTGGTGATTTTACATGCAGGCTCCATTGGAACTATGTCTATTTGTTCTGCTGACAAGCCACAGCATCTGAACTTTTAAAATAATAGAGTTATGTTTAACAACATCTCTGCATTTTTCTAAAAAGAAATAAAATATTTAGAGATAGTCCATGGGTTTAAGAAACAGTGGAAAACTGTGACTGGAAGCCAGTGTGTTTGCACAGGATGAAGTGCTCAGTATATGTGATGACTGCTTATCTAAGTGTCTCTCAGCATAAATCTTGTGGGTTTCATAAAATCTATAGAACATATAGTATCCCCTGTGTCAGAGAATGAAGTCTTTTTTAGTTCTGTTTTGTTTTTGTAGAAACTTACACAGGAATACAGATTCTTGCATAGTTGATTGTTATGTATGCCACTTAGAAATAAAAAGAATAGAACAGACCATGGGTAGCTTCTTGGTAGGCAGAGACCCTGACAATAAAGTGGTTAGAGGGCTGAGCAAGAAGCCACAGCAGAACAAGTCCAGTGCTGACGAGTCAGGGAATTGTCCTTGTAGGAAGCAGAAGGAGGTTTGTTATAGCCTGAGAGGGAGATGGTTGAATGGACACCTAATCTTCAGGGAAAGGAAATATTGCTTATGGAACAATGAGCAGTGGCCTTTTCTATTAACTAAATGAATAAATCAGAGTAATAGCCAAAGAACTTAGGTTAGCTTGGAAAAGGAACTTGGACTGCACATATGGAACAAAGAATCCATCTTACCAAGTCAAACTTCAGATTGTCTTTGTATAGATATTTCTATATTATTCTGAAATCTATGAATTAACCAACTCTCTCCAAAACTAAAAATTGTTTTCAACTTATTTTCCAATTTGGAACTCTATGTCATGGATTTTAGAAAAAGAGGGCTTATGAGTGGGTCTGAACTTAGAGATCACAATTGTTTGTTTCCAATAAATGGCAATGGAGTAGGCGGATGTACCAACTTCCACCTCCCAGAACCAAAGTGGATTACAACCTAATTTTAGAACCATGATCTGGAAAAACCAACTTTAGACAAAACTAAGAGGACTCTTCAACCAAGGAACTCTGAAGAAGCCACACTGAGACTGGTAGAAAAAGTGGAAACGCGGAGAGAGCTGCCCAGCTCCCCGGAGTAAACAGCAGCCAGGAGAGACTCGCGTGGCGGGAAGTGAGCTTAGCAGAGAGGGAACAATCCTGAGCCCCAGGAACAAAGCCCCAGCCTGCAGCCCCAGAGCCTAGAAGAGGTGTGTGGACAGTATTTAGCTGGAAACAAGTCAGGATATTGTTTGTGAGAAAGAGACTGATTTCTCAGACCCAGGATTCTTCTTAAAGGGATTGCGCAGAAAACCTCTCTCACAACCACTCACCTGAGGCTCCAGGGGGACAGAGAGAGGAGAGGACCAGAGCAGTGGGAAGTGAGTGTAATCTACAAGGCACAGGGAGAAACACTTTAAGAGACAGCCACCCTAACCCTTGGGACAAGACACTCCCCAAATCTGAAGTGAATATTTCCCATGGAAACAGCAATACCAGCAAAGGGAAGCAGGACACCAGCCAAACAAACTCTCCTGCAGCACTTAGAGAAGAGTTGCTTAGAAGGTGGGAGCTTTTGGGACTACAGTAGTGAGTCTTAGGGTCTGAGCTCCAGCACCCCCACCCACACAGCTGAGGGCTCGCTCGAGGGCAGGCGGCAGCAGAACGCAGAAGTGTGAATTGTCAGCAAGGGTGGAAACCAGCTGGTCACAACTGAGGCCCAGGTGTGAACTTGTTCTTGACCAGCTGGGGAGGAGAGGACGTGCAAAAGTGGTCAAACCCAGCTGTGGGCAGCCTGCAATCCAGCCTGTGGGGGAAGGGCAGGAGCCCCGAAAGGGCAGAGACCCGCCCTTGAGCAAGGGCACAGAAACGCAGCCTAGCCCCACATGCAGAACCAAGGCTTGTGGCCTGACACGGGAGCCGGCTTCTCCCACAGGGGTGGAGTAAAGCCCAGAACAGGTGGAGTCCCGTGACTGAGTGTGGGCATGCAGCCCCGCCCGGCCAGTGTTGCTAACCCTTGCAGCTGTCCCACAAGCAGGCTCCTGATGCAGGGGTGAGGCAAAAGCCCAGAATCAGGCAGAGACCCACAGCTGAGCAAAGGTACTCACCCCTGCCCTCAGGGCTGAGCATAACCCCACCCTTGCAGGCGGGGCAAAGGCTGAGGCCTCTGAGGCTTATACACCTGAGCACGTGATCACAGCCACTCCCGTGAAGGAGAGGTGGAAACCACAGCAACAGTCACAGTGGGCTGGCACTGGCAACACCCATACCTGAATGTGCTAGGCAGCAATAGCAGAGGGGGTGGTGGACGTGCAGACAGACCACACCTAGGAAACAAAGAGGCCACACCCAGTGGACTCCAGTGGCCAAAACCTTCTTTTACACAGACAATGTGAGAAGGCAGGGAAATGCAACACAAATGAATCAAGAGAAATCTCCAGAAAAGGACCTGAATGAGTCAGATATAACCAAATTATCAGATGCAGAGTTTAAAATAACGATTGTTAAGATGCTCAAAAATCTAAGAACAATAATAGATGGCCATTATGACACCTAAATAAAGAGATAGCAAATATAAAAATGAACATTGAAATAATAAAAAAGAATCAGTCAGAAATGACAAATACAATATCAGAAATGAAGAACACAATGGAAGGAATTAAAAGCAGGATGGATGAAGCTGAGAATCGAATCAGCAAGTTAGAGTACATGATAAATGAAGGCACAGAAGCAGAGCAGAAAAAAGAAAAGAGACTCAAAAAGTCTGAGGAAACTCTAAGAGAGCTCTGTGACAACATGAAGAGAAATAACATCCGTATCATAGGGGTTCCTGAAGAAGAAGAGAAAGAACAAGGGATAGAGACTGTGTTCAAACATATCATAGCTGAAAACTTCCCTCAATTAAGGCAGAAAAACATCTCACAAGTTCAAGAAACAGAGAACTCCATTAAAGAGAAACCCAAAGAAATCTACACCAACACACATCATAATTAAAATACAAAAGCTAAGTGATAAAGAGAAAATATTTAAAACTAGCTGCTAGAGAAAAAAAGACTATTCCCTACAAAGGAGCTCCTATAAGGATGACTTCCGATTTCTCAACAGAAACACTAGAGGCCAGAAGGAAATGGCAAGAAGTATTTAGAGTACTGAAGAACAAGAGCCTATAACCAAGACTACTTTATCCAGCAAGGCTATCATTTAAAATTGAAGGAGAAATAAAAAGCTTTCCAGACAAAACAAAAACAATGAAACAACCTCAAGGAATTCACTACAACCTAACCAATGTTGCAAGAAATGCTAAGGGGCCTGTTGTAAACAGATCAAAGGGAAAAAAAATATAGCAAAAGAGGAATACAGTTTTAAAGAGAAAAATGACAATAAAAAACTACATATCAATAATAACCTTAAATATAAATGGATTAAATGATCCGATCAAAAGACATAGGGTAGCTGCATGGATAAGAAAACAGGACCCATACATATGCTGTCTACAAAAGAAACACCTTAAAACAAAAGATGCATATAAACTGAAGATAAAAGGATGGAAAAAAATTTCACACATATGGAAATGAAAAAAAAGCTGGGGTAGCAATACTTATATCAGACAAAATGAACTTTAAAACAAAGAGATAAAGAAGGTCACTACATAATGATAAAGGGAGCAATCCAACAGGAAGATATAACCGTTATAAATATGTATGCACCTAATATAGGAGCACCTAAATATATAAAGCAGACTTTGATGGATTTAAAGGGCGAGATCAACAGCAATACTATAATAGTAGGGGATTTTAATACTCCACTAACTCCACTTAAGAAAGAAAATTAACAAAGAAACAGCAGACTTAAAGAATACACTAGAAATGAATGATAATGAGCATACATCAACTCAAAATTTATGGGTCAGAGCAAAAGCAGTCCTGAGAGGAAAGTTTATAGCATGACAGGCATACCTTAAGAAGCTAGAAAAAACCCAAATAAACAATTTAACCCTACATCTAAAAGAACTAGAAAAAACACAGCATGTAAAGCCCAGAGGTAGTAGAAGGTAGGAAATAATAAAGATCAGGCAGAAATAAATGACATAGAGGCTAAAGAAACAATACAGAGGATCAATGAAATTAGGAGCTGGTTCTTTGAAAAGGTAAACAAGATCGATGAACCTTTAACTAGACTCACCAAGAAAAAAAGAGAGGACTCAAATAAATAAAATTAGAAACGAGAGTGGAGAAATAACAACTGACACAACAGAAATACAAAATATTGTATGAAAATATTATGAAGAACTGTATGACAAAAAATTAGACAACCTAGATGAAATGAACAAATTCCTTGAAACATATAATTTTCCAAAAATTAATCTGGAAGAATCAGAAAACCTAAACAGACCAATTACAACAAATGAGATCAAAACAGTTATCAAAAATCTCCCAAAAAAGAAAAGTCTTGGGCCTGATGGCTTCACAAATGAATTCTACCAAATATTTAAAGAAGAACTAACTCCTATCCTTCTCAAACTATTTCAAAAAATTCAAGAGGAAGGAAGACTTTCAAGCTCCTTTTATGAGGCGAGCATAATTCTGATTCCAAAACCAGGCAAAGACAACACAAAAAAAGAAAATTATAGGCCAATTTCTTTGATGAATTTAGATGCTAAAATCCTCAACAAAATATTAGCAAACCATATCCAGTAATATATATTAAAAATCATACACCATGATCAAGTGGGATTTATTCTTGGGAGGCCAGGTTGATACAATATTTGCAAATCAATCAATGTGATTCATCACATAAACAAAAGGTAGGAGAAAAACCACATGATAATTTCACTAGATGCAGAAAAAACATTTGATAAAATTCAGTACTCATTAATGATCAAAACTCTCAGCAAAGTGGGAATACAGGGAACATACCTCAACATGATAAAGGCCATCTATGACAAACCCACAGCCAAAATCATAATCAATGGGCAAAAATTAAAAGCAATCCACTTAAGATCAGGAACAAGGCATGGGTGCCCCCTTTCACCACTCTAATTCAATATAGTTCTGGAAGTCCTAGCCACAGCAATCAGACAAGAAAAAGAAATAAAAGGCATCCAAATTGGAAAAGAAGAAGTTAAACTGCCATTATTTGCAGATAATATGATATTGTATATAGTAAAGCCTAAAGTCTCAGTCAAAAAACTACTGGACCTGTTAAATGAATTCAGCAAGGTGGCAGGATATAAAATTAATACTCAGATATCAGAGGCATTTTTCTACACTAACAATGAACTGTCAGAAAAAGAAATTAAGAAGCAATCTTCTTCACCATTGCAACCAAAAAAATAAAGTACCTAGGAATAAATTTAACCAGGGAGATAAAAGACCTGTACTTGGAAAATAATAAAACATTGGTAAAAGAAATCATGGGAGATACAAACAAGTAGAAGCATATACCGTGCTCATAGTTAGGAAGAATAAACATCAATAAAATGTCTATATTACCCAAAGCAATTTACAAATCAATGCAATACCAATTAAAATACCAATGACTTACTTCAAAGATATAGAACACATATCCAAAAATTTATATGGTACAAAAAGAGAACACAAATAGCCTCAGCAATCTTGAAAAGGAAGAATAAAGTGGGAGGTATCACACTTGTGGGTATCCAGTTATACTACAAGGCCATTGTACTCAAAACAGCTTGGTACTACCATTAGAACAGGCATAAAGAAAAATGGAACAGAACAGAGAACCCAGAAATAAACCCACACCTTTATGGACAACTGGTATTTCACAAAGAAAGTAAGAGCATACAGAGGAGTAATGACAGCCTCTTCAACAAATGGTGTTGGGAAAATTGGAGAATTACCTGCAGAAAAATGAAACTAGACCACCAACTTACACCATTCGCAAAAATAAACTCAAAATGAATAAAAGACTTTAATGTAGGCCTTAAAACCATAAGCATCTTAGAGGAAAACATAGGCAGTAAGTTCTCTGACATTCTTGCAGGAATATATTTGCCGATTTATCTCCATGGGCAAGTGAAATAAAAGACAGGATAAACAAATGGGACTATATCAAACTAAAAAGCTTTTGCACAGCTAAAGATAATAAGAACAGAATAAAAAGACAAACTACACAATGGGAGAACATATTTGATAATATGTCTGATAAGGGGTTAATAACCAAAATTTATAAAAAACTTGTAAAACTCAATACCAAGAAGACAAACAATCCAATCAAAAAATGGGTGAGCCTGACCAGGTGGTGGCGCATTGGATAGAGCATCTGACTGGGATGCAGAGGACCAAGGTTTGAGACCCTGAAGTCACCAGCTTGATTGCGGGCTCATCTTGTTTGAACAAAAAAGCTCACCAGCTTGTATCCAAGGTCACTGGCTTGAGCAAGGGGTTACTCGGTCTGAGGAAGGTCCACGGTCAAGGCACATATGAGAAAGTAATCAATGAACAACTAAAGCCTCACAACAAAAAACTGATGATTGATGCTTCTCATCTCTCTTCGTTCCTGTCTGTCCCTGTATATCCCTCTCTCTGACTCTCTCTGTCCCTGTTAAAAAAAAAATGGGCAAAAGAAATGAATAGACACTTCTCCAAAGAGGACATACAGATGGCCAATAGGCATATGAAAAAATGCTAAACATCACTAATCATTAGAGAAATGCAAATTAAAACTACAATGAGATATCACCTCACACTAGTCAGAATGGTGCTCATCAACAAAACAACACAGAATAGGTGCTGGCAAGGATGTGGAGAAAAGGGAACCCCCCTGCACTGCTGGTCGGAATGCAGACTGGTGCAGCCACTGCAGAGAACAGTATGGAGATTCCTCAAAAAATTAAAAATCGAACTGCCTTTTGACCCAGCTATCCCACCTTTAGAAGTATACCCCAAGAACACCATAGTACTGTTTCAAAAGAAGAAATGCACCCCCATGTTTATGGCAGCATTGTTCACAATAGCAAAGATATAGAAACAGCCCATGTGCCCGTCGGTGGACGAGTGGATTAAATAGCTTTGCTACATATATACTATGGAATACTACTCAGCCATAAGAAATGATGACATTGGATCATTTAGAACAACATGGATGGACCTTGATAATATTATACTGAGTGAAATAAGTAAATAAAAAAAACTAAGAACTATATGATTTCATACATAGGTGGGACATAAAATGAGACTCAGATACATGGACAAGAGTGTGCTGGTTACGGGGATGGGGGAGGAGAGGGAAGGGCTTGTGGGAGGGGAGGGGCACAAAGAAAACCAGTTAGAAGGTGACGGAAGACAATTGGTCTTTGGGTGATAGAATGCAGCATAATCAAGTGTCAAAATAACCTAGAGATGTTTTCTCTGAACATATGTACCCTGATTTATCAATGTCACCCCATTAAAATAAAAAAAGACATCACTGTCAAGCAAAGGATATGGATTTAAAAGCTATAACAAAATGTAATATAGAGAAGGTTTTTTCCCCATTGATTTGAGAAAGAGAAAGAGAAAGGAAGAGAAAAGCATCAACTCATTGTTCCACTTCATTTTGCGCTCCTTGGGCTCTTCTCATATGTGCCCTGACCAGAGACCGAACTGAAGACCAGGGGATCAAACCCAACACCTGAGGATCAAACCAGGTGACCTCAGTCTGTGGGACGATACTCTACCCACTGAGCAATCTGGGAAAGTTTTGAGGTCAGATGAAAAGGAGAATTCTTCCTTCCAGCTGAGTTGGGGTAAAAGATGTTTCTTTCAGAGAAAAATTAAAAGAGGAGGTGATATTGAACTAAATCTTGGATGGTCATCAGCTTTTTACAGGTTAGAAAAAAATGGAGTAATTGTTTCAAGCATAGTAAACAGTATTTGGGAAAGTTCAGAGGTGTATTTCCTGGGAAACAGTGAGCCATTAGCTATATTAATTGATTAGATGAAGCAGAATTGTTGGAGGGGGGTAGGGAAGGGAGAGAAAGACTGGGGTCATGGAAAACGAATGAGAAAGAGGAAAAGAAATCCAAGTTAGGCTACATTGGTGAGATATACAATGATGTGGTAAAGCTATTAGATTATTTTCTTTCGGCATAGTCTTTAAAATATTCGAGCTTGAAAATGACAGGCACAGAAATAATGTTACAAAGATGACAAAAAAAGAATGGGAGAAAATAAGAAATGGGGGGGGAAGACACAATGAAAATTATTTCAGTTGTTCAGAAAAATGATGATAGTGTCTAAAACTGGACTGTTCAGAAATCGGTCCACTTCATCTTTGTCAACTTTGTAAGCATAAAGTTGTTCATATCGTCACTTTATTATCCTTTTCATGTCCATGGGAGGTCATAATGCCCCCTCTTTCATTTCTGATATTAGTCATGCGTGTCTTATCTCTTTTGTTGTATTTAGCCTGGGTAGGGGCTTGTGTATTTTACTGATCTTTTGTGATCTGAGCACAGGCATTGTATGATTTCTATTCTTTCAAATGTGTTGACTTGTGTTGAATAGACTAGAATGTGGTCTGCCTCGGTGAATGTCCCATGTGCACTTGAGAAGAATGTATATTCTGTTGTCATTGGATAAATAGTCTATAGATTCCCATTATATCTAGTTTGTTAGTGGTATTGTTGAGTTCAACTATGTCCTAATGGATTTCCTGCCTCCTGGATCTGTCCATGTTAAACAGGGCTGTAGAAGAATCCAACTATGATCATAGATTCCCCTATGACTCTTTGCAGGTCTCTTCGTTTTTGCTTCACATGGTTTGAAGCTATTGTAATAGGTGTGTACTCCACAATACATTTTTGCCTAAATATCTTGCTAATGTTATTTTCATATGTTGTTAATTTTGTGATTCTGTCTTTAGGATAGTTCATTGTGATTTATTATTATTATTATTGACAGTTTAGAAGACTATCTAGACTAATTTAGATTATAGTTTATTAGTAACGCCATAATGTATTCAGAATGAAATACGTTAAGGTACAACAGAAATTTAAATGGCGTGAAATAGGGGGAAAATTATGTTGACAGTTTAATTTAGGGCAGGCGAGGACAATTTTATATCCACATATCTATATTTAAATCTAAATTTAAATCAAATCCGTATCTTACTTACTTTTTTAAAAATATATCTCTGCTACTGAATTTTCAGATTGTTTGCAGTTAAATATACCAAATTTACAGATAAACACATAAAACATCTTTAAATGGCTTTAGAGTCACTCTCTCTGTGACTCATTTTAAACATGTTTAGTTATCACTGTCTCTGTACTGTTTGCACTCACAAGCCCTCTCCCACTCTTACTCAACACTTACTTCTCTGGTCAGGAAAGTGACTGGCCTGACAGGTGTCCCCTGCCCCTTCTCCTGTCATTGTGTCTTCTCTACCTCAAGAGGAAGACATGAAGGAGGAGGCCAAGAAAGAAGATCTTGAAGTTAAAATAACAAAAACAAAACAAAGCGAAAAATCTTGGATCCAGCTATGTCTGATTCACAAGTTATAAAACCATGAAACTACTTAATCTTTCTGAACTTCATTATTTTTCACTGGAAAAATGAAGACAACCACTGCTTGAACTCATGCACACATCTGTGAGAATTAAAGGGGGCACAATATAGAAACCCTGCTTCTGCCTCCCTCTGACCTCAGCTTTTACCCTTTCCTGGAATGGCTCAAATCCCACCCCCTAATCAACTCACCCCAGGAGGACTTCTGGGTAGCTCAATTCTGTTTGTTTTCCTAGCTTTTTCTGTTTCATATGAGCTGCATGGTTATTCTGAAATCAATGTTTCAGTATTTGTGGGAGTAAATAATAACAGTAACAATAGAATAATATACAGTGTGTCTGTAAAGTCATGGTGCTCTTTTGACCAGTCACAGGAAAGTAACAAAAGATGATAGAAATGTGAAATCTGCACCAAATAAAAGGAAAACTCTCCCAGATTCATATCTATTCAGTGCAGTTCGATGTGGGCTCACACACAGATTTTTTAGGGCTCCTTAGGTAGCTATCCCATATAGCATCTACAGACTTGTCACTGACTGATGGCCTACCAGAATGGGGTTTCTCCACCAAACTGCCAGTTTCCTTCAACTGCTTATCCCACCGAGTAATGTTACTTCTATGTGGTGGCGCTTCAGTATAAACGCGCTGATATTCATGTTGCATTTTGGTCACAGATTCAAATTTAGCAAGCCACAGAACACACTGAACTTTTCTCTGTATCGTTCACATCTCGACCGGCATGGCTATGGGCTGCTCCACTGTATACACGGTGTTACATCATCATCTGTGCATGCGCACTTGCTGCCACATCATCCTACAGAAACTGGGAGGGTTTTCCTTTTATTTGGTGCAGATTTCACATTTCTATCATCTTTTGTTGATTTTCTGTGACTGGTCAATATTGCACTATGACTTTATGGACACACTGTATATAGATATAAACATATCTATCTATCTATCTATCTACACACAGGATGAGGCAAAAGTAGTTTTACAGTTGCTCATATGGAAAATAATACAATAATTAATAAACAATAATACAAGAATAAACTATTTCATGTCCTCAGAATGGTAAAACTATTTTTACTCTACTCTGTGTGTGTGCGTATTTATCAATATCCCCCAAAAGGGTGTTTTTTGAAATGCTTCGTGAAATAGGAAAGCCTCTGGCAATATGAACACAAAACAAGAGAATTTACACGCTAACAGTACTTCAATAAAAATGGGACATTTATAATAGAGTTGAGTTCTGATTTTGAAAATAAGAAAACATATTATTAATTAAATATTATACTTAAGGAAATGACTTATCTGTCTTCACCCACTCAGTTGACCACACTGATATTTCTACTGACAATAACCAAAATTGATTATCTAAAATCAAGAAAATAAACACATCTTTAATCCAGGCACGACACAGCAGGAAGAAAAAGTTACTCTCGATAGAAAACTAGCAATGACTGTATCGTTGCCTTGATAAAAGAATCTCTATTCTGAAAACTTAGCCCTCAGCAGAAGGAGCAAAATTAATTTTTGTCTGATGTTTTGTGACCATGCTCTGGCCCTGAGGCAGGTTTCTAGCTCTGATCTAAACCATTTGTGGAACCCAACTAGCTGCAAGCTGACTATAAATTCTAACTCATGAATCTACTGTTATTGCAGGAACCTGGTAGAAACAAAGAGAACTCTATTCAGGAGAAATTTTCATCTGAAGATAAATAATTTCATTAATTGTTATATATCCACAAAATGAGCATTTTCTATTAAAATAAAAAATATACCAGGTAATATTATCATTTTATGTACAAAAGTTAATGCAAGAATAATTCTTGAAATTATTTAAAAATAGAATGATAAGAAACAATTTCACATATTTTAATATAATTTAAGAAATAAAGCAAAAGTATAAATATTTACATAAGGCAGATATCAAGTTATTCAAAAAAGAATCTAAGAAATGAGGATATGGCCATTAAAATAGAAAATTTCAACATGTCAGATTAGATATAGGTGAAGAGAGAATACATCATTCAAAAAAGGACATAGGAATTCTCACTGGAAGGTCTGATATGTATAATACCTGCACTGTTGACTAGTTTCTTAACTTCCTTAAGGTTTGATTTCTTTATCTTTGATACAGAATTGTCAATCAATGCAACATTTCTGTGAGGACTAAATGAGATTGGGAAGTCTCTAAAGTAGAAACCTGTTAAATTTGGGCATTTGTATATAGATGGCAAGTTAAAATAGTGAAATCTTTTAAATTTTGTTATTATTAGTATTGTTCTATTGACAAAACTAACATACCAAAGAAATTATTTTAAAAATTCTGGTATTTCTCCTGTGAGACTTGTCCAACCACTTCTATTTCTGGTCTTGAGAGAAACAGTCAGTTGGAACCCTGGCTGACATTTGTCAAGTTAGGTCATCTGTTGGCATATTCACTGGTAATCAACACAGTTTACTCTGCTCCCTTAAAAAATTTGGGGGCCTTTTGGATGGATAACAGATTATCATAACTCCTAAGGAAATTATATCTTCCGAAACTAGTAACATCTTAAGTGTTTTTCAATGAAAAACCATGAATCCTGTAAAACACAAGCAGGTCAGCTCAAGGTATTCTCAGAGATGAAAAAGTCATTTTCAATGGATGACTGGGAGTAAATGTAGGATACTCTGATTTATCCTTATTAAGGCTCTTGGCAATGAATACAAAGGCCACTCAATTATTTAGCTATAGCTAAGAAAGCAAGCAGAAGTGCAAACTGCTGGGGGAATACAGACATGGTTTGTTGCAAATCTTGTGCCCTTGTAGGCACTATGAAGGAAGGTGAATGGGAGGGGGCTTCCGTGCAGAACTTTATTGGCTTCTTGTTTGGGGAAAGAAAGGGGTGAGAAATGAGGAATGGTGATCACTGTGATGATTAATTCTATATGTCAAGTTGGCTCACTCATGGTTTGCAGATATCTGATCAAACACCTGGCTAGATATTGCTGTGAAGGTAATTCTTGAATGAGATTAATTAACATGTCAGTAAAGTAGATTTGGATGAAGATTATGCTCCATAACATGGGTGATGCTCATTCAAGCAGCCGAAAGCCTTACCAGAAAAAGACAAATGCCTCCCCCCCAAAAGAGGGAGTTCTATCTCTAGACTGCTTTTCAGTTTAAGCCATCTCAACAATTCCTCTTTGCTTATTTGTGCTATTAGAACTATAAATAAACTGACATCTCAGAAGCCATTAAAGGTGAGGAACAAATGGTAACCTCTCAGGAGGTATGCTATACTCCAAAAGAATCACATCATTTCCCTAATTTCTATGGAAGACATCTGGGGAATATATGTCAGAATGAGTATTAAAAATGTGGAATAATAATGAAACAGGCATAAATTTTGATTAAAACTAAATTTATTGACATGGGTCAATAATCATGGAATTCTTGGATTTTCCATGTTATCCCCCATCCTGAAGCAGTGGGCTGACCTGATTGGTGACAAGAGCTTTTCAACTATTGTTAATTTACATTATAGTGCTTAAGTTACAGGACAGCAAGGATATCAAGGTGAAGAATGGACATGACCCAAGGCCTTTGTAACCTCTCTTGGGGATGATGTAAGTTTCCAGTTGTGGGCAAGACTGTTCATCATATTAGGTCAAAGTATGACCTGTTTATTGTCTTTATTTGAATATTAAGCATAGCTTGAGAGGATGTATATGGTTAGGCTATGGTACTAGATATTTCATAAGATACCAGTCTGGACATTGCTGTGAATATATTTTTTACATGAGATTTACATTTAAATCCATAAACATTGAATAAAGCAGGCTATCCTCTATAATGTGCAGAGCCTCATCCATTTATTTGAAAGGGCATAGAGAAAAAGAACTGGGGACCCCAAGGAAGAGGAATTTCTGTCTCCAGACTGCCTTCAAACTCAAACTGTAGCATAAAATCTTCCCTTACATTCTGGCCTTCCTGTCTGACATATAAACTTTAGCCTTGTCTATCCCTAAAATCATATAAACCAATTATTTAAAATGAATCCTCTCTCTCTTTTTCTTTCCCTTTCTCTCTCTTCCTGTCCCTCCCTCTTTCTCTCCCTCTCCCTCCCTCCCTCTCTCTCTCTCTCTCTCTCTCTCTCTCTCTCAGTCTACCTAGAAAAGGCCATCATGTAGGCTAAAATGTTATCTCCAATACAACATACCACCACTGGTGGGGAGACCCTGCTCTTGTTCACATGACATGAAGAAATGAAGAATATGGAAGAGTTTCATCCTGTAAGCTTATTCTCTACTCATCTAAAAAATATCTAAATCTATTGGTAAATCAAAATCTCAAAGGCAAGAAGAACCCAACCAAAATGGATTCCCTGAACTTAACTTAAAGAAGAGCATATAAAGGTTGTAAAATGAAGAATAACACAGCAGCTATGACAATAATGACAACAACCCAAGGCCTAGTGTAAATATACACTTGGTTCTTCAATGGTGTCATAGAGAAACAAGATAGTTGCTCAAGGAGAGCACTGCTGTTCAAATGACTAAGTGGGTATTAGTTGAATTAAGGAGTGTGTGTGGGGGGGGAGTGTGTGCTTGTGTATGAGAGAGACAGACAGACAGAGAAGGGATGTGGTGAAAGCCATGTGGCAGATGCTCAATGCATTGAAAGAGCATCAACTGAATTATTACACTACAAACCAAAGTCAAAGGGAAAGGAGATGAAGATTTTAGTTAAATATCAATACTGTGAGAAACCTTAGCCACTGATTTGAGGCTGTAATTGCTTCATAGACAAGATTCTTCCTGAATTTGAAGTGTTCTTTCATTGTTGAGGTTGTGGTTTACCCTGATCCAAGTGTAGCGTAGAATTTCAGAAGATAAAATAGAATGATATAGCTCAAGTCTGCCATTACGTGATTAGAAATCACATTATTGACTTAAAAATCTACCCTTTTAATATGTAAGTATATAAATAGTTATTTTATTCCATCCATTTTTCTCTTTATGTGTCAATATTACCCATTGAAATGATATATGATGCACTGTTTTAATTTTGCAGATTATCTTATTCTTGCTTTTATTCCAAAAATTCTCTGAATATTATCATGAATGTTCTCCCAAAATGAATTTTAGAATTACAGTATATGTACTGTACTGCTACACGAAACAGCTCTGTCTGCTGGAACATTGGTTTAGAAATACTAAATTGTTGCCACCTTCTACTTGTTTTTTCCTCCCTTTGGTTCATGCCAAATAATTTCCATCTTTGGTCTAGTTTAAATGAAGACACTCTAAGTTGTTTATTACAATTTCAGGCTCACTTGAGGTCATCAGCCTTGTTCCTTTACATGCGTTTTTTAGAAGGCCAGCCATTAGTTCATGAGTTAGGATCACATGATTGGCCTGTCTCTGTGTTGCCCAGAACCTTTCTGTCTTGCTTCTTTCCAGTTGAAGTGTTCTGTGTTCTTTGACTTCAGAATTCCTGTTCTGCCTGTGTTTTGATTTCTGCCATGTACTTTTGTAGCAAAGGTGTTACTACAATTTGCTCTTTTGGGCAAAACTAACTTTCATGTTGCTGTTGAAGCTGGAGATGGTGTTCCTTTGCTGTGCGGGAACATAGCTGTTTCCCTGTGTGTGCAGCATCGCTGAGCATCCCCTCTGGCTGCAGGGGAGCCGGGTTGTGCTTGGGCATTTATCATTTCAAACCCAATGTTGAGAGCCAGCTTTATCGCAGATGATGTTGAATGTAAAGGGGGGAAGAGGTGGTAAGACTATGCACTGTTAGGGGCAAGCTGCTCTGAACTCAGCTCCCGGCAATTTCACATTTATAAGTGTAGCTGGATATAAGTGTGTGTCCCATTCACGTTTGTTCACTCATTCTCATTTGTTAAACGAGCATTTGTTAATTAGCTGTACTCTCCCATGTTCTGTAGTATTGTAAAAGATGGGAATGTTAAGAAACTGTGGTTTCTACTTTGAGATGGCACATATTCTATTATTGTAATAGACAAATAACTCAAAACTTTATTAAGTATTATCAAACTAGAAAACCTGAGAAATGGTTGCACTGGAAAAGAACCAAAATCTGATTGGTGGATGACAAGGAAGCATCCCTGTGAACACTGTGATTGGTCCAGAACTTGCAGAATGAGAAATGACTCAGGCAGCACATGGATGAAAGACATCCCTTCAGCAGAAGGAGCACGTGTTATTAAAGCAAATTGGAGAAGGCAAAGTAAATTCAGGTTTGTAGAGTAGTTCTGTAGGACTTAAGTATACAATGTAAGGGAAAAGTGTGAGATTGTGACTGGCAAGATGTACAGAATATTAGGGTAAGAAATAATAATTTACAAAATAAATTTTACATGTGCTTTCCTGATTCTAGAAAAAAATTTACATTATGATGCATCTACACTTAATTTTGGAAAGACTGTAAATGACAGTTGTCAAAACATGTTAGGGTAGAAAGTGGAAAATATTTATTTTATCAATTTAAAGTTAGTGATCTCTATGGTCATAAATCTTCCAAATTGATTCTTCAGACCCTATTTTTTTCAGATTTCATTGTCATGAGAGTTAGAAATCTGTCATTCTCCCTGTCCAGCTAAGCAGGAGCAAAGGTGCTGTCGCGCCCCATGCTGCCATGCACATTCTCAGCTCCCTAGATTCAATGTCATTGAAGGAGCACTTTAGGTCAGCACTGACTGGCCCCTGACACCTTCACTGAGTCCCAGACAGAGCCACCTGTTTCTCTTCCAATCTTTCATTTATTTATTTACTTAATATTTAAATTTTAAAAAATATTTAATTACAGATTGCATTCAATATTATTTTGTAATACTTTCAGGCATGCAGCATAGTCATTAAACCATCCTATCCTTTACAAAGTATTGCTCCTGATATTTCCAGTAACCCACAGACACCATGCATAGTTATTATAATATTAGTGCCTACATTTCTAAAGCTAACCTGATATCTTTGGTCAGTCACTTCTGGTGACAGGATATTATTTATTTATTGAAACTTTAGCTTTATATATTACAATTTTTTTATGTTTGAAAAAATGTCTTATCTGTCAAACTCATCTTTGAGTAGCTTCAAGGCACCTTCAGGATATACCTTGTTCTTCTTGGTATAAAATAAGCACCTCTGATTCTGCACGACACATATGATTGAACAGCATGTTTTCTAGGCTCAGAGCCTATAATCCTAGGCAGTTTTATGAAGGAGGACCAGGGATAAGACTGAAATTCTTGCTCTGTAATGTCTTTCACCCAAGAAATAAAATGCCGTGTATACCCACAGTTCTTTCAAAATTGGCAATAAGCAATATATGGGCACCAGTCTATTTTATTGATGCTTGATTGACATAAAACGTTATCCTGATGGGTAAATTCTACATTGTAGGGGTTTTCAAAATGAATTTGGCAATTGCTGTTAAGGGCTCAATTATATTCCTCCAAAATTTATATTTTAAAATCCTTACCTCTGAGATCTCAGAACGTAACTTCATTAGAGACAAAATTCTTAAGAAAGATAATTAAGGTACAATGAATTCCTATAGGTTGTCTCTGAGCCAATACAAATGGTGTCCTTTCAAGAAGAGGAAATCAGAACACAGACACGTGCACTGGGAAGGCCACATGAGACAGAGGAGGAGAGGCAGCTCTCTGCCAGCCAAGGACAGAGGCCTGAGCAAAACCAACCTCGAAAACACCTTGATCTTGAACTTCTCACTTCCTAAACTGCAAAAATAAATACATTTTAAGAGCTTAAACCATCTAGTCTGTGTAGTACTTTGTTTTGGTGTCTCTAACAAACTAATATAACTGCTTTAAAGACTCCAAAAGTTTAAGATTTATCAGAAACAATAATACAGTTTAATAACATAAGAATTATAATATTTAGTATTGTAATGAACTTAAAAACTGCTTTACATCTTTTGTTTCCTAAAATTCTCCAAGAAATGGTACAAGTTAAGTGTTACTATTCACATCTTTACATTTCAGGTAATTAGAGAATGGCCACAAATCACAGAGGAGACTTACAGAATCTGATCCTATCAAACCTTGGCTCCCACTCACTACCTGCCCAATGAGCTTCTGTAATTTCTGCAGAAGTGAGGGAAACTGATAATGTTGTTTGGTGTTAATAGTAAAGTGGGCGTTGTTTGTTAGTTTGAAACAACATTACAGAGATGAGCACATCCTTTTAGATCTATAAATAGTAAGCTATAATAAATAAAATAGTTTAATAAAATATTTTAGAAATGGACAAAGAACTGAAAAAATAGATTGTGAGTAGTTAGAACTGATTTCTGAATACATAGAAATGTAAAATCTGAAATGCATTTAAGCCCTGAATGGGTAGCTCAGTTGGTTAGAGCGTTGACCTGATATACCAAAGTTGCAGGTTCAATCCTGATCAGGGCACATACAAGAGACAACCAGCGAATGCATAAATAAGTAGAACAACAAATCAATGTTTCTCTCTCTCTCTTTCTCTCTCTTTCTCTCTCTCTTTCCCTTTTCCTCTATCTCTAAAAATCAATTAATAAATTTAAAAAATAAAATGCATTCAACATATATGAACATACAGACGATGTATTATAGAATTGTACCAGTATATAATTTTATAAACCAATGTCACCCCAATACATTCGATAAAAAAATAGGTGAAGACTAGGCATTCAAATAATTTTGAGAAAATTTCTTGTGTTTACATGAAAAAAAAATAAAAAATAAACACAAACTCAATTATGTCTAATTAAAACTAAGTCTAAAGTGCAATCAGCTCTCACCCAAAGGAATGCCTTGTGCAAATTTGAAAGCTATAAAGTCCTTGCTATTGTCCCTTTTCTTAGTGATATAATTTTAGTTCCTCTCACCATTTTGCATTTCCTCCTTTATATCCTCTTATTATTTTCACCATATTTACTGTTCTTTAAAAAATCTTAATTGTACTTTAAGTCAAGTATAAAACTATTTTTAATCTATTGATAACATTTGAAGAAGGTCAATGAGATATTTTCATTTTAAATTTTTTGACAGATTTTTCTTTCTGATGTGTATAATTTACATCATTTTATGCATCCATCATGACCAGAATTAAAAGCAGCTTTACTGAGAGGCTTTTAAAAGATACAAAATTTTGAACATGAAATACACCATCTTATGGGATTTTATAGGTGCAAATTGATGGAATATGTTTGAATGCTTCTTATTCACATAAGCTCCCTAGGGTTTCTATTTTTTACCTTTCAAAAAAAATACTTGTCTAGTTTTAAAGAATCCCTCAAAGATTTTTAAAGACAAAGATAATTCAATAGAGATCAATAGACACAAGTTAAATACTTAAGTAATTGGGAACATACTGTAGGAAAAGAATAGATGTAATTCCCAAGTCACCTTCATTGAATTGCCCATAAAGATAAAAAAAAAGGTTGGAGTAGTGTTTGTGATGGGAATTGCCCAATTTTCTGAGAGCAATTGGCCCTTTATTCTGACATATAATATGGCAAATCAATTCATGAAGTATTTGTGTTAGAGATGACTGCCCTCAAAATACTTCTGTAGACACAGAAAGTATAAATCATACTCCTAAAACTTTGGTAGAATGTTTTTCTTACAAAAAAAATCTTCTCATATGACCTAAATCAATATTTTAGAAGACATGCCAGGTATGTAATCATTGTAACAATAAATAGCCAATATTTTACCAGTTATTTAAATTTTCCCTGCTAGTCTGTCAGAGTTGGAATCTTTTCTAAAAATGTATGATACTATATTCCTTATCTGAGGATGCATATGTATGATATATAGAAATATTTTAGAAATGTAGCAAAAGTATATGCTCTCTGCTTGTGTGAAATATCAGCAGCAGCCAAATGGAAGCTTACGGTGCTTGTTTCCTAGGAACTTTCTGGGCTCCACCTGCCAAGAATTTTGGCTAGTTCTTTGTAAACCATGTGGAAGCCTATGAAAACTTTTTATTGCCTACTTTGTAGGAAACTATTACACTTAATTTGAATCTTTGTTCTGCAGTTTTACTCCTTCTAGATGAAGGGGAACACAGGAATGGCAGTCATTCAGAAATTAAGCCTTCTGAAGTCTGATTTTACAAAAGACTTCTTTTATTCAATCTTGGATTCTTTGATATGGCTTTTATCTTAAAGAAAGGCATAAGATAGGCTCTAACCTACAAACTTACAATCATTGAAAAAGTTTATTTTCTAATGCTTAATTTACTAAGATAGCTAAACTGAATACCTCTGATTTGAACTTGTATCTTGCAAAAGTTAGAAGAGTAAACATTTATATAAACAGTAGATATGTTTTTGAAGCTATGTATGATCTCAGAGTGTCATGATCGCAATAGTTAATCCAATTAAGAAAGGTAAATAAATGACTTCTCAGAAAGTATTCAATATCCCAAAGAGACATTGGTGATTTCATTAGAATTCTACATTTAGCAACTCTCCAGAAGCTAAAGACAATACCTAGCTTAACTTCTTTGGTAAACAAGTGGCTTTAACCAATCCAAGCATGTTAAGTGCTAATAAATTTTGATAGATTATGATATACTTAAAGCAATCAGCTCAATCTTCAGAATATTCTCAAAATTGCACACTGATAATGGACCAAAGATAAAGAAGGAAAACAACTGTGTGTATACATAATCATATTTAAATAGAGGTCTACATTACATTTTACTGGAATATTGAGAGTACTATAGGTAAATAGCTAAGATAATGCAATACAACTAGATGATTAAAGAAATCATCATTTGAAATGTAACTTAAAATTACAATGCCATGGAAAGTTTTTAAATGACAGGTTCAATCATTTGCTTTTTGATACAACTTTATAGTAGATAACCATTAACCAGTGTACTGTAGCTTAAATTACATAACTTTATTTTGTCACAGTTCTAGAGCCTAGAAGTTCAAGATCAAGGTATCAGTAGGGTTTTTTTTTCTTCCAAGGCCTCTCTCCTGGGCTTGCAGATGGCCACCATCTCCTTGTGTGTTCTCATGTCCTTTTCTATGTGTGATTATCCCTTCTTATAAGGACACCAGTCATATTGAATTTGAGTCCTATTTTATAACCTTATTTAACCTTAATTAGCTCCTTAAAAGCCCTATATCCCAATAGTCACATTCGGAGTCTAAGTTTCAACATATGAATTTTAGGAAGACAATTCAGTCCATATCAAGAGGCACTTTAAACAGGTACTTTTGAATTAAAAATACTTGAGAAGGTTATGTCCGGAAATAAATTAAAACATCATGTCTATTTCACATACTCTCAATCTTTCTTAATGTCCTACAACACAAGTGTTACTAACTGAGTTAAGGCAAGTAGAAGATGCATACGAAAATGGAGGTCATGGAAGGGAATGCTAGTCAGGAAAACCTACAGACTGAAAACTAGCCTTATAGTTCAACTTAAAAGGACGTTCATCTGTATCCACATACTAGTAAGAAATGATTGTGTGTCTGTGTGTGAGACAGAATGGAGAAAGAGGTGGAAAAGAAGAGTCTATGGTAGAAAGCCAACTTCTAGAAGTTCTACAGCTGCTATAATTTTAAATGGTGTTTCAGCGAGAAAGTCCAGTAAAAGATCCTTATAACTGAAGATAATTTTGAAAGTGGTTTCAACTGTAGCAGCAGTTAAAACTGTTCATAGAATTTAGGGGTGATAGTGGACATTAAGATTAACAGACAAGCCAGACCAGGCGATGGCGCAGTGGATAGAGCATCGGACTAGGATGCAGAGGGCCCAGGTTCAAGACCCCAAGGTCGCCAGCTTGAGCACGGGCTCATATGGTTTGAGCAAAAGCTCACCAGCTTGGACCCAAGGTCACTGGCTCCAGCAAAGGGTTACTTGGTCTGCTTAAGGCCCACGGTCAAGGCACATATGAGAAAACAATCAATGAACAACTAAGGTGTTGCAACGCGCCATGAAAAACTAATGATTGATGTTTCTCATCTCTCTCTGTTCCTGTCTGTCTGTCCCTGTCTATCCCTCTCTCTGACTCACTCTCTGTTTCTGTAATAAATAAATAAATAAATAAATAAATTAAAAAAAAAAAGAATACCTTCTAAAAAAAAATATTAACAGACAAGGTCCCCGCAACTCACACTTTAGATTTTACCCAATCCAAAATTTGCATGCATCTCTGAACTTTCCATCAAGTTTCTTCAGCCCCTAGAATACAGCCTAGTGTTTCTACAGTCCTACACGGTAGCTGTCACAGTGTTGACAACATCATAAAATAACACTTCCAGGTATCAGATGTGGAGAATTTGCTGTCTGTTTACTTGCAGGGAGCTGTGGATTTTAGATCCCCAAAGGCAGCTCAAAACCACTCCTTAGGCGATGTTTAGCATTAGATGAAGAGAAAGAGAGAAAAGGTTTTCCTTCCACTTAAAACAGTTTGACAGAAAGTTATAACGCTATGCAAAGTTTTTATCACTGAACACGAATGGCATGGGAGAGAATTCTTTGAAGTCAAATGAACAATTCACACTTTCTAGTATGGGGGCCTTAAATTGAGGAAGGTTTGTAATAGTCTCATTCTGCCATGCAATTTAAAAGTTCTTTTGACAGTTTTATGGCTTAGGATATACTTTAAAGCTGTGCCATTTTGCTTAATTTGCTAAAGAGTAATGTCGACTTCTTTTAGGCTAGGCTATTGTTCCTTCATATAAATGCTACCGTCTGAACCTGGTTGGAGAAGCAGACACCAGCATGTTTCGAGATTTCTTGCGGTTGGTGGTGGTCTCAGTTTGGCAGCTGGAAAGACTGGGAGGGCAGAGGGCCGCAGAGGAAATAGTGTTTATAAAACCTCTGTAGACTTTGATCTGTAAACTAACATTTCAATATCCTCAGAAACAGCTTAAATCATAGAGTTTACTTTCATAAGTTGTCTTTGAAGTTGCTGAAACCATTTTTCCCCTCTATACTGCTTTTGTTGAGATAGAGATGCATTTCTCATCTTTAGTATGCAATTGTATCCTTCAAAGGTTGTTATCAGCAGTCTTTAATGCAAAAAAACTCTTTTTGATTCTGGTTTGTTTGTGGTCTTAGTCTCTTCAGGCTGCTGTAACACAAATATCATAGACTGAGTGTCTAAAGAACAAACATTTATTTCTCATAGTTCTGAAGTCTAGGAAGTCCAAGATCAAGGTGCAGAAAATTTTGGTGTGTGAGGACAGCCTGCTTCCTGGTTACAGATTATTACCTTCTGACTGTGTATTACATGGAGGAGGGGCCCCTGTGAAGCAAGGTGTCCACAAAATTTAGATTGTAGACTTCCATTGAAACTGGGAGATAGGGAAGTCATCTTTCTTGATTACATTTCAAAGAGATGACCTTTAAGTCCTTGGGAAAGAAAGTCTTGAGTTATAAAATGGACAAAAAGCTTTTTAATAGAATTTGTATAGCAAAGGAGCAGAGAAAAATGTACAATTGTACATTTCCTAAAGTAAATGCTCTAAGTAAGTAAATGTCAGGGACATGCATTCTTGGTCAGTCCTTGGACAATGTCTCTATATACATCACACTACATACCTTGCTTCCAGTCCTCACTATACAAAGGAAGGGAAGACTACAAAATGATGACGACATTCTGCCTTGGAAGTTCCACTGTCTAATGGACTCATGTTTTAAAGCCAACTTTTGTTTAATCCAGATTTTATTTATTTGATACAGAAGTTTCTACTCAGAATGGTTTTGTGAAAATAAACAGAGACACCCAGATGAGAACAAACAGAGGCTAATTTATTCAGAGCTAGCTACAAAAAGAGCCAGCCATTACTTGCAATTGATAGCTGGTCAAACACAGGCAGGAAGATGGGGCAGCTCTACAGTGTAGAGGACAGGTTTCAGCTACACTTTGATGGGAGTTCTGGTCTTAGAGAAGCTGGACACGGGTAGCAAGACAACTTCGGTGATTGGTTTGGAAAACATACTTGACTTCCTCTGATTGGTTCTGTCTTAAAAACCAGGACAAAAAAATAGGAAAGTGACAGTTATTGACCAAATCCTGACATTTCTGCTGTGCTTGTGGTTTGAATTCCTGACCTAGTTGCTACGGAAGTTCTGGTCAGAATTCTGTTTTTATATATAATCTGACCATTGTCCATTTGTATATTGACTCTCTCACTTCTATCCCTTTCCATGGATGTTAAGCACTTTGGGATCTTATCCAAATTCTATCAACACTCAAGGAAATTTAAATGCTTCATTTATGTGAAAAGTATATATACTTTTATATGGTGATATAAAATAAAAAGCAAATTATGGCTAAATAATTTAAAAACTTCTCAATAACTATACTATATGGCTGAAGCATGCTTTATCTCTTGAATTTGGGGTATCTCTGAATGTATGTAACTATATATGTATTTATCATTATATGATTTAATGACATAAAAGGGCTTTTTAAACAAAAGCTGATTTTGTTCATTAGAATTAGACACTCAAGCTGAAATCTCAATGAAAATAAGGTTATTATAAAAGCAGTTTAAATACTATTCTGTGTCAATGGGAAGCTAAACTCTAAACCCTGCAAAAACTAAGCAAAATAAGATTATGAACAGACATTGTATTATAAATATTGAAGTTTTTATATGGAACTTCACTGTGGAAGCATGGGTAAATGTGAAAAAATGTGGTATTATCAGAGATCTAGCCAAGTCGACAATTTTAAGATATATTTGCAGTTTCATTGGATATAATTAGTAGAATACCCTTAGAATCACTTCCTTTATGGGATAACATTTATAGAAATAAAATATGATACAAGTAAATGAGGGTTAAAACATATTAATGAGAGCCAAATGAATGAGAATTATCTTTAAATGCTTTATTTTGATATGATTAGTTAAATATGTTAACATATAACATATGTCAATTATATATGACACATGTAAATATATCAGTTTACATGATATATTTCAATTCACATATCATAAATATATAAAAAAAATCCAAAGGGATAAAACACAATGTATTTTATGTACCTACTATGTACATAGAAGCAAAAGTGAGAAGAATTGCTAACATCACCCTTAACCTGTAACCTTTTATGCATTGATTTCTGGATGAATTTTATTGTGCTCAGAAAATACCTTCTGTATAATTTCAGTTATTTTTAATTTATTAAGATTCTATGACATAAGGTATTATCTCTTCTGGTATATATTTGAGGACACTTGCAAAATATATATTTTGCATATTGTATTGTATAATGTCACAGTATCATCTTCAATAAACAGGAAAAATAACTGACTTATTTAAGGGTCTCCACTCCATCTCAGCATCCCCTCTCCCAATCAGAAAGTCAGGCAGTTCACAAGACCACTTTACAGAACTACGATAAATCTACTCCTTTCCAATCTGATCATCTTTGACTTTATTATTTTCCCAATCTCATTCCTTTCTTTTTATAATAATAATAAAAAGAACAAAACCATGATCGACCCATTAGAAATATGCGGGGCTTATTTCGGTGGAATATGGTCTACCTTCTTTCTTTCCCTTCCTCCTTGGATTTTTACTTCCCGTTGTTATCCATCAACAATTATGCACAAACAATTCTGTATTTTCACTCTTAGCTACTCACCTGACAAAGCCTATGTTTACAGTTTCCAACCATATGTGCTAAATGAATATAGCACATTTGCATACATTCCACTTGGAAAAAATCAAAGCAACATAAAATAAGACAGGTGAGGCATCCTGGAAAGTGATGTGGGAGCAACCATCCTGTTTAAAATGTTTTGTCTCTATAGAGTATGCCCGCCATCACTCACCATGTGTCTGCCCTGAATGGGATTGCCAACATCCTGTTGTTTGCTGGGCCACTTAATTACAGTGAGTGATGACGAGGTTTTAAAGACACACCGCTATACTTAAGAGGGTAAAAAATGAGAGTAATTGAAGAGTTGGTTTCCCTTCTGCACAACCCATTTGGTATCCTAAACACCATTGTTTAGATTTCCCCACAAAGTGATTCAGTTTCTCAGAATTTACCCCTGTATTGATCCAGAAGTCTGATTTTACTAGTGTTTGGCATAAGAAGAAAATAAGAAATTAATCTTTGTGATATCCCTGGAAATAATATATGAAGGCAAGTAGGTACATACAACTTTAAGCTCCTCTGACCCTCGGGCCTTCTTTAATTGGGTTGCGGCTGGATAATTTGTTTCACTGAAGGAAGACACAATTGTTAATCCATTAATCAAATAATTATTAATAATCAAACTAGATTATTTTATAATTCCATAGAAGTGAAATAAAAAGGTTGAAGCTAAGATGGAAGCAAAAATTGTCTTCATAGTCACATTTAATGGGCAAGAACCAAAGCATAGAAGCCAAAATGAACCTGGCACACTGAGGGGTGACAGTGAGAAACATTGTTACGGGTAAGAAAGTTTCCTGGGAGTGAGAAATGGAAGATTAACCAAAGGGCGCTTGAGACCAGTTTAGTGAGAGATTTAATGTCAAGATAAGAATATGCAATTTACTCTGGAGGGAATTTAGGGCCATAAAAGGTTTGAGCATGAATGTAACATCATGCCATTTTAGAAAGATTAAAAAAGTTTACAGAAGATTCATTTGTAAATCAGGAATTTGGTCCGTCAGGAGGCACAGTAGTTATTTTTAGGTCTTTCAGTGTCTAGAATTCTTCATAATTGTCACAGAATTTTATTGCTGGGGAAGTGAATTCACATAGCAAACACTTCCCTGGATTAAAATCAACAGAACAAAAGTCTTATCACCTTACCGATCACAGTTTCCTCATCTGATAAAACATGTCTGCCCTGTCTTCCAAGTAGGGCGGCAGTCAGAAGCCAAACGAGATGATGGTCACGGATGTAATGAGAGGACACCAAGAGCAGCTGCCGAGGTTCCTGTGGACGCAGTGTGGAAACAACGACCTTCCTGCATCTGAAATGCTCTCTCGTACGGGGAGCTGGAAGATGGATACTGCAATAGACTGAGAGTCCAGTTTAACTCAGTCCCGCTGCCTGATTGGGACTGGGCCACCTGTGTGCTATCATAGTTTAGCATTAGTGCACAAGAGGCATTTTTTTTGAATATAAATATAAGGAAATAAATAGTCAGTTGATAAACCCAGTGGAGTAATCTATTTCTCTGAGAAGGTAGCCCATGAAACAAGCAATAAACTTACTTCTAACCTCATTTTCCTGAGAAAAATATTTTCCTAGAATAGTAAAGTCACATTTAGGCAAATGGTGGCATAGTCATTTTATTTTTCCTTTGTTTCTTCACAAGTAATCTTTATTTACAAGCTTACTAAGCTGTGTGGCGTAAGTTCTTTGTGGTAATAGTATGAAAGGGATTACCAGAGACTTCAAGATGGTTTCATTTCAGATTTCCTTGAACCCTTTGAGAAGCATGACTGTGGTTGCAGACCACCCGGGGGAGCAGTGGGCATTGCTGTGATTTCTAAAGGAGTGCATGTAGTGACTAAACTTACCGAACTGCACACTCCAGATCCCGAGTTTCATTACATGCGAGTAATGTCTTAACTTAAAAGAAAAAAGAAGTATGGCTGGAAAATTGAAATACTGTACTTCTTCCCAAGTTTTTATTAGATCATTGAACTATCTCATCCTCCTTCCAATCTAAGACATTCTGGTTTCACATTCTAATGCCCCCATGTTTCAGAACCAAATCTTTCCCCCAAAAGAGCACCTTTTACATAAAAATATCCAATATGCTACATTTCTCCTATGCAAATTATTCTTTATTTCTCCAAACACCCATACTTTCTTAATGTTCTGTCCTCGCTCACATTTTCCAACAGCTTGAAAACACCTCCCACATCTCTATATATTAAAGTTATATACCTCCTCTGGAACCAGTTTAAATATGATATTTCTGAAAAAATCTTTACACATTCTCATTATAATATATTTATACCATGCTGAGTGCATTTATCACTTTTACTTTGGATTGCAGACACTTGCTTATAATATACTACAGATCATTAAAACAAGGATTCACATCTGTTTAATCTCTTCATATCATCTATTATTTAAATAGGCCTTGTGTATAGAAAGTGATTAGTATCTATTTTGGAAGTAGATGATTGGTTGAAGGAATGAATGTCAAGATGTAAGTTGCCTCTTTAAATGTATAAAAAAAGTTCCAGAGGTTGGCATCCTGGGAGGATGATTCACAACTAAGGTAAACTTGATATTGCTCTAGAACTGCCAAATATATGGTCCCAAAGCATCCAGGAATTCAAAGAGAGAATGCAGTGTAGAAAGAATAGAAGGGGTACATAGATAATAGAGGGTAAGGAAACATGGATTCTATTTCAAAGTCAGCTAGTCAATGCATTATAACATTATTTAACACTCTCCGACACATTTTTCCATGTCTCTTTTGAATCGTACAATTAATGACTCTAATTTTGGACCCCTTCAGCATTATGCTTTGTGTTTATATGCCTACATATCCCCTAACTAAAAGGAGGCTTTGTCTCGTAATCTTCTCAACATACCTGGATCGCCCAGAACGTCCTGCACAGGCAAACGACATCGTTATCCCTGACTTTCTTCTAGTGATGGCTGTAATTAATCACTTTTGACTCAAGCACCTGGATTCCGTTTGTCTAGCCATTTCATCGCTGCACGGGTATTTAATACAATTTTGCATTTCAAGCACCATGGTGTGCTTGTTGTAACCCCTATTAAGTTCCCTTCTCCGGCTTTGAATTCACGGAGGATCCATAAGCCTATCTCAGGCGCTCAGAAACTGCAGCGGGGTTGCGAGTTGAATGCAGAATATCTTTCGGAGTGCAGAAATTCTGGACCAAGGTAACAGGATGAACGAAGCATGGTGCTTTCAACTTAATTAGCTCTATGCCACCGTCTGGGACTTTTCACATCCTAGTTTCAGTACAATGGCTCTGAAAACAAGTGGCAGAGGTAATAGCTTATGTTTGAAGGGTTTATTTAACTAAAGCAGGTAAAGTCAACGATTTACCTGCTTCTTCCTCATTGAGGCTAAAGCAGTGGTTCTCAAACTTTTTGAAGTTGGGGTGCATTTAAAATCCTACAAATAATTGTAGGCACACTATATACAAATTTCTGAGAAATATGTTTTAATAACTAAGTCAAATATTAAAGAAAAAATATAAAGTCCAAATGTGCTTTTATGGTAATTAAACAAAATAAATATGACAAAATTAAATTTATTTTTACATTAAAAAACATTTTTATGTTACATTTTTTTGTTACGCTTTTTAGAATTTGTAAAAAAGAGGGGTTAAAAATAAAAAAAAATGACAAAAAGTTATCTTTTTATATATATAGATACATTCGTAGTAAGATTTAGTAAATTCGGCAGGTCCCAGCATAAATATGTTAAGTTTTTTCATTCTTGTGTTTATGAGAAACATGAGCTTGATATGTCCTAGCAATTTCTTCAATGTTTGGGCATATATTTGAAAGGCAAACTCTCATTTCCTTGTCAATACATTGAAGAATTCCTCTCTTTTTACTCTTGTGTTGAGGGTAGAAAATCCTAATTCACATATATAGGATGTTGCAAATTGTAGAAAAATGTTCAAAGCTTTTTTAGATATTGTCACATGTTCTTCTTTTATAGAAATCCAAAAGGATTCAAGAGACAATTCCTTATGTTTAATCATCAATCCAAAACCCTCACCATACATATCATCTTAACTTGACACCAAACAAAGGATAGAAGAAACTTGCCTCCAGTCTTTCCGGGGAACATGGGGGGTAGTGTAAACAATCCAGCACCACAGTTTACAGCTTTTTGCAACCTAATCAGGCAAGTGAGGTGGGGGCTTGGGCAGACTGTCAGCTTACAGCCAATTCCCCACATCTCTGACCCCCCAAAAATCTAAACTCCAAAAACCCTGTTGGTTTTTTGGTCCCCAACAGACACATATTTCTCTGGAATACTATAGGCACACCTGGAAATCTTCTGGGGTGCACCAGTGCACCCTGGTGCACACTTTGAGAACCACTGGGCTAAAGTATATACACTGAGATGTAAATTTGGAAATCTGTTTATGTGTTATTTCTATTAAAACTTTATCTCTTAAATTAATATTGATACTTTTAAAAAGTGAGAGAGCTAAATGAATGAATAAATTCACAATTTCCCTAAGTCTCAACATAAGCCCTGTATGTACCAGCACTAAAATGAATAAAGTGGGAAATTCTATGATATATTTCCTTTTGGAAAACATTATGTAGAAGGAAATAAAATTAGCTTCAATTTTGTGCCTGCTATATGAGGAGGGTGCTTTCTGGATGAAGCTGAAATTTTTAAGCAGGGACATTCAAAAATGTGTTTGCTTTGGAAACTGCAGCTAACACGCATGTCTATCAGTCCCCATTTTGAAATTCCATTCAAACTATGTCTGCCTTTCTCTTGGGCTTATGCGACTCTTCTTACTAAATTAAACAAACAGACAGTATGTTCAAAATCTTCAAAAAAAAGGTCTCCTTTATTTGACTGCCTTTTTTTGTTTCTTATATTTTTAGCAAGGCATCCAATGATCACATATGATGGAGAGACATATGATGGATCATGGGGAGACATGATCCATGCAATTCATTCTCCCTAAAATATTCTCTTTCCCTTACCCATATTCTTTATGCTAACACCTAGTCAACCCAAGCCTGTCATTTTATATCACTTCTTTCAAAAATCCTTTCCTGAAACCTGACTTAAATTAGTTGTTTTCAGAGCACCCTGAACAATTCTAGGATTGGTATTTTTAATGCTGTATTTTAAGGCTAGCTTAATTGCTTGGACCCTCATATGAATTTCAAGCTCACTGAAAACAGTGTTGTATAATATTTGCCATTCTAGCTAATAGACTAGTATAGAGCTCATTCCAACATTATGATGGTAAGAAGTAAACAGGGCTATAAAGTACAAATTGTGCAATTCTGGTTATTTAACATATGAGTTCAATGTTTCTATCTGGATTTAAAACTGGTAGCACAGCATAAAGATAAATAGTAAAATTATTGATAATAGTTTAAAATTTTAATTCTTTAATTAGAATATTACAGAGTAAATATGATATCTTATGATTTTAATTTTCTTTCTAATAATAATTAGTTTTGTGTAACATTTTGTCTTGTGCACATTGGTTATTGGAATATTTTCTTTGTAGAAATGTCTATTCAAATCATTTTTTGTATTTTTTAACTGAGTTATTTGTTTTTGTTGTTGCTGTTGGTGTTGTTGAATTGTAGGAGTTCTTCATATATACCATGTATATACCTTTATCATATACAGTATATGACTTTCCTATTTGCTCCTATTTCATGCATTATCTTTTCATACTATGATTGTTGCATGTGATGCACAGAAATGTTTAAATTAGATGAAGTCTACTTTATCTATTTTTTTTCTTTTTGCTTGCATTTTTGGTGTCATAGACAAAAAATCACTTCTAAATCCAATACCATGTAACCTTTACCCTATGTTTCTTTCCATGAGTTTTATAGTTTTAGGTATTAAGGTCTTTGTTGTACTTGAGTTAATTTTTTATGTAATGTGAGATAAAAGTCCAACTTCATTCTTTTGTATGTGAATTTCCAGTGTCCCCACACATGCTGACTTTGATCCACTAAAATGATTTGGTGATCTATAAATGACTATGAGCTACAGTGTAAAATACTTTACAAAAGATGGGTAGATGTGTTGAAAACTACATTATTAAAATAATCTTAAAAGTTTACAAATTAAAATTTTTTAGCATTGTTTATGATAAGATGTTTTATTTAATACTTTCAACTTAAATTTCATTTCTACTGAACAACTTCAATTTCTAGATTAATTAATGCTATATATGTGTATATATGTATATGTTATATATGTGTGGTTATATACATATACACACATATATATACATATATATATATATGTTCATGTCACCTTTTGTTTCTAGTCTCCTTTCTCCAACCAATCTTTAGGCTTCAATAATTTACATTTTAAATTAAGCTTAGATATCTTGTCTGAAAAAATAATTCTCTTCCTCAAGGAGTGCCACTTTTACATTTGGTTAGGTACAGATCCTATACTGTCTAAGAACACTTGTGATCAAAACTATTGTATCACTGAATGCATTGTAACTGTCTAGGTTTGCTCTTCTATAAGGCAAGCATGTTTCCTTTCATTTCTAAATCTTCATCCTTTTCTCTTCCAGATACAGAGAAAATGCAGAGTCCCAGTGGCATTGGTGTCAATGGAGCCAAAAGGGAAATCTGTATTTCTAGCCTAACATGGCAGCAGCCAGAAAAATCTACCGTTGTAATGCCAAGACAGAGAGGAACATTATCTAATTACAAATGGTCAATCCAGCTAGAAGGTACTGTATAGCAATTCTAAATGTATATGCATATCACAACACAGCTGAAAAGTAATTAATGCTGAACCTGACAGAACTGAAAAGAAATAAACACATCTACTCACAATTGATAGAACAATTAGAATGAACTTAGCATGAGCAAGAAAGAATTCAATGACACTATGCAACCAATAGGATCTCATAAGCATTTGTAGCACATGGTACCCAATAGCAGCTAAATGCACATTAATTTCAAGAGCCTTCAGAACACATTCCAAGATATATCATATGTTGACACATAACAAAACAACAAAAAAGAAAAACAAAACAAATCAAAAGCCTCAACATTTTAAATAATTGAAGTGATACAGAGCATGTTCCCTGAATGAAATGGAATCAAACTAGAAATCAATAGTAGAAATATAACTGAAAAAAGTCTCCAAACATTTAGAAAGTAAACAACACACTAATAAATAATACATGAGTCAGTGAGAAGTCCTCAAAGGAAATAAAAACTACATTGAGATGAATGAAAATGCAACCTACCAAATCCGTGAAAGAGAAAGACAGTAATGTTGAGAAATATTTAGGATTAATGCATACATTAAGAAACAGCAAAGTGCTCAAGTCAATAATCTAAGCTTACGAGCCTGACCTGTGGTGGCGCAGTGGATAAAGCGTGGACCTGGAAATGCTGAGGTCACCGGTTCGAAACCCTGGGCTTGCTTGGTCAAGGCACATATGGGAGTTGATGCTTCCAGCTCCTCCCCCTGTCTCTCTCCTCTCTCTCTCTCTCTCTCTCTCTCTCTTTCCCTCTCTCTCTCTCTCTCTCTCTCTCTCTCTGTCTCTCTCTCTCCCTCTCTAAAATGAATAAATAAAAAAATTAAAAAAAATAATAATCTAAGCTTATGCATCAAATGAAAATGAGGGCAAAGTAAGCACTTAACAAAGAAAAAGACAATTGGGAACTGGTTAAACTATACGAAGAGACATTTCATCATACGGATGCCAAATAAGCCCATGAAAATAGGTTCAATTTTCTTAGCCACAAGGGAACTGCCAGTAAAAATGCCACAATGAGAGAGATATCACTACATACTAACAAGAATGAGTAAAAAAAATAAAAAATATATAGTAGGTGACACCACCAAATCTTGGCAAGTGTGCAGAGAAACTGTCATTCATATAGGGCTGATGGGAATATGAAATTTTATAGCCTTTCTGGAAAACATTCATTCCATTAAACTGTTATCATTTGACACAGCCATTGCATTCTTGAACATCCATGTAACCCAGAAAAATAAAAACTGATTTCACACAAAAATCTGTACACTAATGTTTATGGCAGCTTTATGCACAATGGCCCCAAATAGTGAACAATTCAGATATTCACCAATGCATGAACGATTAAACAAACCATAGTACATCCATACAATGAAATATAGTCTAAATAAAAAGAAAAGAATTGATATACAAAATGACCTGTATTGATCTTTAGGCAATTATAATGTATTAGAAAAGGGGGAGAAAAAAAAATCAAATGGTTACATAACATAATTTCATTTATATAACATTCTTGAAATGACAAAATTATAAAAATGCTGACTAGAGTACTGGTGGCCAGGGTGAAGAGAGAGGTTGAGGGCAGAGGGGAAATGGGTTTGCATAAAAAAGGATAACTAACACTGGGGATCCTTTAGGCTATGCAAATATTAAGTACCTTAATGGGAACAGTGTCAGTATTCTAGTATGTATTATCATACTCTAGTTTTGCAAGATGCTACCTTTGGGAAAACTGGCTAAAGAGTGAAAGGTGGGGTAGAAGAGGGTGTAGAGTGGATAACGGTGATGGAAGGAGACTTGACTTGGGGTGGTGCACACACAGCACAGTATACAGATGGTGTACTGCAGAAATGCACAGCTGAAAACTACATAATTTTATTAATCAATGTCACACCAATACATTCTAAAAAAAGAAACAAAGAGTATCAGGGACCACTAAGTACTATTTCCTGCTACTGCATTTGAATTATCTTAAGAGTTACAAAATGTATACAAAATAAAGAGAAAATGGACAACAGTACACTCTGGATTTTCTGTTGCACTTTAGAATTTATTCACATTTAACACCTGATTTTACAAAGCAAGACCAATTGAAGTCATATTTAAATTTTCAAATATATCACAGTAACTTTCTGTTCTTTAGCCTAATTTAAATACAATATTCGTATGCAGTATTTGTTTCTTTCTCACAGCACGTCCATTTTTAAAGATCCTTCCTTCTAGTCCATATAGATTTTTAATTTTTTTAAATAGTATTTTCCTGGATTGTGTGTAATTGTTAACATAGGTAGTTTGCTACATATAAATAGGAAAAGAGAACAAGGGGAGTTTGACATTATATTTTATAAAACTGGAAAGCTTGTCTTGGTAGGAAGCTGCAGCATTCCAGTTAGCTTAATTTGCTAGGAGGCTTAGTATTCATAGGCTCATTTGCACATTCCAGGAGTCCATTGTGCCCTGGCCTTCTGGACTCAATCCCAAACTGGTTGGGAGGAGTCTCCCCAAAATACTGTCAGTCCCGTTTCTCAGAGAGCAAGGGGTAAATTCATCTACTGGTGGGCACAGTGGAAACCGGAATGGCAGCCACAGAGGCCTGTCAGACTAGCATAGGAGAATGATCTATTTGGTTAATGGAAGGAACCAACACAAGCCTGCAAAATTTTAAAGAAACTGATTGGTTGCCCTAAGGAAAAGTTAGTCCTTCCCAGCCTCAAAATATAAACAAAGGATAAGCAAAGATCTAGCCCTTCTCTATGCCTTCCTACTTAGAGATACACGCATGCCCAGTTTGTTCCCATGCCGCGTGAGTTGGCAGCCGCCTTTGGAAAGGGAGATGCATGGTCTCCAAAGTACAGACTTGAACAGCACCCAAACTGGACTAAGTTCGATACAGCTAGACCGTGGTGAAGAATATCAGGATTTCTGTCTTTATACTGGGCTTATTGAAAACAAGACTGGACTTTATCCTGGGCAAGACAGACAAAAACGAGACACTGAAGACCTATGGACAACTTCCTATTTCAACCCAATCTTAACTGCAAAAGCCTAATCTCCAAATGTGTAAATAATTATGATTTTATATCCAAGCAAGGGATTTCCTTCAATTTCATGTTTTGTGACATAGAAAAGATTCCTTAAATTTTTTCTTAGTATATATGTAATTTTTTCTTTAGCATATATATATTATACATAATATATAGTGTATATATAGTGTATACACTGCATATATATATACACACACACACACTAAGAAAGAAATATATGTGTAAATGAATAATGATATTATAGTGCAGTGGCATCCTAAAAAGTGCACTCAATTGGAATGTGATGATAACATTTATTAAATATATAATCATTAATATATTTGTCTAGCACCCTTCACTGAAAGAAAACTCTGCTTGTATTTCTAAGGATATGGTTTTTGTTGCATGGTAATCCTTTAAATGTGTGTGTTTGGTGAAAGTGATTCTGCACGTTAACGCAGCCACTTGCTACCTAACGAGTTCATGTTGCTGACTGTAATACAACTCTGTGGACAGGAGGTGCTATCAAGCCCAAATCATGTATGCTTCCATGGCTCCTAGTAACTGCTAAACATAGTTTGTAAAACTTCAGATCAATATGTTTTAGCAGTATTTAAGGGGCAAATTTCCATAGACTGGAGTCAGGAATTTGTGCCTAAGGCAAAGTTAGAAGGTAGAAAGAACTGGACAGAAGAACTAGTGTTAGTGATATCAGAAGCAGATTGTCAGCACAAAGACCCATATTTAACTCACAGCTCTGACATTTTCAATAGGAACGGTCTAAGACAAAACTTAAAACAATTTTCATTTCTTCATCTATCAAATTGGATGATAATCCATAATTCATAAGATTGCTGGATGAAGTGTGATATTGCAGTAAAAATAATCTATCCTGAGCATACAGCGGGTATTTTTCTATCTTCTTTTCAAGGAGACTTTTTTTTAATCTCCTTATTTCAACAATGTGCATCAAAAATGAGATCCCATTTTATTGAAATGCATATCTAGCCAAAACCTAGACACTAGGACAGTGATTCATTTGTTCAGGGCTGTGGAGATTGGAAAATAAAGTGAAGAAAAGAAAAAAAATAGAGGATCACTAAAAATAAATAATGAGATTAATATAGATTTAATGCTTACTCAGACCCAAGCCTACAGTATAACTGAAAATTTTTCGAGATGTTTTCAGCCTCAAGTATCCCACAATTAAGAAGGATTATAAGTACTTTATGATTTGATTATTGAATATTTGGAGACATTTTAGAGTTTCCTACTCTAAATCCTAGGTGCTTAGAAAAGAATCCAACTAAGATGAATTTCTAAATTTGCTTGTCCAATGAATAGACTAGATTTGTAAAAGAATGACTAAATGAGAGAAACAATGACTCAATTCATATTATCACATCAAGACTCTCAATTTCAGCAAGAACCACAAAAACACTCCAACACCTATGGCACTCTGCCATTAGGGAAATATTCTTGATGGCCTTTCTCCGTGCAAGAGGAGATAGCTAGCCCAGGGATAGCTTAAACTTTTCAGAAAACTGCATTGCTGTCCAGGATCTGTAATGTAAATATCAGGAGGCTGAGCAATACACACTCACTCCTTAAAATATATGAGCTAGTCATAAATTTTAGCATAAGGGTCTCTCATTCAGACCTGCAGAGCTTGTAGATTATAATGACAGACCTCTTCATATAGGGTGTCTCCATTCTAAATCGGGGGTGTTATTGATTAACAGGTGGGTTCCTTAGAATCCAAATGCCATTCTCTGTGAATGGGAGCCATGGAAGGGGACTTTATCATTATATAACCAATCAAAGGAGACCATATGGCCATTCCCTCACTCCAAAGAATTTTACACTTTAGCATGGGTAGATTTATAGGACTAATATACTATTTTTATCACCACAATGCAGGACAGAACTTCATTTATCTGTTCATCTGTGCCTACAGCACATCCTCCTCATGAAACAAGACTTTCCTTGTTTCATGAGAGATCATTCAAACTACCCCGGGTTTCATTTCTGTCCACCTTCCCATCACCTTTGAGATCCAGTTCCATCCTTACGCTGGCATATGAGGCTCAAGTGGCCTGGCTTCTTCCCTTCTATCCAGTTCCATTCCCAATATCCTGCATCTTGAAGTTTAAACTCAAGTAAATCAAAACATGTCCCAGTTCCTCTGGACACTACGGGAGTTTATGCTCCATTCCTTCAGTTTCCTCTGTCCAAAATGTGCTATCGTCCCAATCTCTTCTGGGAGAAAGTCCACCTCTCCAGACCTAACAAAACATCTTCCACAGGAATTCCTCCCTAATATGCCCATTTGGCGAAGCAACAAACCCCTGCTTGTCGCTTACTCCTCGTGCATGGACTTGATGCGGCACTTGGCATTTTATATTGAAATTTCTCAACACAACTCTGTCTCCTTTATTAGTCTCATGTGTTACTAGGGGGAAAAGTCCACTTAAATCTATCTTTAAATCTCCTGGGCTCGGTGAGTATTCAGAAGTGTGTTCAAAGATATTTACTGAAATTAATTCAAATAAATGCGAAGAGATAATTTGCTTTAATTCAGTACCATCTGGTGGCCTGAGGGCTATTTTCCATGAGGGGAGAAAAGGTGAAAACAAACCAACACCAGTAGCTGTTTAAGGTGAGGATTACAGCCAGTGACTTTTTCCCTGGAAAACAAATTGGTTAATTTCTGTTGTGGTATACAAGGTTACATTCCAGACCTTCAAATCATCAATAGCCATAGAATGTTTACAGCCATGTCATGTAAAGTCTTGATTTACTCTTCTGTAGGAAATGTGACTGCTTTGTTTTATCTTATTTTATTTTTTATTTTTGGCAAAGCTATTATATACTCTGCAACACTCAAGAGATTATTTCTTTTTAAACGGAGCTTCTTCAATTTTAGATTCATAAATTGGCTATAATTCAGAGTGAAATGTGTCATTATAGTCTAACAGCATTTACAAATGTCCATAGATGTTAAATTATAAACCATTCAAATACTTAAAAGAATGCAGGCCCATGTACATCGGGCAGCATATAATAAGAAAATTTATCTTTATGTTTGGCTGCACAATCTATTTTCATTCCCTGGGCTATTTTAATTCATCATTTAAACATAGTTCTAAACCTTCTTCTGAAAAAATATTTCTAATGGGGCCTGTCGGAACTGGCGAATGGGAGTGGGTAGGCAAGCTCTGTCTGGGAGAGGACATGTTGAAAATGCTGCAGGCCCCTCTCCATATTTTAATTTTTTCCAAATGTGCCTATGGCAAACCAGACCCTTTTAAATAGTGATCATTGTCACTGATATTTTGCTTCTGAGAGTCCCCTGAATTATTCTAGCTCCACCTCCCATTATTTTAGTCTATTGAATGAACACTCTCTTGTTAGAGAGTTTAGTCTCTTGTTTATGCTATTGTTGTCTGTCTTATTTTGTTGCATAAATTACATAACACATTAAATTGGAAAGTAAGTAGACCTAGTATGTGCACACAGCACAAAGTAAGTTCTTAACCAATGTTCAGTGTAATTACTGCACAGAATGATCCATTGATATTCTCTGTACTTTCGTTGAATAAGCAGTTCTTAAACTCACATTTTTTCTGAAATAATAGTTTGATCAAAATTTATCATGTGACAGTGGTAGAGCAGGAAATGAGGGAGAGTTCACTTCTTTCTTCAATAGAAAGAATGTATGAAATATTCCAATAGGCAGCATCTGTAAGGACATAACTGCTCTGGTAGAGTAAAGAAAAGATACTTCAATCCTGGATATACTGGCTTTTGCTTGCTCTTGTGGTGGATCTTAGGATTCTAAGGAGTGCAGCTTAGAGAACTAAAGCACCTAATATTAACCAGTAGAGTCACATTTACAAAGACTTTTTTTCTAGACCTATAAATGTGTTCAAATGCCCTGGGTTCTGAATACCAGGAAAAGTCTGGAGAAAAGATCAGGGCAACAAGGTTTTGGGTATAATATTAATTTCCCATTAAAACTGCCACTATCTCAGCAGACTTCATTCATACATTTTAGATTTTTGTATTAGAGATATTAAACCTCAAATTCTTAAAAAGTAATTATGTTTATGAGCACCTTAATAAAGATAATTTTCTAGATACCATGCCCTCTCATTTGAGATCTAAACTGTAATGACAGTGACATACTGTATTCTTTTTCTGGTTATCTCATAAGTTTGCAGAACGCTGATGATCTGCCAGCTACAAGCCAACTATGAGAGGCTCACTTAGACCCTTAGACTCTAATAGGTGATAAATGAAAGGATGGGAAAAGATATTCGATGCGATATTGATTCAATGCAATGTTTGATTTGAGGCAATGTTGAACAAAATAGATTTTTAAGGCAGAATTTGTTATATTATGCTATTTTATGTTGATAAAAGGGTCAATTCATAAAGAAGCTGTTGCAATTACAAATATAAACACCAAACGACAGAGTCTCAAAATCTATCGACAGAATTAAAGGAAGTAATGAAGGTTTCTGCCTTGATATTTGGAAACTTTAGTATTTCACTTTCAATAATGGGTAGAATATCTGGTGAAAAGATCAGTCAGAAAATTATAAATTATGGTATTTAGAAACAATGGGGTATTATTCAACAACAACAACAAAATTAAAATACCAGTACATGCATTCTACAATATGGAGGAACCATAAACCTCTTAAACCAAGTCTAAGAAGCCAAGTAGAGAAGGTCACATAAGTATGCTTCCTTTTATATGATATACCAAGAATAGACAAATAAGTAAGAGACAGACCTAAATGTTGTGGCACAACACACTAAATGCTCCCAAAGTGTACAGTTTATATAGTTAAATGCAAGTTATGTGAATATCACCTCAACTTTAAAAATCATATCTCAGATCTCTACTCCATGGAATCAGTTATTCTGAGGTAAAAATTGCTTATTTATTTTTCCATTAGCCTTCTGCAGAGGGATTTGTATTTCATATGAAGAAACATATCCAAGGATTACCTTGCTCTGTGCAGGTGCAAACGTGACTGTTGTGGCATTAGAGGACACGTGGGAATGTGGCTATGTTAGTCATCCCTACAGCAGTGCTATGGGTCTGAACAGAACCGCAATAGCAGCATGGAGAGGAAGTGTCCGGGTGTGTCAACATTCATGCTGTGTAGTTAAAGGGATGTGTAGCCAATTAATAGGACTAAGGAATCCACTAGCCATATGTGGTTACTGATCACGTAATGTGGTCCTTCAAAGCTCACATTGCTCTGTAGGTGTTAAACATACCCTGATTTCAGAAATATTTTCCCCTCTGCTCCAGATGGACTCAGTCCCTTTCAGCAGTGAAGAAAGATGTTGCTTTTCACAGGCTAAGCCTCCACAAATAGGGTGGATATCAAACTGAAAAGCTGTTGCACGACAAAAGAAACTATCAACAAAATGAAAAGAGATCACGCAGAATGGGAGAACATATGTGCCGGGGATGCATCTGAAAAGGGGTTATTTTCCAAAATGTATAGAGAACTTATACAACTGAACAGCGAGAAGACACACAGCCCAGTTTAAAAAGTGAGCAAAGGACTGAATAGACATTTCTCCAAAGATGACATACAAATGGACAATAGACACATGAAATGATGCTCAACATCACTAATCACTAAAGAAATGCAAATGAAAAGCACATTGAGTTATCACCTCACAGCTGTCAGAATGGTTGTCATCCATAAATTAACAAACAAGTGCTGGCGAGGGTGTGGAAGAAAGGGAACCCTCCTGCACTGCTGGTGGGAATGCAGACTGGTGCAGCCACTGTGGAAAACAGTCTGGAGTCACCTCAAATAAATTAAAAATAAAACTGCCTTTTGATCCAGTGATCCCAATTTAAGGATAAAATAACCAAAATAATAATAATAATAACAATAATAATAAAAACTTGCCTGACCAGGCAGTGGCGCAGTGGATAGAGCGTCGGACTGGGATGTGGAGGACCCAGGTTCGAGACCCCGAGGTTACCAGCTTGAGCTCATGCTCATCTGGTTTGAGCAAAGCTCACCAGCTTGAGCTCAAGGTTGCTGGCTTGAGCAAGGGGTCACTCAGTCTGCTGTAGGCCCATGATCAAGGTACATATGAGAAAACAATCAATGAAAAACTAAGGTGGCGCAATGAGGAATTAATGCTTCCCATGTCTCTCCCTTCCTGTCTGTCTGTTCCTATCTGTCCCTCTCTCTGTCTCTGTCACAAAAAAAAAATAATAATAAATTTTTCAAGAACTTTTTTACTATATATTGTTTCAGTCCTTAAAACACTAGTACATTCTTTAAATTCTGATGTTCAAAGCTCTTTTGTAGCTAACTCTTTACATTAAAGAGTTATTTCATAATTCAGTCATGTTTAAATGAATGGTGTTTTTTTTTCTTAAGAGATTTATTTCTATCTTATTTATAAATATGTATCCTTGACAAAAGAAGTTTAGGAGGAGGGTCTTTTAAATAAAAATCATGCAAAGTTGCCTGACCAGGCGGTGGCGCAGTGGATAGAGCATCGGACTGGGATGCAGAGGACTCAGGTTCGAGAACCCGAGGTCACCAGCTTGAGCACGGGTTCATCCGGTTTGAGCAAAAGCCCACCAGCTTGAACCCAAGGTCGCTGGCTCCAGCAAGGAGTTACTCAGTCTGCTGAAGGCCCGCGGTCAAGGCACATATGAGAAAGCAATCAATGAACAACTAAGGTGATGCAACACGCAATGAAGAACTGATGATTGATGCTTCTCATCTCTCTCCCTTCCTGTCTGTCTGTCCCTGTCTATCCCTTTTTCTGACTCACTCTCTGTCTCTGTAAAAAATAAAATAAATAAAAAAATGACGCAAAGTTATAAATGTTATTTTATTTTTCAAGTTGCAAAAGTTAACATTCACTTTTTACCAAAGTAAATGGAGCCAAGAACATTGTGAAACATCAGGTTTGTAATACAATGTTGCCAGTTCTAATGTCTTATTGTGATTCACCAGCAGGAGTGATTTTCATTCATCATTCATGCCATGCATGTATTTATAATTGTTTCCACTAAACTTGCAAGTACACCCTTAAATATATATATATATATATATATGTATGTATATATACATACATATATATATATATATATACACACATGCACATATCTAGACACTTTGACATTTTATTGGCTTCAAGTGAAAAATAGTTACATAACTGCATGCTTTCAGAAATGGACAGATGTTCAGGTATGTTTAGAATGACTGTTAACTTCACAGGCCTGGTTTGAATTAGGTACAGAAAAAAAGCCATCACTTTGGGTGGCTTTTTAGTTTGTTACAGCTACCATAGCAAAGTACCACAGGCTGGGTGTCGTAAAGAACAGAATTTTATTTTCTCACAGTCTGGAGTCTAGATGTGTAGAATCAAGATGTAGGCATGGCTTGTTCCTGCTGAGGTCTAGAGGACAGAGCTGGCCACTTCTTCCTGTTCTCCATATTTTCTGCCCTTTATTCATATATGTGTTCATATTTCATTTTTATATAAGGACACCAGTATTATTGGATTAGAGTTCATCCATATGATCTCATTTTAATGTAATTATATCTGTAAAGACTCTATCTTCAAATATTTTAACATTCTGAGGTCATAGTTTCCAAACAAGCCTAAAGTCAAGCAGGGAAAATTCTATTGTACTTCAAGGTTTGAGAAGAATACACTTTAGCTGGATTCTCTATCCATTGTACCCACCAGGGTGTCAGCCTGGCCCATTCAACCCTGGGTGTCCATCTAGAACCAAGGAGGAGAAGCCCCCCCATCCCTGCGTGGGGCCTCTGCCCTTTGGGTCTTTACTTCTTCAATTAAAAATCTGAAATCTAGGCTCTGGTTGGTTGGCTCAGTGGTAGAGCGTCGGCCTGGCGTGCAGGAGTCATGGGTTCAATTCCTAGCCAGGGCACACAGGAGAAGCACCCATCTGCTTCTCCACCCCTCCCCCTCTCTTTCCTCTCTGTCTCTCTCTTCCCCTCCCGCAGCCAAGGCTCCATTGGAGCAAGGATGGCCCAGGCACTGAGGATGGCTCTGTGGCCTCTGCCTCAGGTGCTAGGATGGCTTTGGATGCAACAGAGCGATGCCCCAGAGGGGCAAAGCATCGCCCCCTGGTAAGCATGCCGGGTGGATCCTGGTTGGGCGCATGCTGGAGTCTGTCTGACTGCCTACCCGTTTCCAGCTTCGGGAAAAAAAATGCAAAAATAAAAATAAAAATCTGAAGTCTAAACAAGAGGTATCAGCATTTCTTTTTTATTTTATTATTTTTTATTACTTAGAAAACTGAACACAAGTTTTAACACTATCAAATACTACTCAATGCCATTGGTGAATCTGCTTAAGCTTTCTGAATTAGAATCCTTATCTTCAAGTATGAATACCTTAAGGTAATAATAACTCCAAGGAAGTTTTTTTTAGATTAAAATAAAATAAAGTAAAAACTTTATATCCTGAACTTCATAGAAAATGTATTATTAACGTGAACCATTTATGAGAAGTAAGTTAAACCAGATGACTTGTAGGTCTCTGTTCTCCCACAAATGTAATGCTACTTCATGCTCTGTAAAATCCAGGGCAGACCTTTCTAGACTCATCCTTAATTAGCCTTACACATTTTGTCCTGTGTAGAATGGCATAACATAGAGCATAAGTAACCACAGCAGAGGAGAACAACAAACTGCATGCTTAGGTTTTGAAGATTTGTTTACATTCCAATTCTTCTTTTCATAGTTAATTTTCTTTCTAGATGACTTAGATTAATTAGAAACGGTGAAGACTTTGTTGCCCAATCACTTTCCAGGACTCTGGATAAAGGCGGCCTTCTCCCCCATGTGCTCAGAGACATCTCGGCTGCAGGGAGTACAGTGTTCATTGGCGGAGTGGAATATAAGAGAGATGACCCAGACTGTGGCGTCAGACAGACAACAGTTAGAATGTCAACCCTGCGCTCTATTAGCTAGCTCAGTAGGACATTCTCCTTTGCTGGGTCTTAACTCTACCATCTATAAAATAACCAGGACCTTCATGACCTCATGCGCCATCTATCTCAGGTTTAGACAAACCGACTAAATAGATTTGTGTATTGTGTAAACTGAAAAGCACAGCACAATTGTTTATTTAGATATCAACCAATATTTTAAAAATCCAGAACCCTGAGACGTAAAACTATTCAGAAGAAAGGGGTAGGGTTTCAAACATATATCTTTACACTCACCATGGAAGTCATTGTTACAATACAGAGCTACATTTTTCCCCATGCTGCTATAATTTCCTTCAAATATTTCTAAGAGACTGCATTTCAAGCTGCCTTTATGACTCTAAATCTTGGACTTCCATATCTTAATGTATGAAATTTTTTACCTAACTTTCTCTCATTCTTTTTGGTTAAGTTAAACTAATTTTCATCTATCAGATGCTGTATGGGACTTGACTTTGAAAAGCTTTCTCCTGGAGTGAGTAGGAAAAAACTAAAATCCCTCTGCAGGTTGTGCCTGGGAGTCGAGCACAGATCGCCAGCTTGTGCTGCCCCCATCCACCCACCCAGCCACTGAGATTAACCTGCAGCAGCACGCCCACTTCCGGAGCCAGAGCCAGGCGTACTCAGCCATGGGCGGGTATTTACCAAGTTTGTTCGATTTGTTCCATGTTTATTTGATCAGGAAAGATAATTTTCTGCATGAACTCCCTACATGTTCCTTCATCATTTTTGTCATTTAACAATACGATATTTTCAAGTTCTGTAAAGCAGAAAGAATGCATTATATGATTACTATCAGCAACTATGCTCTGCTTGTAAGATGGAAAAGTTTTTATGTATATTAGATCATCTCAGTAAAGATTAGATAAAAGTTTACTTAAAAATAAGGTTGCTGGACGTGGACAAAGGGGAGGAAAATGGGGATGGAAAGAGACCTTGCTTGGGGTGATGGGTGCATGATGCACTGTGGAGACGATGTTTTACTGAGTTGCACACCTAAACCTAAAGCCCAATAAAGTCAATTAAAAAATAAGATTAGGCCCTGGTTGTTTGGCTCAGTGGTACAGCATCGGCCTCGTGTGTGGAAATCCCGGGTTATTTTCCAGCCAGGGCACACAGGAGAAGCACCCATCTGCTTCTCCAGCCCTTCTCCTCTTCTATCTCTCTTTCTCTTTTCCTCCCCCAGCCAAGGCTCCATTGGAGCAAAGTTGGCTTGGGCACTGAGGATGGCTCCATGGCCTCTGCCTCAGGTACTAGAATGGCTCTGGTTGCAACAGAGCAATGCCCCAGATGGGCAGAACATTGCCCCCTGGTGGGCATGCCGGGTGGATTCAGGTCGGAGGCATGCAGGAGTCTGTCTGCCTCCCCACTTCTAACTTCAGAAAAATAAATAAATAAATAAGATTAAAATCACTTTTTTTTTTTCTGGGATCAAATCAAGATAAATTTCTTAAAAATCCCGAGAAAACCATGTGAGATGAATCTAAAGAAAATTTTGCGGACATTTAAAAGAGTAAATAGAGGGGACATCCTTTAGTAAAGATATGTAAAGTAACAGTAAAGACTTCTGTTAGAAAAAAGTAAACCCTTGAACTAATGTTTCTCAAGATCAGACATGTAGGTTACATTATAAGTGAGACCATGATCTTCTTTGTCTGAGAGTGAAGATCAAGGCCACCATCAAGGCAAAAGAACATAAGAACAGAACAACACTTTCAACTACAGTAATTATATCATCTGATATCTTACTCAATGTCTGCTATTAACTTTATTTGTGAATTTGACAAAGCCATTAGACCCTTGGAATAACATCTAGTCTTATTATACCATGTAATATTTTAAAAAGAGATATATTAGTATTAGACTAAATGTATTAGGAACACATTAAGAAAACTGCAAAGGATAATTTTTATGTGTGATGTCAAATTATTTTTGTTACTGTACACATGTGATAGCATTAATTACATTCTTAAACTTATTCTGTTGAAATAATAAGAGACCTTCGGGAAGCTGCAAAAAATATACATGGAGACCCTATGCAGTTTCCAGCTTCCTTTAAGGGTAGCACCTTGTAAAACAAGAAAATTGACATTGATATGTCACACGATTAATTTAGAGTTTACCATTTTTATAAGCATACATCTATGTTAATGCATAATTCTTTTTTTTCTCCTTTCCAAGTTAAAGGAAGAGACAGAGAGACAGGCTCCCGCATGCATCCTGACGAGAATGCACCCAGCAATCACCGTCTGGGGCTGATGCTCTGCCCATCTGGGGCCATGCTCTCAACCAAGCTATTTTCAACTCCATGGGGCCTTTCTCAGCACCCATGGCCAATGCATTCGAATCAATCAAGCCTTGCTTGTGGGAGGAAAAGAGAGGGGGGGGATGTAGATGGTTGCTTCTCTTGCATGCCTTGACTGGGAATCAAACCTGGTACATCCACACACTAGGTCGATGCTTTACCACTGAGTCAACTGGCCAGGGCCAAGTTAGTACATAATTCTATACAAGTCTCTCATGTGTATAGCTTCATGTAACCACAAGTACAATTATAATACAGAACTGTTCCATCATTACAAAATTCTGTATTGCTATTGGTAAGTACCATTCTCTATATCTACATAATTTATTTTTACCTATCTACAGGTATCTATGCACATTCCTACCATGTGGATGGAGCGCATAGCACATTCCTAGCAGCTGTGGCTGATGCGATACTGTGAGAATACTCCAGCTCCCAGAACCCTCTTGGGACTTGTCCACAACTGGTGCCCAACATCAGGCAGGGACCTAACCAGCATCCAAGGGAAGGGTGAGTGACCCTCTGCAAAAGGAAACCTTCTCTCCCACTCTCGAGATCTGTAGGCTCAAGCCCTGCACACCCTATTGCAGAGTAGGCGAGTTGAAGTTTCTGAAAAGGATCTCTGTACTTACTGGGAGATCCTCTCTGATTTCAAACCTTGGCTCCAAGACGCGCTCCTTTGGGACCCTAATACTTAGGCCCAAGCTTTCCGGAGCGTCCGCTCAGCCAAAGTACATGGGGGACAAACCTTCCCTTTTGGCCTCACTCTTGCCCTGCTAGTGATACATGCCTGCCTGACCAGTGCTCCTGCTGGGGACCCTCCGCCAGTGCCAAAGATATTGCAGGCTGCCTCTCTCTGAGGAGCCCCTACCTTCTTATTTGCCCCCCTCCACTGAGGAGGAAAGTAGTTTAGATTCCAAGTTTGACAAAATCGCAGCTGAGCACACAGAAATGAAACAAACCAAAATTGCTAACTGCACCACCAGCTCTGCTGCTACTTCTGCATTCCCTGCCCCCGGGGGGGGGGGGGTCCTCAATGCCCCACCCCAGCCTCTCAGACGCCATTTTCTTCCCCAGCTTTAACTCCAACACGTGTTCCTGCTGCAGACCCATGGGCCAGCCTATACGCCCAAATGCGTCTTTTTTCTTTCTGTCTGTTTGTCCTGTCTATTTTTCTGTATCTCTTGCTCTCTCTCTCCCCCACCCCTCTCTCTGAAATGACACTGGAAGGTCCCAGGGTGGGACCACACCCTCTTCTAATGCAAGGGAGAGGTTATACTTGTGTTTTTCAGCCAATTTGGATCCCAGGAACCCCCCCAACCTGCTTGACAGGGTTTCTTGGGCACCAACTAAGTGGTTCAGTCTTTACCCATCCAAAGCCACTGCCCTGGCCTTCTCCACACCTACTACGCCTGAGGGGAAGAGGTCCTCAGTGCTCCAGAAGAAGACCTCACGGTCGGCATGTGCGCCCCATTACCTGGGGGGATGTGGAGGCTTTGGTGGGGTGGACCCAGAGAATTGCCCCTGATGGGCCCCCAGGCCCTGGTGCTCTGTTCTTGCTTGTCTGTGCTATAGTAACCGCTGATTCCCAGATGCAGGCGGTGGCAGCAGCCCGGTGCTCGAGCCTGGCAGCACGAGCTGGTGTTTTCAGTTCATCTTCGGAGGATGAGGAGAATTGGGCCAGAATTGTGATTTGCAGACTCCAGAAGGTAAACGGCAGCAGCTGCGGGGGGAGGATGAACGGAAGCCAGGCTTGCATTGCTGAGTGGCTGCTGGAATGGCAGGGAGTGCCTGCTAAACCGCTGGTGGGTTCACTGGCATTTTGGGACATAGGGATGGATGCCATCATGCTCTCCGGAGCAGAGATGGAAATGCTGACTGCCATTGCCACGTGCTCCTCTTTGGGACAGTGTAAGACCTGCCAGAATGGCAGGGATGAGGGGGTGGCTGAGGCCTCATGTGTGTGGACTGATTTCCTGGACTACGACCCAAGTGAGCACTGGCTCCTTTGTTGGATGGACTTACAGATTTTGGACAATGTGTAATATGCTAATGGGGGTAGGGGGCAACTTTGCTGGAGGCTCTCCTCTGCCCAGGAACCTTTTCCCATGGCTAGAAAGAAGGCCGAGGACATTTTGCGCTTTTGGCAAAGTGCTCAGAGACTGATGAAGTATACCTTTGTAACTGTTGAAATTGTATGATTTGCCATGTTGTTATAATTTGTGTAATGTGCCTTGCAACCATATGCAGTATGCAGCCCATGGCAAGCCATCTGTTCTGTGTTTGGATGCTGGGACCTTTGTGGAAAGGGAGGTGTACATGGACCTACATCCATTTTTTACAATAAAAATGGAACTGTGTTTAATGGCACCTAGAAGGTCTCTGTAACACAATGAAAGGGGAATGACATCCCAACCCCTAGGAAGAATCCCCTGTTTAAGACCCCTGTTCTATTTCCTAACTAGTCAAACATTATAGAAGCTTACCTCATTGTTTAATCCAGCTAATTTATTAGCATATAGTATAATAGGTATTATAGTTGTTTTAGTTCTACTAGGGTTTCATTGCATAATGCATAGCATTCAGAAGCTACAACAACAGCAAGCTGTCATTTATCAAGTCCAATTGGCCTTAATTAAAAGAGAAAGGGGAGATGTGGGTGGAACACAGAGCTCATTTCTAGCAGCTGTGGCTGATGCAATGCTGTGAGAATACTCCAGGTCCCAGAACCCTCCTGGGCACACCCAGGAAGGAAGCTCACCCACTATAAGGAAGTGACTTAGTGCCCACCATGCAGCTCTCTGATCTTTTCAGCCATTGGCTTTGAGGAACACGCTGTAACACCCTATTGGCTGAACCTGTGTATATAAGCTAGCTTACTTCCTGAATAAAGTGGATCTGCATCACTGAACCTGGTCCCCAGAGTTGGGTCTTTGTGTCTCTGTTGTCCTCACCCCTGGCAAGACTTGTCCACACTACCACCCTTCCTAACCATTGGCCACTACTAATATGCTCTCTATCTCTCTTATTTTGTTATGTCAAGAATGCTTTATAAATAGAATCAGTATACAAAGTCCTGAGATCAACTTCTTTAACTCAACACACTTCCCTTGATATCCATCCATGTTATTGTGTATACTAACAGTTTGATTATTTTTATTGTTGAACTATATTCAATCATGTAGATATACCACAGTTTGCTTAAACTTTTCACCTGCTAAAATACTAAGACTGTGTCTTTCCCAGTATTTGCGTATTACTAATAGGGCTGAATAAACATTAATTTGTAGGGTTTTTTTGTGAACATATATTTTTATTTTTCTGGGATGAATGCCCAAGAGAGCAATTATTAGAGCTTTCTAGATTCTAGACAAAAGTTCTTAGTCAGATACATAGTTTGCAAATATTTTCTCGCAGTCTGTAGCTTACCATTTCATCCTCTTAATAGACTCTTTCACAGAATAAACATATCAATTCTTTTTCTTTATGAACTGTGATTTGAGGGTCAAGTTAAAAGGTCTTCATCTAGTCTTGGGTTCCAAAGATCTTGTATGCTTTTGTTTTCTTACAATTTTTATACATTATGTTTTAAATTTAATTTTGTAATACATTTCAATTAAATATTATATCAAGTTAGAACTTGAATACAAGGATCATTTTACCTTTTTTGTTTTATAACTTATTTATTTTATTGAATTTATTGGGGTGACATTCATTAATAAAATTATATAATTTTAAAGTGTGGATTTCTATGATACATAATCTATATATTGCATTGTGTGCCCACCACCCACAACCAAATCATCTTTAGTCACCTTGTATTTAGCTAACTTTATTCTTTATTACCTCCAAGCCCCTTTTTCTCTGAGAACCACCTTACTGTTGTCTATGTTTATGAGTTTCAGTTTTATATCCAACATATGAGTCAATTGTAGTATGGTTCTTGGCTTTTTCTGTCTGACTTATTTGATTTAGTACAGGGGTTAGGAACCTTTTTGGCTGAGAGAGCCATGAATGCCACATATTTTAAAATGTAATTCCATGAGAGCCATACAACAACCCATATACGTTATGCATTATCCAATAAAAATTTGGTGTTGTCCCGGAAGACAGCTGTGATTGGCTCCAGCCACCCGCAATCATGAACACGAACAGTAGAAAATGAATGGATTGTAATACATGAGAATGTTTTCTATTTTTAATGTTATTATTTTTTTATTAACAATTTGTCTGCAAGCCAGATGCAGCCATCAAAAGAGCCACATCTAGCTTGCGAGCCATAGGTTCTCGACCCGTGGTTTCATATGATATTATCAAGATCCATCCATGTTGTTGCAAATAACAGTATCCTATATTTTCTTATGGCTGAGTAGTATTCCATTGTACATGTGTACCACATCTTCTTTATTGAATCATCTATCAAAGCACATTTCGGTTGTTTCCATGTCTTGGCCACTGTGAATTGTGCTGCAATGAACATAGGGATACATATATTTTTGGAAATAAATGTTTTCAAGATCTTTTTGGAGAGATACCCAGAAGAGAGATTGCTGAGTCCGATGGTAACTCTATTCTAATTTTTTGAGGAACCACCATACAGTTTTCCACAGTGGCTGTACCAGTTTACATTCCTACCAGTAGTGAATACAGGTTCTTTTTTACTCCAAAATCTCTCCAACACATGTTATTGCTTGTCTTGTTGATAATAGCCATTCTAACAGGTGTGAGATGACATCTCATTTTAATTTTGACTTGCATTTTCCTAATATTTAGTGAAATTGAGCACCTTTTCATATATCTGTTTGCCATTTGTATCTCTTCTCAGGAGAAGTGTCTGTTCAGGTCCTTTGCCATTTTTAATTGAGTTGTTTATTTGCAAAGCCACATACAAAAGAATGAAACTAGACTTCAGTTTTCCTTCATGTACAAAATGAATTCAAAATGGATCAAAGACTTAAATATAAGATCTGAGATAATAAATTACATAGAAGAAAACATACGTACTAAATCATGAACCATGATCTTAGTGAATATTTTTATGAATTTGATCCCAAAGTAAAAAAATAAAGGCAAAAATAAATGAATGGGACATATCAAATTAAAAAGCTTTTGCACAGCAAAAGAAATTGTCAATAAGACAGAAAGGCAACCAAGCAAAAGAGAGATGATATTTGCAAAAACAACAGCTCCAACAAGGGGTTAATATGCAAAATATATAAAAAAAAACCTCATACAACTCAACATCAAATAAACATTTTCTGTTTTTGATCTATAAATGTCCAATCAAAAATACCATCTTTCCGCCTGACCAGGTGGTGGCGCAGTGGATAGAGCGTCGGACTGGGATGCGGAAGGACCCAGGTTCGAGACCCCGAGGTGGCCAGCTTGAGCGCGGGCTCATATGGCTTGAGCAAAGAGCTCACCAGCTTGGACCCAAGGTCGCTGGCTCCAGCAGGGGGTTACTCGGTCTGCTGAAGGCCCGCGGTCAAGGCACATGTGAGAAAGCAATCAATGAACAACTAAGAAGTCGCAACGCGCAACGAGAAACTGATGATTGATGCTTCTCATCTCTCTCCGTTCCTGTCTGTCTGTCCCTGTCTATCTCTGCCTCTGTAAAAATAAAAAAAAAAAAAAAAAAAAAATACCATCTTTCCTTGATAGACTATATGAAGAGTTACAGCTATATGAAGAGTTTATTTATGTATTAAATATTTTCTTTGAGAAAGAAGGGGTAGAAGTAACATTAATTAACTATCCTCTCATTTTAGGCACTGTCACTCAAAAAATTTTTTTAATTCTACAAGCTTGCTTGACAGAGTTTTTGAAGTTCTTTCTCTTAGAATCTGTTTTTCATAGGTAGTTAAAAAGACACTATGGGAAAATGGATATTGACTTAATAAATATAAAACTAGAAAAATGGCACAAACAGGATTTGATTTCCAAACTTTTATTCCAAAGTTCACACACCTCAATCTTTCCAGTATTCCACTACACTTCTAATACTTCACTTCACTACACTATTAAAATAGTAGTTTGTTTTTTCTTAGTATAATGGAATCTAAAAAATTAACAATAAAACTCAGAAATATGTACTCCATAATAGGGCAAAGGTGATATGTGTTCAGTCATGAATTGCATAATAATAATAAATCATCTGGGGGTAATGGGGGACAAGGGGGTGGGGGTGAGGGATTTATATTGAGTGGGACACTTGAATCTAACTAACACAATAAATTAAAATTAATTAAAAATTTAAAATATTAATAATAAATCTTGGAATACAAAGAAATAGAAATAGCAGGGAGAAAGAGAGAATGTGGTTGTGGAAGGAAAGGGTGAAGGGAGAGAAAAAGGATCCGTGTTATGTTCAGAATGAGAAAAATAAGGTATATTTCCGAAGCTAGTGTTTAGGGTGCTCAGTTTTTCTAATAATGTCACAGAATTCTTAGCAATAGCAAACCCCCAATGATTCATTTGACATAACAGTAAACCTGAACAGTCAAATATTATTTCTTTTCTTTTTTTCTTTTTTATTTTTTTCCAAAGTTGGAAACAGGGAGGCAGTCAGACAGACTCCCATATGCGCCCGGACCGGGATCCACCTGGCACGCCCACCAGGAGGTGATGCTCTGCCTATCTTGGGGTGTAGCTCTGCCACAATCAGAGCCATTCTAGCGCCTGAGGCAGAGGCCACAGAGCCATCCTCAGCGCCTGGGCCAACTTTGCTCCAATGGAGGGAGCCTTGGCTGCGGGAGGGGAAGAGAGAGACAGAAAGGAAGGAGAGGGGGAGGGGTGTAGAAGCAGATGGGCACTTCTCCTGTGTGCCCTGGCCAGGAATTGAACCCATGACTCCTGCACGCCAGGCCGATGCTCTACCACTGAGCCAACCAGCCAGAGCTGAACAGTCAAATTTGATAAATGAAAAACAACACTGATTTCAGTTGTGTCCAGTCACTAGAAACGGAAAGAGAAGATGGGTTGATCAGATGCCCCATCTCAAAATTTGTTATTTTTAATTTTTGTTCTGTATTGCTTGATTTTATTATAACAAGCATGTATTTATTTTTTAATTTTTTAAATATAAATGAAATAATATATAAAATCATATGATAAAAATAGCCTATAATTGTTTTATAGTTGTTCACGTTTTAAAAAATAATTCTTGTGCAATGTCAAACTTTTCTTCTCCCAGTATTATATATCTGTCTATATTTGCAGAGTATTTTCTTTCTGCTAAGGTTGATTTTATAGAAAATGCTCGTTACAGTCTAATAGGAGGGGAAATGGTGTATTCTCCAAAATTGTTGAAAATGAATTTAAACAGAAAAAAAATGTTATTGTAAACATCAATAATATGATCTCAATTGCCTTTTTCCTTATTCATGGATGAAATACTAGGAGACACTGAAGTCATTCTAAGTAGTGTGATTAAAGATTTATATTCACTACTTAAAGACACCACACCAGTAGGCAGCCAGATCGGTAAATCTTATCCAATTCTTAACAGCAGGTAGACAAGTCTTTGGAAGGAGATAAAAATATTGTGCTGTCAGGTGAATCCAATAAATTGAAGTTTGGAAAGATTTGGGACTCTGTAGATATGTTCAAAAAGCTCATTCAAGTTTCTTGCCTTAAGAACCTTATATTCCTAATGTTATGAAAATATACTTTCTTTCAGCTTATAGAGATGCTGCATATAAATTCAAGATAGTAGGGAATGACTACTTATCTATTTTTCTTGGTTTTATGTTGTTTCTGGGGATGGTAAAAGCTAACTTCATTTCTTCCAGTAGTTAAAATGGTAGGCTCATTCCAACTATTCAGTTATGCACAAATCAAATAGGATCAGTGTCATAAAAAAATCTTAAGATATAAACAGGAAAAACATGTCATTAAAAAGGAAAATAACATTTTGTCCAACTGAATAGATACAGTCAGATATACAGTATTCTCACAAATTTTCTGTTCTGCAAAAACTTCACAAATACTCTAAAAAATGCTTCTGAAATATGTGAATTCAGCTTGTTATTTGTGTTAACTATTAAATGATAGTTAACTTCTCAAAAATTAACCACTTTTACCATAAAAGAAAGTTTGAAGTTGCATAAAAAGTAATATAATCTTAGACATACAGTATTCTCAGGTTCTCTTATAGGTATGGCCTATCGCAGGAGCTTCTGGGGTCCTACCCATTGCCTGTAACTACTCCCTCTAGTCCTCCCTCTCTCCCTAGCTCTGTACTTTGGGGAAACAAACAAACAAATATCAGTAACATAGGTTCTCTAACCCTAAGCAATTCACACTTTATGTGACTTACAAAACAACTCGGTTAAAGGAAAAACAGATGATACTGTTAAGTGATAAACCACAGGATATTTTCTATAAATAGATCTCAAAGGTTGTATCTTAACAGTTTCTCTGCAGATCAAATTAAATCATGTGAACAAAGTCCTTAGCATAATCCCTCCTCATCTAATACATAGTAGATTATTTATTCTGCTCAACCTTGGAGTGCATACTCCTGAAATGAACAACTGTTTATCTGATATATAGAATGCTCAAGAAAAAAAGTGGCATTTCTTTCTAGAGCACCAATTTTTCTTAATGATAGGCAGTATAAAATATTAATTATGGACTAAAATAAACACATTATCTATAGCAGAAATATACTTCAAAGCACAATGATTTGTGGACTTTAGTGATAGCTGGATATGCAGAGAGCAAAGATTTGAAGTCGAAGTCTTCAATTCAGCAGGAGATAGGCATCCAACCATGGCAAGATTCACCATCTCATAAAGTGTGTTCCCATCTCTTTAACAGAGATACTGAGAGTGCCTAAATTCCTGTCGTGACTTACTGTGTAGAAAAAGCCTAGGGCTAGCTATACCTCACATAATAGGTTTACTATCTAAAAATTGTAGTTATTATTACTTTTTAACTTCCTCTAGGGAATAAGATTCCATATATATATATATATATATATATATATATAACAATTACAATTTTTAAAGTACAGCTATAAATTATTATAATCGCTTACTCTTGGCAATGCACTTCCTTTACTATTAAAGGAGCTTTTAAAATGAAAATTATTTTTTCCTCCATTTATTTTAATTAACATGTCTGAGGTCAGACAGGAGGTTGCTGCTGCTGGGGCCTTTATTTCTCTCGGGCGGAGAAACAAAAAGGTAGAGGTTTTAAGAGTTGTTTAATAATAAAGATAAAGTATCAATGCTCTGCATCCAAAAACTGATTAAATGTCTTTTAATGTGCCGGAAACTTTGCCAAGATTTAAATTGAACTCCTGAATTCTATTTTGTCTAAAGGATTTGATATTTACCATCACGGTTTCATTTTTAAAAAGTTTAGGGAACTATTCATCAAAATAATGCTTTGGCACTGGATGTGCTTGAAGACTTGAAGACCGATTCATTAGGAAGCCTCAAATCTCTAGGAGGGCTCATATCCTAAATGTCACTGGAAAAGAGCTGCTTGGCCATCGTCACAAGAGCATAAATCCAAGTTAGAAGATCCCTCTGGAATCTATTTATCCTTTCAATGAGACAGCTGGCCGTGCTGGAAAGAACAGCTTCCCGACGACAAAAGGCCCGGGATGGATGGTCATGTCAATTTGACCTCTCACTCCCAGAAGTTAAATTACCCATGAAATAAGTAAAAAAGTCCTACTCTTTCATAAAGGGCTGTCATTGTCAAATGACACGGTGTATTTCAAGGATTCTAAAATGCAGTAAAAGTGGAAGTCATTCCATACTCAAACACTTGTTGACCCTCTCCTATGGGAGACCCTGGAGGACATCCACAATTTAGATACAGTGTATAGCTCCATCTATTAATAGTTTGTGGTCTGGGATAGTAAGTTACAAGCAATGAAAACCCAGGCTCAAACCCTCAGTTCCCACAACTTTCTTCTCCCCACTTTTGGCCCTCTTCAAACCTTCTTCCTCTGATTCCTTTTGCCCATCCCCGATTACCACTACCACCGTACCTGAGTGGCAAAATGGAGCACAGGAAAGAGTATAAAACAGAGAATAAGCATTCTGTTACCCAAGAAGTAGCTGTGCCCGTGTGGGCAAGTTTTCTTCTTTCTCCTGGAAGCTTTTTTTCCTGAGGCTGTATCTTTTTTTTTTTCATGTGTAACATATTCCTTTGTGTCTTTTATTATTATTAATCATTATTCTTTTCAATTATAGTTGATCTTCAATATTATTTTGTATCACATTCAGGTGTACAGTAGAGGGAATGTTTGGGCAAGCATACACCTTACACAGTGTCGCTCCCCTATTTCCAGTACCTACTGTTGTTGTTATTCGGGGTCTCATGAAGAGGAGCCTCAAAGGAATGAGGCAGCAATAATACTGCAAGTGGAGACCCCCAATCTCTCCTGGATTGAGGTGCCTTGGAGAGATCACCTATCCAATTTATTAAGCAGAAACATGACATCATGCATGAGAAACTAACAATCAGAATACAGTGTCCAATTTTATTATTTAGTTTTGCAAAACTGATTAGATTGCTCTTGCCCTTTCTGAGACATCACACCATCTGCTGTCTGACACCATTCCAGACCTGCAGAAAGCTCCAGCAGGGCCAAGCATTGCGCCCTTGAGCCTTCTCTGGGCGGGGCTGTCTTCAGTCACCTATGCTTGATCTTGACCTTCATTTCTCAGGATGGGAACAGAAAGTCACTCGGTGCTTTAGTTTTCCTCCAACACCTACCTGGCCCCACACATAGGTATCACAATATTACTGACTCTATTTCCTATGCTGGACTTTACTTCCCCAGGACTATTTCTGACTGCCAACGTGCACTTTCCAATCCCCTCTGCTATTGCACCCAGCCTTCCCCCACCCACAGCCCCCCTTACCCATCCGTCTGTTCTCTTCATTTGGGAGTCTGCTTCTGTTTTCATTTTCAGTGTCTGTGTTTGTTTCCATGCATCCGATTAAGCATCCCCTTGCCCGACTTGACCGAGTGGCCTGGCTAGGAGAGGAACTTGACCCTTCAACCTGCCCTGGCAGGTTCTCTCCCAGGCTGTGGCTGTCTGCAGCCTGCTTTATTTTGAATAGCTCCCCTAGTTCAGGGTGCCGGGGGGGTGTGTCTCAGTCAGTGCCCGTATTTGGGCTCGTTGAAGCTGGAAAAGGTCCCCACTGGGAGTTCCTGGTGCTTTGGAGGGGCAGGGCCAGAGCAAAGGTGGCTATGCAGACCGGGAGGAAAGCGACATCTCAGGGCAGGGGGCTCCCATGCGGACTGCACATGCGGGGTTGGGCTGGTGCCCGCAGGCTCCAGCCAGGCCTGAGGAGAGCAGAAAAACCTTGCCGGCCAGTATCCATCTGGGAGAGTGTCCAAAGACACCTCCCCACCACCACCCTTCAGGTCGCTGTTTTAAGGTTAACAAATAAGCCCTTTTCACATAAGATCCTGGCACCACCATGGGCAGCCACCTAGCCGGACCCTTTAAGAGCGGTTACTCAGCTCCTTACAGACTGTGGCTCTCGCAGACAGAAGCCCTATCAATTTTCAAAGGTGGATATTTTAGGGACTTATCTCTAAAGTGCTAGTCTTACAAGTTGGGATGTCCAAGATGGGGTACAAACCCTACACTCCATGGAGAGAAGTTCTGAGTTCTGGGTCCCTGTCCCCACCGTGAGTCATCAGAGGAGGGTGTAGAGCAGGGATCGGGAACCTATGGCTCGCGAGCCAAATATGGCTCTTTTGATGAGTGCATCTGACTCACAGACAAATCTGTAATAAAAAAAATGTTAAAAATATAAAACATTCTTATGTATTACAATCCATTCATTTGCTACCGCTCATGTTCATGGTTGCAGGTGGCTGAAGTTAATCACAGCTGTCCTCCAGGACAACACCAAATTTTTATTGGATAATGCCTAATGTACACGGGTCGTTGTATGGCTCTCACGGAATTACATTTTAAAATATGTGGCGTACATGGCTCTCTCAGCCAAAAAGATTCCCGACCCCTGGTGTAGAGACAAGGGTTTGTACCAGGTGATCTGGAATTAATTCCAGTTATCCTCCTTACTCACTTTGATTGGCAACAGAACACCAGGTTCAGGCTTTGAACCCCGTTCTATCATTTACTACCTGCATGATCTTGACTGATTCATTTAAACTGTATGTGTCTTGGCCTCTCTGTCTTTAAAATACTACTGAAAACCCATGTCTCATTCTGTGTTCTAAGAACTGGATGAGACGCTGCAGGTACAGTCTCAACATCATTTATAAATGGAATAAAAAAGTTTCACGTATATTTTTTTTCTTAAAATAAGATATAATATCATATTTTCACTGTTCCCTCTCTTAGTCACTTCATTTCAATTTTTTTAAAAAAATAATAAGCATATGATGATAATGTTGATGATGATAAAAAAATGAATGGGTCCTTTGAGGTTTAAAGGTTTTTAAATGTGGGATTCAAATTCAGGCCTTAATCTCATACTCTCCACCAAGATTGATGCTTTCTTCTTTTTATTCTTCATGGTTCTTTGTACTTTTAAAATTGAATTTATGTATGTATATGTCATATAGGTTTCAGTGCACAATTCTACAGCAAATCATCTGTACATTGTATTATGAGATCACCACCCCGAGACATGTCTCCTTCCATCTACATTTCTCCCTCCTCTACCCTCTTCTACCTCCCTCACTCCTTTTCCTCTCTGGTAACCATGGTTTTCTATGAGTATTTTTTCCCTTTGCTTACTCCATTCCCCTTTTCACCCAGTCCCCCAACACCCATTCTCGTTAATCACTGTCAGTCTGTTCTCTGTGTCAGTGAGTCTGTTTCTACCTTGTTAGTTTATTTTGTTCATTAGATTCTCATACCATACACAGAATAAACTCAAAACGAATTAAAGACTTGAATGTTAGACTTGAAACCATAAAAATCTTGGAAGAAAATATAAGCAATAAAATCTGAGACATTTCTTATAGCAATAATTTTTCTGATATATCACCTTGAATAAGGGAAACAAAGGAAAAAATAAAAAAAATGGGACTATATCAAACTAAAAAAGTTTTTGCCTAACAAAGGAAACTATGAACCAAATAAAAGACAACCCACTGTAAGGGAGAACATTTTTGCCAAAGACACATCTGAAAAGGGTTTAATATCCAAAATTTATAAGGAACTTATAAAACTCAACACCAAAAAGACACCCCCATAAAAAACCCCAACAAATAAGCAAAACAAAACCAAAAAAACAATTCAATTAAGAAATGGGCAAAGGACCTGAATAGACTTTTCTTCAAAGAAGACATACAGATGGCCAATAGACATAAAAAGATGTTCAATATCACTAATTTTTCTTTTTTCTTTTTATTTTTTGTGACAGAGACAGAGAGAGATACAGAGAGAGGGGGAGATAGGGACAGACAGACAGGAAGAGAGATGAGAAGCATCAATTCTTTGTTGTGACACCTTAATTGTTCATTGATTACTTTCTCATATGTGCCTTGACCAGGGAGCTACAGCAGATCAAGTGACCCCTTGCTCAAGCCAGTCACCTTGGGCTCAAGCTGGTGAGCTGTGCTCAAACCAGATGAGTCCTCGCACAAGCCGGCAATGTCGAGGTTTCAAACCTGGGTCCTCTGCGTCCCAGTCCAACGCTCTATCCACTGCGCCACCGCCTGGTCAGGCACTAGCTGTTTTTTTGATAGTATAACTGCTCTTTGCAAACGCATTCTACTTCATTAAGTATGTTGAATTCATGAGTTGGGAAACCCTGATACACTTAACTAAAGTCTCCTGATTTTATGAGGACTTTTTTTTTCCTTTTTAAAAATTTTTTATTTATTGAATTTAGAGAGAGAGGAAAAGAGTGAGATAGGGAGAGAGATCGATTTGTTGTTTCACTTATTTATTCATTCATTTGTTGATTCTTGTACTTGCCCTGACCTGGGATCAAACCTGCAACCTTGGCATATGGAGATGATGCTCTAATCGAGTGGATCTCGCAGCTAGAGCTTTTACTGGGCTTTTAAAAATTATAATGGTTATGTGCAACAATATTGGTTAACACCATTCTCCTGGGTTGCAATTAACTTTATCTGAAGTCCTTCAGCCTTCAGTGGCTTTTGATCTGAGAGTATTATTTTGTTCAAGACATTTAAATACTCATTGATCTGACAGGTAACTGGCAACATTTATAATAGAAGTCATTCTCTTCTATTATTTTTAACCGCATTGTAGCTTTTGATAAAGTGGGCAAGAATAGATGCTAATTTGTTTTGTATCTGAAAAAAAAATGCCTTCATGAAGACGGAGAGCTATTGGGAGAAATTGCACTTTCTTTTTAAAGAAATAAACCTATTTCCAGAATAAATCCCTTTGATGTAATAATAATTTTAGCATTACTTGCTCTTTCTTTATTATGAAAATGAACATCCTAGAGAAAATGAATATCATTGAATCATGCACCCAATTTTTTTTTCGTCAGCAGAGAGGTGAGACAGTCACATGGTATGGCAAATATCTGTGATCCCTGTAAGACATACCAAGCACTGGAACAAATTCACCAGAATTTCTCAACCTCAGCATTACTGCTATTCTGGGCCAGAGAATTCTGTTATGGGGGTGCTGTTCTGTAGGATCTTTAACATCACCCATGGTCTCTACCCGAAAGATGCCAGTTTCACTCACCCTCTAGTTGTGAAAACCAGAAGTGTCTGTCAATGGCTTCTGGGGGGTGTGTGTGGAACTTGCCTATAGTAAAAAAACTTTGTCTTAAATTGTGTGGTCGGTGATTAATCAGATGACTCTTGCCCTACAAATTGTAGCCATTTATCTAGAAAAAAATGTAATTAAAAAAGTCATGCATAATTTTCCAGACACATGTTTGTATGAGAATAAATAGGATATAACCTTATATTTCAGGCTAAATCTGAATCATTATCTATACTTCAAGGAGAAAAAAACAATCTCAACTTCCTAGAAAAAAGGGAGAAAACAATTTATATCTCAATTGTTTACTATGTGTTAGACGGCACACTAGATTTTGTCACATGTATTAGCACATTTAGTTTTCATAAATGTTACATTAAATTTCCTACAGCTGAGAGATCAAGAAAGGGGTCAACAACTCCAGCATTCCATTGAATTTACTAAAGGGAATTTACATATGAGATGCATCTCAGGAGGTGGCAGAGAGGTGACTTGGATATTCTCCATGCCTCCTGGCAGGCGCGGAGGGCTTATATAGAACAGAGCAAGATATGTCGGGGTACTGGGGCATGACTCACCCCAGGTGAGGGGGAAACTCCTTACATGTCTTCCAGGATCTAGTATAAACCAGTATGTCATGGGCATCAGGGAAGCATAGTTTAGATCATCTTTGAGGCTATTTTGGGGAGGCAATCTCCGTTTGGGCCAGGATCTAGCTGGCAGGTCTGGTAGTGGTCACCTCAATGGAATAATCTCTCCTCCACAATAAGCATCGTATGGTTCACGGATTATTTTCTCTTTTATGACTAAGTAAACCATGGGTAAGCATGTGACTAATATGTCCAAGGAAACCCAACCACTGGTGTCAGAGCTGCAATTCTTTTCTTACTCAGATATGTCTGACTTCAAACATCCTGCTTTTTCATAAAACCACAAAACTGTTACACAAATAATGTTAATGCAGTAGGTTAAAGTGAAAAATTTTTTGGAAAATTTATGATAAATACAAGTGTTACTAAATTTATAAAACAACATACACAAAAGTATATTAACAATGTGTTGGTCAAATAAGTTTATAAATATGATATATATGTTTGCTTGCTTATAGTTTGCATTGGGTGTGGGGGACAGGCTGTAAGCAGCAGGCTTAGTTTTAAGACTAAACCTTTCCCACCCTAAGTGACTTTGTATCAGAGACTTCCTTGTTCGTATATTGGATTAAAGGTTTTGATTTCTACACTATAAAATGGAGCAGAGGAGCCCATGCTAGGGGAGAGCCCAGAGAAAGGCCACATAGAGGAGAGAAGAAGCAGCCAAGATGGCGGAGTGCTGAAGGAGAAGCCAGTTTGTGCAGAGAGAAGGAGATGGGAAACAGAGGTGAATAAGGCTGGTGAGGTAGATACCTTTGATTCTAGGATACTCGGATAAGTCAGTGGCTTTGGGAACCCTGAATGGAAAAGGAAGTGTTTTTCCACTGTGTGTATTTCTTGCTCGCCGGGTGCAAACTAGGATTAAAACTAATGGCCCACCAGTTCTTGGCTCTGTTGTTACATTACTGCCTGTCTGAATCAAATGTGAACATGTATGGGCCAGGTAGCTGTGATGGTGGCTGTGGCTACTGGCCATACACTATGATCGCAATTAAATAACTTGATACGAACATGGATGTAAAGTGTATGTGGTACAAATGAAACCTAAATGGCCCATACAAAGGAAATTAGTCTTTTTTTTCTTGGAGATATGAAGTAATATTTTTAAGAGACATTATTAAATATGCTGCTATTAATGATTAATATAAAATACATAAGGTTAAGCATTTAAATGTGATCTAAGTGTGCACTTAACAGTCAGGATTTCAGTGTCCTGGCTGCGTAGCTCAGTTGGTTAGAGCATCATCCTGATGCATCAAGGTTGCAGGTTCGATCCCCAGTCAGGATCCATGCAAGAACCAACTAATGAATGCATAAATAAGTGGAACAACAAATCAATATTTCTCCTCTTTTTCCCTTCCTCTTGCTCTCTGAAGCCAATCAATAAATAAACTTTAAAAAAATAATTAGGATTTCTTCTACTTTGGAAGACAATAAGATGCTGAATTTTAATGGCTCTTTTTCCCTGAGAATGTGAAGTGCTTTGGTGACCTCCAGGAATGCAAAGCATTTCTGTGACTGGAAGAAAAGAGAGGGGAAAAAGGTCAATTGCTTCTGCCCTGTAAGTGTAAGTGCAGGGAACACGTGGGCTGCATCGCACCAGTTTATGGGAGAGGGAGACAGCAGACTGATGACTTTGAAGGAAGAGACACTCAGAAGGACTGTCAGCCAAGGGCACAACCATGCCTGGCTGTGATCTACAGAGGACTTGCATTTCAATGAGTGCGCAAATGTAAGGTGACCAGTCATCCTCCTTTAGGGAGGACAGTCCTTTTGTAAGTTCTACTCTCCCTCAAAAAGTGTCCTCCTACATGTCCTCCTTTTTGATATTGGAAGACTAATCTGTAAATGTCCGTATTCGATTGAAGCAGAGTAAATCCATTGCACGTGATGTGACGTATTTGTATCTAAATGAGTACTTTTTTCTTAAAATTATTATTAAAAATTAATAGGCATTAAGCATAATTATAATATAAAATATTATAAATATTTTATTATGTATTTATCACATATAGTATATTATTGTTGCAACGAATAAAATGTTTCTTTTATTTATGATATGGTTTTTTCTTCAATTTATTTTTGTCCTCCTTTTGATTGTAAAAAAGTTATCCACCTTAGCAAATCTTTTCTGAATGTTAAAATGCCAGATATTTTTTTTAAAAAAATATTTACCTTTCTACTACTGGATTGTTTCAAAGAAACATAGATTCAGCACAACAAGCATCATTATACAGTGAGGCAGTTCATTATTTAATACAGACATGGGAATGGATCCCAGGAAGGAGAAATATTGTGCCCAATTCACTGCACAAGTTTGTAGGAAGATGGCATATTTAAATTGATATGAAATGTATTTCTGCGGGAAATATTTTCTTCTTGTGTTGTCAACATATTTCTCATCAGAAAACACTGAGTACGAGGACCTCTGAGATTGTAATGCTGACACAATGGATCACACGGCCCCACCTCTCTCTCTGAGCCAGGATTCTGGTGATTGCTGCCCAAACTGTTCCCACATAGAGGACTGTCTAAGCCAAGCCTCTTTATTTTATTATTATGGAACTTTCAAGGGGTAGAGATATTCCATACAGCAGGGGTCCCCAAACTACTGCTTGTGGGGCCGCATGTGGCTCCCTGAGGCCATTTATCTGGACCCCTGCCACACTTCCGGAAGGGGCACCTCTTTCATTGGTGGTCAATGAGAGGAGCACATTGACCATCTAATTAGCCAAAAGCAGGCCCATAGTTCCCATTGAAACACTGGTCAGTTTGTTGATTTAAATTTACTTGTTCTTCATTTTAAATATTGTATTTGTTCTCGTTTTGTTTTTTTACTTTAAAATAAGATATACGCAGTGTACATAGGGATTTGTTCATAGTATTTTTTATAGTTTGGCCCTCCAACAGTCTGAGGGACAGTGAACTGGCCCCCTGTGTAAAAAGTTTGGGAACTCCTGGCATACAGTATAAGCAAATTATCGATTATAGATATTCATTTCCAAAGCAAAAATTCACTGGACAAAGTTAAACAGGTCAGAAAGATTTTATGCAATACTATTGCAATAGAGGAGACATGCCTGAACTATAATCCACTGAAAACTGAATTTGTCTTTGCTAATTGGTGTTACTCAAAGAAAAGTGAAGTTTCTCATCTCTTCTTGAATGAAGGTTGCTTTATCACTTGAAGCAAGGTGCCCACTGAAGTTTTACCCCTACCCTCCCACAGAAAGGGGAAGACAAGAATGCATTCATTTTTGATGCTTACATTACAGAGGAATAACTCCCAGGTCCTTGAGAAAGAGTCTCTGTAAAACTGGGAAGAGGCTTTATAAAAAATTTACATCTCAAAGGGGCAGAAAAAGAATTTGCAATTTCAGTTTCTCTAAAGTAAATGCTCTGAAGAAAGGGAGGTTAGATCTCAGAATCCTGTCTAAAGTTTATTCAAGCTGAGGGGAACGTTAAGGTCATCCCACTCAATGTCTAGAATACCCTCAATACGTTTTAGCTATAAAATGTCTACATCATTAGTATAATGATCACTGTGTGTTCTCTAAGCTTTTAAATTTAGAATTTAGTTTTACGTGCTTTCTCAAAAGGAAGTCGTTTAGGTTTAAAAATATTTATTTCCTTGTGCTTCAAAAAGGAATGCCTCTCCTTTCATGAGATTGATGATTCATTATAACTGTCTCTCTTCTCGCTTTAAAAAGTACTTTTCCCCCTGCACTTTACACTTGAAAGGAATTAGACATTAAAGTTTGAAACCTTCCCTCAAATCAGTCTTATTTCCTTAATTAAAACAAAATCGGCTGACATTCACAAGTCATTTACAAAATGTATAACTACATTCTGAAACTATATCTAATTATAAAGACAGCATGGGGAATTCAGGGAAGGTTTTGAAATTTATCCTAATATTTTCTTTACACGGTTGTCTTCAAAACATTGTTAATGAATGGCTATTAACACATTCTCTGTGAATTAAAACCTAGATCTCTCCTTAATTTTATCTTTCTAACTCACCATCAGTTTCCTAGAGAACTTACACACAATTAAAATGTTAACATTGGGGGTTAGAGAATCCATACGATGAGCAAGTGTTTTAAGCCAGATGTTTTTACAAATGTGACTTTATTTAATCCATGACAATATAGTTGTCTGAGTGTATTATTCCATTTTACATATGAGAAAATAGAGGATCAGTGAGGTTAAATAACATAACCACACACAACAATCTAGTAAGCACAGAAAAATTAAATCCTTGTCCATACTTCGTAGTCTATAATTCTCATGTAAGTATTATCATCAATAAAAAGTGAATACAAAGAGGGACTTTGTGATATTGAAAACTTATATTCACTATTAGAATATACATTTATACTTGGCATAAGAAAAATATAATTAAAATTCAAGTGGTACAACATAAAACTCCAAATGAAATATTCAAAATGGAAATCTCATTTAATGCAAGAATTCTCATTGAAGAAAGTAAGATAATCTTGGTTTGTCAGGGTTTGGAGAAACTCTTCTGAGAAGAAAAAAGATTATAAAATATCGAGTGATCTTTTCCTCTACTGTCAAATTGTTTGCCATTACATTTTGGAAGAAGCAGTACAATTAAAAAAAAAAAAGTAATGATCACCATAAGATGGCCAATCGAAAGGTCATGCAGTACTGGATTAGATAGTTGGCAATGCAGGACTGAGGCATGGGAAGTTCAAGTCTTGAAGAAACAGAGATAAAGAAAAGATTCAACTGTAAGATCTTGAAATTGCCCCCTGTAAGCCTTAGGCTCCTTTATTATTGGAGGAAAATGAGGAGAGAAGGAGAATGTGCCAAAGTTGCAGAGAGAAGCTCAACAGTGGTACCTGTTGGTTTGAAACCATTATATTTTCATGCACTTTTATCTCCTTTGCCATTTAAGTGGTTTTTCTGCAAACTAGTGTTTGTATAAATTTTATCAACTTGCTACTGTTCTATACAGGTTTTTGTCTTTTATAAAACAAGGAGATTAAAGCAGATAAATCTCTAGGGCTTTTCCACCCACTGTCTCATGAACACTGGGAAACAATTTTTTTTTTCATTTTCTGTTGCAGGAGATTTTAGAACTGTTTCTATATATATGTGCACTGCTGATTCCAAATCTAAAATCTATTTTTGGGTGCATGCTCTAGTTTTTATGCAATTTAAATTTCTTTTTGTTACAGTTAATGGCATGCATTGGTTTTTAAATTGGAGTTAAAGGGCAACGACTCTTGGATTGAACATAACCACAAGGCAATTAATGTTTTACAAACATCACTTTTACATAATTGTAGTTCTTTTTAAATGTAAAAAAAATATTATTCTATAAAAAAAATACCCTCTTATTTTGTTTTAAGATTGAATCATGGCTTCTTCGAGTAGGCGTAAATGTAAGAATAGTCCTGACACCTTCTGTGATATATGTGGCTTCAACATCAAAGACACAATAGTTCATCATTTGTGACACGTGCATAGATTGCCTATTTTCAAGTTCCCCTTGGCGATCAAGACAAGAATTGGGCTCCTCATATTGTGTGTCATAAGTGTGAGGAAATGCTTCATGACTGGACAAAAGGAAAATGCAAACGAATGCCTTTTGGTATTCCCATGGTTTGGTGTGAACCTAAGGACCACAGCAGTGACTGTTATTTCTATCTGATCCATACAAAGGGCATTGACAAGAAAAAAACAGCATATGATTGCATATCCTAATGTTCCTTCAGCAATACAACCTACCCCACACTCTGAGACACTCCTGGTTCCAGTTTTCAATGGTTTTATTTTTTCTAAGGATGAAGAAAGTGAACATGGTGATCAAGTGTATTTTGAGAAGATGCATGAGGAAATGGTTGTAAAATCTGAAGGGTCTTCTTCTGATGCCAAGCAGTCATTAACCCCTCAGCAGTTTAGCCAACCGGAATTGAATGACTTAGTAAGAGATTTGGGCCTATCAAAGAAAGCAGCTGAGTTATTAGCCTCCAGGCTTCAAGAAAAGAATGTACTTCATCGATCAGCTAAAGTATCCCATTTCAGAAAGCATAAACAAATTTTTGTGGACTTTTTTTCCGAAGACAAACACTTTATTTACTGTCATGATATCAGTAGTCTTCTCAGCCAGCTAGGTGTTACCACTTACAGTTCAACAGAATGGCGGCTATTTCTTGACAGCTCTAAACGGAGTCTTAAATGTGTTCTTCTACACAACGGTAATGTTTACGCAGCGGTTCCAATTGGTTATTCAACTCATCTGTGAGAAGATTATAATGACATAAAAATTGTCCTTGACCTTTTGAAGTATGAGGAACATAACTGAATCATTTGTGTGGATCTTAAAATGGTAAATTTCCTGCTAGGACAACAGAGAGGTTTCACGAAGTATCCTTGCTTTCTGTGTTTGTGGGACAGCTGAGCTTGGGAGAAACACTGGACACAGAAGGAGTGGCCGAAATGTGAAGCTCTGGAAGTAGCAATACAAAATATTGTGAATGAACCTGTAGTTAATCGAGACAGAATCATTTTTCCCCCATTTCACATCAAACTTGGCTTAATGAAGCAGTTTGTTCAGGCTTTGAATAGAGAAAGTGAATGCTTTCAACATATTATTTCTGCTTTTCCTGCCTTGTCTTTTGAGAAGATAAAAGCAGGTGTATTCGATGGACCTCAAATTCGAACCCTCATACATGAGAAAGAATTTGCCAGGAAGATGAATAAGGAGGAGAAAGCAGCATGGCAGTCTTTTGTGGCAGTTAAAAAGAACTTCCTTGGCAACAAAAAAGCAGAAAACTATGAACTTCTGGTTCAAAGGATGCTGTTGGCTTTCCATGACATTGGATGTAACATGAGCGTTAAGATTCACTTCCTGAACAGTCACCTTGATAAGTTTCCCGAAAATCTTGGAGCTGTTAGTGATGAGCAGACTACTGCTGGAGCATCAAACGAGATTGTCCTCAACAAGTGCACAAATGCAAGAGCTACAAACGCAAATTTTTGCCTGAATAGAATGTAAATGTTTTGCGCAAATTTTATGCATAAAATAAGTGTTTTAATATGTTCTATTTTGAAATTGTAGACAAATTTTGATGCAATAATATTTTTAGTGTATTAGTGTATTTACTGCATTATATAAATTATTATATTTTCACAAAGATTATGCCCAGGAAGACATTCTACTTCATTATGTGAAACTAAATGTTAAAAATTTTACAGTAAGATGAAAACTTAAAATCTTGAATTGCAAAAGAACTGTAGCTTACGGAGAAAAACTAATGTTAGATTTGAGATCAGCACACTCAAAGTAGATATGAACAAGTGCTTTTGTGGATGCAACAAAATTTTGTTCCCCAGTGATATCTTTTCAACAAAAGAAGGCTGGTGAACAAAAGAGGGTTTCTGGTCTATTGACTGGATTGCAAAATCATCAGTCATCCTAAACTCCACTTTCTCCAAGGTGTCTTTGACCAACCTATGTCTTTCAATGCTCAATTCCTTCATAAAGTTTATTGACTATAGATAATTAAATAATACCCCACATCCTTAATCACAACAATATTCATGCCCTAATCCCTGAAATGCAAGAGTATGTTTTCCTACATGGCAACACAGGCTTTGCTGGAATAATTAATGTTATCAATCTTCAAAGAAGATTATTTGGGTGTGCCCAGCCTGACCACGTGAGTCATTAAAAGCACACAACTTTCTCAAGGGAGAAAGATGCTGTGAAGAAGAAAGGCAAGGGAGATAATGGGGAGGTAAAAGTAAGAGGCATTACCAAGAATGAGGTGGAACTGACATGCTGTTGCTGGCTCTGAGATGTTGGGACCCAAGGGCAAAGGATCAGAGAGAGGGTCCTCTGGGGGATCATGGGAAATATGAGGAGGAATATGTACAGTCCTTTTTTTTTTTTTTTTATAAAATTTTATTAATGGTAATGGGATGACATTAATAAATCAGGGTACATATATTCAAAGAAAACATGTCTAGGTTATTTTGTCATCATATTATTTTGCAAACCCCTTGCCCAAAGTCAGATTGTCCTCCGTCACCCTCTATCTAGTTCTCTGTGCCCCTCCCCCTCCGTCTAACTCTCTCCCTCCCTCCCTCCCATGTCCTCCCTCCCCCCCAGCCTTGGTAACCACCACACTCTTGTCCATGTCTCTTAGTCTCATTTTTATGTTCCACCAATGTATGGAATCATGTAGTTCTTGTTTTTTTCTGATTTACTTATTTCACTCCTTATAATGTTATCAAGATCCCACCATTTTGCTGTAAATGATCCAATGTCATCATTTCTTATGGCTGAGTAGTATTCCATAGTGTATATGTGCCACATCTTCTTTATCCAGTCTTCTATTGAAGGGCTTTTTGGTTGTTTCCATGTCTTGGCCACTGTGAACAGTGCTGCAATGAACATGGGGCTACATGTGTCTTCACGTATCAATGTTTCTGAGGTTTTGGGGTATATACCCAGTAGAGGGATTGCTGGGTCTATCATAAGGTAGTTCAATTTGTAGTTTTTTGAGGAACCACCATACTTTCCTCCATAATGGTTGTTCTACTTTACAGTCCCACCAACAGTGAATGAGGGTTCCTTTTTCTCCACAGCCTCTCCAACATTTGCTATTACCTGTCTTGTTGATAATAGCTAATCTAACAGGAGTGAGGTGGTATCTCATTGTAGTTTTGATTTGCATTTCTCTAATAACTAATGAAGCTGAGCATCTTTTCATATATCTGTTGGCCATTTGTATCTCTTCCTGGGAGAAGTGTCTGTTCATGTCCTCTTCCCATTTTTTTATTGGATTGTTTGTTTGTTTGTTGTTGAGTTTTATGAGTTCTTTGTAAATTTTGGATATTAGGCCTTATCTGAGCTGTCGTTTGAAAATATCAGTTCCCATATACTTGGCTGTCTGTTTATTTTGATATCAATTTCTCTTGCTGAGCAAAAACTTTTAATTCTGATGTAGTCCCATTCATTTATCTTTGCCTTCACTTCTCTTGCCATTGGAGTCAAGTTCATAAAATGTTCTTTAAAACCCAGGTCCATGATTTTAGTACCTATGTCTTCTTCTATGTACTTTATTGTTTCAGGTCTTATATTTAGGTCTTTGATCCATTTTGAATTAATTTTAGTACACAGGGACAGGCTGTAGTTGAGTTTCATTCTTTTGCATGTGGCTTTCCAGTTTTCCCAACACCATTTGTTGAAGAGGCTTTCTTTTCTCCATTGTGTGTTGTTGGCCCCTTTATCAAAGATTATTTGACCATATATATGTGGTTTTATTTCTGGGCTTTCTATTCTGTTCCATTGGTCTGAGTGTCTATTTTTTTGCCAATACCATGCTGTTTTGATTATCGTGGCCCTATAATATAGTTTAAAGTCAGGTATTGTAATGCCCCCAGCTTCATTCTTTTTCCTTAGGATTGTTTTGGCTATTCGGGGTTTTTTATAGTTCCATATAAATCTGATGATTTTTTGTTCCATTTCTTTAAAAAATCTCATAGGGATTTTGATGGGAATTGCATTAAATTTGTATATTGCTTTGGGTAATATGGCCATTTTGATTATATTTATTCTTCCTATCCAAGAACAAGGAATATTTTTCCATCTCATTGTATCTTTTTCAATTTCCCTTAACAACGCTTTGTAATTTTCATTATATAGGTTCTTTACGTTCTTTGTTATGTTTATTCCTAGGTATTTTATTTTTTTGTTGCAATCGTGAAGGGGATTATTTTTTTGAGTTCGTTTTCTAATATTTCATTGTTGGCATATAGAAAGGCTATGGACTTTTGTATGTTAATTTTGTATCCTGCGACCTTACTGTATTGGTTTATTGTTTCTAATAATCTTTTTGTGGAGTACTTCGGGTTTTCGATGTATAGGATCATATCATCAGCAAAAAGTGATAGCTTTACTTCTTCTTTTCCGATATGGATGCCTTTTATTTCTTTGTCTTGTCTGATTTCTCTGGCCAGAACTTCTAGCACCACGTTGAATAAGAGTGGAGAGAGTGGACAACCCTGTCTTGTTCCTGATTTAAGGTAGAAAGTCCTCAGTTTTATGCCGTTTAATAGGATGTTGGCTGATGGTTTATCATATATGGCCTTTATCATGTTGAGATATTTTCCTTCTATACCCATTTTGTTGAGAGTCTTAAACATAAAATTGTGTTGTATTTTATCAAAAGCCTTTTCTGCATCTATTGATAAGATCATGTGGTTTTTGTTCTTTGTTTTGTTGATATGGTGTATTACGTTAACCGTTTTGCGTATGTTGAACCATCCTTGAGATTCTGGGATGAATCCCACTTGATCATGATGTATTATTTTTTTAATATGTTGTTGTATTCGGTTTGCCAGTATTTTGTTTAGTATTTTAGCATCTGTATTCACTAGTGATATTGGTCTGTAGTTTTCTTTCTTTGTGCCATCCTTGCCAGGTTTTGGTATAAGAGTTATGTTGGCCTCATAAAATGTGTTTGGAAGTATTGCTTCTTCTTCAATTTTTTGGAAGACTTTGAGTAGAATAGAAACCAAGTCTTCTTTGAAAGTTTGATAGAATTCACTAGTATAACCGTCTGGGCCTGGACTTTTATTTTTGGGGAGATTTTTAATAGTTTTTTCTATTTCCTCCCTGCTGATTGGTCTGTTTAGGCTTTCTGCTTCTTCATGACTCAGTCTAGGAAGGTTGCATTGTTCTAGGAATGTATCCATTTCTTCTAGATTGTTGTATTTGGTGGCATATAATTTTTCATAGTATTCTACAATAATTCTTTGTATATCTATGATGTCTGTGGTGATCTCTACTCTTTCATTTTGGATTTTATTTATTTGAGTCCTGTGTCTTTTTTCCTTGGTGAGTCTTGCCAAGGGTTTGTCAATTTTGTTGATATTTTCAAAGAACCAGCTCCTTGTTTTATTGATTTTTTCTATAGTTTTTCTGTTCTCTATTTCATTTATTTCTGCTCTGATTTTTATTATCTCCTTTCTTCGGCTGGTTTTGGGTTGTCTTTGTTCTTCTTTTTCTAGTTCCTTAAGGTGTGAAGTTAAGTGGTTTACTTCGGCTGTCTCTTGTTTGTTCATATAGGCCTGAAGTGATATGAACTTTCCTCTTATTACTGCTTTTGCTGCATCCCAGAGATTCTGATATGTCGTATTTTCATTTTCATTTGTCTGTATATATCTTTTGATTTCTGCGCTTATTTCTTCTTTGACCCATTCATTTTTTAGAAGTATGTTGTTTAGTTTCCACATTTTTGTGGGTTTTTCCTTCTCTTTTTTGCAGTTGAATTCTAGTTTCAAGGCTTTATGATCAGAAAATATGCTTGGTACAATTTCAATTTTTCTAAATTTGCTGATATTGTCTTTGTGGCCCAACATATGGTCAATTCTTGAGAATGTTCCATGTACACTAGAGAAAAATGTATACTCTGTTGCTTTGGGATGAAGTGTCCTGTAGATGTCTATCATATCCAGGTGTTCTAGTATTTTGTTTAAGGCCACTATGTCTTTGTTGATTCTCTGTTTGGATGACCGATCTAGAGCCGTCAGCGGTGTATTGAGGTCTCCAAGTATGATTGTATTTTTGTTAGTTTTTGTCTTAAGGTCAATAAGTAGCTGTCTTATATATTTTGGTGCTCCTTGGTTTGGTGCATATATATTAAGGATTGTTATGTCTTCTTGATTCAGCTTCCCCTTAATCATTATGAAATGACCATTTTTGTCTCTGAGTACTTTTTCTGTCTTGTAGTCAGCATTATTAGATATGAGTATTGCTACGCCTGCTTTTTTTTGGGTGTTGTTTGCTTGGAGTATTGTTTTCCAGCCTTTCACTTTGAATTTGTTTTTATCCTTGTTGCTTAGATGTGTTTCTTGTAGGCAGCATATAGTTGGATTTTCTTTTTTAATCCATTCTGCTACTCTGTGTCTTTTTATTGGTAAGTTTAATCCATTTACATTTAGTGTAATTATTGACACTTGTGGGTTCCCTACTGCCATTTTATCAATTGCTTTCTGTTAGTTTTGTATCTAGTTTGATTCTTCTCTTTTGCTTTTCTATCATTTGTTTTTGTTTGTTTGTGTTCCATACTTCTTTCCTCTGTTGCTACCTTTTTTAAGTCAAGTGTTTTTCTGGTGGTTTTTTTAAGGGTGGTTACCATTAAGTAATGAAAAGGGTACCTACCATATTCATTGTAGTACCCTATCTTATAAGTATTTCTGCACTTCATCATCCTTTGCTACTGTTATCTCCATCCTCTCCCCCCATTTTTTCCTTTGTTGTCACAGTTTAAGGTTGGTTTTATTGTGTTCTTGGTGGAGCTGTTACTTGTGGTGTTGTTTTCTTTTGTTCTTTGAATCTGGTTGGAAAACCCCCCTTAGTATTTCCTGGAGTGGGGGCTTTCTGTTGATAAATTCTCTCATCTTTTCTGTATTTGTGAATGTTTTTATATCTCCTTCATACTTGAAGGATAGCTTTGATGGGTATAGTATTCTTGGCTGAAAGTTCCTCTCTTTCAGGGCTTTAAATATTGGGGTCCACTCTCTTCTAGCTTGTAGAGTTTCTGCTGAGAAATCTGATGATAATCTAATAGGCCTTCCTTTATATGTTGTACTCTTCTTTTCCCTGGCTGCCTTGAGAATTTTTTCTTTGTCATTGGTTTGTGTCATTTTTATTATGATGTGCCTTGGAGTGGGTTTGTTGGGGTTAAGAAAACTTGGTGTTCTGTTTGCTTCTTGAATTTGAGGCTTTAGTTCCTTCCACAGGCTTGGGAAGTTCTCGTCTATTATTTGTTTGAGTATATTCTCCATTCCATTTTCTTTCTCTTCTCCCTCTGATATACCTATTATTCTTATGTTATTTTTTCTGATGGAGTCAGACAATTCCTGTAGGGCTTTCTCATTTTTTATTATTTTTGAGTCTCTTTCTTCTTCTCTCTGTTGTGCCTCAAGTTGTTTGTCTTCTATTTCACTAATCCTATCTTCAATCTGGGCTGTTCTGTTAGCTAAGCTTGTTACCTCGTTTTTCAGCTCGTGAATTGAGTATTTCATTTCTGTTTGATTTGTTTTTATAGTTTCAATTTCCTTGGTAATATATTCTTTGTGTTCATTGAGTTGTTTTCTGATCTCCCTATATTGCCTTTCTGTGTTTTCTTGTATATCTCTGAGTATTTTTAAGATTTCTATTTTAAATTCTCTGTCATTTAGCTTCAAGTTTTCCAATATGTTAAGTCTTTTCTCCATAGATTTTTCCACATCTATTTGTGTTACCTCTCTTTCTTTTGTATCCATAATATTCGATTTCCTCTTTCTTATCGGCATCTGAGGGTGGTCTTATTGATAGCACGCGGGTGCACTCCCTGGCGGCTTGAATGAGCGTCGCTGCGGTAGCTTCCTCCACACCCTCGTCTCTCAGATTCAAGTGATAACAGTCCTTTTGCTTTCAGTTTGTGTGGAACTCCGGAATGCTCCGAGGATAAATTTTTCTGTTTCTAGTTGATAAATTTGTTGTGATTTAGGGGAGAGCTGTCGGACGCGCTTCTCATGGCGTCATTTCCGTGACGTCACCGCTACCTTTTTTTAAGTCAAGTGTTTTTGTGGTGGTTTTTTCAAGGGTGGTTACCATTAAGTAATGAAAAGGGTACCTACCATATTCATTGTAGTACCCTATCTTATAAGTATTTCTGCACTTCATTGTCCTTTGCTACTGTTAATCTCCATCCTCTCCCCCCTTTTTTTCCTTTGTTGTCACAGTTTAAGTTTGGTTTTATTGTGTTCTTGGTGGAGCTGTTACTTGTGGTGTTGTTTTCTTTTGTTCTTTGAATCTGGTTGGAAAACCCCCCTTAGTATTTCCTGGAGTGGGGGCTTTCTGTTGATAAATTCTCTCATCTTTTCTGTATTTGTGAATGTTTTTTATATCTCCTTCATACTTGAAGGATAGCTTTGATGGGTATAGTATTCTTGGCTGAAAGTTCCTCTCTTTCAGGGCTTTAAATATTGGGGTCCACTCTCTTCTAGCTTGTAGAGTTTCTGCTGAGAAATCTGATGATAATCTAATAGGCCTTCCTTTATATGTTGTACTCTTCTTTTCCCTGGCTGCCTTGAGAATTTTTTCTTTGTCATTGGTTTGTGTCATCTTTATTATGATGTGCCTTGGAGTGGGTTTGTTGGGGTTAAGAAACTTGGTGTTCTGTTTGCTTCTTGAATTTGAGGCTTTAGTTCCTTCCACAGGCTTGGGAAGTTCTCGTCTATTATTTGTTTGAGTATATTCTCCATTCCATTTTCTTTCTCTTCTCCCTCTGATATACCTATTATTCTTATGTTATTTTTTCTGATGGAGTCAGACAATTCCTGTAGGGCTTTCTCGTTTTTTATTATTTTTGAGTCTCTTTCTTCTTCTCTCTGTTGTGCCTCAAGTTGTTTGTCTTCTATTTCACTAATCCTATCTTCAATCTGGGCTGTTCTGTTAGCTAAGCTTGTTACCTCGTTTTTCAGCTCGTGAATTGAGTGTTTCATTTCTGTTTGATTTGTTTTTATAGTTTCAATTTCCTGGTAATATATTCTTTGGGTTCATTGAGTTGTTTTCTGATCTCCCTATATTGCCTTTCTGTGTTTTCTTGTATATCTCTGAGTATTTTTAAGATTTCTAGTTTAAATTCTCTGTCATTTAGCTCCAAGGCTTCCAATATTTTAAGTCTTTTCTCCATAGATTTTTCCACATCTATTTGTGTTACCTCTCTTTCTTTTGTATCCATAATATTCGATTTCGTCTTTCTTATCGGCATCTGAGGGTGGTCTTGTTGATAGCACTAATTAGAATTAATAATGAGTAAAAAGTAAAAAAAAAAAATGTAAAACACCCCACAAAAAAAAACAGTAATAATTTATTATTTCCCCCTTTTTTTCTCTCTTCTCTTTCCCTCCTCTCCCCTCCTCAGGGAAATATCGTGCCTATAATGGAGGGCCTGATTTGGGGTGAAGAGTTCAAGGGGCAAAAAAAGGGAGTAGGGACCTACTAAATGCAAAAAAAAAAAAAAAAAAAAGGAAGAAAATCTTAGACAAGCATAAGATGATTTGCTTGTAAGTGATGGTCAACTAAGAGATATAATGAGAGGGATAAGAGGGAACCAGAAAAAAGGAACAAAAAAGAATAATAAAGAAGAGAAAATAAAAGTAATAAGTAAAAATCTGTTGTATTAAGTCGAGCGAAGACTAAATACAATGGAGACCTTGGGTTGGGAGGACCCAAAATCCCACAAAAATAAACAAAGAAGAAAAAAAATAAAAACAAAAGCAAAAAAGAGAAATAAAGCCAAAAAAAAGCCTTGAGTCCCAAATTAACTAATTTGTTCGTGATCGAGGATTATATAGGAGGAAAGTAAAATGAGAAAAGAAAAAACGAATAGAAAGGAAAAAATAAGAAAAAGAGAAAAACGAAGGAAGAAATAAAATAGGAAGAGAAAAAAACAAAATAAAGCAAGACAAAAAAAAAAAACAACAAAAGAGGAGAGAGTGAGAGTTAAGTGTTTTGGAGTATAACCTTAAAGGAGGGTGAGGATGAAGAAGAAAAATAAAATGCAATACTCATGGGTAGTGTAGTTCAAGAAAAGGGAAGCATAAGATGGGCAGAGAATAGAAGGACCGAGGTGGAGGAAATAAAGGCAAAAAGATAGAAGAAACAAACAACAACAACAAAAAAAAAAATTAGTGGATCAAGTTGTAAAGTCTGTGGATTTTTCTTGATTTTGAGAGGTTAACTTCTTCCTTTTTCTTTTCTCTCCCTCTTCCTGGTCGGTGACTCTGTACCCCAGGCTCTGCCCCTGTGTCACTCTTAGGTAGGGATTTGCAGTTGATGGGATTCTATGGCAATGTCATATAATTGGCTTTAGTCTTGCTGGAAGTAAAGGCTTGTTGGTGTTTGCAGGATCCAACGATGAGAGAATTTGCTTTCCTGGATTCTCTCTCCTAGTCCCCCCTTTCTGAATTAGCAGCCTGGTGATCCAGCTATAAGGCTGCAACTGCTTCTTCCTGGGGAGTAAGAGGCTCAAAGAGCTGGGAAATCCCCACTCTATCCCCACTCAGTGCAAGGCTTTGGGAAAGGCTCTGAGAGTCAGGGCTTCCAGTGTAATCAGGCGGGGGTGGGAGTCAATTGTTGTCAAGGTGACTGTTCAGCGCCTATCATTTAGTTGGACCTCTCAACCCAGGCTTTCCACACTTTGTAACCTGTTTTTGCAGGGAAGAAGAGGCACTAGTCTCTGCTTGTGACTAGTGTAGTATAGACCTTATTATCTGCCAAGTCCTTCTTGTTAGCGTTTATCCCTGAATATGGAGGCTCTATCAATCAGAAGTTGCCCCCGCCCCTTTAGCGAGAGGCACTAAAAAATATCACGCCTCTTGTCTTGGATCGCTGAACTGAGAGAGATCTTATCAATTAGAACTGAGGGTGCGCAGATTTCATGGGTTAAGCTAATTTCAGTGATTGGGTCACAGCTGTGCTTCCGAAGGTATTTTAGGCTGCCTGTGCGCGCCCCTCCCCCAACGCTTGATTGTTAGCTTGAATGGCTGGGTGAGGTGCCCCGCCCATGGAGAGAATCTCCCAAGCCTCTCCCGCTCGCCCCGCCGCTGGCGGCTGGACTGCACCAGGCGCAGGATAATGGAGCCCCCTGGGTGTGCGGGCCAGCAGGGCGCCCTGCACGCGTGGAATGCCCAAGGCACGCGCGCGAATGGGGCGCTCCGGGCACCGGTGGCCAGCGACCCTCACTCGCAGTGTGCGGGCCGCGGGAACATCAGCGGTGCTCAACTGGACCGGGCGCGCGCGCGGCTGCTCGCGGCGGCTCGCGGCGGCGGCTCGCGGAAGCCGCTCGCGGTGGCGGTTTGCGGCGGCTGCTCGCGGCGGCGGCTCACGGCGGCGGCTCGCGGGGGCTCGCTGCGGCTTGCGGTGGCGGCTCACATCGGCCGCTTGTGGCGGCTCGCGGTTCCCAAGTATATGGGCTGACTCACCGCAGGCGCACTTCCTTGCGGTTTGAAAGAACGTCCCTGTGGTCGATTCCTCCACACCCTCGTCTCTCAGATTCAAGTGATAACAGTTCTTTCGCTATCAGTTTGTGTGGAACTCCGGAATGCTCCGAGGATAAATTTTTCTGTTTCTAGTTGACAAATTTGTTGTGATTTAGGGGAGAGCTGTCGGACACGCTGCTCACGGCGCCATTTCCGTGACGTCACTCCCCCGGAATATGTACAGTCTTAAAGCAAAGCTGGTTCTCTGCGATGCCAACAGAACTTTGGGATCTCAGTTCTACAGATGTAAAAAGCTGGCACTCACAGGGAAAGCTGGGACCATTCGTACAAATGCCAACAATCTGAATGCTTTTGGAAGTAGATTATTCCTCAGGGCCTCCAACAAGAAAGCAGCTCTACCAACACTTTTGCTTTTACCCTGGTGATCCCAGTATTCGAATTAAACCCACAGAACCGTGAAATATTAAGCATGTGTTGTTTTAAGCCACTAGATTTGTGGAGATGTGTTATGGAAAATGAGTACACCAGATTTCTGTGAGTTCGTATGTGCATTAAATCACCAACTAGATCAAGATACCTTTTTTATGTTTCCTGATTTTATTTTATTTGTTCTGCTTTTATTTTTTTAACTCCTTCTTCACAGTTTTATTGCAGCTCCATGGAAATAGAGGCCCAGATTGACTTACTATCATTGGCATATGGGATAAATCAGGCAGAACTTCTCTCAGATTTGACTGTAACACTTTTGAGTTTTTCAAAACTAGGAAAATCAGGTGGTCTGGGTTCCCAGTTTCTGAGTGTATAAACATGGGTGTGATTGTTAATATCAACTCTTCAAAATGAAGATTAAATTATTAAATCCCATAATGTATGGAAACAGCTATGTTTTTGTAATGAATACGATGCCTGTTAGATCGAGTTTCCTCATGGCTGGCGTATGGGATGTGCACCAGAGATCCACCTGCTCCTTCAAGCAACACAGCCTCACTGTGAACACAGAGAGCTAAAATTTTTAAACCAGCATCCACAATGGTCCTCACGTCATCTAATTTTCAAAAATGATTATTTAAAACAGGAGTGACGTCACGGAAATGGCGCCGTGAGCAGCGCGTCCGACAGCTCTCCCCTAAATCACAACAAATTTATCAACTAGAAACAGAAAAATTTATCCTCGGAGCATTCCGGAGTTCCACACAAACTGATAGCGAAAGGACTGTTATCACTTGAATCTGAGAGACGAGGGTGTGGAGGAATCTACCACAGCGACGTTCATTCAAGCCGCGAGGAAGTGCGCCTGTCGTGAGTCAGCCCACATTTGGGAGCCAGGAGCCACCGTCGCGAGCCGCCGCGCGCCCGGTCCGGTTGGGCACCGCTAACATTCCCAGCGGCCCGCACACAGCGAGTGAGAGTCGCCAGCCACCGGTGCCCGGAGCACCCCATTCGCGCACGTGCCCTGGGCATTCCACGCGCCCAGGGCACCCTACTGGCCCGCACACCCAGGTGCTCCATTATCCTGCGCCTGCTGCGATCCAGCCGCCAGCGGCAGGGCGAGCGGGAGAGGCTTGGGAGATTCTCTCCATGGGCGGGGCACCTCACCCAGCCATTCAAGCTAACAATCAAGCGTTGGGGGAGGGGCGCGCGCAGGCAGCCTAAAATACCTTCGGAAGCACAGCTGTGACCCAATCACTGAAATTAGCTTAACCCATGAAATCTGCGCACCCTCGGTTCTAATTGATAAGATCTCTCTCAGTTCAGCGATCCAAGACAAGAGGCGTGATATTTTTTAGTGCCTCTCGCTAAAGGGGCGGGGGCAACTTCTGATTGATAGAGCCTCCATATTCAGGGATAAACGCTAACAAGAAGGACTTGGCAGATAATAAGATCTATACTACACTAGTCACAAGCAGAGACTAGTGCCTCTTCTTCCCTGCAAAAACAGGCTACAAAGTGTGGAAAGCCTGGGTTGAGAGGTCCAACTAAATGATAGGCGCTGAACAGTCACCTTGACAACAATTGACTCCCACCCCCGCCTGATTACACTGGAGGCCCTGACTCTCAGAGCCTTTCCCAAAGCCTTGCACTGAGTGGGGATAGAGTGGGGATTTCCCAGCTCTTTGAGCCTCTTACTCCCCAGGAAGAAGCAGTTGCAGCCTTATAGCTGGATCACCAGGCTGCTAATTCAGAAAGGGGGGACTAGGAGAGAGAATCCAGGAAAGCAAACTCTCTCATCGTTGGACCCTGCAAACACCAACAAGCCGTGACTACCAGCAAGACCAAAGCCAATTATATGACATTGCCATAGAATCCCATCAACTGCAATCCCTACCTAAGTGTGACACAGGGGCAGAGCCTGGGGTACAGAGTCACCGACCAGGGAGAGGGAGAGAAAAGAAAAAGGAAGAAGTTAACCTCTCAAAATCAAGAAAAATCCACAGACTTTACAACTTGATCCACTAATTTTTTTGTTGTTGTTTGTTTCTTCTGTCTTATCGCCTTTATTTCCTCCACATCGGTCCTTCTATTCTCTGCCCATCTTATGCTTCCCCTTTCTTGAACTACACTACCCATGAGTGTTGCATTTTATTTCTCTTCTTCATCCTCACCCTCCTTTAAGGTTATACTCCAAAACACTTAACTCTCACTCTCTCCTCTTTTGTTTTTTGTTTTTTTTTTTGTCTTGCTTTATTTTGTTTTTTTCTCTTCCTATTTTATTTCTTCCTTCGTTTTTCTCTTTTTCTTATTTTTTCCTTTCTATTCATTTTTTCTTTTCTCATTGTACTTTCCTCCCATATAATCCTCAATCACGAACAAATTAGTTAATTTGGGACTCAAGGCTTTTTTTTTACTTTATTTCTCTTTTTTGCTTTTGTTTTTATTTTTTTTCTTGTTTGTTTATTTTTGTGGCATTTTGGGTCCTCCCAACCCAAGGTCTCCATTGTATTTAATCTTCACTCCACTTAATACAACAGATTTTTACTTATTATTTTTATTTTTTTTCTTTATTATTCTTTTTTGTTCCTTTTTTCTGGTTCCCTCTTATCCCTCTCATTATTTCTCTTAGTTGACCATCACTTACAAGCAAATCATCTTATGCTTGTCTAAGATTTTCTTCCTTTTTTTTTTTTCTTTTTTTTTTGCATTTAGTAGGTCCCTACTCCCTTTTATTACCCCTTGAACTCCTCACCCCAAATCAGGCCCTCCATTATAGGCACGATATTTCCCTGAGGAGAGAAGAGGAGGGAAAGAGAAGAAAGAAACAAGGGGGAAATAATAAATTATTACTGTTTTTTGGGGGGGGTGTTTTACTTTTTTTTTCTTTTTTTTTTCTTTTTTTTCTTTTTATTTTTTTTTACTTTTTACTCATTATTAATTCTAATTAGTCCTATCAAAAAACCACCCTCAGATGCCAATAAGAAAGAGGAAATCGAATATTATGGATACAAAAGAAAGAGAGGTAACACAAATAGATGTGGAAAAATCTATGGAAAAAAGACTTAACATATTGGAAGACTTGGAGCTAAATGACAGAGAATTTAAAATAGAAATCTTAAAAATACTCAGAGATATACAAGAAAACACAGAAAGGCAATATAGGGAGATCAGAAAACAACTCAATGAACACAAAGAATATATTACCAAGGAAATTGAAACTATATAAACAAATCAAACAGAAATGAAACACTCAATTCACGAGCTGAAAAACGAGGTAACAAGCTTAGCTAACAGAACAGCCCAGATTGAAGATAGGATTAGTGAAATAGAAGACAAACAACTTGAGGCACAACAGAGAGAAGAAGAAAGAGACTCAAAAATAATAAAAAATGAGAAAGCCCTACAGGAATTGTCTGACTCCATCAGAAAAAATAACATAAGAATAATAGGTATATCAGAGGGAGAAGAGAAAGAAAATGGAATGGAGAATATACTCAAACAAATAATAGACGAGAACTTCCCAAGCCTGTGGAAGGAACTAAAGCCTCAAATTCAAGAAGCAAACAGAACACCAAGTTTTCTTAACCCCAACAAACCCACTCCAAGGCACATCATAATAAAAATGACACAAACCAATGACAAAGAAAAAATTCTCAAGGCAGCCAGGGAAAAGAAGAGTACAACATATAAAGGAAGGCCTATTAGATTATCATCAGATTTCTCAGCAGAAACTCTACAAGCTAGAAGAGAGTGGACCCCAATATTTAAAGCCCTGAAAGAGAGGAACTTTCAGCCAAGAATACTATACCCATCAAAGCTATCCTTCAAGTATGAAGGAGATATAAAAACATTCACAAATACAGAAAAGATGAGAGAATTTATCAACAGAAAGCCCCCACTCCAGGAAATACTAAGGGGGGTTTTCCAACCAGATTCAAAGAACAAAAGAAAACAACACCACAAGTAACAGCTCCACCAAGAACACAATAAAACCAAACTTAAAATGTGACAACAAAGGAAAAAAAGGGGGGAGAGGATGGAGATTAACAGTAGCAAAGGACGATGAAGTGCAGAAATACTAATAAGATAGGGTACTACAATGAATATGGTAGGTACCCTTTTCATTACTTAATGGTAACCACCCTTGAAAAAACCACCACAAAAACACTTGACTTAAAAAAGGTAGCAACAGAGGAAAGAAGTATGGAACACAAACAAACAAAAACAAATGATAGAAAAACAAAAGAGAAGAATCAAACTAGATACAAAACTAACAGAAAGCAATTGATAAAATGGCAGTAGGGAACCCACAAGTGTCAATAATTACACTAAATGTAAATGGATTAAACTTACCAATAAAAAGACACAGAGTAGCAGAATGGATTAAAAAAGAAAATCCAACTATATGCTGCCTACAAGAAACACATCTAAGCAACAAGGATAAAAACAAATTCAAAGTGAAAGGCTGGAAAACAATACTCCAAGCAAACAACACCCAAAAAAAGGCAGGTGTAGCAATTCTCATATCTAATAAAGCTGACTACAAGACAGAAAAAGTACTCAGAGACAAAAATGGTCATTTCATAATGATTAAGGGGAAGCTGAATCAAGAAGACATAACAATCCTTAATATATATGCACCAAACCAAGGAGCACCAAAATATATAAGACAGCTACTTATTGACCTTAAGACAAAAACTAACAAAAATACAATCATACTTGGAGACCTCAATACACCGCTGACGGCTCTAGATCGGTCATCCAAACAGAGAATCAACAAAGACATAGTGGCCTTAAACAAAATACTAGAACACCTGGATATGATAGACATCTACAGGACACTTCATCCCAAAGTGACAGAGTATACATTTTTCTCTAGTGTACATGGAACATTCTCAAGAATTGACCATATATTGGGCCACAAAGACAATATCAGCAAATTTAGAAAAATTGAAATTGTACCAAGCATATTTTCTGATCATAAAGCCTTGAAACTAGAATTCAACTGCAAAAAAGAGGGGGAAAAACCAAGAAAAATGTGGAAACTAAACAACATACTTCTAAAAAATGAATGGGTCAAAGAAGAAATAAGCGCAGAGATCAAAAGATATATACAGACAAATGAAAATGAAAATATGACATATCAGAATCTCTGGGATGCAGCAAAAGCAGTAATAAGAGGAAAGCTCATATTACTTCAGGCCTATATGAACAAACAAGAGAGAGCCGAAGTAAACCACTTAACTTCACACCTTAAGGAACTAGAAAAAGAAGAACAAAGACAACCCAAAACCAGCCGAAGAAAGGAGATAATAATAATCAGAGCAGAAATAAATGAAATAGAGAACAGAAAAACTATAGAAAAAATCAATAAAACAAGGAGCTGGTTCTTTGAAAAGATCAACAAAATTGACAAACCCTTGGCAAGACTCACCAAGGAAAAAAGGCACAGGACTCAAATAAATAAAATCCAAAATGAAAGAGGAGAGATCACCACAGACATCATAGATATACAAAGAATTATTGTAGAATACTATGAAAAATTACATGCCACCAAATACAATAATCTAGAAGAAATGGATAAATTCCTAGAACAATACAACCTTCCTAGACTGATTCATGAAGAGGCAGAAAGCCTAAACAGACCAATCAGCAGGGAGGAAATAGAAAAAACTATTAAAAACCTCCCCAAAAATAAAAGTCCAGGCCCAGACGGTTATACTAATGAATTCTATGAAACATTCAAAGAAGACTTGGTTCCTATTCTACTCAAAGTCTTCCAAAAATTGAAGAAGAAGCAATACTTCCAAACACATTCTATGAGGCCAACATAACCCTCATATCAAAACCTGGCAAGGATGGCACAAAGAAAGAAAACTACAGACCAATATCACTAATGAATACAGATGCTAAAATACTAAACAAAATACTGGCAAACCGAATACAACAACATATTAAAAAAATAATACATCATGATCAAGTGGGATTCATCCCAGAATCTCAAGGATGGTTCAACATACGCAAAACGGTTAACGTAATACACCATATCAACAAAACAAAGAACAAAAACCACATGAT